>NC_080694.1:52709482-53334482 GCF_030445035.2 Dasypus novemcinctus | reverse complement strand
TAACTACTTACTTCCTCTTCTTTCTATTCAGGGACAAGCCTTTAGTAATTAGCTATGTAGGCAAATAAAACATATTAGCTAACTTTAAGTGACTTATTAAAATGTCATAGAATGAGGAAACTGGAAGAAACGTAAGAAATGGGTATAGATCACGCATGTCCTACCACCCCCACTTCCAGACAAAGACATAAAGATAAAGATTCAAAGGGGCTAAGTGACTTGCCTAAGGTCACACAGCTATACAGAGCTAGAATCAGGGTTAGGACCAAGGTTTTCTGACTGTCAGACCAGTGCCCTCTTGAATACAACTTGCAATATTTTATAAATTTAATTAAATGTACGAAAAATGCATTCTAACAGAAAATGTGACTTAATTAATCCATGCCAACATATAAATTCATCTAGCATAAATAAAATGTCTATGTGCTAGAGTTTTCAGTCTCTTTAATAACAGGCATTACATCAAATACTCATGGAAAAAACACAACTCTCCTTTGGGGAAACATTATGGTGGGTGATCTGTTGAAGGGTCTTTACTCTTTCCCATTCAGAATGCTATTTAAGAGAATAGTGACAACTAATACATGGCTGGCAGTTTAACTAAATGCAGAAATATGCCTATTCTATTATTTCGCAAGTCCTCTCCTAGACATATATGCAAGAGAAATGAATGTTTATATGTCCGCAAAAAAATACCCATCAGAATGTTCATAGAAACTGTATGAATAGCTGAAATCTGGAAACAACCCTAATGACCAAAAGGGGAAGGAATAAACAGAAAATGGGGCATTTATACAATAGAAACAAATTATCAGTACCCATCATAAAATGGAGGATCTCAAAGATATTCTGTTGGGCAAAGTCAAACTCACAAGAGCATATAACTGATCCCTTTTCAATAAAATTCAAGAGCAGGCAATAGTTAATGGTAAAGAACTTTTCTAACTCAGAATAGTAGCTGCCTGTGAGAGGCACTGTATGGGAAGGGGCGTGAGGAAATCTTTTGGCATGGTGGAAATGTTCTACTTCTTGATCTGAGTGGTAGTCACACCCATATGTATATTTGCAAGAATTCACAGATCACATATGATCAGTGTACTTTACTGTTTGTTATGCAATAAAAAGTTAAAAAAAAAAAGGTGGGGGAGGGAAAGGGAGGCACAGGCTAGCATCAAGTCAAGACGGACCCAGTTGTCACGCAGTGAACAAACAGGAAGATTCATTTTTCTAAGTCGGTGGCAGAGTACAATTTCAGAAGTCTTCTTGGTTTTCACTATATACCCCTTTGATAAATATTATTTTAATTGCCAAAAAGTAAAATTTATTAATACCTAATGAATATTTTAAAATAAAAAAATTCTACCATAGAAAATGTACTTAAGGAAGAAGTCTTAAAGTGATTTGAAGTTGGCCACGTACATCCTGACATTTCAAACCAGTAAACAACTTTAGAGTTGATCTTTCTAACTTCAAAATGCCCAAGACATTCCATTACTAAAAACATTATGATATCATTATCCCTAAGTTAGAGTGATATATGTACAACTCCAATTTTGGCCCTTCAAGAACAATCAAGAAGTGAAATAAAATATTCTGAGGCACATCTGCTTTTGGGAAAATATTCTTTTAAAGGCCTATTTTATCTTAAGATTATTAACTTCCATAAGAAATAGACATTTTATTCATGCTTTGCATTTTTTAAATGTACGATTGAAGAGCCATAGAATTTCTAGTAACTTTTTAATTAAACTAATCAATATCCATTTTATGAAATGAATAAGCCCAATGGACTATTACTACACTAATAACAACAATACCTGTTGCTTAAAATAACTTTATATGAGGCAACCTTGGAGAAAATTGCCTTAATGCTAAAATAAATATTATTTATGGAATGATACTTTGATGAAATGTATACACTTGTGAAACATGAAATAATGTATGTAGTATATAAAATAAACACTGACAGCATGGGAGTTTGGTTACATAATCTAGTAAAATTACATAAAGTCATTAGGAACATAAATTACATATTAAGGTATAGAGATTATACATATTAAGGTATACATATTAAGGTATAAGGTATATGTATATTAAGGTATACATATAAGGTACACAGAGTTTTGAGAAAAGACTACTAAATATAAAGTGATGGACTTGAAGTTGAGTACATAAGGTAAGCACTTTCTGTATGCTAAAATCAGGCATTTGGAAACCTCGACTGAATCTAATTGTAGTATTAGTAACTATGACTCTAGAGATGACCAAAGGCTAACTGGCCAATCAGTAGGTTCCCAGTTAGTTAAAAGGCCAAGCATGGTTCCAAGAAAATAGTTTTAGATCTAATTTGAAAATTTCCCTTAAAAGTAGCTACACTTACAAACAATGAACTTTTTTGAGGCAGATACATGCACTGTACTACATATGCATATGGTAATGTATCATTATGACGCCAAGGCCCAAATACCTTATTTCTAAGGTACAGGTGATTGTAAGCCACAGTGTTGCTGCCTCCCTCCACCCCTTCCCCCAGCCTTTGTTATCTTCTTCTTCCAGCCGTTACTGTCCTTCCCGCCAGTCCCGCCCACGTTGCCAACATATAATCTGCCTCCTTCCTTAGCCACTGCTTACCTCATAGCCGCCTGCCCAGTTCCGCCTATCCATTATCACCCCGTAGCCAGCCCGCCCTAGCTCCAACCCCTCCCTCTACCCAACCCTATATAACTAAGTGTACTTCCTCAATAAATTAGACTTGCGCATAGACCTTGTCTCCGTGGTTTCTTCCATCTGACCGCGCGTCCCCTCCAAGCCTTGAGCCGCCCGTTGCCGCCCCGGTCAGGCCGTGGCGTAGGCCCGACCCCCGGCAGCGATCCGCCGGCTGTACTCCAGCGGCAGCAGAAATCCCCACAACACCACAGTATCTTTTTTTTCTTTTTTTGTCTTTTTAAAAGATATATAGACCACAGAAAATGTTACATTAAAAAACATAAGAGGTTCCCATATACCTCACTCCCCACCCCTACCCCCACTCCTCCCACATCAACCACCTCTTTCATCAGTCCACAGTATCAATTTAAAAACAGCTTTTCATGGAAAAAAAAGCCCCCAAACATTACCATATTAATTAATGGTCACAATTTCATTTGTCAAACATTGAAGTGAATTTGAGAATCAAGAAAAAGTATGAACCAATTACACATGAATCATTATCACCAAAAAAATAGAAACACAATATATTTTTCATTCTTCCCAACCAATGTGAAGTTGAGGCAGAAACTGCTGGTTGTCCACTAATATCCTTTTTTTATTTTTTACTTTTTAAAGATTTATTTTATTTATTTCCCTTCCCTTCCCCGCCCTCAGTTGTCTGCTCTCTGTGTCCATTAGCTGTGTGTTCCGTGTCAGCTTGTACCCTTGGCGGCACTGGGAAACTGTGTCCCCTTCTCATTATGTCATCTTGCTGCATCAGCTCTCCATGTGTGTGGCACCACTGCTGGACGGGCTGCGCTTTTTTCACACAGGGTGGCTCTCCTTGCAGGGCATACTCCTTGCACGTGGGCCGCCCCCACACGGGGGCACCCCTGGGTGGCACAGCACTCCATGTGCGCAGCAGTACTGTGCGTGGGCCAGCTCACCACATGGGTCAGGAGGCCTTGGGGATCAAACCCTGGACCCTCCATACAGTAGACAGATGCTCTATCACTTGAGCCACTTCCACTTCCCCGCTAATCTCCATTATCTCTTCTTTCTTAAATAATAGAACCAACAAGTCTTAGCTAGATTCACGGCTAGCAAGTTAGAAATTAATTCCCCTGCAGCTAAATGTGGCCAAATGACTAAGTCTGGGCAATGAGTTGTGGAGCAAAACAAAGCTTCCACTACTGGATCATGCCATAAAATAAATGGGCACATCCTACTGTTATGGGTTGAACTGGGGCTGCCAAAAAAGATATGTTCAAGTTCTAACCCCCAGGCTGAGAATAGGATTCTCTTCAGAAATAAATAGGATCTTTGAAGATTTAATTAGTTAAGATGAGGCCAAACTGGAATAGGGTGAACGTTAATCCAATAAAACTGGTTATCCTTCTAAGAAGAGGGAAAGTGGACACAGATACCAGGAAGAAGGACACATAAAGGTGGAGGGGGCAGACTGATGCCTCTACAAGCCAAAGAGTGCCAAGGATGGCCAGGGAATATCAGAAGCCAGGAAAGACGAGGAAGAAGTCTCCCCTACAGGTTTCACACAGAGCATGGCCCATTTAACACCTCAATTTCAGACCTCTAGCCTATAGAACTGTGAGAGAACACATTTCTGTTATTTTAAGCCATCCAATTTGTTGTGCTCTTACAGCAGCTCTAGAATTCTAAAGCACCTACCACTTCCTTCTCCCTTCCTACTGGCTAAAAAGCAGACATGATGGAAGGATATCAAAAAGTAATGAAATGCACAAAAATTAAGTAAGGAAACTGACTCAACTCTATACACTAATAGCCTGACAGATGAAGAAACAGACCATTTTCAAGCATTAATAATATTTACTGACATCAATGGAAAGACCTCTGAAAACCCTTTCTTCCATAAAAGAAACAGAAACATTGTCAAAAATTATCAGAATCAACTTTCAGAATGTGAAAATTAGGTAAAGGCTTGCAGTAATCTGCAGATTACTGAATCTGTCTGAATCTCAGTAAGAAGAGTGAGGTTTGTGGTGTTTTATCTTGCTCTCTTCATACCTCTGCCCCCTACCTCTGCAGTATCCTTGAAAACTGATAACACAGCCACTGCAGGGGGACAGAACAGAGATGGGGCTTCTTCAAAGTCCATTTCCAGAAAAATGCCATCATTTAACCAGTTTGGTTGTTCCATGGGAGACCTTACTTGCAAGCCTTGTCTTCATTTAACCTGATCTGAAACTTGCCCAAAGGAACAGCCTTTTTCTCAGGGTGTTTGGCAAAAACAATCAGCAAGAATGTTTAACATTGTACTGTCTGAAGGGTAGGTAACAGCTGGGGCAAACAATAAGCTAATAAAAAAAGCTTAAAAAGAAAAGATAGGGAATGTGACATTTCATACAGGTTTTTTAAAAACAAAGGCATATTCCTGGGAATCTAGAAGGCCACGTGCATGCATAGGTCTGTGTACATGTCTAAGACCATGCATGTGCCCAGAAAGGACCTGAGAAGGCCCCAGGCACTCACCTCTGGCCGATCATGAGACTCTGAGCAAGCAGGAGAGAAGACCGAAGCAGAGTTGTAGGCTGACTGCCTGCATGTTGACAGTTGCCCCAACATGCACACAGAGCCCTTTGCCAAAGACTAAGAGTCTTACTGGTTCCAAGCATTTAGGGAAAAATCTTTGCTTTCATTTGCCGATCACAAAGCTAAGCAGGCAGAGACTTCAGTAGTCACATACAATAAAGAACGGACTTTACATGAATTAGTTCATTCTATATGTTTTAAACAAAATACAACAACTACAAACAGTAAAAAAATGAACGTTGAGAGAGAAAATCTAATTTCTAAAGCTGTCATTTTATATTATTCAAGATATCCAGTTTCATCAATAAGAATACAAAATATGCAGAAAATCAAGAAAATATGACCCATACACAGGGGGAAAAAAATCAATAGCAATTGCCCCTGAGAAAACACAGACATTGACCTTCTTAGACAGACTTAAAGTCTTCTATTTTAAATACAATCAAATAACTAAATGAAACCATGTCTAGAGAACTAAAGGAAAGTATAAGCATGACATCTTGACAAATAAAGAATAAAAAAAGGGCCAAATTATAAATAAGAACCAAATAAAAAATTTAGAATTGAAATGAAAAGTTCACTAGAGAGACTCAACAGGAGATTTGCACAGGCAGAAGAAATCAGCAGCAAACTTGAAGATCTGTCAGTTGAGATTATTTGCAGGAATAATTTGAGGAACATTTCTAAAGAACATAAAGAAAAAAGAATGAGGAAAAATGAATGGAACCTCAGAAATCTGTCGAGTATCATCAAGGATACTAATGTACACATAATAGGATTCCCCAAAAGAGAAGGCGAAGAAAGAATATTTTAAAAACTGCTAATTTTCAAATCTGAAGAAAAACATTAATCTATGCATCCATGAAGCTCAAAAAAAATCCAAGTATGATAGACTCAAAGAGACTTATCCCTAGATACATCAAAATCAGCCAAAAGACAAAGACAAAGAGAATCTTGAAGCAACTCATCATATATAAAGGATGCGCTATAGGATTACTCATCAGAAACCACAGAGGTTAAAAGGCAGTGGAAAGACATATGCAAAGTGATGACAGAAAAAGACTGTCAAACAAGTATTCTATATGCAGAGAAGGAGATGGGTGGGGGGAGGGGAGAGTGTGTATGAGAAAGTATATGTGTATGCTATTGAAGTCAAATTGGTATCAAAATAAATATGGGGAAGCGGACTTGGCCCAATGGATAGGGCATCTGCCTACCACATGGGAGGTCTGCGGTTCAAACCCCGGGCCTCCCTGACCCGTGTGGAGCTGGCCCATGAGCAGTGCTGATGCGTGCAAGGAGTGCCGTGCCACACAGGGGTGTCCCCTGCGTAGGGGAACCCCACACACGAGGAGTGCGCCCCGTAAGGAGAGCTGCCCAGCACAAAAGAAAGCACAGCCTGCCGAAGAATGGCGCCACACACACGGAGAGCTGACACAAGATGACGCAACAAAATAAAAAAACACAGATTCCCGGTGCCACTGATAAGGATAGAAGCGGTCACAGAAGAACACAGCGAATGAACACGAAGAGCAAACAACTGGGGGTGGGTGGGAGGGGAAGAGAAATAAATAAATAAAATAAATAAATATGATTGTTATATATTTAGAATGTTAAATTTTAACCCCAAGGTAAGTACAAAAAAAAAAAATAGATGAAAAACATTTCCAGGTAGAAATGAGAATGCACTCAATATGGTACTACACAAAAAATAAAAGTAGGCATTGGGAAGCAGGTGTAGCTCAGAAGTTTGAGAACCTGCTTCCCATGGATGAGTTCCTGGGTTCAGTCCCAAGTTCCCCCTAAAAAAGTAGGCATTCAAACTCAGCATATAAATGAATCACCTTTTCCCCAATGTGGGACATGACTCCCAGGGATGAGCCTCCCAGGATTGCTACTGAGCACCAACTAGCAATGCAACTGGAAAAAGACCTTGACCAAAAGGGGGAAAAGGTAAGTAAAGACAAATGAGTTTATATGGCTAAGAGACTTCAAAGTGAGTAAGGAGATCATTCCAGAGATTACACTTATACACGTCTCAGCAGGATCTCATTGACTGTCACAGTAAATATTGCCTCAAATAGTGGGACCTCTGATGGCCCTGGAGACATCCAGACACTATAGGCAGGGCTGATATCTCAGGAGTTTGGTGCCCTGCCAGCATGCCCTACTATGAAATTTATGCTCTCCAGTGTGACAGAGTTGGACTCAGTTGTGGTTTCCTTTCACATGGCTCTTCTACCCCTTCTATTTGAACCTATACTTAGTAATAGAGTTGACGGATCTATGCCCAAGAGGCTTAAATCTTCAGGCTTTCCACATGTCAGCTGGGCCCTGAATCTTCACAGAGTTGCAAATCTATTTTCCAGGTCACTGGACTCACACAGGACAACTAACATGGAAATGATGATAGACAATGACCATCCCAAGGAACAGAGAAAATCTACAACTGCAAGCAAGATAGTACCATTGATCTTGTCCATGGGCTTAAGTCCTCTTTTAATTAGAGGCAGAGTGGGCATCACCATCCCAGAATCCTCAGGGATTGGGGAATGAATGATGGACTAGACTTACTATTATTCTACTATAGACATTGTTATTCTAGAAATAAGCATGTTTAACACTGATGTAGATGCAGTGGCCAGTGGCGGTTCTGAGGGGAGGGAGGGGGAAAATAGGTATAACATGGGGGCATTTTCGGGACATTGGAATTTTCATGAATGATGTTGCAATGACAGATACAGACTATTACATATCTTCTCATAACTTATAAAACTGTGTGGGAGAGATATGTAAACTATAATCCATGCTTAGTGGCAATGCTCCAACATGTGTCATCAATTGCAACAAATGTACCACACTAATGGAGGATGTTGTTAATGTGGGAAAGTGTGGGAGGGGTAGGAAGCAGGGCATATAGGAATCCCTTATATTTTTTATGTAACATTTATGTAACCTAAGGGTCTTTAAAAATTTTTTAAGTGTTTAAAAATAAAATAAAAAGTAGGCATTAATGGAAGAATTGAGGGACAAAAAAGATGTAAGACTTACAGAGACTAACCAGCAAAATATATGAAGAAAACCCTGCACTATCAACAATGACTTTAAATGTAAATGGATTAAACTCTCCAATCAAAAGGCAGAGATTAGCAGACGGATTTTTTAAAAAAAGCATGGCCCATCTATATGCTCTTGGGACAGTTTGAGATTATTATTGTAAATCCCCAAAAGAGAAAGGTTATGTTTGTAAATGTAACTATTCTGGGTGTGATACCCTTTGATTATATTGGATTCAGTTGATTAAACTGTTTGTTAAGATTAAGGTTTTGATTCGACCATGTCAGTAAGAGGTGATTCAGCTTGCATCCTCACCCTCTTGGTGGGCTAATATAAATGAACATTCACTCCAGAAAACACACAGGAAGGGAGAGAGCTCTTTTTTTTTTGGCAAGGGAGTAAAGAGTTTATTAAGGAAAAAGGGAAGATTACACAGTCCTAGTCATGGACTGCAAGCATGCTGCAGAATGAGACGTGCCTCTGTCATTTTTTATCCTGGGGCCCCAGAGAGAAATGAGCCATTCACCTGATAGTTTGCAGCAGACCTTAGGAAGAGACCAGAACAACTGAGAAGACTCAGAAAGAAACAAGCCCTATGCTAGGAGAGAGAGGAAGCCCTGAGAGATAAGCGCTATGCCAGTTTGCAGCGGAAAGAAAGGAAGCTCAGAAGGGAAGGCTGAACCCTTGCAGCAAATAGCTACAATCTTGCTTCAACACACAGCAACTGATTCTGGTGAGAAATCAACCTTGAGCTGGACTCATTAGGGCATTGTAATTATAAGCTTCTACTCCCAAATAAATGCCCTTTATAAAAGCCAACTGATTTCTTGTACTTTGCATCAGCAGCCCTTTGGAAGCTAACACAGCTGTCCACAGGAGACTCACTTTAAATTCAAAGACACAAGTAGGTTGAAAGTAAATTGATGAAAAAATATATACCATGTAAGTAGTAATGAAAAGAAAGCTGGAGTACCTATACTAATATCAGATAAAATAGACTTTAAATCAAAAACAATTATGAGGAACAAAGATGGTCATTATATACTAAAAATGTGAATTCAACAAGATGTAACAATTGTAAATACTTATCCATCTAAGAGCAGAGCCCCAAAATATATAAAGCAAATGCTGACAGATTTGAAAGGAGAAAAACTGACAGTTCTACAATAAGAGTGGACAACTTTAACATACCCCTTTCAATAATGGATAGAACATCTAGACAGAAGATCAGAAAGAAAATATAAAACTTGAATGATACTCTAAACCAACTAGACTTAACAGACAAATACAGAACACTTCACCCAACAAACACAGAAGAGACATTCTTCTTGAGTACACATGATAAATGGCACATATGAAAATCACTAACATCATACTCAATGGTGAAAGACTGAAAGCTTTCCCTCCAGGATTAGGAACAAGACAAGGATACCCACTGTCACCACCATTATTCAACATTGCACTGGAAGTTCTAGCCAGAGCGATTAGGCAAGAGAAAGAAATAAAAAGCAACCAAACTGGAAAAAAAAATAAAACTTTTCCTATTTTCAGATCTTATGATTCCATGTTCAGAAAAATCCCACAACAAAGCTCCCTACAGATCATTAATAAATGAATCAGCAAAAGTGGCAGGGTACAAGATCAACACCCAAAAGTCTACACACAAGCAATGAACAATAAGATGAAGAAATCAAGGGAAAAAAATCCATTTACAATAGGAACTAAAAGAATCAAATACCTAGGAATAAAACTAACCAAGGATGTGAAGGACCTGAACACAAAGAGCTACAACAAAACACTGCTAGAAGAAATAAAAAAAGATGACCTAAATAAATGGAAGAATGTTCCATATTCATGGATTGGATTGGAAGACTAAACATTGTTAAGATGCCAATTCTATCCAAAGCAATTTACAGATTGAATGCAATCCTGATCAAAATTCCAACAGCCTCCTTTGTAGAAATGGAAAAGCCAATCATCAAACATATATAGACAGATAAGGGACACCAAACAGCCAAAGCTACCTTAAAAAGAAGAATGAACTTAGAGAACTCACACTTGCAGATCTTTATTCTTATTACAAAGCAATAGTAATCAAAATAACATAATACTGACACAAGGACAGACATATAGACCAATAGGAACCAAATTGAGAGTTCAGAAATCAACCCTCACATTTATGGCCAACTGACTTATTTATTTATTTATTTATTTATTTATTGAAGTATATCACTCATACATAAACATATATAAACAATAAGTGCATGGCAATAGTTGTTAACTTACCAAACAAACATCATACAGGGCTCTCATACCTCATCCTACCAACATTACCTTGCTTTGTTGTAAAACATTTTTAACTATTGATCAGAGCATCCTCAAAATATTAATATCAACCAAAGTATCTTACAGTTGCCGCATTTTCCCCCCAACCCTATTATTTTTTAATATCATTTATATATGAATATACATAAACAGTAAGTGTAGAGTAAATGTTGTGAGCCAACTGATTTTTGACATCAGAGTAAAGGTCACTCAAATTGGGGAAGAATAGTCACTTCAACAAATGTTGCTGGGAAAACCTGATCTCCATTTGCAAAAGAATGAAGGTGGACTCCTACCACACATCATATATAAAAGTCAACACAAAAGGGATCAAAGACCTAAATATGAGAGCCAGAACTATCAAATTCCTAGAAGAAAATGTAGGGAAGCCTCTTTAGGACTTCATATTAGGTCTTTACAAACAAAGCACAAGTAACAAGGAAAAATAAATAAATGGAACTTCATCAAAATGAAAAATGTTTATGCATCAAAGGGCTTTATCATGAAAGTAAAATGACAATGGAAGAAAATATTTGCAAACCACATACATGATAAGGGTTTAATATCAGAATATATAAAGAAATTCTTCAACTCAACAACAAAAAGACAAACAGCCCAATTAAGAAATGGACAAAAGACTGAAGACATTTCTCCAAAGAAGATAGACAAATGGCCAGAACACAAATGAAAAGATGCTCAACATCATTAGCCATTAGGGAAATGCAAATTAAAAGCTCAATGAGATACCATTTCACATCAACTAAAATGGCTACTATTAAAAAAATAAAACAGAAAATTTCAAGTGTTGGAAAGGATGTGAAGAAATAGGAACACTCATTCACTGCTGGCAGAACTGTAAAATGGTGCAGCCACTGTGGAAAACAGTTTGGCAGTTCCTCAGTACATAACACTAGACAGTAACTCCAATCCACATGAAGAAATAAAAGTACCAATAAAGGTAACTTCAGAGGTAAATATGAGGGAGAGGATAAATGTACTTTTTGATTCTCTTTATCTTATCTGATTTAAAAGACAACTGTATAGGTAATAATTATGTCTGTGTTTATGGGCATTCAATGTAAAAAGATGAAATTTTATAAAGATGCTGTGGTACAACAATAACAGCACAAAGCAATGAGGAAGGAATGGAACTATACATATGAGGAAAGTGTTTGTATACTAGTATAAGGAACTTGATATGAATATGAACTAGATTCTTACAAAGTAAGATGTTAATGGTAATCCATAGAGTGATCACTAAGAAAAATATTTAAAAATACATAGTAAAACGAATGACAAGGGAATTAAAATGGTACTCTGGAAAACATCTATTTTATACAAAAGAAGGCAGTACTAGAGGAATAGAGGAACAAAAGTCAATAAAGCTTTTTTAAGGTGAGAAAAATGAAGGTTGAAAATATAATAGTAAATTAAAAGATTAATGTCTGAAATTTCAACAGATCAATATGAAGGCTGATATTCTATACATCATATAATAAAAGTTGATATAAAGTTTGCTTGTAAAATACAATTTTAATATGTAACTATGAAGATCACATCTCTTTACTGAAATAATAGACTTAGAACATTTTCTCTAAACAATGCTTTATATGTAACAAACTTTCCACACTTTTTAAAAAAACACCATATATTCTCTAAAAAGCAACATAACAGATTTTTTCCCCAAAACTAATATGCAATTGGAGAACATTTGATTTTTACTCTAAACAATTCATTCTGTTTCCACTGGCCCATGTGCAGTATCCTGATGCTCAACATGATTTATTATACACAATCCCTTTATGCCTATTATAATCTCTAAAATAGTTCTGCTACAATGCATGTAAGTAAAGAAATTCTTAATAATAATTTTTAAAGCTTTATGTTTCCAATTTAGGACATAATCAGTACTTATTGTTAAATGAAATTAAGGATTTTTTTTGACTTGAATTTTGAAAGTGTAACATTTTTACATGGATTATTTTTGTGGTAGACAAAGAGAGATGTGGGAAAAAGAAAAGATGCATATTGACCCTAAAAACTACAATTTAGCAGGTCACAATAAAAGGAGACTAATGGAATACCTGAAATGAACTTTGCTTTCTGACAAATCTTCAGAATGTCCCTCAACTCTTCTATGAACCATTAACTTCATTACCAACCATTCTGTTCTACACCATGAATCACTTCTGAAAATTCCATTACCCACCTGATATAAAATATAAGAACCTCATTTTACTAAGTGCTGAATTAGCAAGTGCCTATGTTAGCCTTTCAAAGGCTATCAGAGCAAAGAAATCAATACAGAAATGCACTTAGAATAAAAAGAAATGGATAAAGGGAATCTATGTCGATTACCTTATGTGTTAACTATTCTCTGTGCTTAAGAAGGACAGTCAAACGCAGCTTTTCTCAATGGTTTGAGTATAACAGACTTCGTAAATTAATAAGGAAGGTAGAGTCCACAGATGGTATATATAGAGTTTGAGCTATACTGATTTTGACAGGCGACGTGGAAGCTTTTTTCAGTTACTCTTGATATGTCAACTACGACATCAGTTTCTTTATAAATGATTTGCTAAGATCTTTTGATTCATCATTTTAGACACTGTAGTTTTCTTTTATCCCTATATTCTTTTCTTTCCAGGAAAATTATTATCTCTTTTGGGAATCAACATCCATATGTCACTGCATTTCTTGAGCAGTCTGCAATAACTTAGGCAATGGCAAGAGGAGAAAATGATGAGGTTAATGACTGAGAAGTTCGTATAGTTTATACTAGAAAGTGGACTAAACCATTTGGAAAGCAAAAAATGATTTGGCTGTTTATATTTCCATATTGGATCTAGAATCTCACGTATGCTATCTGGTAATTTAGAAACTGGAATTGATAACAGCTGCAAAGCTCGAAGAGTAGGTCTCTGTATAACTTATTGATAGCCACACAAAAGCAATGTTTAAAAGGCATTTCCCCATTATGCTCCCTGGGAAAACAGAGATAACTAATATTTTCAGCATGAGAAATGTTCATCCACAAAAAAGTTCGATTTTCCCTGAAAACATACCTAGGTGATAACCATAAATTTCCTGATGAAATTGTTCACATCAGTGGCTATGAGCAAGCCAGAAGGCTGCAACAAGGAGCATGACTCTGATATTGAGTCCATCTGTGTGCGAGTTCCTTTCTTTTCTTTTTTTTTAATTATTATTAAATTTATTTATGCCCTCACTGTCTGTGTCCATTTGCTGTGGGCTCTGTGTCTGTTCGTCTTCCCTTTAGGAGGCACCAGGAACCGATCCTGGGACTTTAGACACGGGAGAAAGGCACTCAATCACTTTTGAGCCACCTCAGCTCCCTGATTCACTGCGTCTCCCATTGTCCCTCCTCTGTGTCCCCTTTGTTGCATCATCTTGTTGCGCTAGCTCCTCGCGTGGGCTAGCTCACTGTGTGGCCAGCTTGCTTTCACCAGGAGGTCCCAGGAATCGAACCCAGGGCTTCCCATATGGTAGATGGGAGCCCAATCACTAAAGTCACACCACTTCCCAGAGTTCATTTCTTTTTTTGGGTCTTTTGGCCTGTAAGTAGTCATGAGGCTTAATCACCGAGATTTACTCTCATAAACTGAGGCTCAGTGGGGTGAAGCAATAAGCTATGTGGCGGGGCTGGAATTAGGGGCTGAAGCCTCGACAAGGGAACAAATAAATACCACAGGAGCACATGCACGGAGACACAAGTACAGGCGGAGATCCAGGACTCTGAGTAGAGGGGTCCGACTGAAGCTTTGCTGATGCTCAGACCCAGATGGGGGAAGCTGCAGTTAGGACAGCGGTGGAGATGCAATCCTGCCCAAGGGGAAGTAGCCAGAGTCCCCACACCCCTCACCAGCCAACAGCTTTATTATCTTTCTCTACCAGATGATCCACAAAACTGAAAACATGGCAAATTGTCTGATTTTAATCATTTCTCCTCCTTGATCATCCATCGCTGACCTCTTTAATGGAAATTATAAAAAGCACTGAAAGCCCAGGAGAAGAGGCTGAGACTACTAATCTACAAATTCAGTAATCAGCAATACACCTACTTTTTGCCTTAGATAGTTCTAAAGATACTATCTATCTCTATCATACATTAGCCGAGCAAACAAATTAAGCAATTAATACTCCTTTTAGATGGATTTCCCCTAACATCCAGAACATCTTCACAGAAGTTTGACATAGGACAACCATCCACAATCTCTTCCAAAACTAGATGCTCAGCCCAGATATGAAGATACTGCAATATATGAGGCATATAGTCAAGGAAGAACAATAAGCCAAGCTTAGAACTATCATGTCATTCAATACACATTTGTTAAGTGTATGTTATCAAAGGGACTAAAAGCAAAGATGAATAAGACAATCTCTCCTTAATGATAATACTTGTTGGATGGATTTACATGCATGTAAATAATCATGGCACACTTTTAAAAATTTTTTAACTTTATTTTACTTTCAAACTTACAGGACAGTTACAAAATACAAATAATAAGCCATCAATTTTAACATTTTGCCACATTTGCAGTATCATTCTACCCATCCATCAATCTATCTATCTATCTATCTATCCACCTGTCTATTTAGCAATCAATTTTCTGGACACCTGAGTGTAGGTTGTATATATCCTTGAACACTTAATATTACTAAGAAATAAGGATATTCATTTATGTAACAAACTAAAGTACAGTTATCAAATTCAAGAAATTTAACGTTGATATAAAGCTTATGGTTTATATTCCCATTTTTTCATATGTCCCAGTAACATCCTTTTGAGCTTTCTCTCCCTTGTTAGATCCCACCCAGGATCATGGATTGTCTTTAATTGTCCTTGCCTCTTTAGTTGCTCGTCATTTTTTTTAAATAGTGGGAACATATATACAAAATAAACTTCCCATTTCAACCTCACATTGTTTTTTAAGGCAGAGATAAATTTAAAATAAGGTTTGTAGATATTTCAAAAAGAAATCTGAAGAAAAACAGAAATGTGACTACTTGTCTCCTTAATAGGAATAAAGAATCCCTCCCTTTCTTTCATTTGTATACATTCATTCAATATCTACTACATAAAGTATCACATATTATGCTAAATTCTTGATAAAAACTTACAAATCCATCCTATATGAAGTGTAATACAAATTTTTATTCCTATGGAGATTTAATAAAATGTCTTCTCAACAGCTGTATCCTTCAATACCACACTTTTTAAAAAAAGATAATGTTTAAAGGTTTCCCTCTAATGTGTTAAAAAAAAAAAAAAAAGAGCTGGTAAAAGAGTTAAAATGTAAAAAAGACCCTCAAGAGTCAGATGAATGTGACGTTAACAGAATAGCAGATGGAAAAGAGCCCAGCAAGGTGCTCTATAATTAAAAGTGTGCAGTGTGAAGCATCTCATAGACAAAGAAGGCTGCGTCGTACTGACACAAATTCTCATGAAACCTTCACAGAGAGTATTAAAGCTTCAGAGTAGTTATTCACCAGTGAGTTCCTTCTACCCCTGGAATTTAAAAAACCTCCAGCTGTCATTCACTGTTTTTGCTTTTGTTTTGATTTTTCTATTTTCAACTCTTCTCCTTTTTTCTTTTTTCTTGTCTTATTGGTGAACTCTCTTTGGCACTTTGGATAAGTAAATTCTGGAGGTGGTCTAAGTTTAGTAGGAGGAGAATGGAGAAAGACAACCAATGTATTGCTGAGCACATTTGGGCTCCCTTCCGTAATGCCCTTTGTGTCACCAGTGGGGAGGGCAGAGGGGCAGGCTTTCAGCTTCCTCAGTAACCTTTTGTTTACATGGGGTGTGTTTGTGGAATCCTGCAAGCTCTGGACTCTCCCACCTAGAGGAAGGTGAGAAGCAGCACCAGGAGGAGGTTGGGGAGGTGAAGTCCTTGTGAAAGTGACAAAGGAGCAGTTCAAAGCTTTTACTCCCAGAGGCTGTGGCTCTTTTAACTCTTGCAGGCCTTTTTCTTTGTTTTACTTTGTTCTGTTTCCTTTGGGTTCCTCTTCTCTCTTGGTGTGGTAGAAGAGGCCTGGATAACCTCTGCTTATAAAGAGCACAGGAGTGGGTGGTTTTCCTTGGGGCAAACACTCACCTTTGGAACTAATTTACTTTGTCATCTTTTGCTGCCTCTTCCAGACAGAGTGTTAAGACATCAAAGTTTAAGATTATACTGTGGGCTCTACAGTTTATTTTATGAAGAAAGCTCTTCCTTTATTCACTTACTTATCACTTATGGAGCCATTACTGGGTATGGTAGATCCTGTGTTGGACAAGGTCATAGCCTCAAGAAGCATATGTGGCTCAAGCAGTTGGATGCCCATCTACCACATGGGAGGTCCCAGGTTTGGTTATTGGTATGTCCTAAAGAAGACGAGCAAGACAGTGAGCTGACACAACAGGCTGGCATGGTGAGCTGACACAACAAGATGACACAATGAGGAGACACAACAAGGAAACACAATGAGAGACACAACAAGCAGGGAGCATAGGTGGCTCAAGTGACTGGACACTACCTCCCACATGGGAGGTCCCAGGTTCAGTTCCCAGTGCCTCTTAAAAGAAGAAGAGCAGACACAAAGAGCACACAATGAACAGACACAGAGCACACAGTGAGTACAAACAACAAGGCGGGGGGGTAGAAGTAAATAAAATAAATCATAAAAAAAAAAAGGTAATCTAGCTGAAAAGGCCAAAATATAGCTACTCTAAAGCAAGATTTTTAAAATGTAATGTCAAATGTAATATAGTGTCAACAGTTAGAACTTATCTCTCCAACCATGACCTATGAACTATACATCTGGTGTTTTCCAGGTAAAATATAAAGTCACATTTACCATCTTCTGTTGATTTTCAGAAGATCCCGTGGAACATCTACTCTGGGATCTTTAGCTCTGGCACTACTTGAGGTACTGAGCATTAGACTCTGCTGTAAACACAGCATTAAGTGCTGTACTCTTGCAGTCAATTAAAATGCTGACTTTATTTCAAGAGGCATTTGGTTAGTCATCACAGAGCTGATGCATGGCTTGCCCTTGTGTTTACTCTCCAATTGAACTACCAGGACTCCAGCTATGATGGTTTCCTTCATTCCTGATGAGATTACTTCCATTCCAAACAAACTGGCCTGTGTTTCAACTGCTATTGGTTAGGCCTATTTCCTTTCCCACCCTCCAAAGATCTAACATCTCTCCTGCTCTTCAGGATATATACGTCAGGTCAAGTGCAAACACAGCTCTTGGCGTATTTGATTTTTACTGAGAATTGCTCACTTTTTCAAGTACTGAGTAAAAACGTAAAATGGAAGTTAGCATGCCTGTGACTCATTATATTATCACAATTGCTCCACAGTGTCCAAAGAACCAAAGTTAATATAGAAATCCTGTACTTTCTCTTGGAAAGATCTGCCTAGGAAAATGTGAAAGGGAAATTGGTAAGCTTCTTCATGATATATTTATAATTAATGGTTAGATTATTAACTCTTCAAAATTTCTAAGATGTGTTGTTATTAAGAAGACTTTTCAACAACAACCTCAAGTATAACTCCTATATCAAATCAACGGAAACAATCTTTTAAATGTCTGGATATTCATTTGTATTTATGCATTATTAAACTTTGGCAATGGCACTTGCTTTTTACCTTGTTGGAATGTTATTTTTATGCACAAAGATAATGCAAAGAGCACGTGATTAAAAATATAAGTAACTTATTTCTATACTTTGCACATGACATACAAACAGTACTTATTAGATCTCATGTCCATAACCATGGGTCTAATATAATAATCTATTTTAAATGACAGTCATGGATCCTACCATGTAGTTTTTCATTAAACAGATGCTCCTAGGTCCATAGTCTTTGTTCATATTTATCATAGCATTTGTCACCAGGTAACTACAGTTCTTGTATACACGTCCATTTTTTTTTGGCTTATTAACTATAAGCTGTTTGAGAGCAAGAATCATGACCCATGAAGGTTTAAAAATTATTTAAAGCAGGTAACCCAAATGAAAACACCCTTTTTTTAAAAAAAACAAAGATCATAGGAGAATCAAATAGAAGAGTCCCAAGCTCATGGCAGGTGTATCCCTTTGATTCCATTTCACCTCTAACTATTCCCAGAGTAATGGATGGAATTTGAACCTCACCCTCAAACTTAAGACATACCGCATCCTTCCTGGTATAGCTAAAAAGCAGTTTGGGTAATGCAATGTTCTCTGGTGGTTGCAAAATTAATATAAAGTTCAGCAGTTGTGAACTAGACAAGGGTTTGAAATGGAGGAATGGAGACACATTTATGCACTGAAAATCTGAAGGCAACAAAGAAGAAAAAAGAGCTCTGGCTGGACGGCAAGTGTTGAAAAATCCGGGTGACATTAATTAAGGTTGAGGGAGGAAAAGCATGACGTGCAGACTGACGAAATGGGGACTTGAAAGCCTTGATTCATTCTTGGTGACATGGATGACAAAAAGGGGAAAGCGGTTTTGAATGAAGTTCAGGTGATGATGCAGAGGCTGCCACGCAGTCTGTTGGTGAGTGTGTCAGCATGTAAACGGGGTGCTTTTCCTTACCTCCAGATGCTCTAAAATATAAGGCGGATTTGTCATGCCAAGCCTCAGCATCGCTCCCTCAGGGATCTCTTCAACCAGCTTCCACAGCAGCGTGGGGAGATCGGTGCCGATATCTCTGCCATAAGCCCCTGTGTCTTCGCTGGTCAACCATATCTCACAAACACCCTCTGTGAATCAAAGGAGATAATTAACAGATCTGTCGCAGCGCTGCTTCCTTCATCATACAGCTGCTCACTCCTGAATGCAGTATTTCTCAGCACTATTATGCAGGCAGTCTGGGTATTCAACTGCACAGAAAAGGCAGCTTATCCCATGGTAGCAGTGGGTTATTAAGATCAGTTTATGAACACCAGAGTGACAACAATGTTGTAAATTTTGCTGGGTCCTATGGGGTGATTAACATTCGCGGCCAATCAGTTCAACTGCGCTTCTTCCAAAGCACCTGCCCAAGCCTAACACTTCAGCCCCACCTCAGAGAATACCTATTTTACTGACCGCCACCAGGCCTGGCGCTGACGCAGCCCCTCCACAGAAGAGGAACCGTCTGCCACCAATCCCAAGCTAGATGCCAAGAGTAGTTAAGGTTTAGCGCTTCAAGTATTAATTATAAGGGACCCATTTTTCCTGAGGTAACTATTCTCTTTCTTGTTCAATTAAGAATAAAGTACATTATAATGCTGTGTTCAAAAAAATCGGCTGTTACATCAACTGAGCGTTTCTGTTGGAAAGCCTATTTTACTGACACCTTATATGCTATTTTCCTTCAATCAGACTGTAGAAGAATGCATATTTGGCTGTTGATTATTACTGTTGTTATAAAGATCTGATTTCAAATACTATAGCCTGCAGTAACATCCTTTCGACTATTAAGAGGACATACTTCTGGATCATCTAGTGCTATTTAAAATGAATAAAATGGAGTTAGTAAGAACCATCAAGGTTTTCATGGAACACAGAACATTTTTGAACCCATATACAATTAAAGGATTAGCTTATTCTAAAAGGCCAGATGATTTACAAGGCTAAAACAAGCAATGAAAAGAGTCTGTGAAATTTGTTGATGCTAAAGTGATTCGGTGCTTCTAAAGGATCAACATATACACACATACACATACACTCGCATTCAAGAATGCAGCCTGACCAAGAGTATAAGTTCCTAGAAAAAGCCAAAATTATGTTAAAGTTACTTTAATGGACTGAACAGAGTAATTTCAAAAATGCATTTAAATATTTCTAACTGAGAGAGACAAGTAAAATACATGGCTTTTATGTGAAGGTGGACTTAAAATGAACAGAATAAAGAAACAAAAAATAAAGATATATACAATATAAATCTTCATATATTTAAAATATTCCATAGAAGTGGGAAAATACACAGCATTTGTTAAGATGTCCAATTAGTATTCTTTTCTTCAGAAAAGAGGTGAGTAAACAAAAATGTTTACTTTATAAAAAAACTCTTCAATCCTACAAAAACATTTTCACTTTTCCTCACTTACCTTTCTGAGACATCCACAATCACCCACATCCACACAACATGAAAAATACAAGGATAGAAATAAAATTTTAGTTTCCTAAATTAAGGTAGAATCAATGACTTGCATGAGACTAAGGATATATTTTTTTAAAGCCCCATAAAAAAAGCTGAAGATGGTTTCAGTATTTGAAAACTGGTAATGCTATGAGTGCACTTATTGTTTTCAAGTTTATACTAAATACCTAGTTCCAGAATCAATAAAACTTTGTTGAGTTTTAATTATCTGATAAAAAAATTTTATCCCCCAAAAGAAAGAGTCTGGCATGTCCACAGGCTATCTTTGTAGTCTTGTAACTGTATAAATACTGTCTATACATGGAATAAATTTTTTTCCTATTTAAAATGGGTAGCAATTCCTGGAATCATCTTTATTTTAATATTATATATGCCATCAGACACAGGACTCATACAAACTTTTTTTTTTTTATCTTATCACACAATCCACTCACAGGAAAAGAAATGGCTAAGTAACAACATACACGGATTTTTAAAACACTCTGAAAGAGGTTATGAAAACAGGACATTATCCCTGATTTTCCAGTTACTGGCATTTGAACAACATAATATGAATATTTTAAAACGAACAGCATAATTTTAATTTATAATTTTTCCATCCAAATGGTTCCATGTTACGCCTTATGTAGAGAGAGCAAGTTCCTGGAACAGTGCCTTGCTATTGCTGGATGAATACAGAAGGGGAAAATCACTACGAATAGGAATGGAAATAACATCCATGCAGAAAACAGCAGCCAGCTCATAAAGCTGCATAGGTGGAGTCCAATAGCCCCCTGGTGGGCTGAAATTTCAAATTAAATCACATAAAGAGGAAGCAGCTGTAACACTAAATCAGCAACAACAGGAATAACTAACAGTCTTGATGCCTTCAAGATCAAGGTTGCTAAAATACTCTATGTAACAGCAACCTGGATTTAAACACAATGAAAGAATGTGTGGAAAATATGAAACCTCTGGACTTCAGGAGAGTCTTGCCATGCCGATTCAATACACATTTTTAAAAAGTAATTTTGGAGGACAACCAGCAAGATGGCGGTGGAGTAAGGAGCTCCTAGAGTCATCTCCTGCTCCAGGGTAGTTAGCAAAAACCCAGAGCTCTCTGGAGCTAGCTGAAGCCCGTCTGAGGGCTCCAGGAGACCAGAAGAGCATCCTGCCACATCCCTGAAGGAATGAAAGGAGGAGGCTGCCCATCTGCAGAGAAGACTCATGAGTAGAGCACTCCACGCCATGGAGGCCAGTGTCCATCCTCCACTGGAGGCACAAGCCGCCTCAAGAGCTGTTTTGCAGCTGAAATCAAAAGCTCCACTTCCCAAAAATGGGGAAAGAAGAGACCATTAGGTACCACCTTCAGCTATTAATGAATAAATTCAGTGGGCTAAAGTATAATCCTGAGAACAGCTAAAGTTTGAGCCAGTCCAGGTCAGAAATAGGCCATTGGTCACCATCTTACCTCTGCGCCTGGCACAAGGGGAAGTGGGGTGGACTGAAAATCACAGTGCTGGTGGGGACCGGCTTCTTTCCATCCAGGTATGCTCAGGAGACTTGAATCTCTGGACTGACTATGTGTCAGCTGGTTCCTAGGCCTCAGCAGAGTTGCAATACTTACTCTCCAGTTCATTGTACTTACCCAGGTCAGCTGGTGGGGAGGTGAGGATGGTCAACCACCACACCAGGGAACTGAAAGGATCTACAACTGCAAGAAGGAGAATCCCACCCATCAGCCATGTGGGATCTAAGCCCCCTCGATTTAGAGGTGGAGTGGACATCACCATCCCAGGATGGAGAATAAAATATGGATTAGAGTGGACTTACTGGTATTCTACTATAGAATTATTGTGACTCTAGCAATGGAAGAAATTATATCGTTGATGTGCAGACAGTGGTGGTGGGAGTTACTGAAGGCAGGCAGAGGGAAAAAGGTGCAATATGGAGGCATTTTCAGGACTTGGAATAGCCTTCGATGATATTGCAGGGACAGATGCAGGACATTACATATCCTGCCATAACCCAGTAAATGGACTGGGAGGGCATGTAAACTACAATGTAAACTATAATCCATGCTGTGCAGCAATGCTCCAAAATGTAGTCATCAAATGCAATAAATGTACCACAGTAACGAAAGAAGTTGTCGATGTGGGAGGAGTGGGGGTGAGGGGAGTGGGGTATATCAGAACCTCTTATAGTTTCTAATGTAATATTTTGTGTGATCTATGTATCTTAAAAAAAAAAGATAACAAAAAATGGAAAAAAAAAATTTAACTGAAAAAAGAAAAAAGAGTGCCACTCTAGCCTAGGCCCCAGCCCCGCCTCCAGCAGTGAGAAAGCTGGGGGACCTGTGCCAGCCTATCTGGGAAATTACTGGCCAAGTTGCAGAGGCCAATGAACATCCTACTTCGGCAGTGTGGGCCACCCTAGGAACTGTCCTGTGGCTGGAATTTGGGGTTTCATTTCCCAAACAAGGGGGAGTTGGCCACTGATTTTGGCTACTGATTGGTGAATTTGGTTGGCTATAGTGTGGCTATGGGAACAGTAAGAGTTTGAGGCTGTCCAAGTCAGAAAGAGGCCAATGACTGCCACTTTGACTCTGACCCCAGGATAAGGGGAAGCCAGGTGGGCTGAAAATCACAGTGATGGTAGGAACCAGTTTCTTTCACCCAGTTGGGCCTGCAGCCCTAGGCTAGACTTCAGTCCCATCTCTGGCAGGAAGGAGGCTGGTGGGCCCTGCACCAGGCTCTCTGGGTAACTGCAGGTACCTTTGGCTTGTACAGACTGAAGTCAGAAGTCTACCGGGGCAATTATGGTCATCTTGGACCTGCACTGCACAGACTGCTGTCCACACCTGCAGCTTCATCCCCACCATAGGCAGGGAAGGAAGAGGTGTGAAGCTTCATCAGTCTCTCTGGGCAACTACAGTCTAGGCCTGCATAACTTGGATTATTCTACACGGCTGTGACTCTGTCCCTACCCCTAACAAAGGAGATAGAGAAGCTTCATCAGTCCCGAGGTCAAAGAGGGCAGCTTGAATCTTCCACAGCTTATAGCACCAACTACATCCTTGGCTCCTATGGCAAAATCAGCAAGGAAGAAAAGGCAAGAAGCTCTAAACTAAAGAGAAAAACGACACCCAGAATAAATACTTTAGTAAGCCAGATGCCAAGGCACCAGCAAATAATTATGATACACACCAAGAAACAGGAAGATATGGCCCATTTAAAGAAACAAGATAAACCTCCAGATGACACAAAGGAGTTGAGACAACTAATCATAGATGTTCAAACAAATGTCCTTAATAAATTCAATGAGATGGCTAAAGAGATTAAGGCTATTAAGAAGATATTGGATGAGCACAAAGAAGGATTTGAAAGCATACATAGAAAAATAGCCACAATTATGGGAATGAAAGGGGCAATAAATGAAATTTTAAAAAAAACATCGGAGGGAAGTTCTGTGGCTCAATCAACTAGGCTCCCGTCTACCATACAGGGGGCCCTAGGTTTGCGTCCCAGGACCTCCTTGTGAAGGCAGGCTGGCCCACGCCCACGGAGAGCTGACGGCCTGCACCTGCAGAGAGCTGACGGCCCATGCCCGTGGAGAGCTGGTGCAGCAAGATGTCACAACAAAGGGAGACAAGCAGACACAGAAGAATGCATAGTGAATGGACACAGAGCAGACAGCAAACAAGCCACAAGGGGGTGGGAATAAATAAATAAATAAAAATAAAAAACACTGGTGTCATATAATAGCAGATTTGAGGATGCAGAAGAAAAGTTTGATGAGCTTGAAGAAATGGCCTCTGAAAGTGAACAGAAAAAAGAACAGATGAAGAAAAGAATGGAAAAAATTGAACAAGGTCTCAGGGAACTAAATGACAGCAAAAGACTTGTGTCTTAGATGTCTCAGAAGGAGAAGAGAAGGGAAAAGGGACATAAGGATTAACTGAATAAATAATGGTAGAAAATTTCCCAACCCTACTGAAGGACATTACATATCCATGTCCAAGAAGCACAATGTATTCCCATCCAAAAAAATCTGAACAGACCAACACTGAGACACAAACTGATCAGAATGCCAAATCCCAAAGAAAAAGAGAGAATTCTGAAAACAGCAAGAGAAAAGCAGTGCATTACATATAACGAATACCCGATAAGATTAAATGCCCATTTCTACCAGAAACCATGGAGGCAAGAAGACAATGGTATGATATATTTAAGATACTACCAGAGAAAAACTTCCAGCCAAGAATCTTATATCTAGCAAGACTGTCTTTCAGAAATGAGGGTGAATTTAGAATATTCACAGATAAACAGACACTGAGAGAATTTCTAAGCAAGAGATCAGATTTTCAGGAAATACTAAAGGTGTGCTAGGGCCTAAAAAGAAAAGACAGGAAAGAGAGGCCTGGAAGAGAGTCAAGAAATGAAGATTCTATCAATGAAGTAATTAAAAGTGTCAAAAGAGTGGTGTAAATAAAATATAACAGATAAAACTCAAAATAGGAATAAATTTAACCCATGATGTAAACCATTTGTCTTCAGAAAACAGCAAGTCAATGTTAAAAGAAATAAAAAAACACCTAAATAACCGAAAGAATATTCGATGCTCACAGATTGGAACATTAAATATCATTAAGATGTGAATTCTACTCAAATTGATATAGAGATTCAATGCAATCCTGACAAATTTCCACCAGCATTTTTTAAAAATTGGAAACATCATTATCAAATTTATTTGAAAGGGTAAGGGGTCCTGAATAGCCAGAAACATCTTAAAAAAGGAAAAGCAAACTCTCAGACTGTAAACCATATTACCTAGGTATTGTGGTAAAAACAGCATGGTACTGGCATAAAGACAGACACAGAGACCAATGGAACCAAACTGATGGTTCAGAAACAGACCCTCAGATGTATGGTCAAGTGATTTTTTACTATCCTATCAAACCCACACAGCTCAGGCAGCAACAGCCCATTCAACAAATGGTGCTGAAAGAACTGGATATCCATAGCCAAAAGAAGGAAAGAGGATCCCTTTCTCATACCTTATCCAAAAACTAACTAAAAATGGATCAAAAACCTAAATATAAAAGCAAGAACCATGAAGCTTCTAGAAGAAATTGTAGGAAAATACCTTCAAGACCTGGTAGTAGGTGATAGATTCTTAAAGGAGATTAAGAGAAGTGCTGAGATGGGACTACTGATGTTTAACATATGTAGAAATTTTAATTAGCTTTACTGTAAAAGTGTAGAAAAGTACAGAGTGGATGGTAACATGTAGTGAGTGACTACTAGTTTATAAATGGGACTGTGGCTGAAAAAGGTAGTCTAGGTATGTAAATGCCAATTGAGAGAAAACTAGAGAATAATCTAGGAACTGAATAGCACAGTAAACCAAGAGGTGGAAAAGAATTGTGGCTGATGGTACAGATGCAAGAGTGTCCTTTGTGAGCTAGAGCAAATGTACATCACTGTTGCAGGGTGGTGGGAATGTGAAGAAGCATGGGAAAAATACAACTGGAGTGACCTATGGACTGCGATTAGCAGTAATAATGTAATATTCTTGCATCTATGCCAAAGATATACTGTGCTGATAACGGGGCAATACGGAAAATGTGTGCCAAATGTACAATATGAACGTGTTTAACAAATCAGGTGATATTCTTATCTTTAACCAATGTTCCACCACAGTGTTGTTTGGGAATTCTGCACATGTCCATGACTGTTTTATAAGTTTACAGCTTCTGTCACAAAAATATATTTAAAAAATAGTAATAGTGTGGGTTGGGGAAAAATACACCAAATGTAAGGACTATAATTAGTAGTAAAATTTTGACAATACTCTTTCATAATTTGTAACAAATGTTTCGTGACAATGCAAGGTGTTGGCAGAGGGTTGATGTATGGGACCCCCTGTATGATGTTATGCACATGTGCTTTGTAAATTGACAACTTTTACTATACACTTACTATTTATGCAGGTTCATATATACATAAATGATACAAAGATAATAATAATAATACGTGGGTTGGGGGGAAAATACTTTGGTTAGTAGTAATACTGTGACAATGCTCTTTAATCATTAGTTAAAAATGTTTAACAATGCAAGGTATTAGTGGTAGGGTGAGGTATGAGATTCCTGTATGATGTTATATATGTTTGTTTTGCAAGTTCACAACTATTACATACACTTTGTGTTTATGTATGTTTATGTATGAGTGATACACTTCAATAAATTATTTAAAAAAGCATTTTGCTCTTAATCAATATGAGAAAGTTCAGATCTGGTAAGGTTCTATTTCAAGCATTAATTCTAATAAGAGCTGATCCCTCCAACAGTTAGGATATAGAGCGTCATTTCAGACGAAAGGTGCAGTTAAATGTGGAATGCCCTTGTCTGAGATCCTTTTCCCCGGGAAGTCTTGAGATCACTCCCAGTGCAAGCAGTTTGTGTCAAGTCAGGCTTGCATATGAACTTACTAGAGAACCTGAGGGTTGCCTTCTCCAATCACTAATAGATATTGGAATACATGTATGCGTATATATGCGCACACTTAATTGGTTATAATTATAGACAGAAATGCTTGCTTAAACAGCTTCCTTCCTTATGGAATTCAGTTAGGAGCTCTATTCCTTTGTATCTTTCTTTCTTTTATTCATCCATTAAACACTTAATGGGCCCTTACTTACTAGGTCCCATGCAGCTAGCTAGCTCTTCCAGCTTATGTCAGATATGGATTCACCACTAAACTCTTTTGATGGAAGACTGACCATCACCAGGGAGGTGGCAGGGGGACATTGTCAGCCCCCCTGGGAACTTCCCATACTTCCCTACTAGAGGATGGTGATGGAGAACAGAGCCTTAGAAACCAAAATGAAGGGCCAGCTGGGCTTGCTCCAAGTGGAATAGATATAATGTCAGCGCCAATGGGATGGCCCCGGTCTGCACGTAACTTGTGATTAATACATTTCAGAAAAATAAACACACGAAAATGAAAAAGAGAAGCAGGAAGAACTGAGATAAGAGAAGTGAATGCCCACTAACACTCTGATGCCTGTAAAAATAAATACATGCAAAAAAAAGAGAAAGTGGTATGTAGGAAAGTGTAACACAGAAATAAGCTTTTCTTTTTTTTAAACATCTAAGGAAATATTCACCTTTTCCTAAAATTGTTCATCCATCTAAATTGTTCTTTTTCCTAAAATTGATCAATTTTTATGATTCAGTTGATCAGGGCACACATCAATACTTTTAAAATTTTTATTTATTTACTTTTTTCTATCTGGCTGTGTCATCGCCTTTTTGGTACATTGCTTTGCTGCATGGGGGGCCTGTGCCTCTCCACGTGGGTCTGGGACATCTTTTTTTACTTTTTTTTTTTTTTACCAGGAGGTCCTGGGGATCAAATCCAGGTCCTCCATATGGTAAACGGGAGTTCAGTTGCTTAAGCCATAGCCTCTTTCCCATCAATATTTTTGAGATGTTAATTTTGGTAAAAGGAGAAGCAATACAAGGAACGCTCTATAAGGACACTATTCAAATGTTACAAGGGAAAACCCTTAAAAAAAATTTATTAGAATCCATCATCATTCTACCCAAATAATTACAGACCAGCCTGTAACACAGATCATTGAGTTATTTTTCTGTGAATAGAGAGCAATTTCAACAGGTGGATTATGGTCTCTCTTCTATAGTAGTTTGAAATGACAGAGGATGGAAAAAGTAGAGGACATAAGAGGTTAATAATAAAATAAAAATAATACCCTCAATAAAATAGTCTCATAACAAAGAAAATCCTTTTTGGAAAAATCAAACTTTGCCAAAACTCAATTTCAAAAGATTATGGCTCACTGTAACTTTTCCTATGCATGAGATTCATTTGCAATAAGTTGAAATATGGGTAAAGAATGATTTCATCTAGTCAGAGGAATTTTATTTCTCTAATAGCTCTTGCTTTATCATTTGAAAACTTTCCACTATTATCGGTTGTTTCAATTATTCCATTATGAGTAGAACCTCTAAAAATAAAGATGTAAAAACATGAAAACTGTAAGCAACAATCAGTGAGATTAATAGTTACAGGGCACTAGATAGCAGGTAAACCTACAGCAGCTTAAAATGATAAAAAAGGAACATCTCAAAACCTGTTAAACTTTAGTCATCAGGAGATGTGTTCTCTTTCTCCCTGTCATTTGTGTTTTCTTTCCTCTGCTCTCAATCCAATCCCAGTTCTTTTCCCTACCATCCCATTCCAGCTTTTATTCTCCTTTTCCTTCAATGGTTAGTAATAACTATGAATAAATGTACATTTGTTATTTTATTTAATGTTTTAAATTCCTTGCTCTTAGTTCTAAAAGCATATCAATAAAATATATAATATTATAGAAAGAAAAATTTAAATTAAGTATAATTGTTTAAGCCCCTCACTGTAATATCAGGATTGTTTCTGTCATTGTTGTCATAAATTAGAACTGCTCAACAGAAAAAGGGCTTCAGAACATGATACTTGTAAAAAGTAATCCTGTTTAAAATCTTATATTGAATATTTCATATAGTGACACATTCAGATAATAAACATTGTATATTTCTTTCTCAAAAATCTAATAACACCTACCATACCCCCTAAAATTCTAACTTCAAAAATATTCTATTGATTCTAAAGATGTCAGATGCTCCTTGGAGTCCTAGTTATATAATGTTATCCAATGCCGCACTTGAGCAACATGTGTAAAGCTGGGGAGGGGAAAAAGGAAAAGAATATTCATGAGTTAGACGATTGGAACTACCTAATTTAATTTTGTGCTGTCATGCATATATAATGAATTCATCTTCATAAGAAAAAGGTGATAGGAAAATCATAAATGTCCTTCAATTTTGAAAACTTGAGAAACCACTCCTGGGAACTTTTCCAGTGTGGTGATCCATTGTTATTCCTAGAGCATGGCAATCTCTAAGTGCTGTCATGGCGTCAAATTCCAAATCATAGACTCTGCCAACTAGGCTTTACAGTTTTATGTGTAAATGCCTACAAATAAATGCCCAACTTCCTCGAATAGTTCTCAGAGAATGAGGAACCATCTATACCCCTGAAATATAATTTCTACAAAAACACAGAAAACTAGCTGCAAAATTAAATGTTTATCAAAATTTGGCCTGTAACTTTAAGGACAATTAAGCTATAATTGTCATGACTTATTTGCTACCTCAAAATTTGTCTCTGGCTACATAACAAGTTTGTACTTTTTTGAAAAATGGAAATAGAGAAACTTTTACAACTTGAATTTCTCTTTACATGAGCATATTTTGGGGGTAAGATCTTAGAGACCTTGTATTTCTATGACTTGGTGTTCTCAGGTATGGGGCAGATGCTAATTGCAGCTGTCACAAAATGTCACATCTGTTCTGTAAGCATGCCAAAATTAAACAGCCAAACGAAAATGGCTTCAACTGCCAAAAGCTTCTAGTTAACTCAGAAAAAACTCTAGTTCAAATTGCCTGAACAAGTTTTTGGGTCACTTTAATGAGATATGCAAAGATGTATAGCCATGTTAATTTAGCTAACATCAGACATGTGCTTGAGAAATATCCATAACTTGATACTTCTTTTTTTTTTTAAGGAGGTATGAGGGATTGAACCCAGGAGGGACCTCATATATGGGAGGCAGGAGCTCAAACCACTGAGCTACACCCACTCCCCTTGAAGCTCACTTTTAATGGCCACAGTACATACTAGATTTTTGGGCTTTTTTTTCCTCTTAAAAATGAATCTTACAAAAGTCAGGAATATGACCCTCTGTATATAAGTATTTAAAAAGTCATGGAAATTTCTTCAATGGAGATGTTTCTAAAGAATAAGATACCCAGGCAGCCACATCTATTCAGCCTACTCAGTTAATAGGGAAGAAGACACTCTAACCCCTTTGATACCTTCTTGTTTTATTGAATAGTATTTTGTTTTCCTTTTTAATAAAAAAAGATGTTAAAAAAATCGTATTAAAGATAGCATTAAACAGGACCAACCAAGGCAATCTTTTATATAGCACTTATTTATCACTGATAAAAATCCAATTATTAGGCCAACATTGAATGTAGTTATTAGTTAATTCTTCAGTTGGATCATTTCTATAACGTATTTGCAAACTTTAAGAAAACTTTTATTAGTGACCTGAGAAGTTTTTCTCTAACATTTTTGAAAAATATTAAATTTACTGAAAAGTTGCAAGAATACTACAATGAAAACTGTAATTCTTTCACCTAGTATTACCACTGGCATTTTGCCACATTTGTGTGCACACTCTCTTGCCATACCCACAAATATGGGCTTATATTTTTCCAAACCATTTGAGAATTAGTTGAAGATATCATGGCATTTAACCCCTAAATATTTCAGAATATATCTATTAAGATCAAAAACATTCTCCTTCATAATCACAACAGAATTACTGCACTCAGGAAACCTAATATTGATACAATATCAAGTCTATATTCAGATTTTCCCAAATGTCCCAATAATGTCATATTAATAGATTGTATCTAAGATCAACTCAAGAATCACACATTATGTCTGGTTGTTATATCTCTTTAGGTTCCTTTGACCTAAAACAGCCTTTTGGTTTTCATGACAATGAAATTTTTAAAAGTATAGGCCAATTGCTTTGCAGAATATCATTCAATTTATATTTGTGTGTTTCCTCATAAACAGATTCAGATTAAACATTTTTGGCAAGACTATTTTAGTATCCCCATCTCAATGAATCATCAAAAGGCAAAGGGAGTGGATGTGGCTCAAATGATTGTATATCTGCCTCTGACATGGGAGGTCCCAGGTTTGGTTCTCAGTGCCTCCTGAAAAAACAAGCAGCAAGCAAAACCAATGAAAAACCCAGAGAAGCTGATGTGGCTCAGTGGTTGAGCACCGGCTTCCCACATACAAGGTCCTGGGTTCAATCCCCAGCCCCTGGTACCTCAAAAAAAAAAAAAAGGGGGGGGACACATGTTAGTTTTTTCCATTATTGGTAATGTTCTATGTAGTCACTTGGTTAAAACAGTTCTCCATTGAAAAGGTAATTTTTTCCTCTGTAATAAATAAGTAATCAGTAGGGAAAACTTTCTATAAACTCTTGTCGAGAGAGATTTTCTCATATATCATTATACGAACAGTACTCCTTCGTATTTGAGAGTACCTTATTATTTTGAGTAGGTGTCTAAATGAATGAATATCATTTGTATGTTTGAACTCCGCTTTCCTTACCAGCAAGATAATTTAAATTTCACCAGTACATGTAAAAAGAATAATTTTGTATTATTTAGTACATGAATATTAGACTAAATTCATTTTTAGACACATTTAAGGATCATTCACAAATAGTCTGGAATTAGATGGATTTAGATTCAAAGCGCTTGATTATTTAGCAGCATGGCCTTGGGTAAATTTTTGAACCTTTGGAGCTTTGGTTTCCTCATCTGTAAAATGGGTAATGCAGGATTATTTTGAGAATAAAATGGAGATAATATTTAGAAATCACCTAACAGCGACTGGCACTCACCACACTACCAGGTTGTCTATTAGCAAAAAATGAAAAATAAGTTTTGGCAAGGATATGGTGAAATTAGGACTCTTTTTTTTTTTATCTTTTAATTTTTTTAATTCATTTTGTAAAAATATTACATTAAAAAAATATGAGGTCCCATTCAACCCCACCACCACCACCCCACCACTCCCCCCCCCAAAATTAGGACTCTTGTACACTGCTGATGGGAATGTAAAATAGTGCAGATGCTGTGGGAAACAGGCTGCTGGTTTCCTCAAAAAGTTAAATATAGAATTAACATTATGACCAGTAATTCCACTAATACACAAAAGAATTGGAAAATAGGGTCTCAGACAAATACTTGTACACCAATGTTCCTAGAAACATTATTCACAATAGCCAAAAGGTGGACAGCAGATTTATGGATAAATAAAATGTGGTCTAACCATATAGTGGAATACTATTCAGTGATAAAAAGGAATAAAGTTTTGATACATGTTACAACATGAATGAGCCCTGAAAACATTATGCTAAGTGAAATAAGTCAGACACGAAAGGAGAAATATTATATGATTCCAGGTATATGAATAACTAGAAGAGGCAAATTCATAAGAGACAAAGTAGATTAGCGATTGCCAGGGGCTGAGGGGAGGAACAAGAGTTATTGCTTAACAGATAGAGTTTCTGTTTGGGGTGATTAAAAAGTTTACAAATAGTGTTGATGGTTGTACAACACTGTGAATGTAATTAATACCACTGAATTATACACTCAACATTTAATTTTAGCATTTTTTTTACCTCTTCATTAAGAGTTAACAAAGACACCGTCTTTCCAGAATATACTGACAGTTGTAATTATACTAATAAACAGAAAAAAATTGTTGGCATAAATTGATAATGTTGTTAAACAAAAACACCTTCTTTTAATTTGTTTCTTTAGGAAGGTCACAGAGAAAATATTGTTTATTTCCATACTCCTACAAGAATTTGGAAATCATGGGAAGTTAACAGCAAACTAAGTACCATAAAAGGCTGATATACTCCTTCTGAACATAAGGCATCTGATTCTCTAGTTACCAAAATCTGCAGTAAGTCTCAATGAGGCAGACTGTTTATCCTCTTAATCCCTCCACGTGTGGCTTTTTTAATGCCCCTAGAGACAATGCGGAGAGCAACAGAGCCTAGGAACTGGCCCTCCAGTGTTTCAGCAGGATGTGGGGAAAGATGTTATTTTGTCTTTAAAAATCACAACAGGCTCAACTTCTTGCTTCCAGACATTATGAATACAAAAAAATAAGAAGCAAGGAGGTACCACAAAATAGCTGCCTTGTTCACAAGAAAGTTTCATATCAGAGCTAAATCACGGTGATGAAAATTTATATTTCAAGCATAATTTGAAAAGCTACAGAGTAGTGTAGAGGGCAAAGGAAATTAAAGCAGCAAAGGATTTTGTGTTGTTTGGCCCACTAACCATCCCAGTTACAAAATGAGGAGAAACAGAACTTAACTTTTAAGAAACAGAGTATTTTCATGACTATCATTTTTTGTACCTAAAGGTCTTTCTCAAAGTGACCTCCACAATGGATGCAGTCAGACACACAGCTCAGGTGTTCAAACACAAATAAAGTTATCATTCCTTAATCCATACATTCTTCTTTTAGCAAGTATTTGTTGAGTATCTGTTATAAGCCAGATATTGTTCTAGATCTGAGACAAAGTCTCTGCCCCAATGGAATAAATTCTAGTGGGAGAGACACCAGAATAAGAGATAATATACTGCCAAATAAAAATAGGGGGAAAATTTTTTTTTAAATTTTAAAGGAGGTACCAGGGATTGAACCCAGAACCTCACACATGGGATGGAGGCACTCAACCACTGAGCTACATTTGCTCCACAATAAGGTTTTTTTTTTTCCTTTTCATTTTGTTTTTGTTTTTAGGAGGCAACAGAGTTCAAACCTGGGACCTCACACATGGGAAGCAGGCACTCAATCAATTGAGCTACACCCGCTTCCCATAATTTTTTTTAAAGGAACAGGGGACCGGGGATTGAATTGAGGAGCTTGTATGTAGGAAACCGGTGCACAACCAATGAGCCACATCGGCTCCCCTGATTGGTTTTTGTATTTGTTTTGCTTGTTGTTTGTTTCTGTTTTTTTTAGGCAGCACCAGGACCTCCCATGGGGGAGGCAGATGCTCAACCGCTTGAACTACATCTGCTCCCTCCCATAGAATTTTAAGAAGCAGGATAAAAGGCACAAGTAACCAAGCAGTTGGGAAAGCGACAGTGCCATTTTTGATAGGGAACAGTTGAGCAAGTCCTTAAGATGAAACCTGAATGAATCAAGGTAGTAAGCCATGCGAAGGACAAGCTCTCTGACGAGAGGGAAACAGGTCCCAAGACCCCACACGACAGACCTGCAGTTCTCAAGGAACAGCAAAGAGGTCAGAATTCTGCGGTGGAAGAACTACAAAGCGGGAGTTGACCGTAGCCAAAGTCGTTGCAAGAAGCTCAGGCTCAGCCAGCAGGGCCAGGGAGCAGTCCTTTCATGTAGGTAACCTCTTCACAGACACATGCAATGTGTGTGCAAATGTATAAATACTTCCGGGTAGCAGCTCTCAATAACTCCAGATTTTAGATCACTCTTATGCTTTGATTCATGAGTATTGAATGCAGTTATAGAATCCTCAAATCGCTAGATTTGGTGTATAATGAAGGTACAGGAAAAAGGGTAATAGAAAACCTGTCTAGTCTGTGTAAATAAAATGAGTTTCTTTCACCTTTTTGTAGGATGGGAACTTAAAATAATTGACCAAAATGCATAAAATAAGACTCACAAATTTAAAAAGGAACAAGTAAAAAGAATCCCAGAATAGTAACATATTTACACTTTCTAACTGGTAGCAGTTGGAGGGAAAGAAGTGGCACTTGTCTTTGCCTCCTCTTTTTTTTTTTTTTTCCCTTCCTTCCTTCAACCTAACAGAGCTTAAATGCCACTTTTGGGCCTCAGCCGCTTATTTATTAGCATTATTTAAGTTGACATCCACAGCAAAACCAACAACTGCCACAAATTCAAGAGTCTCCACAGAGGCTGAGCCACTGCTACAGCTTCAGAAGGAAGAACAAACAGAATAGTAAAACAGATCTCTCTCATGGAGCAGGGCCTTCACTGGAGGGAAATTAGGCTAACCTCCAGAACCTACTACCCACAGACCAAGTAACTATAGTGAAAACCGTGATCAGCTCAGTTTTACCCTTTTAAACTATTTTAATTGGCAACTGGCCAAAATGTGGGTTAGTTCAATAGTCTTATAACTTGTGCCAGGTCTGATGCAGCAGAGATCAAAAGATAATCGTGCTTTCTGGTAGAAAAAAAAAGGAGGGGGGGACACTGATTCTATGAGATCAATGGGTTAAGTGCTAGGACAAAGAAATATTTAAAAGTTTGGGCATTTCATGAAGCAGCTTGATGGTTGTTCCTTGGGGAAAGAAAAAATTATCAGAATAGGATACACTAGATATCAAGGATTTAATAATCAGCTACCGCTCCAATTCAAAATTTCTAAGGACAAAGCACTGCAAGCACTAATAAAAGGTGATATTAATACTTGTTACAACAGAATAGCATATATACCAAGAAACAATTTTATAAACTAAGTTGCCAAATCTATGTTAACCGAAATTGTATCTATTAATGTATCTACTTTTATGGAGAAATGTATAATATCCAGTACAAATTGTTGACTCTGGCCATATTAATGACAAATCAAAAATTAAATTAAAAGTAAATAAAGTGAGGACTTCGATTTCTTCCCATGAAGGATTAGCTGTTATAGGAATTGCCTTAATGCTATAAAGATCTGAAAAGCTTGACAAAATACATGAAAAAATATCATCAGATAAGAAACAACAGACATTACAGGCCCAAGCAAACAAGGCAAGCCCTAGGACTGCCCTTCTTACTCCCTGGAGGTGTTTTCCAGACCACACAGCAGAGATGGGGAAAACAAACAGTTGGCTGATCCTGTCTACTTGAGGATTTTGAGAGGGCTAAGAAAGCTACAATTTTCAGCACAAAATATCAGAATGGAGAGAGCTTCATAGAAACAGAGCTCCAAAGATCAGCAGAGGGGTCCCTTTAGGTTTTTGGATAAGCACTGATCTGTGCATGAATGCAAAGAAACTAAATTCCAAGACTGCGGAAAGAATCACAGGAAAGCAGTAGGCCAAACAATTCCTAAAAATCACATAGGACTGAGAACAATATGTGTTTCCATTAGCCAAAGAAAGGCCTTATAGTACATGGACTATTGTTGGATTGATAGATTCTTTAGTGGTATGGAAAAATTAGTGTTAAAATTAAAAACTGCTCTGGACATAATAATAACAGAGCTAAAAAGAAAGCTTCAAAAGGATCAAACTAGTTTCAAGTAATCTAACTATATGACAGAGTAAGACCAATACTCTTTAAGGGAACACAACAAAATCTACTGCTTAACAAGAAATTCAAAATGTCTGGCATCCAATCCAAAATCACCAGGCATGCACTGAAGAAAGAAAATACTAACTATGGTTATGACCAGGAGAAAAAAATCAGTCAATAGGAACAGACTCAGAAATGACAGAATTAACAGACAAGGACGTGATAATGTTAAACATGGCCCATGTGTTTAAAAAGGTAGCAGAAAATACAAGCACAATAAGAAAAGAAATGGGAGAGATTTGAAATCTAGAGGTAAGCCTGAAGACCTAGTAATAGAAATTATCCAAAATGAAGGAGAGAGGGAATACAGTTTAAGAATAAACAGAACACTACCAAGCAGACTAACATAAGTGTAATTTAGACTCTCTGAAATAACAGTTGAATATTTCCAAATTTGAGTAAAACCATATACCTAAAGATGCAAAAAATTAAATCAACCCAGCAGAATAAACATAAATAAAATCACACCAAGGCACACAACAGAAAAACTGCTAAAAACAAGTAGTAAAAATGAGAAAATCTTAAAAGGAGATAGAGAAAGGGTGGGGAAAAATTGTATTCATATAGGCATTAAGGTAAGAATGACAGATTTCTTGTCAGAAACTATCCCAGCCAGAAGATGAGAGAGAGACATCCTGAAAACACTGAAAACCAGTCAACCTAGAATTTTGTATTCAATGAAAATAGCTATTAAATATGAGGGAAAAATTAAGACTTCTCAGAAAAACAAAGCTGACAGAAATCATTGCCAGGAGACCTCTACTCCAAAGAAAAATAAAGAGATCATCAAGTCAAAGAAAAGTGATACCATATGGAAAGGAAAATGCCAGATAATATACAAAGACCTCTACCATAAATGGTAAAAATGTAGATATAAAGAAAAGACAATTTTTCTCATTTTTTAACTTCTCTAAAAGATAACTGAGGGGAGTGATTGAGTGCCTGCTTCACATGTTCAGAGGTTCAATCCCTGGTACCTCCTAAAAAGAAAAGGGGGAAAAAAGAGAAAAGAAAAGATGATAATGAGATAATTGACAGTTTAAGCCAAGAATTAACAACATTATGAAGTTTATACAACAAGCAAAAAGAAGAGACAACAATAGCACAAAGGACAGGAAAGAAGGAATGGAAGTATATGATTGTTAAGATTTTCACACAATAACTAAAACAGTATATCATGTTAAAGTTGTAGAAAGTTAAAGTGTATATTTCAGGCATAGAGCAAGCAACCAAAACAAACATAAAGAAGACAGCTAAAAGCCAGCAGGAGAAAAAAAATGGAATCATAATATTCAATTAGTCCAAAGAAAGGCAGGAAAAGAGGAAAGAAGGAACAAAGAAATGATGGGAATTAAATCCAGGATAGCATTAATTCCAGAGAAGACAGAAGTGGAATGGAATCATGAAGGGTTATGCAATGGAGGTTTCAACGCTATCTTTAATTCTTTTTTTTTTTTTTTAAAGTCTAAGTGAATATGATAAAATGTTAGGATTTGATAGTTTGGTAGTTGGTAATGTTCTTTTACCTATATTAGTTGGTTTTATATTTAAGAAATATAAATGAAATATAAATATAAATAATATGATTTTATAAGTAAGAAATAACCTGTGTTTAAATGAAATTTGGTAAAGTCCATGTTTTTCTATTTCATAAACCACTTAGAGCCTAAATCAACCAATGAAGGTCAGTGTATTTTAAAATAAGTGGTCCTATGAGCATAAATAAGTGCAATGATCTTTATTAAATGTTACTATGTGAGTATTACCTTAAGAGCTAATGTTCAGTGTTCAAAAATAGAATGCTAAGCCTCTCCTAGCCTAGTAGTCAATAGAATGCCATTTAAAAATTACTTCAAGAGAGAAAATACGGTAATTTCTTATCATCAATAATGCAGCTTTTCAAAGAGAGATAAAATACAGTACATTGCTGAGACTTAAAAAAACACCTGGGAGCGGTTGTGGCTCAGGTGGTTGAGCACCTGCTTCCCATACGGGAAGTCTGGGGTTCGAGCCTCAGTGTCTCCTAAAAACAAAAAAAGCAAATAACAAGCAAACAAATGAAAAAAAAACAACTCAGGGAAGCCAGTGTGACTCAGTGGTCAAGTGCCAGCTTCCCACACACAAGGTCCTCAGTTCAATCCTGGTCCTGGTATCTCAAAACAATAACAACAAAAACAAAAAGGAACAACAAAACAAAAACAAACACCCAACAATCTAGCAGCTCTCCTGACTTCACCCTTTTCCTTGCCTCAATTAGCCCAATTCAGGGCTTTCCAATTTGTAAACAGATCAGACGAACTCTGTATCTGAAAGTGAAGTGAGTCTACTTCTCCCCCTCTATCCTGAGGCCACTCACCATGGTTCACTAACAAAGAAATTAGATCCCATCAGAGAGTTTGTTTGGGTTATGTCTAACACAATTGCATATTAGGATAATTAATCAATGCACTTAAATAACAAATGTAAAGATGATTTTTTAAAAATCAGAATTAGCTGGCTACAAAAAGCCACAACACTTCATTCTCTTCATTTTACAAACATAAATGCCAAAGGTCAGAAAAGTTAAACAACTTTCCTAAGGTCATACAGTAACCAATGGCAGAGCAGCGATTAGAATTAATTTCTTAACTTCCAGGAAGGAACTCCAAAGTAGTTCACCTTTTTTTTAATACATATTTTTTAATTTTTAAAAGATACACAGATCACACAAAACGTTATCTTAAAAAAAATGTAGGAGATTCCCATATGCCCCACTCCTCACACCCCGTAATTCTTTTTATGCCATTCAGTGACTCAAAGAGAATAACTATAAAATTTGCCTTCAATTGTGACAACATGGGAAGTAGATGTGCCTCAAGCATTTGGGTGCCACCTACCACACGGGAGGTTCCTGTTCATTCCTGGTGCCTCCTTGAGAAGATGGGCAAGACAGCAAGCTGGCATGACAGGCTGGTGCAGTGAGTTGATGCAACAAGATGACGCAATAAGAAGACACAGAGAGGAAACACAATGAGAGATGCAATAAAGCAGGGAGCAGAGCTGGATCAGGTGATTGACTGCCTCTCTCCTACATGGGAAGTTCCGGATTCAGTTTCCAGTGCCTCCTCAAGAGAAGACGAGTAGACACAGAAAGCGTACAAAGAATGGACACAGAGAAAAGACAGTGAGCACATACATTGTTTCTTTTTGTTGTATCATCTTGCTGTGCCAGTTCGCCACTCAGGTCAGCTTGCCTTCACCAGGAGGCCCCAGGAATCGAACTCTGGACCTCCTATATGGTAGATAAAGAGCCCAATCACTTGAGCCACATCCGCTTCCCCGCTGCAGTATTTTCTAACTATGGAGAAACAATTTAAAGAGAATACAGTACGGGTGGTAACTGCGCTGGCACAGATGCAGCCAGCTGCCACCAAACTAGTTTGCACTCTTTTTAAGTGTGGTGCCCTGGCTGGCCTCTCCCCCATGCCCTTACTGGCTCAGCATGGAGCTGGCCCCACCCCAGTGCTGCTGCCTGGTCCCAGGTCTGGAGGGAGCAGAGCAACTCTCAGGCACACGCTGGGAGTGTGGCATCTCGCCCAATCTGCCTGGTAGAAGCCTAAGGGATTCGTCATCCCAGCATCTGCTCTGTGTGTAGAAGGCAGCTCACTAAGCTCTGCTACAGAACGCTGTTGGGGGAGCAGTCAATCATGCTGCCTGGTGCAAGGGACTGCTGGCTATATAACATACAGTGCAGTACCCCGGGCAGTGAGGAAACTGTTTCCTAAGGAAGTAGGTACATTCAGGACCATGTAAATGGGGGAATTCCTAGGGCTGCACATGCAGGCCCAAACAAGGGCAAGCACAGAAAGGTTCAGGGAGGCCCCTACACTTTAGACTGGAGTTATTCTCTAAACTCATTATGAATAAGCCCTGAAGGAGCATGCTACCAAAGGTACTTTTTTTCCCCTTCTTCTCTGTCCCTTTTTGTTTGTTTGCCCCTAGCATTCAAGGAGAGTTCTGTCACATCACTAACTGGATACAAGCCTACAGAACAGGTGCCTCAGCGTCTAAATTCCAGTAATAACATGCACCTACATATCAAAATGTAATTTCAACAAGAGGCTATAAAACACACAAAGAAACAGGAAGTGATGGCCCAGGGGCAAGGGAGATGATTAAAGCATTAGAAATCATCAGTGAGAAGGACAAGACCTGGGACACAGCAGACAAAGACTTAAAACACGGTCCTAAGTGTGCGCAAGGAGCTATGGGAAAACATGGACAAAGAACTAAATGAAAACAGGAAAACAAGAGATGAATGCAAAGAGAGTATTAGTAAAGAGATGGAAATAATGAAAAGGAACCCAACAGAGCTGAAGACCATAGTAACAGAAACTGAAATTCCTCTAGAGGGGTTTAACAGTAGATTGGAACTGGGAGAAGAAAGAATCAGAGGACTTGAAGATAAGGCAATTGAAATCATCCTGTTTGAGAAGCAAAAAGAAGAAAGAGTGAAGAAAAGTGAGCAGAGCATGAGGATCCTATGGGACATCAAGAGTACCAATAAATGCACTGTGGGAGACCTAGAAAGTGAAGAGAGAAAGAGGCAGAGAGAACATTCCAAGAAATAATGGCTGAAAATGTCCAAATTTAACAGAAGACATGAATATTACACATGTAAGACACTCAACGAACTCCAAACAGGATAAATCCAAATAGATCCATGCTGTTGCATACTATAATCAAATGCCAAAGACACAGAGAAAAGTCTGGAAATCACAAGAGAGAAACAACTTGTCACATTCAAGAAAGTCTTAATAAGAGGAAGTGCTGATTTCTCACCAGAAACCACAGAGACAAAAAGGCACTGGAAAGACATATTTAAAGTACTGACAGAAAAAAATTGCCAACCAAGAATTCTTTAACTGGCAAAACTGTCTTTCAAAAGTAAGGGAAACATTAAGGTATTCCCAGACAAACAAAAGCTGAGGGAGTTCATCACCACTAAACCAGGCCTACCAGAGAGGCTAAAGAGAGTTCTGAAAGTGAAAAGAAAGGAAAGCGGACAACGGAGCAAAGCCACATGAAAAAATAAAGACCTCTGGTGAGGGTAATGACATAGGTAAACATAAATGCCAGTCCTATTGCAGTCTTGGATTGGAACTCCACTTTTTACTCTCTACAGAATATAAAGGGCAAATGCATAAAATGTAAGGATAAGTTAGTGGTTTCAGGCTATGAAAACACAGGTAAGGAAAGGAGTGGTATAGAAAAATAGCCGGTATACATTATTGAAGTTAAGTTGGTATCAAAGCAAACTAGATTGTTACAGATTTAGGATGATAAATTTAAGCCCCATGTTAACTACAAAGAAATTATTGGAGCATATACAACCTCATTGAGACAGAAATTAGAGTGTAGGTTGCTAGGTGGGTGGGTGGGGGAATAGGAAGTTAATACAAAATGGGTATGGACTTTCTGTTTGGGGACATAGGAACGTTTCAGTAATGGAAGGTGGTTGAGGGCACACAAATACCATAAATGTGATTAATCCAGTGAATGGTATGTTTGGGAATGATTGAGATGGGAAAGTTTCTGCTATATATATAAGCCCACAATTTTAAAAAAAATTTTTTTAAAGAGAGCAACTAATGAGAAATTGGTAAGTAATTACAATACATGATCCTGGATGGGATTTGGCAAGGAAGGAGAAAAGACTCAAAGAGACATCAATGGGATATATGAACCATTGGAAAATAACCTGTAATTATATCAATGTTCAATTTCTTAAACTTGATAAATGCACTTAAGGAGGTTACGTAATTTAATATCCTTGTTCTTAAAAAATGTATGTGGCAGTATTAAATGTTCAGGAACATGAGGTATACAACCTATTTACAAATGTTCAGAAAGTGGACAGAAAGATAGAATGATATGGCAAATGTTAAAACTGGTAGATGTGGGTATCTGGGAGGGTGGTACTATGTTGGAGTTAGGTTTGAAAGTAATTCAAAATTAGGAGTTCAAAAAAGAACACAGGGCCACCTTGAAGAAACTCCTAATGGCTGATCTGTGACATTTAGACCAACAAAATTAATAATGATAGTAATAGCATATCAAGAATAGAATAAAATAAATATCCATGAGTCCATACCCATATAAATATTGTAAAAAAATAAATGGTAGAGAAAGCACAGCTCTTTCTTATGGTATAACTCCAGTTACTAAATGTAAAAGGAATGATAAAAAAATCGCCATTTGGCAAATACCACAGTAAAATATGTTGGAGGCAGAAATATTCAACAATGTTAATATCAGTGGGCAAAAAAGTATGAGGAGAAGCAGGATATTTGCATAGACTCAATTAAAATTGGAAAAACAATAACTTCACAGTAAAGAAACTTGGCAGATAATCTCTTAACTAACTGATAAAAGTTAACTTCACTAGTAAGGAGACATTTCGACATCATGTATCTGGATGCACTAAGAAGCGCAGATCACTTCAGGGGCAGTCTTGCCAAGAATGCATAACCAGAATGTAGTCACGTGGAAATACCAGTCAAACCCAAACTGAGAGAAGTCCTACAAAATAACTGGTCAGTCGACTTCAAAAATATCACAGTTATGAAGACGAACAAACACAGAGGAACTATCCCAGAATGGAACAGAAGAGACTATGGAAACATGACAACTAAATGCAATGTGGAATCCTAGATTAGATCCTGGGGCCTTCTGCAAAAGATATTAATGGGGCAAATGGTAAAATCTGAATAGGTCTCTAAATCAGGTGACAGTAAGATATTCATGTTCATCTTCCGGCATTGAACAATTGTACTATGGCTATCTATTAACAGTTAGGGAAGCTGGGATAAAGGTAAATGGGTAATTCTTTGTACAATTTTTGCAACTTTTTTGTAAATTTGAAACCATTTCAAAATAAATGATTAAAAGGTAGAAGAGGGCAGGGTTTTAGTGATGAGGACAGGAGTCTCTGGTTATGTGGAACCTTTGTTACCAGCTTTACTTCGGGGCTCAGGTAAAGCTTAAGCAGGGCAGGCCCTATCCAGTCTTTCTACAGCAAATCAAGAATATATTTCCCTCAGTACAGTGCCAAAGTGTCCCAATTTAACGTAGTGAAGGCTAGGGAACTTCCAAAACCATCACCTTATTCACAGGCCTACCAAACGAGTACGCTGTTCTTTGAATAAGCAGCTTCCCACAGTATATGATAAAACAGGATTTTTTTTAAGGACCGTATTTGCAAATACAAACTAAAAGACTGCTTTCTGGAACATGCCACGGTACTGCCATTATCATCATCAACAGTGATGTGGGCTATGGGTGGAAGGCTCTTTGTCTCTTCAGAGATAACCTTAACCTAAACTGTCTGTCCTGACTTGTGGGTGTGGGACGGTAAGAGGCTGCAGTCCTGCCCTTGGTGACCATGGCAACGACTCCAGTCCCAGGAAACAGTTTAACAATGCAAAGTCTATAGACTTTAAATATGCAGGGAAAATGCAAACCAAATGTGCTAAAAGCTTATCTAGAATGTATGAAGTCCATGCTAAAAGCTTACCTAGGATGTGGAAGATATATGCTAATTCAAACCTATTGAGCACTGAAACAAAAGAATCATTTGGCCTTTCCTCTCTGTATAAAAGGGACTCAATGAATGTCTCAAGATGATGGAGGAGATTGTTGCTATGGGGGGAGGAGTGGGGTGAGGGGGTGGGGGGTATATGGGGACCTCATATTTTTTTAATGTAATATTAAAAAAATAAATAAAGACAAAAAAAAAAGTCTAAAAAAAAGGGGGGGGACTCAAAAATCTTGTTCGGGGCTCGGGTTTGAAACAGAAAGCTCCCGAGTCCGGCCGGCCATCAATAAACAATTTTCCCTTCTCAAAATCATTCCTGAGTCCTGGCCTTTCTATATGCAAATAATTGAACCTCTCTCAAATTCTACAATAATAGTACTGAGTAGCCACTACTGAGCCCCATGTAAAGCTTCCCAAGAAAAGTGAATAAAACTGATGACACAGAACTAAAGAAAATAAATGAACAGAAAATTTTCAAATTAAATACTTACAAAACAGGCAAGTATAACCCTAAGCAGTATGCCAGAGAGATGTGAAAATCATAATGCCAGCAGGTATTGGGAAAGAATACTGCTGTGCTTTTAGGATATTAAACATAGATATAAATGAAGGTAAACTGTATTACATCTATATTATTACCCATCTACACTGACACAAAAGAGAAGTTATGGGATGAGGCTCAGTAGTATGAAGGAATCAACATAACACCTAAGTGAATAAGAGTCCATTGCTGGCAGGCTCTGCACAGAATCGTGCAGGGCAGCAGGGCTGGTGCCTGCTAGAAAAGGAACCCAATTCTGTACATCACACAGGGGGGCTTTAACAGCTGGGGGGAAAGTGAGGGGAATGGGGAGGTTGCTTTGGCTAGCTAACAAATATCCTTACAATTTAGTCTTAGAAAACCATGCTTTTCATAAGTCACCACTTAGAGAAGATCAAAGTTAAAGAACACTGATTATAAATTACAAGGCTATAAAAAGTCATTAGCCAAACAATGTAAGGTGTTGGCAGAGGGTGATGTATGGGAATTCTGTACACTGTACATGATTGTTTTGTAAGCATACAACTTCTCTAATAAAAATATATATATTAAATTTTTAAAAAATCATTGGCTATACAAAATGATAACATTTCATTTCATAAAAAGTATAGATAAAGCCTAACTAAATAAAAGAGTTTTTAAATGCAATGGCTTTATAAATGTGGTGAAGGTCAGAAAACAGGCTCCCTGTCCAATTAAGAAAATAAGAAAAGGAAGTTGACAAATGAAAATAATCTGTATGAAATTATCTTTGGTTTCCAATTGGTCAAGATGTTACACACAGTAATTCCACATTAGTGTCGCACAGTGGCAGAGGCAACCAGTATTAAAAATCATGCTGTGAATGGGTGTCTGCATCGAAAATCCTGCTCCCTGAGATGAAATCACCTCAAGTCTCATCTCAAGAAAGGCCTCTGTCGTAACGCAACAATCTACCAAGTAGTTACTGTCATGCTCCCTCATCCTGAGCCTCACCAACCTCAAAGCTGGATTATTTATTCTACCTCCTGCGTCAATCAAAATGCTCCTTGATTTTTTATTAATCCACCTACTGATTCTTGGTCTTCTCTGACTACCACAGTCCATACATATAAGACTTTAAACATTAGTAACAGCCAGTAAGTAACAAGCTAGCTTTGACTATTAAAAATTTCAAAAATGAACCAAGAGCTTAGATTGGAGAACTCTCTATTGACCACAGAATTGCTGTCAGGGACATTAAAAGCTATTTTACTACATAAGGGTCTCAAATTACAAAAATATGCAAATTACCTTTATGCAAGAAATGTACCAAATATTCTAAGTTTCAGTGTGCTTAAAAATATTCACCCAACTGGGATGATTTCAGATTAAAGAAAATAAGGACTGTGTAATTATATACACTTACCTTGACAAATAGAAAGCAATCTGTGATTAGAACATAGCAATTAGTTACAAAATGCTTCACATGGATTTAATTACCCATCAGTCTACATGTAGCTTAATTACTTTTATCTCATTGCATCAGTAAAAGATTTCTGCCTGAGGCAACTGCCAGTCATATAAGACTTCTAGACTTTACAGTGAATACATTATAACATTCAGGCAAATGTGCTAAAGTTACAGTTGCAGAGGCATTCTTAATTTTAAGTCTCTGGTTTTAGTTCATAAATAACTTATCTCATCACTTTCTTAGAGTCAACTACCATCCAACTTTCAAATTGACAGCGTCATCTATTTGGCAAAATAACATTGTTGACATAAACATTAACTCTGTTTATTCTAATCCAGTAAAAGCCAGAAGGAAAGACCTTTAAAGCCAAAACAATTATCTACTGCCCTAAGGCAAAAGATACTGTATTCTCATGGGTAAGGAAAATACTTAAATTCAGAAAGAAAAAGGTCCTGTCTTTCTTTAGGAGTGCTGGAGAAAGTTCTCTCTCTCAGAGCTACTCTGCTGATCATAGGTTTGAAAAGACAGGAGTTGGGAAGCGGATGTGGCTTAAGCCCTTGGGCCCCTGCCTACCACATGGGAGGTCCCGGGTTCCGTTGTGATGCTCCTGAAGAAGACAAGCAAGACAGCAAGTTGACACAAGGGGCTGGCAAGGTGAGCTGACAGAAGAAGATGACATGCAACAAGATAACACAATGAGAGACACAAGCATGGAGCGGAGGTGGCTCAAGTGACTGGGTACCTCCTTCCCACATGGGAGGTCCCAGGTTCGGTGCCCCGTGCCTCTTAAAAAAACAAACAAACAAACAAACAAACAAAAAACATGACCAGACAGTGAATGCAAAACAACAAGGGCATTTATTTATTTAAAATAAATCTAAAAAGAAGGAGTAGCTTCATGTAATGGGCTTTCTGCCATTCCCTTGGGAAGCACCATGGTTCATTTTTCTCTCCTTGGAAAGACGTGTATAGTTTTGAAATTCAGCCAACCAGGGTTTGACCCTTAGCTCATGTGATGATCAACTCGCTGTCTCTGGGCAAGTTATTTAATTGACCTGAGGAAAAGTAATAACTATCTCAAATGATTGTTAACAAATGCTTCACAGAAAGGGTATAAGACAAGTTAACACTCTTTGCTGGGGGCCCTACTCTTTGCTAAGAGAGCATGTCAGGATACATGAAGCCTCTGGAATTTGATGTTGGGTGAGTCTGACCTAACCTTAGTTAGAACAACTAAAGAAAGCCCCTTCTGTAAGGAAGACAGACAGGTCTTCAGGCCAGATGACCTTGTGTCAATTCGATTTACCAAGATTTAAGGAGACTTCCTTTAGGATTCACCTGTCATCGGGTAACATGTTGTAATTTTTTTCACCCAAACCCAACCTTTTCTTTCCTTATGCTTAAATACAAACAAAACTGACAGGGGCGGCGGACTTGGCCCAGTGGTTAGGGTGCCTGTCTACCACATGGGAGGTCTGCGGTTCAAACCCCGGGCCTTCTTGACCCGTGTGAAGCTGGCCCATGTGCAGTGCTGATGTGTGCAAGGAGTGCCCTGCCACGCAGGGGTGTCCCCCGCGTAGGGGAGCCCCACACGCAGGGGTTGCGCCCCGTAAGGAGAGCTGCCCAGCTTCAAAGAGAGTGCAGCCTGCCCAGGAATGGCGCCGCACACATGGAGAGCTGACGCAACAAGATGACGCAACGAAGGGAAACACAGATTCCCATGCCGCTGACAACAACAGAGGCAGACAAAGACGACACAGCAGGTAGACACAGGGAATGGCCGGCCGGGGTGGGGGGGGGAGGGTGGGGAGAGAAATAAATAAATAGATAAATCTTAAAAAAAAAAAAAAAAGAATTATATATATATATAAATTGACAGGACAATGGTTCTCAAGTGCTACTGAGATTAGGAATCACCTATGAAGCACCTTAAATTCAAGGGGAAGGTGGGGCAGGCAAGAATCCACTTCAGTAGGTCGTGAGTGATGTCCAAGACTATGTACCCTGGTGGTCCAGATCATCCCACTTGGACAAACGCCACATTCCGTGTCATGAGAGTATGTAATAACAACAAAAATTTAGATATGGTTAACAAAACCCTCAAAACAGGAGATATCATTCCTTTAAATAACTTTTTAAATCTGCCCCCCCCTTGTATTTAATTAACACTCATGCTATGATTTCATACTTCCCAGTTATTAATCCCCAAAAGGAAAACAGGCTCCAGACTCTTAAAAATAGCTGGCAAATGGTTCATGTGCCACCTTGATATGTAAAATTTCTACTACAGTGAAAGAAAGAACTGTAAGAGATACACATGATAGACAAGATTTTATGTAAGTTATATGTAGGTGCTAAAGCACAGGGAAGGAATTAGATATGTGAGGCATGTATTAAGATATGGGACGTAATCTACAACTGTTTAATCAATCCACCGAAGATTTTATGAATTTTACTCCTTTTCTCGTAAATCTCAAAGGAGCAAGTACACGTTAGGTGTTCAAAAACTATTCTCAGGTTCTTTCAGGAAAGGGTCTGTGTTGTATTCATTCTGGTTCTTCCAGCTCTCAGCACAGTGATTACAGCAGGTAGCGAGTACTCAACCAAGGTTCGCTTAAGGAAGGAAAAAGGGTGGGGCAAAAGGAGGGAAAATGCTTCACCTACGTAACCTTCTCTGCAAGGCCTTTTTTTCCCCAAGAAATGTTTCCAATGCTATTGTGGGTAGGAAATCATTTTAAAAAGTGTGTTTTAAAGGTTTCAGATATCATGGAGACAAACACCACTACGCATTCTAGAAGGAACTTAATTGCACTTGAATCCCTTTGCCTCCGTAGCTTGTTGCGGGAGCTTCCCTTGGAGAGAGCCAGCTATGAGGCCAGGTTTGCAGTGTCCAGGGCTGCCTCTTACCAGCCCAGTGAACATGAGCACATGAGTATCTTGGTGGTCTTGTCTGGAAAATGGGCACAGTGACAGTGAGGTGTTACCAGTAAAGAATTCAGCAGGGGCTGGTGCTTGGCACAGGGCCAGCTATTATACATAGTTAACACCTCTAAGCTGAAGTGGCTTCAATGATGAAGCGTAACTACAAAAACGATGCACATATGTCAATAAACACACATCACTATGTATCAGTAGAGAACAGCGGTTAATGCTAAACTAGGCTTTCCACTTGGCCTGGAATGGAGTTCTGACTCCACCATTTACAGTGATCTTGGCTAAGCTAACCACTCACTCCTGAATTTATGTTTCTTCTGCTATGTGTACCATGCAGGGAATCCTACCACCTACCCACGTGACGCAGTTCACACATAAACAATTAATGCCAGCAACTGTTAAAATTATGTGTGATACCAAAGTACCAAGAGGAGATAAGGATCTATTCCAGGTCTCAACATGGGTTTTGTTTGCTGGACCAGGGGCCATTGCTTTTGGAAACAGGAAATGACAACATGTTTACTAAGGCATTTGAGTTACTCTGGAATTTCATTTGGTAAAGAAAACTACTTCTTTGACAGTAAAGTTACAATAAAAAGGATAATTGTGGCATAGCCTGTTCAGACCTATATGCAGAAATTGCCCCATTTGCAAATGGGAACTACCCAAGCACAGAAAAGAGCTTGATTCAGGGCTTTAAAAAACAATAAAGTTAATTAAAAGAAAAAAAATACTTTTTATAGAGTTCAAAAACAAGTTAATTTTTTTTCAAATTCACGTTTATGGGTGTTAACAGTCAAGGAGTTAAGCAATGAAATAAATGCTTAAAACTACTTCAACTGAACTTCTCTTAAATAGCTTTCATTAACTTGATTTGAGTCTGCTTTTTAACTCATTAAGTGTTTTTAAAATTAGATTTGTTTTAATGCAGCTTTTCCTGGTACTTTTTGACAAGAAAGATGCTCAGAAATTACAAACTTTGATCCAGAAAATTCATATCAACTCAATAAAGAAATCCTTCTGTAAACCAACTTTAGGAGGATAGGTTAAAATGAAAGGAAAATAGAAAATACATTTTCAAGATATTTAAACAAGTACTAAAATTGTAAACCAGGTGCTGACACCCTTAAAAGAAAAACGATTATGCCAAGTCTCTCTGAGCCTTTTTTCCTCATATTCTTTGGGGCTGAGGGAGGAGAAGGTGAGGCGAGTCAGCCCCTGGCTCTGGTGTGGTTAAGGGATACCAGTAACCTGTCAGCAGGAAGAGCACACCTGCCACTGACCTCTGTGTCAGCCAGCAAAATTAAAACGTAAAACTGTTACATCAGCGTGCATCCTGCCCACTACGAGCCAAAGAACTATTTTGATAATTACAAATATAAAAGAAAGAGGCAAATGTAAAGCAAACATCATGGCTAGTAACATGGAAATGGAGCAGGCAAAGATTAAACAGGAAGAACACGTGTGATCATGCTTTCTCATGAGAGGCTGCCCTTGTCAGAATCTTCCCACATCCCCACCCCATCTGCTGCTCTGGCTGGCACCGGCCCCCTGCTCCTGTGTACCCTCCCTTTCCTTTTCTCCTCCACTGAGTGATACAGGAGGCCTCTATCCTTGCCCCAAGGGTAGCATTTATCATCAGGAAGAAAGGACTAATACCTTGGTAAGTGTCGTCTTGCCAGAGAAGACCTGGAGTACTCCCAGTGAAAACCCAATCCATGAAAGACTGCCAGTTTTAAAGCCATCTATTGTCACCTCCCCAAGACAGTTATCCCACTAAGCTTAGACCTTCCCATGTCTTCTGGGAACTCGCCATACTGTCTAGAATGAACAGGATTTATTCTAAATATGTCTGAAAGAAGCAGAAGTTTCTATTATACAGAGTCAAAATTTGGCGGTAGGGGACTATTTTTCATTTAGAAGATGTAATGAACATTGGCCAACTTCTATAGATACCATCCCTAAGCTAAGAAGAACTCAGAAAACAGCCTGAAATATTATGAATCCAGAACTCTAGTTTAAACGTATTGTGAGTTGAATATATTTTTGTATGGAGGTTCTGAACATCTAACTTACAAAATAATATTGAAACCCTAAGGGACAGTCTACAATAGGGGAAAGGATTTTAATTGTAGTTCTCCCAATATTGTCTCACTTTAAACGTTGGATTTCAGTTTCTTTAACTGGAAAATAGAGGAGCTTAGACCAGGCTATGTAGTTCGACTTTCATGTGTTAGAGGTTCCCCGTGACACTGATGGAAGCCATAAATTTCCATTCCAAGCAGAATTCACAAGCAATGGTTTGCTTGATCTTTGAGGGGATTCATAGATCCTTGGAGGTGCATCTGTGAAAAACTCCTGGACTAAATGTTAAAATGTGATGTGATGGTCAGTGCACATAACCATTTTCAAAATGAAGGTATACAATTTTCACTTTTGGAAAATCAATTTCTTTGCATCACCACTAAATAACTATAGAATAAATAGTTTAAAAATACACAAGTTTAAAGGGCCTCTGAAATTATCAACCTGCTTATGGCACCCATACACAACCATAAAATCTATGTAACTATAAAAGAATCCCTCCATCAGCTGGGGAGTTCCACTAGTCACTGGTAAGGCTAGAATCGTCATGATTTCCCTGGCTTGAAACTTTCAAAGCTCTTACAGAAACATTAACCAAAGAGTTGGTTAAAGCTAAAATAAGGTCTTCAGAGATAATCATTTCCCTTTTACAACCAGCAGAAGTTGCTCTCTTAGAAAAACAGAATAAGACTAAGAAAGAAGTATCTCAACTATCAACAGTCAAAAGATACAGATAATAAATACTTTTCCAAGATTTTAACAAAAATTCACAGGTTCAATTTTTATAATCAGCAAAGCTCCTCAAGGTGAAGATAATGAGAGAAATGATATACTTAAAGGTATAGAGTTCTCCTGAGTTTAAACTAGGAAATGATAACCGCTATGGGGGAAAAATAATCATCATTTCTAGATTCACATTATTATTTACCAAGGCAAGAAGAAAATAGTAAAGCACAAAAGCACAAAAGAACATCTCTCCTTTAAGAAACCTAGGTCCTAATTTCCAAAGTATCTTTCACGTTCCAGAATTCTAAAGTCTAGGACATACCTTTCCATCCAATATAGGTCAAAAATTTGATTTTCCACTTATCTTTGCTACTGTGGTTAAAAATCAATGAAAAAGTAATATTAATGCAAAAGAGGTATACTCCTATTGAATTATTAACAGGCAGGACAACTGTAAATGTTTTTGCTCACCATTCTTCACTGCCCTTGCAAACAGTTTCAAAATGAGAGGTGCTGAAGCATGAAGATTGTTTGCAACCATTGCTTTTTGAAATCACAGCACTGGGAATTGGTAGAATTCTTGCCTCCTTGGGTTTTTATCAGACATTGTGAACTTTCTTTGAAAGCGGACTACAAATTCACAAGGGGGTCCCCTGCCTTCAATCAAGGAAATGTTTAAAACGACCCCCACCTGCCATTTTAATGTATTCTCCCCAAGACTGCCATAAATATTTAATATAAGAAAAGCACTGTTTAAATACGATGAATAGCTTATGAAATTAAAGTTGGCTGTCAGATTACACTGTGTACATAATACATGGTAAATAATGGCAAAGAAAATAGGAGCAGCTTTACTAACCTTTTCTTGGTCCTCTTTACATTTCTTAAGGAATAGTCAAATGACATTTAGATATGAAGGTCAGCTTAATTGACATCAAAGGGTGGCTAACTCTATGGAGCCATTCTATAACATCTTGGTACATTACCACACCAAAGGATACATATGGGTTTTCCATTCGCCATGAGGCCTGCTAAACCTGTGAACTTTGTTCACAGAAGTCACAGATCTAAGAGGGGCACTTATAGCTCATCTCTGGTATAGTGTTTTGCACTCAAACAGGAATCATTTGATATATATTTATCGAATGAATACAAAGAGTTAAACGACACAATTACATGTAGCAGTCACAATTTCTAAGGAAGGAGGCTCCTTTTCCTTTTTGGTACTGTTCTAATAACCAAACTGTATATTTCCACTCTCATTAATGTCCATTATATTCTTACTCCCTAATAGAAATGGAGAACAGCTGGTGCCTCTTCAATTTACAACTTCTAATCTCATTATTCTTCTCTCCAAATCAAACATTTGCAACTTCTTTTAATTTTTTCTCAGAGGTCTCATTTTCTAACCCATATTCACTAAATTTCCCCAGAATGTAATCAAAGAATTATTTATCCATATATCCCAAAATAATGTGAACTCTTACAAGAACATTCCCTTGACATAATCCAAATGTGCTGCCCAGATTTTTCTCCTTCTTAGTGCCAAGCCTCAATTCTCCACATAAACAACCAACATACTATGTATCTATTGACATTTTTGACCAAATTTCCCATAGCTAATTTAGTTTCCTTTATTCTACACTCTCTCCCATATTGATGTCATGCACCAATACACTGTACTTTTTATTCCCCTTACTAAATAAAATGCAATATTGTCCAAGGCTATGATATCATCTGTAGAAAATCATCCTTAGGCTGTTAACAGAGCTCCATACAATATTATGCAACATGTACAAATTTGTTTTACTAAAATTCTTGTGGGAAAAATATGTTGGAATTTAAAACTTTCATTTATGCCTCAATAGTTAACAATCATTTCCTTCCTCATTTTTAGATGGGTCATCACTCCATATAAGAGAAAACTAAAACTGATTGAAAGTTGTGTTGATTTGAAACTGTGTGTACCCCAGAAAAACATGTTCTTAAATCTAATCCATTCCTGTGGGTGTGAACCCATTGTAAGTAGGCTCTTGTGATGAGGGTACTGGGATAGGACCCAATCCTCTTACTGCAGTCCTTTATAAATGGAATGAATACAGAGAGAGAGAGAGAGGAAAGAGAAAGTCGAGGAAGCAAGAAGCTGAAATCAAGGAAACCCAGAAGAGGAGCGAAAGCCCAGCAGACACTGCCAAGTGTCTTCCAAGTGCAGAGGAGCCAGGATCACCAGCAGCTGGTCTTCAAGGAGAAAGAAGCACCTTGAGGATGTCTTGATTTCGACATTGTCATGGAAACTGAACTGTTAGCTTGTAAGCTAATAAATTCCCATTGTTTAAGTCAAACCATTTTATGGTTTCTGCTTTAAGCTGCCCAAGAAACCAAAGCAAAAGTATTCTTCAAAATATCAGTACTTACTAACTTTATATCTTTGGTCTGATATGTGATATTGTGGGTAAGGCTCTAGTTTCTTTGCAATTATCATCAATGTCATTTATAGATAATTCCATTTAAAAGATGTATTTAATGGAATATAAGAAACCAACAACATAAAATACACCATTTTTATGTCTGCTCAGAAAAAAACAAAATATCAACATGCTCCAAATAATTGCAGAATTTCTATAATTATAAGACACAGTTTTATTTAGGTGGAAAAGGTTGAAAATAAACACACCCTAAAATTTATCATACATGGTACTGCGGTTTTCTACTAACATCAAAGTCTATAAATAAGTACATCCCTGAATATCACTAATGTAATATTTATAGGGTAAGCTAGAGACTTAATTATTTAATATGACAAGCCAGTCTGTTAGTAAATCAATTTTCTCTAAAAGAATTTTGAACATCTTAAATAACTAAGAGCGTATATTTGCATGTTTCCCCTGAAACACATTTTAAAATCACTTATCTTTCTTCTGTAACTTCTAGTCTACCTTCACAAAATATTTCTGAGTCAAACACCCCCATGTCCAATAAATATTCTTATGTCTAATGCTTTAGATGTTAACTGAAGACAGAGCCTGAAACGTAAGTTATGCTATTCATTCATGTAATAATATCTTAAATGATATATAGATATAATTTATGTGATGAGCCATCTGTTAATTGATAGAAAAGTTGGGGCACTATTTAGACTGACTAAAACAAGCTCTTTAGTAATGAACAAAAGCTTCCTCCCAAATGATGGGTTATTGCTCAAATAAAGCCAAATTGAAAAATTCAGCACCTATTTCTCCATTCTTATCCCAGTGCTAAGAAAGATCTTATAAACTGCAGGTGAAAATACATGGAGTTGGGTGTGGATATGGCTCAAGCAGTTGGGTGCCCACCTCCCACATGGGAGGTGCTAAATTCAGTTTCTGGTGCCAGCTAAAAAAGATGAGTTGATACAACGAGCTGATGCAATAAGCAGGGAGCTGATGTGGCTCAAGTGGTTGGGTACCCACCTCCCACATGGGAGGTACTGGTGCCTCTTAAAGAAGATGAGCAGACAATGAGCAGAGACAATGAGCAGACAATGAGCCATGGTAGGGAGGGGAACAACACATGGAGGAGTTTAACTCAAATAGTTGAAGCCTCAAGTTGGATGCAATGTACAGGGAAATTAAGCAACCCTCAGTTAATCTCACCATTCCTTCACTACAGCAGCTTGCCTGTCACTTTTCACAAAATGTGCATACACATACATATACACAAACATATGACAAGACATATAAAGGACTCAAAATATTAATTTAGACAATGCTCCCACTCAATGGCATCTCTATTTCTAAGATAAGTTCATTGTTTTGTTAAGCCACTCCCCAACCCCTACCTGAACTCTCAGCAATGAAAATTACTATATGAAGGCAAAGAAAGAATAACTTCAAAACCAGAATTTTATATCATAAAACGTAAAAAACAAAAACAAACAAAAAAACACCATTTCTACAGTGCTCCCTTACGTGTCTGAATTCTGAATACATGAGTAATTATGGCAAGTGCAGTGGACCCTTTGAATATTGGCGGAGCAACAATTAAATCAAATATGAAGTTTGTTCCTCAAGTGGCACCAACCCTGTGCTTGAAACAGAAATGATTCTGTTTCTCTGGTATTGACTCAGAATCTTTGACTTCATCACAAAACCAGTTTGAATTTTTTCAAATATCCTGTTAGTCTTTTTTTTTTTTTAATTAATTTATTTATTTAATTCCCCTCCCCTCCCCCGGTTGTCTGTTTTCTGTGTCTATTTGCTGCGTCTTGTTTCTTTGTCCGCTTCTGTTGTTGTCAGCGGCACGGGAAGTGTGGGCGGCGCCATTCCTGGGCAGGCTGCACTTTCTTTCGCGCTGGGCGGCTCTCCTTACAGGGTGCACTCCTTGCGCGTGGGGCTCCCGTACGTGGGGGACACCCCTGCGTGGCGCGGCACTCCCTGCGCGCATCAGCACTGCGCATGGGCCAGCTCCACACGGGTCAAGGAGGCCCGGGGTTTGAACCGCGGACCTCCCATGTGGTAGACGGACGCCCTAACCCCTGGGCCAAAGTCCGTTTCCCCTGTTAGTCTTTATTCAAAATATGGGTAGGGCATTCAGCTCTGGAAAGTCTACCTGAGGTACTTAACTCACAGTTACAATATAGTAATACATTAATATACATTATACATTAGTCTGGGAAGAAAAGCTGAAAAGAGAATAAAATAGTAGAGATATCTACAGTTGCTGGGAAAAGGAAAGTTCAAATCTTCATCAATATGCAACAAAGTGAGTGATTCTTAGTAGTCACTGTACAGCTACTAAAAGATAAATACCCTGCAAAAATCATGCCATAGAGCTGATCCAGAGGCTAAGGACAACTATTTTCCAAAGATATAAACTAGGATAAGTTAGAGGGCCGTTCTATGGAGAATCTGAGATCAGATTGAAAATAAGTAATAATTAAGAATTTCTGGTGGCAGACTTGGCCCAGTGGTTAGGGCATCTGTCTGCTACATGGGAGGTCCACAGTTCAAACCCGGGGCCTCCTTGACCGTGTGGAGCTGGCGCATGCGTAGTGCTGATGCGCACAAGGAGTGCCATGCCACACGGGGGTGTCCCCTGCGTAGGGGAGCCCCACGTGCAAGGAGTGTGCCCCGTATGGAGAGCAGCCCAGTGTGAAAGAAAGTGCAGCCTGCCCAGGAATGGTGCCGCACACATGGAGAGCTGACGCAACGAAAAGAAACACAGATTCCCGTGATGCTGACAATGGCAGAAGCAGACAAAGAAGACACAGCAAATAGAAACAGAGAACAGACAACCCGGGTGGGGTTGGGGGCGGGGGGAGGGGGGGGGAGAAATAAATAAATAAATAAATTTTTAAAAAAAGACTATAAGAATTTCCAAGAAAGATAAATTAGGTGCCTTTTCTTTCTTCTAAAATTACTCAATATCAATTTAAAATACATCTAGGGAGCATTCAACAAGTTGCTCGAATAAGTCTCTGAGCCTTAGTTTTTTTTATAAAATAGGGATAACAATCTGTCTTGCTAGGTGTTGTATGGCTCAAAGATGATTTATGTAAAGCATCTAACACAATGACTGGACAAGTAGGCCCTTATTAAATGGAAGTTATTATCATCATCATTTTTATTTCTTAAGAAGAAAATTTAAGAAGGAAACTCTAGTTGCTTATCAATGAGAGGGGTTGTAACTAAGAAATCCATTGGAATCTTAAGAAAGATAGCCATTTAGCAGTTTGGACAGTGTTATTAATGTTATAGTTTTAATTCCAGTTTAACCAAATTGCTGGATCAGTAATTCTTTATATAAAAGGTAAGTAAAATCCTCAATTTGAGACTCTCTAATTTAAGAGTATTTGAATAACAATTTCATAGGTTCACAACTTCTGGAAGCATTTTTTTCATTGCCAAGTGCTTTCTTGGGCAAACAGCCTACTAATTAGAATAGGAGTAATATTACATCAATGCTAACTAAAAGGAATTGTAGAAGGTAGTATATAAATAGTAAAAATAATTTTGGTCTGGTTACTTATGGATATGGTGGAAAAAGAGCCTGATGCTTTGAAATTATTTTAAGATTTATAATCTTGGAAATATGACAAAGAGAATCCAGAATCAAAGAATGGTATTGGAATCTAAATTTTTCTGAAAACAAGGCCAAAGTTTTACACAGATTTCAACTTGTCAATCAAACCTTGGTCTAATGTGATCTATTCATTTCACTGACTTTGATCTCTAGCCTCATCTCACCTTGGCATATCTTTTTCTGTGGTGAGCTCCTGTTTCTACCCAAACATTTACTTCAAAGCCCATCTTCAGTCCTTATCTATAGGCCTACACTTCCAGAATTAATAACACTCAAATTTTGAGCCCAGACCCTGCCCTCTGCCCTTACCTCTCACTCAAATACAGGCAAACCACGTTTAATTTGGGCACTCTAAACAAGACACCTCATAGTGCTGAGAAATGAGATCATTCAAATCCTTGGTTATAAGCAACAGCAGATGACTCAAAGTAATCACACCAAAAAGGAGTTGATTAGAAGGATACTGAGAATGAGGCTCAATTTAAGTTTCCAGGACCAATGCCCAACACACTGCAAATGAGACCTAAACAGTGTACCGATAATTCAACCCTGAAACACTGCCATCCCTGCAAGGACCCAGTATTGCCAAGCTGGCTCACAAAAATGGATTCTAGGTGGAGCCACCAGCCTCAAGTTGCTCATGTGATAAAATCTATTAATAGATCACTTTTCTGTGCCATGGGTGCAAACGAGGTTAGCTTTCTGAGTTCTGTCTTGGGGAGGTGGCTCTCATAAGGTTGGAAATTCCCCAGATTATAGCAGGAGTGTTCACAAAGATGCTGGGCAGCCAGAAAACACAACTAACGCGAACTCTACAGGCTTATAAATGGCTAATACCAAATAAACACCCACATACAGAAGAAAATAAGAGTCTTCAGCCCTTCCACCCAGAAAAGAGATGTGTTTTTAAAGTAAATAAATCATAAATACAGCAAATAGGGTTTGGATACACCTATGTCTCCAACTATAAGTCCTCTATGAATAATGAAGATGGACTACCTAATGCCAACATTTCCACCACCTATTAGTTACCCTTAGCTTTTTCAAAATGCACATGTACAGCTGATGCCTTGGGCACCCATGTTAATTTATGCCACACCTTGGTTCTTTCCCTTCTCTCTTTACCTGCAATACACACATTGGCTACTGCTTATAGTCACGTCTCAGTTCTTGTTGAGTTCTCACACAAAACCACGTTCATCACTAAGAACATGCACTTAAGTGGAACCACCTCTGAAATATGAACACTTGGTTCTCACTCATGAAGTGACAAATTCCAGGATATGGTATGTACAACATTGCTCTTGGCCAATAACAGTGCGTAGGAGGAAAGCGGACGTGGTTCAACTCATAGAGCATCCACCTACCATAAGCCCAGGGTCTCCTGACCCGTGTGGTGAGCTGGCCCACGTGCAGTGCTGCCACGCGCAAGGAATGCCATGCCACGCAGGCAAGGAGTGTGCCCCACAAGGAGAGCTGCCCTGCATGAAAAAAGCACAACCTGCCCAGGAGTGGTGCCGCACACACAGAGAGCTGATGCAGCAAGATGACACAACAAAAAAGAGACATACTTTCCCAGTGCCACCTGGTAACAAAAGCAGACACAGAAGAACACACAGGAAATGGAAACAGAGAGCACACAACAGGGGGGAGAAGGGGAGAGAAATAAATAAAACAAATCTTTTTAAAAAAAACAATGGGTAGGAATGCCCATGAAAACTAAACTTGCTTATGTCAGGGTCTTGTATGGATAAACACAATGAAGATGGACTGATCAATGCTTCCTAATGCCCTAAAACCTAGCCTCATTTTATGTAGCTTCCCATATGCAAACTATATTTAGAGATAGGAATATGAGTATGACAGTTTGATATTATTTATGAATTGCAAAAAAAAGATATTATGCTTATAAACTGGTCTGTTCCTCTGGTGTAATACCCTTTGATTGTATTAGAGTTAAAGGTTTTAAGTTTACTTGATTAAGTCAATTTAGCAGCTTTGATTCACCCATGTCAGTAGGGTGTAACTCAGTTTAAGTCCCCTGCTTCGTGGGCTGTATAAATGGACACTCACTCAAGAAGACACACAGAAGAAGATACAGAAGAAGAGAAAAAGAGAACTTAGTCAGTTTTGATCCTGGAGCCCAAGGAGAGATAAGCCATTCGCCTCATAGGTTATAGGTGACCTTGTGACGAGAACAAAGCAGGTGAGCCCAGAAAGAAACCAGCCCTATGCCAGCCTACAGCTGAGATAGGAAGAAGCTGGGAACACGGAGCCTTGAGAGGAAGAAGACTGACCCGTCACAGAGACCAGCAACCATCTTTAGTGAGAAAGCACTCTTATGGCACCCTGAATTGGACCCTTTAGGGCCTTGTAACTGTGACTTTCTACCCGAAATAAATACCCTTTATAAAAGTCAACAGATTTCTGGTACTTTGCATCAGCACCTCTTTGGCTGACTAATACAATGAGTAAGTAAAAGAGACAAAGAAGTCAGTAAGTATAAGAATTATCATGTCCCACCTGAAGTTCAAAAACAAACGGTAAGCATTTATATGCCTTAAAAAAAGATCAGGAGGACACACAGAAAATTATAGAATCGTTAACAGTTTTATTCTTTTGTAATGTGCAAGAATGATCAAGTGTTATACACTTCTCCAATGTTTAATGGAGTATCACTTCCCCCCCCCAAATATAACTAATTCATAATCCTATTTTCCAACAAAATTAAGTTCAAGATTATTATAATTCTCATGTTTACTTTTTAAAATGGCCTTTTAGGAGCAAGTAAGTAGTGGTTTACTGGAGAAAGTTTTAAGCCAGGTAAAGCTTGTGATATTTGAAGGGAAGTTTCAATCTCTCTTAAAAGCACACTTGGTAAAAATATAATCATAAGAGATTTAGCAAATATACACTGTATTATAAACTTTTACTCACTTATTAATTCAATATATATTCACAGTCATACCACTTGAAAGGCATCACTTTCTATTAATTATATCGGTAATTCTTCTTTCAAAAAGCACGGAGATCATACTATGTGTAAACGGACATTAGGAGCAAAGTACACCCCAAAAAGGCAGGAATGGACCACTGATATTGGAAGACCTAGTGATACCCTTATTAAGAACAATATTTCAAGATTCTTGATGCTTTGCATTTTTCAGACCTAAAACATAAGTGTCTTTTTAAATGATACTAGATTTAGCTCTTGATTTAGTGAAAAATCCCATGAAAGCCCTCTATTTTTTCAATTGGAGATAAGGTTTCACATTTCTCAAGCATCAGCAGAGGTCCACAGTGAGATCCTATCACATCATGTAATCTCCCTGCCTGCCACTTCTCAACACAGTCCTCACTGACCAACCCCCACACAGTGCTCAGTCCAACCTCAGTGCTTTGTCTGTTATTTTCTTCAGCCTCTCTGTCCGTCTATTTGTCATCTATCAGAGATTTTTAAAATATCTTCTAGTCCTTTCATTTTTCTTCCTTTTAAAAATCATTTTATTTTGACTCACATAGAAGTTGCAAAAATATTAGAGAGTTCCTTTGTACCCTTCACCCAGCTTCTCTCAACGATACCATCTTGTAAAACCATGTATCCAGGAAACTGTGATGGTACAATAATATTAGCTCAACTACACACCTTATTTGAATTTCACCAGTTTTTCCATGAGCTCACTTTTTTGGAGGGGCGGTAAGATGGAGTGGTGGTAAGATGGAGTGGTGGTGGTTGATGGCAGGTCCATGAATTTTATCTCATGTATAGACTCATGTAACCACTACCACAATCACACGTAGACCATTCTATCACCCCAAAAAAATTCCCTCATGCTCTCGGCTATATACTCACTCCTGCACCCAGAACCTAGAAATCACTGTTCCATTCTCCATCTCCACAATTCTGTCACTTGAAGAACATTCTTTAGACTCATACTGTATGTAATCATTTGAAATTGGCTTTCATTACCCATCAGCATAATGCTCTTGAGATCCAACTGAATTTCTGCATTTATCAAAACCTGTTCAGTTGTATTGCTGAGTAGTATTCCACTATATGAGATAAAACCACAGTTTAAATTTACTCACCTGTTGAAAGACATTTAGATTGCTTTCCAGTTTTGGCCTATTACAATACTACATATTTTTGTGTACAGGTTAGTGTGAACATAAGCTTTCATTTCTACAGAATAAATACCCAGGAGTGCGAATGCTTGGTCATATGGTACCCTAATCCCATTATCCAAATAATCTGTAATTATTTTTGGCAAAGGGCGGTGGTGACTGACGGCAACATAACATTGTAAATGTGATTAATGCCACCCAACTGCATGCTTGGGAGTGGCTGAGATAGGAAATTTTAGGTTGTATGAGAGAGCGAGAACAAAGAGAAAAAGACAATTAAATGTAATGCATGGTCCTAGACTAGATCTCATAATGGAGGGGGAAAGGCCCAAGAGGACATTGGTGGGACAATTAAAAGAAGAAAAAAAAAAAGGAATATAATCTCTACATCTATAACAATTTTAAATTTCTTCCTAAACTTGGTAACTGTACTTAATGTGGTTACATAAGTGAATATACTTGTTATTAGGAAATATACATGGAAGTATTAAGTATTCCAGAAGCATGATGTATACAGCCTAGTCTGAAATGTATTATAGAAAGAAAAGAAATGAAACATAATGAAAAGAAGAAAAGAGGGGGAGGGGGAGGGGAGAAAAGAAAAGCAGGCAGAGATAGACATAAAATAGTATAATAAATGTGGCAAAATGTTAAAAGTTGGTAAATCAGGATAAATGGGTAGGCGGGGCGGTATACTGGAGATTTCTGTATTATTTTTTGTATTATTTTCACAAATTTCCTTTAAGTTTGAAATTATTTCCAAATAAAGTTTTTAAAAAGGTGGGAAGTTTTCAAATGTCAACAAAAGACTACATAGAGAAAATTATGCTTTATGCAGTACTAGGACAATATTTTTAAAATTTGCTTTAAATAGTAGTGCTTTAGAAAATAATTCAGGATTAGTCTTGTAGTGTCAGTATTGCTGCCATAAAGACAGATTTTCAGCAACATTCAAAGTTTAACAACAGATTTTCAGTGAGCATATATTATATACATACTGTCCTAGGCTCTGAGAGTACAGCAATAAGGAAATATCCAAACCAAACTCTCATGGAATCTTTGCTAGGGTGGGGTTGCATAGATGGAAAAAACAAATCAAAAAAATATTATATATTAAGTCAGATTCTTTGACGAAAAATAAAACTAGGCAAGAAGATTAAGAGATGGCGGTGTGTGTGTGTGTGTGTGTGTGTGTGTGTGTGTGTGTGTTGGGGGGAGGGTAGGTGTTATTTTGAGAATGTGAACAGGGAATGCCTCCCTGAAAAGGTAATTAAAATTTTAGTGGAACACAGGGAGATGCCCTGGAACTTCCCTCCAGGAAAGCTGATCCTCGGTTCACTAGTTGACTACTCGAGGCTCCAACTCTTGTGATTGCTTTCCTAGGGGCCTCTGCTTCACTCAGCTCTTCCTGAACACGGGACCCCACCCTCCTGGGACAGGACTCCTGCAGGCCTCACTCTTACTTGGGAACTGAAGTCCTGGCCAAACATCAATTCCCTCATTAAACTACTCATCTGCAGAAGCTACAAACCCACTTTCACCTCAAGAGAGGCTTGGCCCTCTAGCCCGGGACCTAGTCCAGGAAAGCCTGCTGCTTCCCTACCCAGGAGCAAGGAAAGGCAAATAGGTTTAACCGAACTCCAGTTCAGATGAAAGAAAAAGAAAAAATATTAGCTAAATAGAAAGGCAGGGAGGGGGGACAAGGGAAAAAATACTGGAAACTTTTATGAATTTGAATGAAATAATAAATTTCCAAAGAGTTTCCTAGTAAAAATTAACAGTATAAACAGGGGCTTCTTGATACGCTTTCATTCAAAACAAAATGGCACTGGAACATGGGCACATCAATCGTCATGTGGTAGAAAAATACAAGAACTATCAAACTAGTGGGTGGTCCTTCTCACAGGAAAGTTGTCAGATCCATCTTGCTTTGATCTCTAATTCACAGAAACAGCCTGGAGAAACTTCTCCACCCCCTAAAAATAATAAATCTGAAAAGCCACACACTCTGCAGGCCAGAAATCACTTAGGGGGAGAAATCCTCCTTCGCTATGTACTAAAGCACATTAACTTTTAAAATGCTGAACTGGAAACATTACAGTGATAACCCAAAGGAATAAAGTCTGTACCAGACTTAGGAATAGAGAAAGATACAGGAAAAGGAAGAAGGGAAAAGTAGAATGTGTATTATTCCCTACGTCAGAAAGATTTTGTTACCAGCAATACTTTAAGGAGTCTGTTAGGGATTAAGGAGAATATTAAACCCAGAAAGTAAATGTGACTTCATCTGCATAAATAAGAATGACTAATAATATGGATACCTTACTTGTAAAGTACCCAATTCTTTTAACTCTCAGTAAAATTCATGAATGAAGGCATTTTGCAGTCAGCTTGCCCACATAAAAGACATTTTCCATTACTGATTCATATGTATGTACATAGAAAGTTAGCATTTAAAACAAAATACATAACTCTAAAGGAAAAAAAATCCAACTAAATAAACAGCCCCCTTTCTTTAATCCAACTCTCTGTAAAGTTAAGCAACTGGTAAGTATCTTTCTTGTCTAGAAGCAGTATAGAACATTGCTTAGAAATAGAGGACCTGGGCATGAATCTTGGTTTCACCACTTCAGACCACTATTTGCATTATGTTAAGACACTTTCCCTTCTAAGCTTCACATGCCATCTGTTAAATGGAGGTAATGAACTGTACCTAACTCACTGAGTTATCTTAAAGACGAAACTAGATAAGGCACAAAAATTGCACAGCATATGATAATCACAAGATAAAGGCTATTACAAATGCATATTTCACATTTATATATTAATACAAGTTGGTAAGTATGAACTCAATCACTGTTACCTTAGGTAAGTCATTAAGCTACCCTGAGCTTCCATTTCTACATCTGTAAAATGGATATTATGCCACTTGTCTAGCCGAGATTCCACAGGTTTTCCACATAAGTCAGTTCAATTTCTGTATTACCATGCTTCATTCAAACAGCCAGAAAATCAGCACAGCTAGAAGGTTTGAAGTGGCACCGGCATTTTAAGTCCAACACACTGACTAGAATTCATATGGCACCAAGCTACAAGTTCTACAGCTGCTTCTGAAGCACAAAACTATTTTCTCCACAGGGAGGACTGCCAGACAGAACACCCAGTTAAATCTGAATCTCACATAAACAGTGACAGTTTTTTTAGTATAAGAATGTCCTGGGACGCGGACTTGGCCCAATGAGTAGGGCGTCCATCTACCACATGGGAGGTCCACGGTTCAAACCCCGGGCCTCCGTGACCCATGCGGAGCTGGGTCATGCGCATCATGCACAGTGCTGATGCGCACAAGGAGTGCCCTGCCACGCAGGGGTGTCCCCCACATAGGGGAGCCCCACGCGCAAGGGGTGCGCCCCATAAGGAGAGCCGCCCAGTGTGAAAGAAAGTGCAGCCTGCCCAAAAATGGCACCACGCACACGGAGAGCTGACGCAGCAAGATGACATAACAAAAAGAAACACAGATTCCCAGTGCCACTGTTAGGATAGGAGCGGTCACAGAAGAACACACAGCGAATGGACACAGAGAGCAGACAAGGGGGGAAGGGGAGAGAAATAAATTTTTTTTTTTAATTGAAAAAAAAAAAAAGAATGTCCCACGAGCATTCTATATGTTCATTTGCTAAATCTGACCGCCCTATCCACAGGTGGACAGCTGGCACATGGTCACACTGAACTGAAGCCTCTCAAGGTAGAGGTCAGTGCCTCAACACCGTATAACAATCACTGAGGTACATATTATACCTACAAATCCCACAGATTCAGAACCTCTAGAAGAGGGATCTGGAAAGCTATTTATTTAACAGTAGTCCAGGTGATTCTTATCAAAGATATTTGGCAAACAATGAGTTAGATGAGGACAAACAGCAGAGGAGCTGTTAGGACAAGAATGGCAAGGAAGAAAGGTAAAGTGATAAAATCAAGAAATAAACATCTGGGAATAACAAAAGCTTTTATAATTTCAAATATTTTACTGTGGGAAATAGGAACATATAACCACAGAAAATCAGTGCTGGGGAGGGGAGAATGGGCGTGATCAGTGCAGCAGGAAGGCTTTCTTCCCAGTGCACTCAGCAAGCTCTGCAGCCAGGGCCACCCTCTCAGAACCAGGGCCTGATGCTCCGCCCTGGCCTCGAGACCCGCCCAGGAACCCCAGGAACCCGTTCCCACTGCTTCCAGTCTCACCTTCCCTGGCGCAGGGAAACCTTTCCCCTGCGTGTGGAGACTCTGAGAGCAGGGCTGTGCCTCGTTTGTGGGTGGCCTGAGTTCAGCTCAAAAGAGGGAAATACATTCCAAATACTGAAAAGAAATCAACAAGCTGAACCCATTTGCATCGTAAGCAGATTTTAAATGAAGTTTAAATCTAAAGTATTTAAATAAATCTCACTGACTGTATATAAAATAATAGTTTGGATGTGACCAGCAGCCTTTTTAAGCAAAGTATCACTGGTTATGAAACTAAATTATAGTGTATAAATAGAGACTTGGATTTGTTTTAAAAGTTGCTGAACTGTGATATATTTTTTGGATTGTCTGACCCATTTTTGGATCAATCCTAACTACCTTCTTGTATTAGATGTTTGGAAAGATTTCTGAGCTCTATGTATGTTGAACTCTGTCCTATAGAGGTTGAAATCCAATAAGAGCCTTATACACACCATGGCAGACACACAAATCACATATACACCCCTTCATCACATTAAGATTATTTTGACTTTTTTATTTAAAATAGTTTTGCTTATTAGAAAAAAAGCAACAACAAAGAGGAATAACCAGAAAGTTTGAGAATTCATTAACACAGATTCAAAATATAGGACTCTTTCCGATAAATGGTAGCCATACATCCAATGATACAATTTCTACAATAAACATGAGTAATAACATATTCTTACATGACAAACAGTTGGGGCCCCACACCAACACAAGGAAAGGGGAAGAGGAAAGGTCTTAAAAGACCTAACTCGCGGCCATGTGCGCAACTCACCCTGTGTGTTGCACGCCTGCAGGCCCCATCTAGGACTGTGTGCTCTTATTTCTTAATAAACTCTTCACTCCCTTGCCTACCCCCCCAAAATACATACAAACATATTCTTATGACTGAAGTTAAAACAGTACTGTCACTAAAATATAAATGAAGATTCCTCTTAGAAAAGTAAACAAAAGATTAAAATTTATTAAAAATATTTAGTCACATTGCAATTGCAATGAAATACCATTAGAAGGCTGTTACTTCAGATGAAATTGTTTATTATATAAGTTAACTTCTCTCAATTCAAAGGAACTTTTCTCCCTAAAGACATGGTAGTATCTGAAGTTTGTATAATGCTTTCTTTAGTTTCCACATATTTCTTGTAATTTTCATGCATAAAGAATTAAAGGATGAGAAAAATTATGTCAAGTCATACAGTTTGTTTATGACACAACCAGTATTAAAATCTAAATAGAGTGAGGTCTAGTCCAATGTACCTTTTCATTTGTTTACCAATCAAGATAGAAGGGCTTCATTGTAATTGTCTAATTAAATTTGTATTTATAATTCCTATCATCTTAAAGAAAATAGGACATTTTTAATCAATACTAAATGTTTTCACGTTATTAAACTTATGTCCATGCAAATCTGAAAAATACAGACAGGATTCTTACTACGCTGGCCTTGCATATTACAGATCGTCATTTGCCTTCTTGCCAAAATACTTTTCTGCCCCCATCCAATAGTTCTGGTATTTGAAGTGGTAGAAAAAATATATAAACTTCCAGGTACCTACACTACTCAGATTTCATCTATGATGGTTTGTTCTGTGTCAAATGGCTAAACTGGAATCCCCAGAATCCACTTCCCTGGATGGCTCTGCATTAAAGTTGGCCCAGAGAGGAATTTGCACGAGATTTGGACGGTGGACGTGAAGCAGGCGCCTACACTCTCTGAAGGAAGGCCGCCACGGTTGGAAGTGGTGAAGAGGACACGGGGACGCTGGGGGGTTCCAGCGCATGCTCACTTTCCTCCGCTCTGTGTTCAGCTCTTCTGCCCCAGCTGCCCCCACTGCCCCAGAGCAGCCCCAGGCCCAGCACCAGATGCTCACCAACAGCCCCACGGAGGAGGCTCGGCTTCCCAACCAGACCCGAGAGCTTCCTCTTCACAGCCCACCAGGACAGGGGATGCCTTGCTTCTCAGACTCCGCTGAGCCCCCAACTCCCTCCTGGGCACCCCCGCCCCAGTTCCTCTCACATCAAGTGAGCTCTGCTTCCTCTAATGGACCCTTCCCCATGACATGTAGTGGTTTGGCTTTCCTCTACTGGCCCTCAACTGATAAACATATCTTCTAGACCACTATTGTGAGAGAATTCACTTAGGGGATATTTTTGAAAAATTAATAGTTTTTATTCATAATTCTCTTTTAACAACTTTTTATTTTGAAATAATTCCAAACTTAAAGTCTGCAAAAATACTAAAAGAATTCAAAGAAGTCCAATATACCTCCTGTGATGCCAAGAGTCAACAACTTTCAACATTTTGTCATTTAAATCATTCTTCCTTTCTATTTTCTAAACATTTGAGAGTAGATTACATATATCAGGCACCTTTAACAGTTAATATTTCCATGTATGTTTCCTAAGAATAAGGATATTCACTTATGTAACCACATTAAGTACAGGTATGAAGTTCAGGATGTTTAACATTGATACGAAGCATACCGTCTATATTTCAGTTTTTCAGTTGTCCCAACAATATCCTTTTGGCCTTTTATCCTCCATTTTCAGATCCAGTTCAGGATCCGTATTTCATTTAATCATGGTCTCTCAAGTCCAGGGGTTATTAACAAAGGGTCTGTGAGCTTGAAATTCAAAAAAACATTATTCTTGTGTTGGTATGACTGTGATATATTTATTGAAAAATACACAGTACAGTATGGACGTAGTAAGGGGTCCCTTGTTTTCACCTGACTGGCAAACAGATCTGTGGAACAAAAAAATGTTCAGAACCCCTGCTCTAGTCAGTCTTTCCGATTCTATTTTGTTTAAATTTTGGTAACATATATACAACCTAAAATTTCCCATCTCAACCACTTTCAAGCAGGCAATTAATCCTATTTATACTGTTGTGCTCCCATCATTACCATACCTCACCAAAATTTTTCCATCACCTCAAACAGAAACTCTGCACCTATTATGCATTAAATTCCTTTTTCGCCATCCTCATCCCTGGTAATCTGTCCTTTATTTTGTCTCTGTGAATCTGTATATTCTTGTTATTCCACATAAGTGGAATTATACAATATCTGCTCTTTTGTGTCTGTGCATAGTCACTTTTAAGGCTACAATTTCTAATCCTAAAAGGATTTATGGTTATCATGAGCATATAAAGCAAGCCCAGTTCTGCCCTATGATATAAATGCATAGGGGCTTCCAACTTTTATTTGTCCCTTAGAGATAGTTTTAAGCAATTTAGAATAAAACATTTTCTATTTAGGAGCAGCACCTTTGTTATCAGAATTCTCTTTCCTTCTCAGTTACTATGTGCAAGTATATGATTGAGTAATCAAAATAAAGTATATAGGAGCTGAAAATCATCTCATCTTCTTGAATAAATATATAAGGGTAACGTAAAAGCATCAAAGCTAAATCAGGGAACATTAAGATCAATCTCTGTAGACTTCTAAAATGATGCAGATTACTAATGTTCAACTATAAAATCTCAAAGGAACTCAGGCTTGGTAAAGTAATGAACATGCATTTACCAATTCCAGCAGCACTTTATTCAAGAACTCATCTCCAAATAATGATGTTTGGGAAGATTAAAGGAAATAGTGTTTCAAAGACTAACACCCTCAGAAGAGCTTTGAAATAAAAATTAAGATATTCAGCATTAAAGTGTCTGTGTGAGAGAGAGAGTGAGAGGAGAGAGAGAGATTTTTAGTTTGGCTGTTCAGCTACAGAAAGTTGGCACAGCCTCTGAGGAACAAAACTGGTGAACAAATATGTTAAAAATAATTTGCTTTCTCCACCCTGAATTCACAATTTTAGCCTTGCCCAATTTTTCTTTAAAAAAACCCAGTAACTTCATATGATAACTCAATGTCTTTCAGGCTACCGAATATACTGACAGTGGGATGGTGCTTGTGAGCAAAAGCTTTAGGATGGCAAACAAAGGTAACACTCCACTCCTGAGCTCCTGGGTGGGTTTCGCCTCAATACATTCTTCATCCATCACCCATTTACACTGCACTACAGCCGCTGTCACCCCCTCACCAAGGACTGTTCTCCTATTACTGCCTTTTTGATAGGTTCCTCTTCTCTGTGCCTTTCTTTTTGATGGCCCATACCTTTTAAGAGTATCATCTCTTTGCTTCTACATTCCATGTCCAAGATAATTCATCAATATTCATGGCTTTCAATGTAATCTACATGCCAAAAATTCTCAAATTTAGCTCTCCAGCCCAGATTTCTTTTTTAAAGTTCAGATACAGCCAGTCATATATTTAACTGCTTCCATGATAATTCCCCTTGGAAATCTCAAAGGTATTTAAAAATAAAATGTCTGAACTAGAATTCTAGAACTTCTTACCCAAATGGAACCTCCTCCATTTGGATACAAGAGATAAGACTCAGTATCTCTTACCCATAGACCTGGGAACTCTTTTTTTTTTTTTTTTTTTTTTATTTTTTTATTTTTTATTGACTTTGTAATAATATTACATTAAAAATATATATGTGAGGTCCCATTCAACCCCACCCCCCCCACCCCCCCTCTCCCCCCCCCCCAACAACACTCGTTCCCATCATCATGACACATCCATTGGATTTGGTAAGTACATCTTTGGGCACCTCTGCACCTCATATACATTGGTTCACATCATGGCCCATACTCTCCTCTATTCCATCATGTAGGCCCTGTGAGGATTTACAATGTCCGGTGATTACCTCTGAAGCACCATCCAGGGCAGCTCCATGTCCCGAAGACGCCTCCACCTCTCATCTCTTCCTGCCTTTCCCCATACCCTTTGTCCATTATGTCCACTTTTCCCAATCCAATGCCACCTCTTCTATGTGGACACTGGATTGGTTGTGTCCATTGCACCTGGGAATTCTTAATGCCCCCTCCCCCTCTTCATATCTAAGTTCTGTATATTTGACCAATAAGTAGTATGTGTAGATATGCGCATGCGCACACACAAATATGCATACGTTGAATCTGTTCATTTCTCCATGTCTTCTGCCATGACTCTAGGTCAAGCCACCCTGTGATTATGTCGGTAGCCTCTTTACTGGTCCCTCCACTTCGGGGTTAGACCACTACAAGGTGTTCTCAAACTTGCCGCTAGTGATCTTTCAGAAATGCAAACCAGATCATCTCATCCCATTGCTTAAAATGCTTTGTTAACTTTCCATTGTTCTTAGGTTAAAGTTCAAACCAGGCCCATAAACCCGCCTTAACCAGGCCTCTAATCTGGCATTTATAAAGGCAGAACTATTCCCTGGTGTTAGAAGTCAGGGTAGTGGCTTCTCTAGGAGCATGGCCAGGAAGTAAGAAACTCAAAGAGCACAAAGGTGGTTCTGAGTTGCTGGTAATGCTCCATTTTGTAATCTGAGGGCTGGTTACTTGATCATGTTCAGTTTGTTAACAACCATCAAATCGTACTCTTAAGATTTGTGCATTTCTCTGCATGTATGTTACACTTGAATAAAAATATTAAACAAAAATCAAGAGGAAGAAAAAAGCAGATTCCACAAATAGAGATAACAGACACACATTAAAAACTCCATCTTTATATCAGTACATCGTAAAAAGGGCTATTTAATAGACACCCATCTCTTCGACCATGGTCTCTGCTCACTCGTGTGCACCTTCTTTTTTCTTCTCATCCACACAGAACAAACAGCAGTCAGGCCGTCCTCTCTGAATTTCACAGGAAACCCAAATGTTCATATTTTAATATATGGGCTGTAACAGACATTACCTCACCATGAATATAAAAGAGGACATGCCCCATGTCCCACTGATTTTCAGTACATGATTGCTCCTGAAACTGTTGTAAATGACACAAACCCTCTGCCCAGCTAATGATTTTCTGTTTAACTTCTAGGAAAAAAAAATCTATGTGAATAATATTCTATTACATGTTCACAGAAGATTCTTTAAGGAAGGTGGCCCATTTTCTTAATTTTTACAGCATTTTACTTAGGGAGAGACACTATGATACAATTTTGTAAAAGACAGCTTGTGTTTTATTCCTTTACCAAGAAGTCCATTAGCAAAAACAAGGTGATTCCATGAAGAGAAAGTTGGAAATGACTCTACCCTACAGGTGCTGTTTAAAAGTGACATTTCTGACAAGGTAGCAGATGTTTGAGAAGGAAATTCTTTGAATAAGCATACAGTTAATGACACTCAGCCTCATCATTAAATTTAACAGCAGTCTTTTTCATTCAAGTAGCCCATATATGATGTGCCACTAGCAATACCTTCTTATCGTGCTGGTGCTTTAATTTGCATACTGCATCTGCGCATGCAATATTTAAAGCACAAAGATGTGAGGCAATGTGGTAGTGCTGATTAGGCTATAAGCCTCCAACTTCTCACAATTTACTAACAAATACAAATCATCAGCACTTAAATATTTTACTACAGCCATTTGGAGACTATCTTTTAAATGGTACAGGGCATCCAAAATTGTTACCATACTATCACTCTACTTATTGGTCTTGGAAATTACTTTAGCATGATTCTAGGTAAATATTTCCTCTCTGCTTGTCATGAGGGTTGGGCCAAACACTCAATAGCTGAGATAATAGATATGTGCCAAATTTATATGGGAATAAATCACATGAGAAGGGGCTATTTAATTTCAAATTTTCTCTGAATAGAAGTTAATACAGGTAGAAAATTAAGGACTAGAATACCGGGAGGTCAAGTCTAATCTTAACTGTTCCGTAGGGTAGTAAAAGCAGAGGGCCACGTAGCTACCAGTGCTAAAGCCAACACATCATGGTCATAAAAAGGAAGCACTAACGGTATCCTGGTCAAATCTCCCAGGTGCTCTTTGCCTCCATTTCCTCAACAGTAGAATGGGAATAATAACAAGAGCTTCATGGGGCTACTGACTGAGAATAAAAACGAAATTAATGATATGTAAATTGCTTAGCACAGTACCTGGTAAACAGTATATCCACATTAAGTAGTTTTTAAAAGCAGCATCATTTTGATGACAGGATTCACGGCAGCAGGAAGTAGACACACTCTGTGCTGAATCAAACATGTTGTGGACACATTGTGCTGTGCTGGCTATAGAACTAGAAGAGGAGGGACCCAGGAGACTGTGCCTTAGTTGTACTGATCCATTAGAACTTGTCATATAACAGGAGCATTTCATTTTACCTCTCTGGTTCTCTATTTCTATACAAATAAAATGAGGACTTCAGTAACACAATCTTCAAAATACTTCTTGGCACTAAAATTTTGCATGGGGGAACCCTGGGATTCATTTAGCCTTTTTTTTTTTCCTTAAGGTAGGTACCAGGGACCCTGTAAATATAAATGGGAAGCAGGCACTCAAACCACTGAGTTACACCCATTTCCCCATATAATCTTAATGTGAGCTATTTTGAGCAAACATACTAGGAAGAAATTGCATTAGAAAAGAGGGGTCATCATAGAATTATTTTAAATAGAGGCTTACTATATATGCAGTAAAATCAAATGTTTATATGTGACTGATTTTACAAAACACTAGTTTATTTAATAATTTTATGATAAGATCACTTAAGTAACATTTGGTTGGTCAGAATACCAGTAAGTGTTCCTAATCCTATTGAATCCACAGGTGCCAAGAAAAATGGACATTAGATAGTCAAGTGTGGGCCACTTCAGAATAATTACAGCATCTCTATAAAAAAGAAGCTAGACCATCTTTCCTACCCAGAAGGCAGGAAGTAAAGATAAGCTGATTAACACCAATTATACCCTAAAGAGTAGCTATGTTTTGATGGTCTCCTCTACAGATACAGAAGCTTGATTTCATTAATTCATCAAACCTTGACTGATTTATTCAAATAATCTAATCTTAAATAGATTAATCTTTCAGTTATGAAGCCATTTAATTGACAAATGAGTATATCACAAAGACATCCCAACCACCAACACAGCCAATATTTATGCAGCATCCAAACCATCACATCCTTTATGCATTTTTTTCTATGTTATAATTATGAAAAGAAAGCTAATTCATGCTCATTGCAGGAAAAACAGATAATGGATACTCACTGCAAAAAATCCCATAGAAGAAAAGTAAAATAATTCCATTCCACTACTGAGAAATAACTGATATTTTGCTATTTCAGCCCAGTCCTTTTCTCTATACATACACAAATGCAACTTTTTTTTTTACTTTACAATTGGGACAATATTGTACTCCCTTACTAAAAAATACTTATTTGAATATAAACCTGAAGATTTTGGAGGAAAGCAGACAAAAGTAGAGCTATTTCTAGGAAAATTTTCTCTATATTGCCGATATGTATACCTGAGGCACCTGGCTGCCACAGGTTTACCAAGGTCAAGGAAGTCATTTCATGGGGGCTTCACTTTCAGTACAGATTGGGACAGGGTGCTCAGGCCCCTTCTTGAAGGGACTCAGCATGCTGATTAACACTTCACCTGAGTCTGCATCTTCCCATTCCCACCCTGGGCTCTTTAAAGATTTATATCTCTCACATTCCCACCCCACCCCACCCATCTTGTGTGCTCTCCTGTCCATTTCCTATGTTCTTCTGTATCTGCTTGCATTCTCGGTGATGCCAGGAATCTGTGTCTCTCTTTTGGTTGTGTCGTCTTGCTGCCTCAGCAGAGCCACTCCTGGGTGAGCTGTGCTTTTCTCATGCAGGGTGGCTCTCCTTGCGGGGAGCACTCCTTGTGCATGGGGCACCCCTACACGGGAGCCTCCCTGCATGTCATGGCACTCCTTGTGCACAGCAGCACTGCACGTGGGCCAGCTCACCACACAGGTCAGGAGGCCCTGGATTTGAACCCTGGACCTCCTATATGGTAGGCGGGCGCTCTATCAGTTGAGCCACATCCACTTCCCCACCCTAGGCTCTTTATTTCAACTGGCTGTTAGGGTCACCTCATATTAGATTAAGGGCCTACCCTGCTACAGTATGAGCTCATTTTAACTTTCCTAATTACATCTGAAATGACCCTATTTCCAAATGAGTTCACATTCTTAAGGTACTGTATATAAGACTTCAATATCTTTTGGGGCAACACAGTTCAACCCATAACACTCTCCCACATCCCACCCAATGTGGTTATATCTAGTAAACTCTCAAGTCACCAACAGTGAGGCACAGAGAGCTAAACTAAACTGAGATGGTAACTGAAAGCTGAAAAAACCACATTAGTTAGATGACTTCACAAATGTGACAGTTTGGAGCTAGATGGACCCTAGAAGATTATGTTCTTAAAATTAATCCATTCATGTGGGTGTAAGCCTATTGTAAGTAGGGTCTTTTGATTAGGTAGCTTTAGTTGGGGTGTGGCCCAGGGTGGTTCTTAATCCTCTTACTGGAGTCCTTTATAAAAGGGATGAATATGATGAGAAAGACACAGAAGCAGAAGATGAAAGAAATGAAACCCAGAAGACAAGGGATACACCAGCAGATGTCGCCACCATGTGCCTTATCATGCGACAGTGGAGTCCAGAATCGTTGACAGCTAGGTTTTGGGGAGAAAGCACCACCTGATTATGCCTTGATTTGGTCATTTTCACAGTTTCAGAATTGTAATCTAATAAATCCCCATTGTAAAAGCCAGCCCATATCTTGGTCTCTGCATTTCAGCAGCCTAGCAGAAACAAAACAACAAATCAAACCCAAATTTATATATTTATTTCTAAACTGCAAAACCTAGACCATGGTTTTCAACATTGGTTTGAAATAAAATATTTTTTCTCTTCATTTTGTTTAGCAGAGGAAAATACCCAACTAAGCAATTAGGTAAATACGCATTTCATCCCAAATAACATAATACAAATAAATGTCTTCTTTACCAATGAGTTTTTCATTCTCCCTCATCCCATTTCTAAATTGCATGAAACGATTTTAAAAGACCCCTCTGTAGCAGTTTGATATTACTAATGAATTCCAAAAAGGAATATTGGATTATGTTTGTAAACTGGTCTTTTCCTCTAGGCATATTAGAGTGTATTGGATTCAGAGGTTTTATTATACTTTTATTTGATCAAATAATGATTAAGGCTTTTACTGGGCCACGTCAGTAGGACGTTAAGTCTCTGTGAGGACTCACAGAGAAACCGTACTGAAGAGAAGTGAGGTTAGGAGTTTTGAGCTGGAGCTCGGGAAGTGAACACACAGAAGCCTGCCCCTTAGACATGGCAGAAGCCCTGAGGAGAGAGACAGAGCCATTCACCTGACAGTCTACAGCTGGCCTTGTGGAGAGAGCAGAGCAGCTGAGCCCGGAGAGAAATGGAGCCCCACGAAGAGAGCAACCCAAGAAGTCCAAACTCTTGGCAGACATCCTCCCCCAACATGTGCCAATAGACTTTGATGAGGAAAGTAACTTATGTTTTCTGGCCTGGTAACTGCAAGCTTCTACCCCAAACAAATACCCTTTATAAAAGCCAAGAGATTCCTGGTATTTTGCATCAGCATCCCTTTGGCTGACTAAAACACCCTCTCAATCAGAAGCAGAGTGGGTATTACCATCCCAAAATCCTCAAGATTGAGGAATGAACAAACATAAGAGGGGAATACAACTATGGACTTATTATTATTATAGAAATGGAAGAATTTGTAACACTGATATAAAGGCAGTGGTCAGAGGTTCTGAGGAGAGGGATACGGAAGAATTTAAGTGTAACATGAGGCATTTTTGGGACACTGAAATTATTCTGCATGACACTGTAATGATAGCTGCAGGTCATTCTACGTTTTGACAAAACCTATAAAATTGTGCAGTGCAAAGTATAAACCATAATGTAAACTATAGATCATGGTTAGTAGCAATGCTTCAATATGTGTTCACCAATTGTAACAAATGTACCACAGCAATGAAAGATATTGTTAATGGGGGAAAGTGTGGGAGAGGGAGAGGTGAGGGATATGGGAATCCCCTGTATTTTCTATGTAACAATTATGTCATCTAAAGCTTCTTTAAAAAAAAATAATAAATGATTTAAAAGGAAAAAGACACTGCCAATCCCAATCTTAATTTTTATCTGCCAGTATTCCCTTTCAGTTCCTGCCCAGGAAGCTAATTTTTCTTTACCACAGTGCCAGTGATGTTGGAAACCATGCTGTAAGAGGCAGCATGTCAGAAGCTGCAGGGAAAGAGAAAAATAAGACTTAGCATCATCAACAGGGACTCTGGGTAAAAGAACAGGAACGAAACTTTACAAAGTGACCTTCAAAATGTGCCTGTTTCCATAGGGTAACTATGCATCTGAGTGTGTACTGGGGGAAGGAGAAGGAAGAGCTAGGAGGAGAAAGGGTGGGAAACTACTCACATAGTAAAAATCAGTTTCATGTCGCTTCTGTACCAAATGACCAGACTGGGTGGCTTAAAACAACAGAGATGTATTGTCTTACAGCTCTAGAGGCCAGGGGCCCGAGATCAAGTTGTTGGCCCAGGAGAGAACCAGCTAATGCTTCCAGCTTCTCCAGACTTCTGGCTGCCCCACTCCATTCTCTGTCCTCGTGGTCACAGTGCCTCCTCTTCTGTCTGCCAAATCTCCCCTTTGTGATCTCAGGAGGACACATCATGGGATTTAGAGACCATAGGGATAATCTGGATAATCTCTTCATCTCAAAGACCCTTAATTAAATACACCTGCAAAGGTCCTTTGTCCAAATAGGCCACATACACAGGTTCTGGGGATGAGCACATGGACATAACTTTTTGGAGCCACCATTCAGCCTCAAACAAACGAATGACAAAATCAACTATGCTAAAACATACATTCTCTGAAAAGCAATTAACTAGAATAAAATGAGAACATTCCCATAATTGAATCTAATTATGTCTGATTATTTTTGGTCTGGAAAGAGTTTTATAAAGGGAGGTGGGGGGGGGGGTGGCAGGCAAGCAATGCTGAAGCTGCAGATATCAACTAAGAGAGATGTTCGGTTTTTTCTAGATCTCCTTCATTTAGGCATTGGAAAATCATTACTGGATGCTAAAGGACCCTATTGAGAGAAGCTCACACTAGAATGCAAACTGACAAGGATGATAAGGAAAATAACATCTATAGAGTGCCTTCTATGAGCCACTAATAATTGGCATACTGTAGTGCTTGCACGAGAAGTGTATACTATGAAAACCATTCCCTTTTTACCCCCAAGACTGATTATAAAAAGTAGCAGTTTAACAATGATAAAGAGATGGAGACTTGACAGATCTTCCACAACTGCAAATAGTAGCTGTTACTTGCAAAGTCTGAAATCTCCTAATGGAAATTATCAGCACAGTGCTAAGCACATAGTACACGATAAATACCTACTGAACAAATGCCTCTCTCCCTCTCCCTCCCTTTCCCCCTCTATTCTATCTTACACACACACACACACCCATGCATGTGCAGATAGAAAGTCTTTAAATTCATCCTTTTGATGGACATTTTAGATTTTGAATCCTAAAAATGAATAGCTGTATGAGAATGTGGGGAAATGGAAACACAAACAGTACTAGAAGGAGTATATAGGAGAACTCAGGAAATATCCAAAGTTAAAATAAGCATTTCCATTAACCCAGAATTTCATTTATAGGAAATGTACCCTGAAATAATTCTCATATGTGTATGCAAGGAAATTCATTTAATAGACTACTACAGAGCTGTTAAAATGAGTAAAATAAATAGATGGATCAGCATGAATAACTCAAATAAAACATTGAAAAGAGCAACATTGAAAGATACTTGAGCATGAATTTAAAAAAACAGTATTTTAGGACTCACTGCCACCTCATCTCTCAGGCAGCCACTTTCGGCATGTCCTTCTGCCCTCCTTCTCCCCAGTGACACGGAGCCAGAGTCCAGGCCGCCACAGCCATGGGTAACAGGGCTTGTGAAGTTACAGCAAATGAGAAAGAAATCAGTTTCTAATGATATGAAAGTAAGGAAATAGTCTACACAAAAGGAGGTCAAAAAAAGAAAGAAAGCAGTTCTCTTCTGTTTAAGCAATGACAAAAGATAAATGACTGTAGAGGAAGCAAAGCAGATCTTAGTGGGTGACATCAGTGATGCTATAGAGGACCCCTACCCATCATTTGTCAAGCTGCTACCTCTGAAGGATTGCCTATATGCCTTTGTACGATGCTGTATACAAAACAAGAGTCTAAGAAAGAAGACGTAGCATTTAGATTCTGGGATTCTAAAAGTGCACCTTTAAAAAGCAAGATGATTTATGCTAGCTCTAAAGATGCCATTAAAAAGAAATTTACAGGTATTAAACCTGAGGGGCAAGTAAATGGCTTGGATGATATTAAGGACCGCTCAACACTTGGAGAGAAATTGGGAGGCAATGTAGTAGTTCCAGTTGAAGGAAAACCCCTTATAAAATGACCGTCAGGTGCCATCTGGATCTTAAGGAGCTTCCAGTTCTCCAGCTCAGTCAATTGGAATTAGTATTAGTTGTTTTTTGAAATCTCCCTTCCCATTGGGCCTGTCCAACTCAATGAATGAAGGAGATATCATTTAGTTAAGCAGCCTACCAGTGGTGGCCATTAGATTAATGGAAAACTTTTATGGAAAACCCAGGGAATGCTTTCCCAGCATACTTTAGCCAAAATGACTGGTCATATGCCTCCCTTGCAGCAAGCACTACAATAAATGTGAGTGTAACATGAATAGCTTAAAATACTGCAAGGGTTAAGAAAACTGAACATCTTGAAAGTATTACCCACTGGTCAAGTGGTAAACTATTCTCAGCATTATTTAGAGTTGCACTTGATTGCAGTTCCGTTAGGTTCTGAGTAATCCTACACCTCACCTGCCTTGGCAAGCCTAGTTTTGTAACGTGGCAGCACAGATAGAGCACTGTGCATTGAAAGAGCTTTTTGTAATGAGTTTAACCCTGGCCCCAAAAAGGAATGCCAATTAAGCTACCTTAACTGTGTCATCAGCTTAATCCTAGCACCTCAGTGTTCATTCCTGTTACTTGTGTATTTTCTTAAAAGAAATAGCTGTTGTTAATGCCTTTTTGTTTTCCATTGAGTGTACACTACTGAACCTGTGTAGTTCTGTTTACCATGAGTCCTGCACCACTAAAGATATTATGATTATCAGTCATGATGGCAATTTATGCATAAGAGCCTTAAATGGGACATTGTTTTTGAGACCAAACTCTCCCTACCTCACAAAAATGGCAATGTTGCAATAAAAACTGGCATATAAAAAAAGAAAAAAAGTATTTTAAAACACACACATGCACACACACACAAGATAGAAACTAATGACAGCAGTCACCTCTGGTAGAGTAGTGACGATGATAGGGAACTTCAACTTTACTTAATATACAAATTTAATATTTTTTAAATTTCTTTTTAAAAAGTCTGAAGAGGGGAGCCGATGTAGCTCAGTGGCTGAGTGCCTGTTTCCATGTACAAGGTCCTCAGTTCCATCCCAGTACCCCAAAAAAAACAATCTGAAGAGAGCACGGGAAATTCAAAAGTGTTTGTGATATTTCATTTTGTACTTTATGTGTTATTTTTATCCATCAAATCTAAAGTTTAAAAGTGATAACAGTGTAAAGATAAAACTAGTGATTTCCATAAATGTGGGGACAGTTATTATACCTATAACACTCAAACATGAAATTAAAGAACTTCTTTAAAGTTTCCCAAATGGAAAAACTCTGAATCAGAAGAGTAGTTCTTATAAAGGAGAGTGATACCTAATTTATTTTTTTTAAAGCAAATCATCTTAAATAAGACTTTTTAAAAACTTAAGGTATTCAGGTTCCCCTAACCCAAGGACAACTGAAGAATTATCTATTATGTTTGAAAGGATAGGGGAAAAAAAGAGTGTAGGATTAAACTATAAAACCAGAAGTTAATTTTTCCCAGTTTTATTGCTGGTAAATTCACAACTGTTAAGGAGACCATCTGAATGGTATGATGAGAATGAAATAAATTTTTTGAGCATATATACTAATTTACATAATAATACCTAAGAAAGAGTTATGTAGATTTTTCAGAGTCAAATAACTGAGGTCAATGATATGCTGACCTGGAATTTACTGCAAGAGATGTGACTCCAAAATAACATTTTAGATTCTTGGTACATGACAGTCAATAAGCAAATGAACTGCAATATCCTTGACAATTTCATTCTCCCCTTGATTATAATGTACTTAGCACACAATTACATGTCAAAAAGTTTGAAACATGTTTCTTTTCTATATATTTATATATTCATTTATAGTCAAATTGAATGCTTTGACAAGGACTGTACTGTTAGCATGAAATAATGTTACTTTCTGCTCTCATAAGAAATGCCAGAAGTTATATATCCAATCTTTCTGCTTACATACTACTTATATGCTACTTCTACTACTAACAATAATAATTTCTTGAGCACTTTCCTCCATGCCCAGCCATGTGCTAATCCCCTCCAAAAACATTCCTTAGTTTGCTCCCACCACAACTCTACATAGTTGGTACTATTATCCTCATTTTGCAGAACAGGCAGCTGAGGATAGGGGTGTTAAATAACTTATACAAAGTCACAGTTTCAGCAAAGAGAAGAACAGGGATTTATCTGACTGCAGAGGACAAATTATACATCCTACCAAATAGGAAACTTTAGAAATAACGTAGATAAGTGCAGCTCTGTACAAAACAAAAAAATGCAATGAGGCAAATATACTTTAAGGGTACTACTCTTAAATAATACATTTTTTTCATGCCTCCCTCAACTCTGGCTCTCCCCTCCCAAAAAATCCAGCTGTAAATCCCTTACCCAAATCCCTGAAAAGCAGTTGCTACAGGCATGAGAGCTAAACTGAATATGCCAAGAACCATTTTGTTGTGTGGTGTCCCCTTTCCCCCACTCAACCATATTATTCATTTACTCTGAGGCAAGGAAAAGGCAGCCAACAACTTGAGGTGGTAGGCTTTAAAATGCATTCAGTGCAACAACTTGAGGGAACACATCAAAATCCCAAAGAATTTAGTAATTTATTAAGATGTACTGATGTGCTTCTTTTGCAATGCTTAGTCAAAATTATCAGCTATTAAAGGTAAACCTGCACAAAGAGCTGCATATTTGAGACCATTCCAGACCCACCTACAGAGTAATGACGCTACTTTTCAACAGCTGTTTCTACTTACCTAAGGTGAGGCAGGTGCAGAACAAAAAGAGTGAACAACTCTGCACCTGCTCCCTCAAATTCAACTCAGGTAAATCAGTAAAACTGACCTTTATGAGCCTGTCACCAGGAGCAGATGTTCAGTGGAAGACCAAAAGGACCTCATCCACTTGACTTTGCCTCAGTTTAACTCACTCAATTTAACTAATCTGATCAGACTCTACTGACAGATGCTTAAGGCAACTGCTTCCAGAAAGCTTAGCATACCTAGAAAGACACTACCAGAAAATACTGGAACAAAATCTTACCAGGCCAAGGTGGAAGTGGACAGTTAGTGAGAGGTAAATGAAAACTCTTTATAAAGAATCAACAGTTAAGTGAGAACTGCTTTATTAATTACAAATAGTAAAGAGATGAAGAAGGTTATAAACAGATATTTTGGTTTAACGTTTCCTTAAAGAAAATTTCAAACACAGTCACAAGTAGATAATACAGTATAATGCATTGTCATTTCATTACACTCAACTTCAACAATTATCAACTCAGGACCACATATCCACAACCTTCCCCCAAGAATTGTAAGGCAAATCTCACATGTGTCATTTGAACTATAAATATTTCATTTACTACTCCACCTAAAAAGTTTTAAATCTCCTAAAAGCATCAAATATCCCATCGGTATTCAATTTTGAAATTGTCTCATAATTTTCCATGTTTTAAAAAGTTTGTTTAAATCAGGATCCACAAGGTCCACACGCTGCAAGTGTTATTTAAATCGTTTTTTATTTGTACAATTCCCCTCCATCTCTCTTTCTACTTCTCTGTTGAAGAAACTATGTTGTGGTCCTGTGGAGTCTTTCTCACAAGCCTGGATCTTGCTGGCTGCACCACAGAAGCACAGTGCAGCATATTCCCCCCATCACCTCCATTTCCTTAATCAGATTCAAGTTTGACTTTTTGATAAGGTTTCCTCATAGGGGGTACTGTAGAAACACTTACCTGTAATAGAGACACATGCACAATAACCAAACAAGATTTCTAAAGATGTTACAACAACTGAAATTAGAGTTGAGAGGGAAAACCTTTCTGGAATCAAGACTAAATTAAAAAGAAAAACAGATGGCCATCAAAAAGGCAGAAAAGACTGTAAGTGCTTCAGAAATAAGCCAGAGGGGCAGCAGAGAGGGAAGCAGCCTAAGGAATGAGGGTGGACACCCCAGCACCATGGCATTACCTCCCGAGCTCGTCATGCACCGGCAGCAACAAAAACTCACGGTAAGGCCGGGCTGCTGATGTCCCCACCGGTGGCTGACACACAGTCAGGGCAGAGTGCAAGCCAGGGCCTTCCAACGCCTGGACAGTTAGAGATCACAGGCGCTGGAGAGCCAGTGAGGAAACGAGGAGGGCAAGGATTTGAGGGCTGGGGCCACAGTTCCACCTTGCTGCTCAACTGCCGAAAAGCTCATCCCAAGGCCTCAAAAAGAGCAAGGCATTCTTCCTGTAACCCATGCTACAGCCAAGTAAAGTATTGGTAAAGGGGGGTGGGGGGCTGTGGTCACAATGTCTGCGTGTAAATCCTGAACCTGTCACCTCCTATCTTTGCTCCCTCAGGCAAATTACTTGTCCTCTCTGGACTTGCTTTCTCATCTGTCATAGTAGGTAATCATAACACCTTCTTTTGTGAGGAGTAAGCAATTAAAAAAACATTCAAAAGTATGACTGGACTTCAGTCATTGCTTAATAAATATTCACTAGTACCGTCTTAAGCTATCATTGCTTTTATTGTTACATTGAATTCCTAAGCTTTATTTCTCACCGCTTAGAATTATGAGAGGTCTTCTTTTCTGATGCATTTACCTGCTATCTAAAAGCAATGTTTCCCAAACAATTTTGATGCAAACCACCTGTATTAGTCAGCCAAAGAGGTGCTGATGCAAAATACCAGAAACTGGTTGGTTTTTATAAAGGACATTTATTTGGGGAAGTAGCTTACAGATTCCAGGCCATAAAGTGTTAAGTTACTTCCCTCACCAAAGTCTATTTTCACGTGTTGGAGCAAGATGGCTGCCGACATCTGAGAGGGTTCAGGGTTCCTGGGTTCCTCCCTTCCAGGGTCTTGCTTCTCTCTGGGTTTAACGTTCCTCTCTTCCCAGGGCTTGCTTCTTCCTGGGCTCAGTATTCCTCTCTTCCTGGGGCTGACTTCTCTTTCCTCTGTGAGCTTCCCGGGGCTCCAGTTTAAGGCTTCAGCATCAAACTCCAACATCAAAACTCTAATATTAGAAACTCTCAACTCTGTCCTTTGCAACGCCCTAATGATGTGGCCCAATCAAAGCCCCAATCATAACTTAATCATATCCAGGTAGAGACCAGATTTCAAACATAATCCAATACCTATTTTTGGAATTCATAACCATATCAAACTGCTACACCACCTGATGTACTTGCTAAATAGGCAAATTTCACAACCTCCATTCCACCATAGGAAATACGTTTTGATTCAACACTACAGGTGATTCCTATTTAAAGAATGTTAAAGAAAAACTGTAAAGCTCAGGAAAGAAAACTTTGAATGTCACCAGGATGTTCTGATGACCAAATTGACTATATATATATATATTTTTTTAATATTTATTTCTCTCCCCTCCCTCCCACCCCAGTTGTCTGTTCTCTGTGTCTATGTGCTGCGTCTTCTTTGTCTGCTTCTGTTGTTGTCAGCAGCACAGGAATCTGTGTTTCTTTTTGTTGCGTCATCTTGTTGTGTCAGTTCTCCCCGTGTGTGCAGCACCATTCCTGGGCAGCTCTCTTTATGGGGCGCACTCCTTGCGCATGTGGCTCTCCTACGCGGGGGACACCCCTGTGTGGCACGGCACTCCTTGCACGTCAGCACTGCAGGTGGGCCAGCTCCACACAGGTCAAGGAGGCCCGGGGTTTGAACCGTGGACCTCCCATGTGGTAGACGGACGCCCTAACCACTGGGCCAAGTCCGCCGCATACTATATATATTTTTCACCAGGTTATATGAGACTACAATGGACATTAATAGAAAAATTCTGATTTATAATTTTTTTTTCTAAAAATGTATCTAATTATCTATGGCACAGTGTTTCTTCCACATCTATTGCTGAGCACTTTTTCCTTCACAACCTCTTACTATATTTAAATTTGAGCACCAACTATTTTATATGAGAAAGTGGAGTCTCTATGAACACTATTTGTGCACCCAGCTTAGGGTCTACAAATAGGTAATCAAGCAATAAGAAACATCAAGACGTGGCTTAAAGTACAACTTATTAACAAGCATGGTGAGTGCAGTGTACAGAATGAGGCTGTAAGTGCCCAAGGCGTGTGGTAACAATTCTACCAACATGCCACTGCTTTACAGTACTCCAGGACTACTATCTTCGAAGGTTAGAATTATTTTTTGAGGGAGACTTCCTTTGAAAAGTTCCCTCTATCACTTTATTAAGAATTTTTTCAAATATACTGAAAAATTTTTTAAATAATTCCAAATTACAGTGAAATTGTTTACCTAGATTCTATGATAAACATTTTACTATATTTGCTTTGTGACGTAACTATCCATTTTACTTTCTCATGCATTTCAAAGTAAGATGCAAACGATTGGTACACTTCACCCCAAATACTTCAGCAAGCCTATCATTAACTAGAGCTACAGCTAGCCAAATGCAGCTATTTACATTTAAATTTGAATAAATTAAAACTGCAGTTGCACTAGATATTTCAATGTTTGATCGCTACCTGGCTACAGAATTTCAGGAGGATTATCCCAGCATAGTCACGAATTCTGCCCTCATTCAAGGGGAGGGAACTCTACAGTGTATCTCCACAAGAGGGTGGGAGTCTTGGGGTCCGTCTTAGCATTCTGGCAACAGCACGTGGGAAGGAGGCAGCTGTCTGGATTAGTCATGCTTGTCTTGACTAAAATGCAACAGCTGGGAAGAAAATGCAGGCAGACAAGGTGAGAGGAGGCTCAAGCCTGCAGCTCAAATACAATTCCCCACTGTTCCACTTCCCATGCAGCCACTTGACTGAGAGTTTTGTTACTTCCTTCAATACGGATTTGGGAATGTCCTGGAACAATGCAGGTGGGGCCTTGTACCAAACTGTGTCGGAGCCCATGGTAATGACATAAAGTATCTAATTTTGTCTATACCTTCAGAACGACTTAAAGTTCTCTCTGACAAAGGTAGAGCAAAGAAAAATTAACATAAAGCATATATAAAAATTTTAGCAGCAACAGAGAAATTAAAGTGCCAAAGACTAAATAAAACCTGCCAATATGAAGTGTAAATTTCTGTATCTTGTTTGTAACAAAATATAAAAGGACAATGCCTCTAGAAATTAAAGGAGGCCATTACGAGAAGAGACAATATCACAATAAGCATAGACTATTCAAAAATGAAAAATGTGATCGGAAAATTATAAAGCCACATTGGAGATGCTCACATAATCCGAATGTGAAAGCCTCTAGTGGCTTTCGGCTTTGCCACCAACAAGAACCCAGATGCCCTTCAACAGTGAGGAAATAAGCAAACTGCGATAATTTCACACAATGGAATACTACTCAGCAATAACACGGAATGAGCATGTAAAATGATAGATGAATCTCAAATACATGATGCTAAGTGAAAGAAACCAGACTCAAAGGGCTACATTCTGTGGAATTCCATTTATACTACATCCTGGAAAAGGCAAGACAATTGGGACAGAAAACATATTTGTGGTCGTCAGGGTCTGGGGTAGGAAGAGGGTTTGACTACAGAGGATCAAAAAGGAATTCTAGGGTGTGGCAGAACTGTTAATATCATAATTGTAGTGGTGGTTACATATCCAAAAAGAGTGAATTTTATAGTATGTAGATAAAAATAATTTTAAAAAACCACACTGGAGGCAAAAATAGATTTGAGGACACATAAAATGAATTAAAAAGGGTAAACTGGAAAAATACACCCATAACAAAAAAGAAAATGAAAGTAAGATCTAGCAGATATGAAAGACAGTTTACAGGGAGCTGTTTTATGAACAGGAGTTCAAAGCAAAAATTAGAAATAATATGGTTATTTACCTAGAGAATCCACCAGTAAGCTACAGGATCAATAATTTATAAGAAAGTTCAATCAAATGTCTGGATAAATATACCAAAATCAATAGCTTATCCATCTACAAGTAATTATTTTAAAATGATAGAAAAAGAATCCGTTCACAAGAAGAATAAGCTAAAAATGAAAAATGAAAAAGATGTAGAATAGAAAATGCAAAGTTTATCAATTACATAGGTACAGAATAGGTTTATGAATAGCTATGGTAAAGAATGCATCAAAAACCAATGGCAGGGAAGCGGACTTGGCCCAATGCTTAGGGCGTCCGTCTACCACATGGGAGGTCTGTGGTTCAAACCCCGGGCCTCCTTGACCCATGTGGAGCTGGCCCATGCACAGTGCTGATGCACGCAAGGAGGGCCGTGCCATGCAGGGGTGTCCCCCACATAGGGGAGCCCCATGCACAAGGAGAGCGCCCCGTAAGGAGAGCCACCCAGCGTGAAAGAAAGTGCATCCTGCCCAGGAATGGCACCGCACACATGGAGAGCTGACACATAAGATGACGCAACAAAAAGAAACACAGATTCCTGTGCTGCTGACAACAGAAACCGACAAAGAAGAACACTCAGCAAATGGACACAGAGAGCAGACAACGGGGGGGTTGGGGAGAAGGGGAGAGAAATAAATAAAAAATGAATCTTTAAAACAAAAACAAAAACAAAAAAAAAACCCAATGACAGGAAGCGGATTTGGCTCAACAGATAGAATGTCCGCCTACTACATGGGAGGTCCAGGGTTCAAACCCAGGTTCTCCTGACCTGTGTGATGACCTGGCCCATGTGCAGTGCTGATGCACGCAAGGAGTGCCATGCCATGCAGGGGTGTCACCTGTGTAGGGGAGCCCCACGCGCAAAGAGTGCGCCCCATATGGAGAGCTGCCCAGCGCAAAAGAAGTGCAGCCTGCCCAGGAGTGGCGCCGCACACACGGAAAGCTGACACAGCAAGATGACGCAACAAAAAAGAGACACAGATTCCTGGTGCCACTAACATGTATACAAGTGGACACAGAAGAACACACAGCGAATGGACAGAGAGAGCAGACAACTGGGGGGGAGGGAGAGAAATCAATAAAAAATAAATCTTAAAAAAAAAAAAAACAATGGCAAAAGAAATGTCTTTTTTTCAGTGTTTCTTGAGGCATGATCTTGAACCAGCAGCGTCAGCTTCACTTGGGATCTTGAGAGAAATGCAAAGTTTCTAGCCCTACCCCAGACAAATTGGAACCCAGCTTTTAACAAGTCTTCCAAGTGATTCTGATGTTTCTTAAAGTTTGAAAACCAAGATGCTGATGCAGCTAATTTGGGGACCACGCTTAAGAGAATCATCAGTCTATTAAATGAATAGCGATGGGACGAAGGCTTAGCTATTTGGAAAGACATATTATCTCCTCATTATTGTCTACAATAAGTATAGAAATATTCTGAAATAAGTTTCAGGTAGATAAGGAGAGAAGAGGGGAGGGAAGGTGGCTGGATGACTCCCCCCATCCTTAGATAGCAAGCAGTACCTTGCCACGGAGACCCCAGCCCCTCCACTCAACATTGTGAATTCACTTCCACTTGCTGAGTTTCTCATGCCTGCATGAACAAACAAGGAATTCATAATCTGTTTTTTTTTAAGTTGTATGGGAACCTGCCCCCTTTATAACATATAACTCAATTATTTGACCTTTAGATAATCGACTTTCAAATTTATTTTCAGACAGACATTATAAATGAATGCAGGGGGCTTTGAGTATACAATATAAGATACAGGTCACAGAGAAACTGACAAATGGAAAAAACTAGTATTGTGATATAATGAGCCATCTTGGTTTTATATTAAAGATTTGTAAAAATAGGAAGAATTTCGTTTCTTTGATGAGGGAAAAAAAAAATCTTAACATAAAATATGTTGAACCACTTACTATACAACCTAGCATTCCTGCTCTAAGGATTCTGGAGCCTTTGGCAAACTTCTTCATGTTGATGCATAGGGAATTACTTATAGAAATTCCAATATTATAAAATATGCCCCTGAGTGCTTCTGTGTGTATGATGTAGAAGACACTATTTATTTATTTAAAAAAACATGAAAAAATCACTCAGCTATTAAAGTCACAATCTCTAAGAATATTAAAACTACTATCTCAGTGAAGCAAACCATTTTCTGATAGGAAACCAATGGCAAGAACATGGCAGACGAAGCTAATTCAGTTCATAACATCCAGAGAGACCTGCAACTGAGGAAAACAAGAGGCAAAACTGATTTAAAACGTAGTGAAATAGAAAATGAGGATAGGTTGGAAACAGGAGAAAATGGGTTTACTAATTTTGTACTATAGTGCAAACCTTTAATTGACCATGAGGAAAAGGCTCTGTTTTCAAAAACTCAGTCAACTTGCTGTTTGGGTAGGTTGGCGTCTCTCACTAGAACGTTGCTGGAGGGCGTGGGTGGCAAACAGCAGGGTCACCGCATGAGAGCGGGATGAGAAGTCCAGGGACTCGGGGAGGACTACCTGAACCACAGTGGTAAGAGAGTCAGGGAGGGGGTCAGAAGTCTGGAAACCCACCAAGGACGGGAGGGAGTTTGCTGGTATCGAGGGGTTAAAGGAGACGGAAGTTTAAACTTCAAAATACCAGTCAGAGTCAACAGTAAGTCTGACCCCCACGCATGAATCTTTCAATCTCATTTAATAAAAGTTCTTTACCTATAAAAGTGAGAATAATGGTTACCATTAAAAAAGTTGCTTTGAAGGTCTAAATGGCATCAAAACTGTTCAAGTGCCTGTCATATTATTCACTGAGTCATAGCGTGTTGTTTTTAAACCACATGTGGGCAGTTTCAATCCCTAGAGGTGTACTTTATGCCTCCTGACCAGGGAGAACAATATTCAGAATTAACTGGCATGCCTTACCGCACCTTCTCCCTACTACCAAGTGTGCTTCCCCCACTCAGGGCCCCTGGCTGGCCAGGTGGCACTAGAAGCTTTCCGGGTGTGCAGAAACGCACAGAGCCCATGCGCACATCAGTCCTAAGGACTTAGGCAGACACTGCACTGTCCTCTTAGCACTGGAACAATCATGGATTGGGTAGATTTATTTAAAAGCCGAGAGGGTTGTTCTAGTTGGCCTTAAATATTTACTCCTTTATTTAAGACAGAAGCCCAAGAGAACAGTGTGAAGCTGAGATAAGTAGGAATGAGGACAGGTAGGTGGGTTACCATAGAAAGGCTATGGCAGATCAAAGCCAGGCAGGGAGAAGGGAGAAATTTCATAGATGAGAAGAGCTAAGAAGGGCATCCAACCGTCTTGGTTACTACCTAAAGTCTGGGTCACCATTCCACCAAAAAAAAAATTTTTTTTTTTAGGAGATCCTGCGATTGTACCCAGGACCTTTTACATGGGAAGCAGGCACTCAACCACTGAGCTACATCTGTTCCCTAATGATTGGTTTTTTCATTTGTTTGTTTGTTTGTTTTTATGAGGTACTGGAGATCCAACCCAGGACCTCATATCTGGGAAGCAGGTGCTCAACCACTTGAACTACATCTGCTCCCCTCCATTCAATTTTACTTAGGAATGCATGTATAAGATTTAGATAAAAACATCTAATAGATGTGATAAGACATAACACAAATAACAATGCAAAAAGGAAAGTAAAATGTCATATACACAAAAGTGTAGAACAGGGAGAAATTACTTCTGGTAGAGGAAATCAGATCAGATTCCAAAATTGATGCAGCAATTTTGAGCTTGGCCTGAAGGAAGCAAACAGGGTCAGCAAAGACCCATCATCTTTGTAGGAAACTATAAGTATTTGAGTTTGACAGGAACAGCAGGAAGGCGTGGTTAGGGCTAAGGCTGGAAAGAGAGACCACAAATGACCTACATTCCCAGGCTAAAGAGCTGAGATTATAACCATGAAAAGCCACATACAGAGTCATCTGACATTCAAGGCCCTGGTCAAAACAGTCAGGATAAGTAAGAGATTCAGCTTCTAGGGGAAGGAAGAAGGCTCCATTAAGAGTGAATCCAATGCACAGGTTTAAAATGAGGCCCAATGAGGGGTGTGTGGGTGAGTAACAAGAAAACATGCACTCAAAACTAAGTTAAGGTAGCAAACAGGTTCCCTGAGCTCCTACTGAATCACGCCCGAGGAAGCAGGGCTCAGGGCCAGCCAGGGTACCAACAGTGAGGAGTGTTGGCCCCAAGGCAGCAAGCTCAGGCTACCTATACCATGGCCAGGTAAGTGCAACTCTGTCTTGCTCAGCCTGCAACGACACCTGAAGATGCCAGGATGGTGGGAGCAGAAAAGTAATCGTAGACAAAGGAAGGATCTGGAAATTCTACAGAGATCTTCAAGGTACTGGAGTAAAAAGCCTTTAAATCTGGTCAGTTTGCAAAGGCTTGTGTATGAGAGTCACAAATCTGTCAGGTCAGGATCGCGGCACTCATTTAAACGCAAGATCTCTCAAAACCCCAAGTCATCACTGTTGTTTCAAACATATTTTTGGTGAAATGTTCCATATTTTACATATTTTTCTGCCTGCAGGAAAGTGTCCCTAACCACACATATGTTTGCGCCACACTGCAAATGCTTGTTCATTCTCCTGTATTCACAGGTGTCCTCACCACCCCCTCCATGCCATTAGAATGGAAGCCCAATGAAGCTGGCACGGAAACTGCATTTTCCAATACCAGTATATACTACATGCTAAATAAATGTGTGTATTGAAAGAGTATATCAACGTTTTTTAGTGACTCTGGATAGCCTGTAAGTTTACAATTTTGAGAAGTCTAATTTGTAATAAGATTAAAAGTAAAGAGGTAAAAACATATATATATATGTTTGTGTGTGTGTGTGTGTGTATATATATATATACATTTAGGTGTCTGCATGTATATCATATTGGTAACTGGTCAAACTTTTAACTGTTTCCATTAACTAAAGATGCTAAAAGGAAAACACTCAAAAGAAATGATATGAAGAAAGAAAAAATACTAAATGATCAAACTGAATTCTTGATCTGCTACTACTAGAAATTCAGCATATACTGTGTTTGTATAACACTGACCATTTATTTATATGCACTGACCAATTGTATTTAAGATGCAAAAATGTTTCCATTCTATAGCAAACAAAACCCTTATTAAAATTTATCCTTTCAATAAGCTCTGCAAGGCAAAAAAAACCCAACTGCTATTCATAACAGTAGCTTCAATCTGTTAAATGAGGATGTCCACAGCCTACTTACAGAGCAAATGCTAACCCCTGGGATCTGTTTCCTGGATACCTGTCATAGGATGACAGATCTTAACATGGTGTGGGACCGCCACAGATCACCTGGATGGGCCTTATGCCTTCAAAAAGGCACAGTGACCAAAATGAGCCATGCCTTTGCTCTCCCTTGAATTACACATTTCCAGACCAATGGAAATAAGATCACACTGAGGTGGCTTCCTAAGCAGTACAAATTGTTACAGCAACTCTACCAGGTAGATATTATTATTCCTCTTTTACTGATGAGGAAATCAAGGTTCAAAGTTTAAGCCACTCTTGGACAACGTCCCACTGTTAAGAAGTGCCAGAATCTAGGTCTGCCTGCCTCCATGTTCGTTCAAGGAAATTGTTTTTCCCTGTATGCTCAAAATCGAAGTTCTTTGGAAATGAAAAATTGAAGATGAAAAATCTTAATGAATTTAACTGTAGTATGAAATTTCCCATTAAGGTACAAATATTGCCATTTTGCCTAAAATGTGTCCACGGAATGTGAAACAAGTGCTCAGGGATTGTTTTCTTCCCTAGGACGACACCACACTTGGCGGCACTGCCACCCTGACGGTTCTGGCACGCCAGCAGCGAGGAGCAGCAGCCCAGCCTCCTCAACCGCAGACAATATAGATACCCAATGCAGAGCCTTATTTCCTGCTCCACGTGACAGAATCTTCTGCTTAAAATTGCAGTGGCTTTTCTGATCAACAGTCCAGCCTCGCCAGTTTTAACCCTCAGATTCTTCTATTTATCCGCAGGAGCCCATCAGTGTGTTCAGATCCTTAGTCAGCTTCAAGGACCCCAGCAGCAGCTGGTAAAAATGGCCTGCTAATTCATTACAGATGGTAAAACGCCGCCTACGTTTTAATTTAGTTACGTTTTCAGAAATTTTAAATCTGTAGTTAGATTGCCAAATTATTTTAACATGTACGTTTAGCCTTTTGAATTCAGGCTGTGCTCAACAAAATATTGTTTATATGTTAAGAATTCCTTCAACAAGTCCAATTCGTCCTGTATTCCAAGTTTATGTTTTTGAAGCTATTTAAGCTGGTAAGCTTTTTAAAATTTCTTATCATACAAATCATATGCAGAGACAGGACAAAATAAGGCCTAAATCATAGGAAAATGGTACAAAAAGAACTACTAAGTATGAGGATAATTTTCTGTACCTTTGTATTTTCCACAGTTGCCATGTTTAGTAATGTAAGACACAAATTAATAATTTTATTATTCCTAAAAAACTTTATAGTATATATTTTCATTAACTAGTTATGGTAATATGGACAGAAAACACTTTATTCTTTAATTTTTAAAAGCCAAGTGAAAGGAGAAAGGGATTCCCCAGATTAAATGCTTATAGCGCTGCTGCCCCCTCCTGGAACCAGCCCTCCAACCCCCCACACATAGCAGGCACAAGAGTGAACGTGAAAGAGTTTAATTCTGAGCACTGAAACGTGTTCTAAAACTTCTAAGGGTTTCTTTTTTTTTTTCTTATCCACTTCAAAGTTCTATAAAAACATATGGAATTATCAGGTCATACATAACCATTCTCCTCAAATCCCCACTGCTTGCTAGTAGATGACATTACTACCTTATTGGAAAGCTAGAGTTCATTCATTTTGACAATCTTTAACCTTCCTCCCATCAGTTCAAAAATTTTCACGAACTCTCTCTCTCTGTTGTGTCAGAGAAGGAAGCATCCTACTCTTTCACTTGTCTAACCTTGCCTTCCTTTCCCAGCCCCTCTGAAATCACTCTCCCACCAATTAAGATCCTTCTTTCCAGTAACGTTAGAGGCTTCCTCTCTATTTCTTATCATTTATTAAAAATGCATGAACAGTCCCTAACGTAAAACCCATACAATCCCACAATGCACGTCCTCTTTCCACTCTTTTTGTATAGTAGGGAGCATCAAAGAGTAGTTTTTATGGGGCCTTAGCAACCTCCCCACCTTGAACCCCAATAATTTCCTCCTATAGCCCTGGCACAATGCCCTGCAAACTAGTACAAATAAACATAACTCTAAGTAAAATCCCTGTGCTTGTTTAAAAAGCACATCTCCCTTCTCCTGGGACTACCACCTTCTACCTGGACCTGCTGCTACTCCTTGACTTCTAAAGCCCTTGATACTTTCATTTCCTCACCTTCCCTTAGCAGCTCAATTCACTGCAATCACTCACTCAGGGTCTCTTGAAAGTTGAGAGAAGCCTGATCACTTATACTTTTTAAGGCTCAAAGAATAAAAATTAAGCAAGGTAAAAATAACATTACAAGACTGTATACATGTAGCCAAGTTTTTAAAAGGTGACAAGAATTGTAACATGAAACAAAACAATGACTCTTAAAACAGTCACAGAAACAAATACAGGTATACTTTGTTTTAACATGTAAAACTCACAGAGTTTTACAAAGTGAAGATTGTAGTAATCCTGCATCAAGGAAGTCTATCAGTGCCATTTTCACAACAGCATGTGCTGATGTTGTGTCTGTCACCTTTTGGTAATTCTCACGATATTTCAAACATTTTCATTATCATTTTATCTGCTACGGTGATGTTGTTCAGTGACCTTCCATGTTATTCTGGCAATTGTTTTGGGGCACCACAAACCACACCCATATGAGAGCAAACAATTGATAAATGTCGCTATAAATCAATCAATAAATGGCAGCTCCACCAACCAGCTGTTCCTCATCTCCTTCTCTCCCCTCAGGCTTCTCTATTCCCTGAGACATAACAATATTGAAATTAGGCTAATTAATAACCCTACAATGGCCTCTAAGTCTTCCAGAAAAAGGAAGAGGCTTTATAAGGCTATAGCTGCCACAGGCAGTGATTCCTCTTAGGGATCGGGCAAAGTCAACTGAAAACCTTCTGGAAAGGATTCACCATTCTAGATGCCATTAAGAATATCTGTGATTCATGCAAGGTGGTCAAAATAGCAACACTAACAGGAGCTTGGAAGAAATTGAGTCCAACCCTCATGGGTAACTTTGAGGAGGTCAAGAATTCAGAGCACAAGGTAACACATGTGGTAGATAAAGCAAGAAAACTAGAATTAGAAGACCTGACTGAACTGTGGCAATCTCAATATAAAACAAAGAAGAGGTACTTCTTATGGATATGCAAAGAAAATGGTTTCTTGAGATGGATTCAACTGCTGGAAAAGATGCTGTGAACATTGTTGAAATAACAGCAAAGAATTTAGGATATTATATAAACTTAACAGATAAAAAAGCAGCAGGCTAATATCAACAGTAATCTATTCATGGTCAGAATATCTCACTTTAGTCTTTCTTGCATGAATTTTAATAAAATTTTACTCAGTGTAAAAAACAAAAATAAAGCAGTAGGGTTGGGAGGACTGACTCCAATTTTCAAAGAAGTTCTACTGTGGGTAAAATGCTATCAAACAGCAGAAACTTCTCCTGAAAGGAAAAGTCAATTGATGTGGCAAACTTCACTGTTGTCTTATTTTAAGATACTGCCATAGACACCCAACCTTCAACTACTACCACCTTGATCAACAGCCATCAACATCGAGGCAAGACCCTCTACCAGCAAAAATATTATGACGTGAAGGGTGATGCTAGTCTGCATTTTTTAGCAATAAAATATTTTTAAATTAAGATATGTACATTGTTTATACAGACAACAGGCTACTGCACACTTAATGGACTATAGTGTAAACATAACTTTTATATGCATGGGAAACCAGGAAATTCGTGAGACTCATCTCATTGTGACATCTGCTCTCCTCAGTGGTCTGGAACTGAACCACGACGTCTCAAGGTTTGCCTGCACAATGAATGGGTTGCCTAGGGCCCTCCTGTGCCCACTGTGATGGGCCTCCCTCTGAAGCACAGCACTGCTGGGAATTACAGAGTGATCAAGAGCAAGGGCTGCAGAGCCACCATTTCTTGGCTATGTAAGTCTGGGCAAGTTATTTAACCTTCGGGATTTGGTTTACTCATCTGTAAATTAGGGAAATCACAGCACATACACAGGCTCTTAGGAGACCATGATTATAAATATAATCAACTTAGAACAGCACCTGACACATAGTAAGTACTCAGTATAGATCAACTACCATCACCATCATCATCACCTGAGTTCTTATAAACTCAGGCTTCAGGCCTGACCTCAACTGGGAGATCTCTGCCAAAGAATTCTGAAATCTATATTTAACAAGCTTCCTAAGCCATTCTTCTGCATATATAATCTGACAATGACTACCTACACTAATGAAAATGTTGGTTTTAACATAATCAACATATTCCTAATTGCCACATCAATAATGTCTTGAGCCTCATCCTACTCAACCTCTGCAAAACAGCAGGTACCTCTTCAGCTTTAAACTCATATCTAGGGAAGCGGACTTGGCCCAGTGGATAGGGCGTCTGTCTACCACATGGGAGGTCCACGGTTCAAACCCCGGGCCTCCTTGACCCGTGTGGAGCTGGCCCATGTGCAGTGCTGATGCATGCAAGAAGTGCCTTGCCATGCAGGGATGTCCCCCACATAGGGGAACCCCACGCGCAAGGACTGCACCCAGTAAGGAGAGCCGCCCAGCGCGAAAAAAGTGCAGCCTGCCCAGGAGTGGCACCGCACACACGGAGAGCTGACACAGCAAGATGATGCAACAAAAAGAAACACAGATTCCTGTGCCGCTGACAACAGCAGAAGCAGACAAAGAAGAACACGCAGCAAATAGACACAGAGAACAGACAACTGGGGTGGGGGGGAGGGGGGAGAAATAAATAAAATAAATTTTTAAAAATAAATAAATAAACTCATATCTAGAGTTCATCTGACCTTGCTGATCATTCCACCTCACTGGCTCTCTTCTCGAACACCTCAGTGAGGCATTTTAATTGGGACTGCATTGATTCTGTAAATCACTTTGTGTAGAGCTGACATCTTAATTTAATATTTAACCCAAAAATACAAAATGTTTTTCCATTTATTTAGATTGTCTTTGATTTCTTTTAGCAATGTTTTGTACTTTTCCATGTAGAGGCCCTTCACATTCTTGGTTAAATATCCTCATATTTGATTCCTTTAGTTGCTATTTTAAGTGATTTCCCCCTCTAATTTCCTCTTCAGATTGTTCATTACTAGTGTATACATTTCTTACCTACTAAGCACCTTGGATGTATGTGTATAAGTCCATCCTTGCCCTTGAGAATTATGCAGTTTTATCAAATATAAGATGACATTATATTTCTTCTGTGAGAATAATCTATATAGCAGAGCATGGATTCATTTTTCTTTCTCTTTTTAAAACTGATTTCATTGAAATATATTCAATAATGTTTCTGTAATTACTGAGATTCATTCAGTAATGGTTTTTTGTTTTATTTTTAAGCATGGGGCCCTCAGGCAGAATTTTTTTTTTAAAGAAGCTTTAGATTATGTAAGTGCTACATCAAAAAATATAGGGGGAGTCTCATATACCCTACCACCCTTAGAGCATGGATTCTTAATCGTTTTTGTGCCATGGATCTTTGTAAAGATCTGTAATACCTGTGGGTCCCTTGTCATAATGATATTTTTAAATGCCTAAAATAAAACACATAGGATTACAAAGAAAGCAACTGTGACTGAAATATCAATATGTGAAAAGAACATTTCTATGACATAATGTAAGCTTCCTTATCAGTGCATTAAATAACACAATGCATCTGTGTATCTAATAATTATCATAATTTCAAGGTAGTGAATGATATTTCAAGATACCTGAAGTAAGTGCAACATGATGTAAAAATATCTGTAATTTCTTAAAGAAAAAAAAATGGCAGGAACTGCATATAACTTGTTGCCTACATTCATAATTTCAGAAATGGTAAATTCTGACAAGTGATGAGTGCAAATAAAGATGTGATTTTCCCCATCCAAGTTCAGGCATCCTTCCTGCCCCGTGAGTCTATCCACGAATACCACGAGGAGTTTCAAACCCAGGATAAGGACCCTCCATAGAGTATAAGGAGCTCTCAACCAGCTTTCTTAATGAAGGAGAAGATATAAACAACAACAACGACAAAAACTAATAAACACTTATCATCACCAACAAAATAATCCAAAAATGACTCATATCAGCAGGTTTGTGTTGTTCTGTTTTCTTGACCAAGACGCTTGGTTGAAGGGTCCCTCAAAACTACCACTATTGATTCTCTCCAGTAAGATTAGCTATGTCTTAAAAACTGACACTGAATAGTTTCTCATTAGTTGACTATGGTTCCAAGTGAACTTACCATTTTATCTGAACTGTAATTCAAATTTTCTATGAAATTAATATTGTTCACTATTGAATGTACGTCACAGGCTCAAAACATTCAATTACAGAATAGCCACAAAAATATATCATGTGTTTTAAAAACCTATTTAACAATTTGTATTATTGAAAATATTTGATTTGAAATTTATTTTAGAACAGTAATAGCTTTTTTTCTGAAAAGGCTTACTTTTCCTAATATATGCTTTCCTGATTATCTTTCAAAAGGCTAATTCATTATTCTAGTTTTGATTATCAAAAGTGTACTCAGAACTAAGTAAAAATAATAATTTAGCAAGGATTTTTAAATGCAGAGAAAGGTTAATTTTGGCTTTCAAGATGGTACAGGGCTATAGATGTTGTGGTAATCAGGCTGAGTTTCAGAGGACACACAGAATTCAATAGATGGCAATGTGGGAAAGGACATTTCCATTTTAGGCTGGAAATGATTTTGTTATTGTAAATGATTTTTCCCCCTAATTTCCTCTTTGGATTGTTCATTACTAGTGTACAAAAATGCCACTAACTTTTGTGTTTTAATGCCACCCATGCTAAAGCTTTTTTTTTTTTTTTTTTTAGGTAATGATTCCAGGTGCCTCCTAAAGAAGATGAGAAGATGCAAAAAGCTCATGAATGAGCAAACACAATGAGCAGGGAGTGGATGTGGCTCAAGCAGTTGGGCACTAGCTTCCTACATGGGAGGTCACGGGTTCGGTTCCTGATACTTCCTAAAGAACAGAAGCAGGCACAACAAACTAAGACAATGAGCAGAGACAATGGGCAGACATAGCAGACAGACAACAAGGAGACAGACGGAGGGAGCCACGGGGGGGGGGGGGGAGCAGGGAGGGTGGAATTCTGCCTGAGGGCCCCATGCTTAAAAATAAAACAAAACATTTTTTGGTAGACAAGAAATGTCAAGTGACTGATGGGCATTGATTGTTTAGGAGAAATACCATCTACCTGGAGTAGTTTATAATTTGTGTTTGTTTTTATCACTAATATTTATAATACCTAGTAAATACTTTAATAAAAATAACTAGTAAATGAATGGAGATTTTAAATAAGCATTACATGAAAGCAATGACAAAGTGACTATAGAGAAAAATAACTATAACATTTTTTTTGGTATTGGTATGATGTTTTGTTATTAGATTAGTTCTATTATCTTCCAGGTAACTATGCTGCCACACTACATGCTTTATATATAACACATCAATACATTATAATTATATAGCATACCAATATATTAATTATAATTATTTGCATGTAGATATTTATCTCAATACAGTCAGTTCTTCTACAATAACATATATGTTCTTAAAAGTCATTGTGCTATGTAAAGCTACACAATAAAAAAAACATGGGAGGATGGCGGACTTGGCCCAGTGGGTAGGGCGTCTGTCTACCACATGGGAGGTCTGCAGTTCAAATCCCAGGCCTCTTTGACCCGTGTGGAGCTGGCCCATGCGCAGTGCTGATATGCGCAAGGAGTGCCCTGCCATGCAGGGGTGTCCCCCGTGTAGGGGAGCCCCAAGCGCAAGGAGTGCGCCCTGTAAGGAGAGCCACCCAGCGCGAAATAAAGTGCAGCCTGCCCAGGAATGGTGCTGCACACACGGAGAACTGACACAACAAGATGACGCAACAAAAAGAGACACAGATTCCCAAGCTGCTGACAACAACAGAAGTGGACAAAGAAGACACAGCAAATAGACACAGAGAACAGACAACCAGGGTGGGGTGGGGGGGAGAAATAAATAAATAAATCTTTGAAAAAAAAAAACACAGGACTTATGGGGGGAAATGGGGTTTGGGGTAGGACACTTTAAAATTTCATCAGTGAAACTTTAAAAAAAAGTAGGAACATGAATTAAAATGACAGAATAGTTTTGTATATGTTAAACAGATAAGGAACACATAAATACTACAATAAATACGGCACTTTACCTTGAAAAAGACCTGAAGTCTGCTTGTGGACGTGGTGGTCAGAAGGATTGCAGCTTGTGAGTTACTGTGAAGTGGTGGAAGGAGGATTTTAGAAAAGCAGAGGGAAAGTGGTCATACCTGCTGTGGGAAGAAGTGACTCATCTGAGGCAGCTGGGAGTTATTTGACATGTGTGCACATGTGTGTTTTGTCTATTAATAAGAGCCTGGCTCAACTAGGAACAAAACTACTTGGGGGGGTGGGTGGATTTGGCTCAACTGATAGAGCATCCACCTACCACATGGGAGGTCCAGGGTTCAGACCCAGGGCCTCCTGACCCATATGGAGCTGGCCCATGCACAGTGCTGACGTACGCAAGGAGTGCTGTGCCACGCAGGGGTGTCCCCTGCGTAGGGGAGCCCCAGGCTCAAAGAGTGCGCCCCGCAAGGAGAGCCGCCCCATGCAAAAAAAAAAAGCTCAGCCTGCCCAGGAGTGGCGCCACACACACGGAGAGCTGACGCAGCAAGATGACACAACAAAAAGAGACACAGATTCCCGGTGCCGCTGATAAGGATAGAGGAGGTCACAGAAGAAAGCACAACAAATGGACACAGAGAGCAGACAACTGGGGGGGGGGGATAAATAAAAAATAAAACAATTGTATTAAAAAAAAAAAAAAAGACTTCACCAGCAACTGTCATGCCTGTCCTATAGATCTTGGACTTCCATCCCCACAATCACATGAGCAAATTCCTGATAATAAATCTCTTCATATCCACCTATAGACACACACACCATGTATATGTATACACACGTGCATGCACACACCTTATGTTTACACATATACATTTATGTATACATACACACGCATGTACACACGCACACACCCTGTTGGTTTTGCTTCTCCAGAGAAGCCTGACTGATGCACCACCTAATGCCTCATTGCTTCAAGCTGGTAACACAAACCCTAACAACACAGCTGTCTACTTAGTGTGTATGCACAGGCCCTATGACAGCAACATCGTGAATTCTCACCATTTACGCAAGGAAAGGACCATGATTTTCATCTTATAGACGAGAAAACTGAGGTTTGCAAAGATTAAATTTTCTTGCCCAAAGTCACATACTTGGCTACTGGTAAAGGCAGGATTTCAAACAGTTTGATGTCATTGCCCAGGTTTTTGCTAAGCTGATGGCCAAGCAGAGAGCCTAATAAACAGGTTATCTAGCAAATATGTATTGAACGTATGAATAAAAATTCTGATATTTAAAAATACTTTGAACATAAATGAGTGAAACTTTAGGAGAAAGTACTGCTGATTTATTTTCTCTCCACCACCACACCATATATCAAGTAACACTCAGGTAATTGCCCCACACATAACTTAAAAGGCGTTTTCAGTTTCTTCTTATTGCTTTCTTAAATGAATTTATATAAATAGAAAAGGGAAAAGAATGAGAAACATTTCATACTTATTAGCCTTATTTCAAATAAATGTGGGAAAAAGAGTTAGGTGGGCATTTTGTTTTTTTAAGTTTGACAATTTTACTGAACTTTTCAAAGAACCAGCTTTTTGTTCTTTAGGAGACACTAGGGATTAAACCCAGGACCCTGTACGTGGGAAGCAGGTGCTTAACCACTGCAAGTTGTTTTTTCATTTGTTAGTTTTGTTTTTAGGAGGTACTGTGGATCGAACACAGGACCTTGTACGTGGGAAGCAGGCACTCAACCACTTGAGCTGTATCTGCCCCCCAGGTGGGCATTTTAAAGTACTAAATTAACTTGTACATCTCTACTTACATGGAGCCTTGGGTATCTGCGTGTCAGGCAGGGATCCATGGGCAGGACATGCAGATGGCAGAACCACCATCCACAGGCACCCTTGCCATACTCCTGAGAGCTACGTTGTCAAATATTGATTGTTGGCAGGGAAAACATCACTGGAAGACCCATGTAGTTTTTGGAAGAAGTTCATGTGTCTTTGTCTCATTTTACCTTTTCGGAACATTCAAGTAAATGACATTACAAAATGTATGGGGAGGGGAGCAGTAGTGGCTCAAGTAGCTGAGCACCTGCTTTCCACATGGGAGGTCCCAGGTTCAGTTTCCTGTGCCTCCTGAAAAAAACCAAAACAACAAGCAAACAAATGAAAAAAACACCTCAGGGGAGCCAATGTGGCTCAGTGGTTGAGCACTTCGCACATCCAAGGTCTGAGGTTCAATCCCCAGCCCCTGGTATTTAAAAAAAAAAAAAAAAAAAAAGTATGGGGATTCTCTTAGTGGAAATTTTCAATTGGGACATTTCTATTATTTATAGATAGCTCTTAAAGAAGCACTCAGACTGTACAAATAGTATATTTGCACTTATTTAACAGATTGTGAAATCACTAAAATAAAATCTGTTAAATGTAACCACAAACTAAAAAATTGCTCAAATTATTTTGATACACTGGACTCTGATATAAAATATATAATATAAAAAAGTTGGCCATCAGATGTTACTTCATTGTTACAGTTTGCATTATATGAATATATACTAGGGATCCCTTAAAAATTTTTGTGACAGTAATATTCATATCAATAAAGAAAGCAGTCATAAGTCAACTATCGCTAACATCATGCTAGGTGCCTTAGATATCATTTTTAATATTATGTGAAAATATTCATAAAAACTGATGTAGCCAGTCTTAAGTATTTTCCCTCTGTAAACAATATTCAACTTCCAACACTACTTTCTTACTCTTAAACTTGACTGAAAAATGTTTTTGTTATAATTGAGGCAAAAATTACACCAGTCTATAGAAATAAAATTCAGTTTTAAAAATGGCCAAGACAAATGCACTTTAATAATTATTTACTCTTTTAGATATACACTATATTTTTATTTATAAATTATTTGGGGGGAAAATGTCATTTGACTAGTTTAAATTAAATAGCTCTTCTAACTCTTTTATTCAAACATAACTACAAAAGTGGTTAATGGTTTAGAATCAGATGGTTAAGTAATGTTATTAATGATAAATAGCCAAGCTTTACTTAAAAAAAATCAACTAGATGATTTGTTTCAATATATTTCATTAAAGGAGATTGCGAGTAACAACATATCAGTCCCATTGTTGAGAGCAACCCCCAACTAAAATGAGATGTGATACTGAACAGATGAAGCGCTGTTCAAAGTCAATGTAGCCCAGACTTAGGGGACAGAAGAATTAATGAGAAAATGAGACTCTACCAGATGGTGCTGTAGCATTCCTCGCTGCACACCCGCCACCTCAAGCAGCTTCTATACATGCAAAGCCCCGGGGCCCCACCTGGTAGCAGCATAATTACCCTAAATGTGCACTTATGTTTCATTACACCTTGGCCATTACTATGTGCACTGATTACAAGTATCAATCCCTTTCATTTTCACACACCTCTGCAGTTCCTTAGCATTCAACTGTGAAAACTCAGCACTCCAGTCATTTCTAACACGCGGCCCATGCTGATAAAACCGCAGAGGGTAAATTATTTGTCACTCTACAGGGTGCCAATTCAGTTTGATAAGGATGACATCATTCCCATTTTACCAATAACAATGGCACTAACAAGAACGTGTAATCAACAAACCTCAGTCCTCCTAGCCCTGGCAGGTGCAACTCTTTTTATGCTAAAAATAAGCCGACATTAGCTTCCAGCTCAAAACTATTTCTTTTATCACAATGCTAAGCAGAAGTTGGCTTCCATAAGGCACTGCAGCTGCTGCTGCCGCCGCCGCCACTTCTGCAGATGCTTGCATTAATTCTATCAAGGACACACTGAACTAAGTGCTTATTCAGCACAATGGCTACTGGGGAGCAGCTGGAGGCACGAGACAGACTGTCTTGAGAGAATGTACCAACCCAGTGTGTAAATTACAATGATGAAGTACAAAGAGAGTCTAAGTTTAAGTGTCCACTATAACTGCGCAACAGCATGAACATTGTCATCAGTGGAATCTGAACCACTGAGCTCTCCAGAGAGACCAGATCCTCTTAGATGTTGACAGAATCACTCTTAGAACGGGGGTGATGTTTAGTCCCTTTTCAATGCAGCAGAAATAGGAAAGTTATTAAAAATATTGAGTGGTGATACTGACCTTCTCATAGGTTTAAATCATAGCATGATTCCTTTTATATGTGCATGCTTATTTCAATGAATTACACAGCAATGTAAGAACGGCGTGGTTTTTTTAATGCCAAAATAAGTTGAGGCTCTAAAGAAAGGAAAATTTGGCTAGCTTTCTTCCTCATTCCCCTAATATGTCCTCAGGCCCCCTCTATGTATCGCTTTCTCATTCTTTGGTCATTTCTCCTCCACTTTCTAATCCTTATATTCTTAAGCAGAAATTAATCAATGATGATTATAGACTATTATGGCACATCCAATCATGCCAGTTTGGGTAGGGAAAATGGATCAATGAAGATACTGTTGAAACAAAGGGCATCCCTGGAGAGGAATGAAATGTAAAGGGAGAGGAAAAGGCCAGTGCCAGATCTTCATGACCTGTCAGCCTCCATCATGTCTCTCCAATAACACTCACCCTCTCAAGGAGGAGGGCTGGATGACCATACTCCGCCATCAGTTGGAAAACACAGAATGGCCTAATAATACATCAATATACCTAATCCAAATGGCTTCTGAGATCATGACCAAACTGCTGCACATCCACACCAATCCCTACATAGGCTACACTGCAAACAAACGTTATTTTCTGAACTTTCACAAAACGACCCACCATTACTGGAAGAAAACCACTTTTACAAGTTAGAAATGACCTCCAATGAAAACAACTACATGTACGACAATTTTTCAAATATTAATATACTAGATCCTCACCATTCCCAAATCTCCAAATTCATGAATGTTATACCACTAACAGTTGGCTTTCTTTTAGGTGGTATCTTTCACACAGACACAATGATTTTTGCAATTTAAAATTAAATTGTAAAAGGCTTACTCTGTATTACACAAAGATATAAATGTTGAGCTTCTGGCTAAGCTTACCCAACAGATAAATGACTTGCTCCTCCATTTAAGCCTCAGAGTGCAAGCTATTCAAATATAAATTTAAGCCTCAAAATTCACATTACTTCTTTCCATAGGCTTTCAAAGTATCAAGAAATAGTTAAAAACAAGAATGGTAAGTCCTTGAATGCCAAGGGTCCACTACATACGACACCAATAAATGTCACAGTTTGCTTTAATTTTAGCTAAGTGCAAAAAGGGTATTTATATGAAGAGACTAGGATGGATTTGTAGAAACACTGTCAAGTGCATTTAGGCACTAGTAATTCTGCCTGTAATGAGTGCTGGGAGCTAACACCTCACTGCTTCAGTAATAACTTCTGTTGCATGCAGCATTTCCAAGCAAAATTGCCATAATGCTAAAATGGTGTTACTGTCATAGTCCAACCATTATATCACCTGCAATGGCATAAAATAATTAACAATCTCTTCATTCAAATGATATATTTGTGAACTGAAATTTTTCAAACCAATTTAATCACAATGGACACAAATCAAATTATTCCATCCACTAACCCACGGTCTTACAATCTATAAAGGAATAGGTATTTAACTATTTGAGGAGTTAGAAAAGATAGCTTTTTTAAAGAATAAGAACAAAATCCTGGTCTAAAACACAAAGCCAGACAGCTATGCCCAAAAGGCTCTTAATAGTTTTTTGTGAAAGTTTTTTGAGTGTATTTGATATCTGACAGATATATTAGCTCTTAAGCATCATTTATCATGTTTATTTTTAATAGGTTTCCCTAAAAACAGCTGCCTAAGATGCTAATCTTTTCTTTTTTCTTAGGTCTTTTGTAAATATTTGAAATAGCTATTCATTAACAGTTGCACATTTATTCAGTCCTGTTGTACAGCTTGCAAACTGGAATTAGCTTTCCTTTTATTTTTTCTATCTGTTGGCCAGACTAGAGACACCCCACTGTTTGGGTTCAATCTGTCAAGGTTCAAATTATCCTCCAACTGAGAGCTAATCAAGGGCGTCTGACCTGGTTTGCAAATAAACTAGGAACAAAAGTGGATTTATTTTTTCTTTCTTTGGAGCACTAGCTCTGAAAAAGTAAAGCAAAATAAGAGCAGGGTCCAAATGCAATTGCCTAAAATTAAAAACAGGCACAACTGGCAATTGAAGATGAACTGAATTTATTTGGCATTTCTGAAGTGCTGGGTTTTCAGCTATAAATCCATTTTTTATGGAATTGGTTTGCAAATACATTTCAAATTAAAATTCACAGTTCATTTAATGCAAGTCTGTGGCACGAGGAGAACATAGATTTTAGGCAATCAAGCTACTCTGATGGCTACACTGGAGACTTCAAGTATCTTCATGGATCCTAATCCTCAAGTTAATAGGTAGATGTGGCAGAACTAATCTTTCTGCATCATTAATATCATTACAATATCCATTTTATGTATATTTCTAAAATACGAAATACAGATTTCTCTTTCATTTTAACATTTTCAATCCCCAAATCTGAAAAGGAATATGTGTTTTTACAATTTAAGCAGTATTGGTTTTAAATGTACCTTAATGAACATTTAAGTACATTAAGTACATGTACTTAAATGGAGTCTATTTTTATTTTCTATGGAGGTACAGGGGATTGAACCCAGGACTTTGTACATGGGAAGCAGGTACTCAACCACTTGAGCTACATCTGCTCATTTACTAATATATATATTAAAGCACTTTCTCTTATTATATTAAGGTGGTTAGATTCCAAAATTAATGCTTGGATCTGATTTGCAGCATTTTGTTGCTTTTAAAAGGTATCTAATCTTTTCAAACAGTTTATGGTTAATGAAACTCGAGATGTATAAAATGTGTCATTGCTACCATTCAAGAACATTATGATTGCAATTCCACCAAGGGCTTCTCTCAAAACAATCCCAACTCATGAAATGACCCCAGTTGTAATAAACTAAATTACACTATAGCTACTGATGCATTCGCAACACCAAGAATTGAGGACAACATTCTCCCCGAGGGGCAGTATGCTATAGCACAAAGTGGAATGGCCTATCAATCAGGAAACCTGTATTTTAATACTCTTCCCCAGACTCTCAGGTAACTTCTCTGTGTTTCAGTTCAACAGGGATAACAAGCACCACCAGCTAGAACTCACTGGGTGAAAGTAAGGGTGAAATGAAAACTATTTGAAAAATTTCTTAGACAAGTTTATTAACATCAGGGACCAAAAACAGCATAATTTCAGAATTGCATGTTATAATCATGCTTGTATTCATTGACAAATATCACTGTCACATGAAAAAAAAGAATGAAGGTAAAACGAGGAATAAAATCAGTGATGTGCAAAGATTCTACTTTATGTTTTTGATGGTAGGATATAATATTATGCAGGATATAAGACAAACTTTTATTTATCTAGGGATAGCAATTTTGATTCCTGCAGTTCAGTTAGCAATATGCTGGTTGAATACATAATTAGATGCTAGGAATTAGCTGCTACCAAATTCAAGAAATATCCTGTTTTACCTAAAACATATTGGTAAATTTCCATTTTACTTTTTGCTTTATTTAAATTATTCTGAAGAAGTCTGCTATTGTAAAATAGTGCTTTATATTTTAGCAGTCTTACATTTTAGTGAAGAAAAAAGTAGTTTTATTTCATAACTTCCTATCAAGTCATACTTAAAAATTACAAATTGTTTCTTCTAATGTTCCAACATTTATTACAGAAAATGTAAACAGCATTTCATGATCACAAACTACACTTAATAGGTACTTGACAAATGTTTATTAACTAAACACAAAATAGTAATAACAATTAAGATTAACATGCACACTAACTGTGGCTAATATGCTTGTGTTTACTTTAAACTATTTTGTATGTCACTATTTTAAGTCAAGAAACATACAATAAATATAAAATGTGAGTCAACCTGAGCAAACACATCAGTGTTTCAAAATTCATGGGGAAGGGTATTTTTCATGTGCTTGAAATATTTATGAATTTTTATAAAAGTATTTACTACTTGAAAAAATTTAGTTGATGAAGAAAGTCAGGTAATATTGTCAGAGAAATTACTAAAAATCTTTATTCAATTTGTTCTCCATTCAACACAGTGCCAAACATCTACTACCCCTTTTTCCTAAAACTGATTACATAATGAATTACATCTTAAAGTCAGTATTATTGTAAATCAGGGGATCTTAACCTATTTTGTTCTGTGGACCCCTTTGCCAGTCACATGGAAACCACAGACGCCTTACTAAGTCCACACTACATTGGGTATTATTTAATAAATATATCACACTCGCACCAACATGTCCCCACAAGAATGTTTTTCTGGATTTCAATTCAAGCTCATGGACCTTTATTAAGAACCCCTGCTATAAATGAAGGTCAGACCACTGCACATACATTATTTCAAGACTTAGCACAGATGCAACCAGAGTGAACAAATACTGATGTAAAAACAGAAATAAGTTCACTTGTATAAAGTATAGAGCAGGAAGCGAACTTGGCCCAGTGGTTAGAGCGTCCATCTACCACATGGGAGGTCCGTGGTTCAAGCCCCAGGCCTCCTGGACCTGTGTGGAGCTGGCCCACCCACAGTGCTGACATGCGCAAGGAGTGCCGTGCCATGCAGGGGTGTCCCCCCACGCAGGGGAGCCCCACGTGCAAGGAGTGCACCCCATAAGGAGAGCCGCCCAGTGCAAAAGAAAGTGCAGCCTGCTCAGGAATGGCGCCGCACACATGGAGAGCTGACACAACAAGATGATGCAACAAAAAGAAACACAGATTCCCGTGCCGCTGAGAACAACAGAAGCAGACAAAGAAGAACACGCAGCAAATGGACACAGAGAACAGACAACTGGGGCAGGGAGGAAGGGGTGAGAAATAAATAAAATAAATAAAGTATGGAGCAAACCAATTTTTCAAAGAAAACAGCTATTTTCTTTTCAACTGCAGTTTACCTAAACATTTCCTATATAAAGGTTTCACTTTGCTTCCAATATTATCTATTTTGGCCATTATTAGCTTAGTAACATGCCATGGGTATACATTAATATTCACAAAAATAAACAGTGTTACTGTGCCCAGTCCTATCCTTCCAAAATTGCCTCACATCTGTGAACAATCCATCTTGCGCTCATTACCAGTCAAGATTAGTAGCTGGCTATTCCTCCAGACTCCAGGACCCAAAGTCAGAAATTCATAAGGCTTGTTCTGAGCATCTTGACTACTCCCTGTTGGCAGGTGACAGATGATGTTTCCATTTGACAACACTCATTCAACTAACATTTATTAAAATCCACTGTGAAATCAAGATAAGTAACACCCAAGCCTTGCTTATCCCAGAGGAGGTAAAGGGGAAAAGATAAACATGTAAATAAACGACAATAACTAAATTTAGAAAGAGCTAGCACAGATGCATGACAGGAACAATCCATGTGATGGGAGAATAAAATGGGGAGGAATGGTGAGATATAATGGCTGCTGAGATCTGAGACCAAAATGTGAAGGGCCGTGAATTGCATGCCATCGTAGCCCTCTTCTGCTCAGTGAGCTCCAAAATCCAGCAGCATGAGCACTCCCTGGGACCCTGGTAAAAATGCAGACTCTCAGGCCCCACCCCAGACCCACAGAAACAAAAGGTACACATTGTCAGAATCCCTCAGTGATCTGTTTGGACTCCCAAAGTTGAGAGGCAGGCCTACTGTCCAGTGCTTCATCTTACGAGAAATCCTGGCATAGGCACAGGCACAGGCACGTAAAAGCCGGTAAGCACATCTACACACACACAGAATAAAATTAAAAGGACACAAAAGAAAAGGTGAACAGTCTTCTTAGATGGTGGCTTGTCTTCTCCTGTTCTTCCTCTCCTACCCTGCCACCTTCTTATATTAAGAACAATAATTTTTAAGGAAACATTTATTAAGCACTTCCTAAGTATCACAGCCTTAGCACCATAGTATTTTAATTTTTATGCTACTTATTTAATGCTTGATCCCTATTTTTCAGATAGTCAAACTGAGGCTGAGAGAATCAACATGTTTCTCTAAGTCACAGAGCTAACAAATTGTGGAAACATTTAACCAAAATGCTAAGGCCCTACATGCTTATTTGAATAACTGTTCTTACCACTCAGTGTTAGAATGACTTACTTGTCTACTACACTATAGACTGTAAGCTAGTTGGAAACTGGCTATGATTTTTAGCTCTCTCTATGCCTGCGTTAGTAACACTACATTATTATCACCATATTTAGTCTAGTGGTAAACATATCTAAATTTTTTTGGTTAACATTAAAATGTAACTTTTGATATTTTAATATTAAAATATATTTTTAAAAATACCTAACAATATTTCCATTGTTACATAACACACCACACAAAATGTCAGTCGCTTAAAATAATTTATTATTTGCTCATAATTACGTAATCTGGGCTAGGTTCAGGTGGGCAGATCTTCTGATCAGTGTGGTGGTATATGGACTCTTCGTGCACATGTATCAAGCTGCAAAGCTGGAACACCTGCTGGCTGACAAGGCAACTCTCTCTCTCTCCATATACTAATAATATTGCCAGTAGGGTAGCTAAACCTCTTTATGGGGTGGCTCAGAGTTCCAAGAGCAAATTCCACAGAACAAGTTCCAGTATGCCAGGATTATCAATCCTCTACTCCCATCCTGCTTTCTAATGATCCACTGACCAAAGTAAGACCCCTGGCCAACCAAGTGTCGAGGTGGAAGGCATGTATCTACGTAAGGCATGACATTCAGGAGGCATGATTAAATGGGAACCACCAAACAATAGCCTACTAGGATTTTTCAACAGTTTTACCCACATAGTATATAAAGAGAAGAAAAGAGCAACTGTTGCTTCTTCAGGTTTGTTAAATCTTAAGATTATCATGAAATATATTTATGAAATCTATAAATAATTACGAAATAGATAAAATCAACCATACTTATATATTTCAAGTATTCTACATACCAAGAGCAAACTTTGCCCATTTCACACACGGCCCTTTAAACCCTGAGTCAACTCTATCACTCAGTAAGTGGCAAAGAACAAGGCCCATTCCAAGTCATCCATTGAGACTTTCTCCCACTTCTCAGGTTTATTTTCATTCCACTTTTCTGATTTCATATATTGGCTTTGTCAAGGAACCTCTGATCCCTTTTGTTTTTATGACTTTCTAGGCTACCCTTCCGTGTTTGGACTTTGGGTTCCACCATATTTCTGAGCTGAGCATTCTACAAATCAGGTGCATGCACACACATGTACGCCAGCACGCATGCATGCACACATGCGCGCACACATATACACGATCCTACATCAAGCCCCAGACTCATGAAATATTGCTACTACCTCTACTCCCACCACTGAAGCCTGCCACTGGGAAGAGTCTTTAGGGAGAATAGTTATATTACTCCAAGATGAGGATGGAGCAATCATTTACAGAGCTTATGTTTATGCTTTGCTCTAAACAGAATGTTTAAAAATAGATCTAAATTCCATAGAATTCCATTTCTAAATTATCATTTTATTTGTGCATCCATTCAGCAAGTATTTATATATCTATAAATGCTCTGTGCTTTGCCAAATTCTAAGATGCCCATGATGAATAAAACAGGCATTCTCATTAACTTCTTCCCACTAACCTACAACTCAGTGTAGGGAATAGACAATAAATAAATGAATGAAATGGATAAAAAAGTACCAATTAAAAGTACTTTGGAGAAAATAAACAGTGTGATCTGTCAGAAAATAAGAAATAAGGGAAATACTCCCTCAAAAGGGGTGGTCGAAGAAAAGCACTATGAGGAGGTGATATTTAAGTGGATACTTTAATATCAAAGAGACAGCCACACAAAAACCGCAGGTAAAACCTTTTAAAGAAAAGATGAAGTAAGTTCAAGGAACTAAAGAAGAATAGCTGGACGATAACAGGGTAGAGGGTCAGCTCCAAAGATAAGTCTGGAGGGAGAGTGGAGCTGCCTGACTTTGATCAGGAGTTGAACTGCATTCTTCTTCAAGGCAAATCATTCTTCATGGTCCTACCAAGTTTCTCCTCTTCTAAGTAGCCTGTACTAAGTCTTCCAGCCCACAACTTTCCTTTGTAGAAACTCTATTATCCACAGTCTTGTCTGCCCATATATTTTTGAACTGCCTATCCCAAAGATGCTATTAATGGCATTAAGATAAGAGCCCAAGCAGGGTGGATGACAGGAGCTCTGGGGTCCCAGGCCTTCCATTAAACAGCTTGGAGGAGTCACCTCTCCTCCTTCGGTTTCTCATTCCTAGTCTGGAAATGAAGGGCTCCAAGACATACAGTTCTCTCCTCCTATTCAGTCATTCTGTGACTTATAGAATTATAGTTAGGACTTGCAGAGCCTTGCAGAGTCTTTTGAGGTGGAATGGGAAATCTATGTTTTAAAACTTCCCCCAAAAATCTAACAGCATATGGGAAAACAGCCTAGAGTTTTCATGTTTCCTCATGTAAATGGTACATTTCTTCTCCATTTCCACGGAAAACTTAGACCAAATGACTTCATGCATTTAACCAAGAAACGTCTCTAGGCAAAGATTCTAAAGGTGGTCCTCAATCACCTGCATCTGCATCATTTGGAGAGATCCATTTGAAAATGTAATTTCCTGGGCCTGGCAGAGATGCTGAACTGGGGATCTGTATTTTATTTTATTTTTTAAAGATTTACTTTTATTTATGCCCCCCCCCCCCATTGTCTGTTCTCTGTGTCCATTCACTGCATGTTCTTCTGTGTCCACTTGCATTCTTGTCAGGTGGCACCGGGAATCTGTGCTTCTTTTTTTTGTTGCGTCATCTTGCTGCGTCAGCTCTCCATGTGTGCGGCGCCACTCCTGGGCGGGCTGCAGTTTTTTGTGTGGGGCGGTTCTCCTTGTAGGGTGCACTCCAACATGGGGGTCACTCCTGTGTGGCACGGCACTCCTTGTGCACAGCAGCACTGCACGTGGGCCAGCTCACCACACAGGTCAGGAAGCCCTGGGTACTGAACCCTGGACTTCTTATATGTAGGCGGACACTCTATCAGTTGAGTCACATCCGATTCCCAGAATATGCATTCTAAATACATACTCAGAGTGGATTCTCAAAGCAGCAAAGTTTAAAACCCACTGCTATCGAGTATTACTATCTCACCCAGAATTCACTTTCCTTAGCTAAAAATCAGCAAATCAAAAAGATCTATGTGGAATGTGTGATCATCAAATCATTTATTCCTACCCTTATGGAATCAATTTATTCTTTCACCAAATCCTTTTCATTTTTACCCAATTTTAAGTTTATTGGTAAGATTCCCTTTCCCCATGTTCCCATCCTTCTTGTATGAAGTACCAGAAATGATGAACTAAAGGACACATTTTTAAAATTCAGCAAATCCTTTCTTTTTTATGTTATAAATTAACAAGAAATGTGTTGGAACTAACCAAGAGAAGTAAAAGGTATAACTGAGAGCAACAAATAAAAATAAAGAAATTTATAATGTCTGCAGAACAGCCAAGGTCCTACTAACAAACATTTTTTTCCATGCAGAAAATCGTGCTTGCCATACCTGACGTTGTGCAAGTGTGTTTACTGCAATTTAATATCCACACAAGCAGGAGAAGAAATTTAATAATTTTTCAGCTGGAATGAAAAGACATCTAGTGTCAGAAAACTGCAGACTCTGAAGAATCAATAAAAGCTGCTGGCATCACAAAGTAGTATTTTTGCCCAGAAAACATCTCACAAAGGTCAGGTTTACAAACCACCAGGTAGCAGTATCACTTTCGTATCTTTCCAGAGCTATTAAAATTCCATTAAACAACCTTCCAAAACTAACTTATAGCCTTAAAAGTTCACCAAAATGATTCTAGAGACATATCATCTTCAGCTGAAATTCTGAAAGCAAACCTTTGGTTACCTTTTGTTCCCTTGCCACCAGAAACCGTTTGGAGAATTCTGTTTAATGGACAAAAATATTGGAGCAAATATGTATTTATTTATAACTATAAATGTAGACGTCCATGGACACATGCTTTTAGTAAAATGATAGATACCATTCAACTATCAGGAAATGATTTCTAAGTTAATTATTTCTCCACTGGGAATATTGGAAAGCTACCACTACTAAATAATTAGTGTCATAAAATCAAGCCTGTGTGTTAAAATACACAGTATCCAATTGTGCCTGAAGAACACCCAAAAGTAAGCAGAATCACTTCCCCACTTCTCAAAGGTGGCTTTTCCCTACTATATTTTCATTGAAGGTTCCAAGTCACATATGGAATTTCATCATGTAGCATCAATTCTAGATTGGCGACTCATTCAACATTTATCAGCACTGCCTACACCCATAAACACACTACCACGTATGCCTGACCCCAACGCCCTCTTGGCTCCATCTGTGCAACCTGAAACACAGATGTAAGGAAAGGGAGAACGTGTGCTCCCGAGGACGAAGTATCTCTCTACCTGGAGCAGAGATGCACGGCTGTCGACAGAGCCAGGCAACCAAAGGGCATAAACGTCTTTATTTGCTAATTTGATCTCAAAGACATATGGATTTGCACTCAATCAAAAGAGAATAGCTGCACCTCAGGATCTTGACAGTGAATACAGATGGAACTCTGTTGCCCTATGCAAACTAAATGCCTGGATGAAAGAAATATATTTATAATGGAAGATGGGTGGGCTATTTGTCCCTCCAAATCAGGAATCCACAAATTTTTAAAAATCATTTTCCTGAATCAGTTACAAAATTTTAAGACAGTACCTCGATAGATGTGTAATAATGATATTCATTCATGACTATACTAATATATTACGTACAGTACAAAACAAATACAAAACAAAATTTTAAAGGATGAGAAAATACAAATAAGTATCTAATATTCTTCCTGCATCCCAAGGGATGATTTTGCAAAACGACCTACAGTGTGCAAACCCTAAGCTGTTTGCCTCTATAGCAGGATTCCTTTATGACAATCAATGGCTAAGGATGTGGGGTCAGATCACCAGGGAGGCACAAATAATCTGTATGGCCTTAGTCTGCCAAGAAATGCTTTCAGAGTGTTAGGATTTTTGTGGCATGCCTGCAAATTCTAAAGAATGCCAAAATATATAACTTAAAGAAACACAATATATGAGTTTAAACATTAAAGGGGTGCTCTTGAGACCTACTACATCCCTTGGACTTGCCCATGTGAACTCCCATCTGAAAAATTTCTTTCAAATCTAGTGCCAACATGGTAGTGTCTTTATTCCTTTATGGACAATAAACTTTCAAGAAGTTTAGTGTCAAAACTGCAGCTTGGTTTTCGAAACCACATATGTGACTATGGCCTACTTTCCTGTGATCCAATTTCCCAACAAGACTCAACATTTCTATTCTCATTGGATTTCACAGGGTCTCTTTATTTTACATATTTTTAATACTTAAATGCATATTTTAAGTTGTTTTTTAGATCATAACAGACTAACAAATTATATAAGTTTGATTACACTCTCATTTTCATAAGGATGGATATAAAAATGTTTTCCCAGAAATGCCAGATTTTCTGTTCTTGGGATTATATATACTTTGGACTATGAAAACTCAAGGAAATGATGAACAATTGACATTCTGTAAAACACCCTTGGGATTGCATCCATACTTTCCACAGTAAGAAAAAGTTGTTTACTTAATCAACAAGCCTGCCCACTGTCCTCCTCCCCCACCCCAACCAGCAGAAGTAATCAGAGGCTGATTGCAGTAATGTATTACCACAGCTTTCCTAATGTGCCTATTACCAGAAACATGGACTGCTTCTTACAAGTGTTCACTAACCATTTACTGAATTAATAAAAAAAATAGCAACTACATACTTTCAACAGTTAAAGTGCCACTGGTTTCTTTTCTGTTTGTTTGTTTTTTCCCCATAGACCTCCATAGCATCACGTAAGCCTCAATATTCAGAATGGGAAGTAGATTATCTTGAATACTAACTATAATCAAATGGTAGTGGCAAAAAAGGACTCTGGATTGAGGGGGAGTCTGAGAAAGGAAGCAATGGTTGATGAGTAAAGAATAATCGAGTCAGGGAGGGTGGAGGGATAATGTAAGTGTTGTTCATTTGTTGATAATGGATGATTTCAAAATCGAAAGGTTCTGATTTACATTAAAAGGTTCAGTGATTCTTGTTACCCCAAGAATTGCTTCCTGGTTCTGTGTACTTTTATTTTCATCATTCGAACTTGCCACTCTTCCTAAACTAGGAAGAGCTCCTTGTCGACAAGGACCATGTCCTTTTCACCTTTTAATGTGCTCACATAGCCTAGTAAGTACTCCATTCACATGGCTGACCCTTTGTAGTTCACTTTATAGCTTCAACCAAAACATCATCTACAAAGTGGTGCTCAGCCCATGTTCTCACCTCTGGCTATACATCAGAAGCACCTGGCACGTGTTTAGAAAATGGAGGGCCCCATCCACAGAAGCTGTGATGAGGAACAGACATGCATTTGTTTGGGTTTTATTTTATGATTGCCAAATGATGCAAATGAAGAGCCAGTTTGAGATCACTCATCTATTCTAGATTATATCAATCTAATGACAATCTCTAGTTCCTGGAGACTACATTCTCCTCTTATAGGTATACAAAGTGTATTAGCATATTAAAAACAAGGAGAAGTTCTGCCATAAAAAATCTTGCTTAAGTCAGCTTTCCCCAAAGTTGACCGCTAAACGTTTTCATCAATAACTCCTATGATAAGTACAGTTTCATTGGAACACAGACATACCCACCCGTTTACACAATGTCTACGGCCACTTTCATGCTGTAAGGGTAGAACTGAGTCGATGTGACGGAGATTATATGGGCCAAAAAGCCTAAGATATTTACTCTCTGGCCCTTTAAGAAAACATTTGCCACCCCTGGATTATACAGCATTTATTTTCATGGTCTACTGCATGCAATCATTTGGTATAAGATGTCTAAGATCCTTTTTGGAAACCAAGAAACTGGTAATGTACAACAAACATGCAAATTAACATCACTAATCCTACAGAAGAAATGTATTTCTCGATTTTATTTGAACATAGCACATATGAAAAGATAAAGAAATACGTAAGCTATTTAAACTAACTGCCATATAAATTAATAGAATGCAATTATTAGCTCCTTTTTTATTTTGGTTCAAAATCAATATATAGTAATCATTATATAGGTGATCAGCCAAATGCAGATTGATGTAAAATACAACTAAATAACTCGGAGCTTACACAACAGAAAATCCAATATTATTTATATATTTTCCTAATTAAAGGGGTAGGAAGCAATGTATCCCAGTTGTCTTATAGAGATGAGACAGTATTTTTGCAAGTCTTGAAATAACAATTTTAAAAATTCCAACAATAATGAAATCACTAAGCATCAAAAAATGTTCTCCCTGATCTAAATATTTTATCTTTGTTTATCTTTCCTAACCAGTTCATCCCACTTACGTTGTGGGTTTTTTCAGATGTATGAGAGAGAAAAAAAATACCAGCACACAAATGAGATCTAGAAAAGCATACAATACCTATAAAAACAGCTCATCCATCATCTCTACATTTTGATTCCAGAGACAGCAATGAAAGGTGTTGTTTCTATACCACTCACCCAGCACACTTAAAAAGGTTTGCTCCATCACTTATACAACTGCAACTGATTGATTAGCTGCTAGAGAAAAATCAATACAAATATCCTAGAAAACACTAGCTTGTAAATTCATTCTGGCCCCAACAAAGTCCTGGTCACAGCTTGACATGTTTTTCTAGATATCTAAAATGCAACCATGTCCAACATCAGTCCAAATACTGTTATTTCTAGGAATTTTTAAAACCTTAATTTGAGCAGAGGTGGGAAGTGAAAAGGATGATTTTCCAACTATTTGCTAAAATAATGAGATGATACCCAGAATTATCTGCTAAATCTTACAATCATATGCAGAACTGTCCACTAAAATGAAAATTATATTGAGAAGGTAAAAAGAGTCAATGAAAATGTCAAGGGACTGAGTTAAGTGAGGGGGAAAAAAAAAGAAAGCCAGAAAACCAATTTTTTACTTTTTTATTTATTTTTTTAAAAATGTGGACTAAAGTTTTTCTTCAAAAATATAAATAATTTTTATTTTAATGCTGTCCATTCGAAAGTTAATGAACTCTATTTCTCTTTTTTTTTTGGCAGCTGACTATATAGTCTGCATATTTTTATTAATAGTACTTTGGAAAACCATTTCAATATTCAAAATGATTTCATGATTATTTCAGAATCTCTTCCTTGCCTTTGAATTAGCCCTTAGCCTCTTCTTTCATTGGGCTATCAAAGAAATAAATTTGTATGAATACAAAATATTTCATAATATGCTTTTCAGAAAGAAATTTACATCTTATTGCATGTTCTACCATGAAACAGGTATTCTGGGTTCTAATCCCACTCTGAAACTGGTTTAAGAGTTCTTAAAAATTACTTTGTATTTCTGATACACAGTAGCCATTACAAAAATTAAGAAAAGGAAAGAAAAGAAATTTCATTTTAAGAATGGGGAAATTTAATTTCCACCAACAATGTCTTTAAACATAGCAGTAAAATTTATTAGAAGCATATTTAGACTATGAGTTTTAGAGTAACTTTTCACAGAACTATAATGTTATTCATTATAGACAGTCTAATGCAGAATTTAAGGGCTTCTGGCCCAAAATGTATTCCTTACACCTGACTTACTAAAGAAGAAAATATACAGAAATCTTAGATATCAGAAAATGGGTTATTCTATTATATTTACATTTTCAATTATTCTTTGCAATCTTGAAGCTCAAATTTACAAATTCTATAAAACCATTAAAATCTCAATGTCTTTTGCAGAAAAAAAGATAACAATTCTGTAGTTATTTGAAGCTGTGTGTGCCCCAGAAAAACATGTTCTTAGTATACCCCAGAAAAACATGTTCTTAAATCTAATCCATTCCTGTGGATGTAAATCCACTGTTAAGTAGGACCTTTTTTTTTTTAAACAGATCATATCTTGTATATCTTTTTTTTTTTTTAAGATTTATTTAATTAATTTATTTATTTCTCTCTCTCCCCTTCCCCTCTCTACCCCGGTTGTCTGTTCTCTGTGTCTTTTTGCTGCCATCTTCTTTCACGCCGGGCAGTTCTCCTTACGGGGTGCACTCCTTGCACGTGGGGCTCCCCTACATGGGGGACACCCCTGCATGGCAGGGCACTCCTTGTGCGCATTAGCATTGCGCATGGGCCAGCTGCACACGGGTCAAGGAGGCCCGGGGTTTGAACCGCGGACCTCCCATGTGGTAGACGGATGCCCTAACCACTGGGCCATGTCAGTCGCCTAAGTAGGACCTTTTGATGAGGCTACTTCAGTTAAGGTGTGACACCCCTCAAACAGGATGGGTCTTAATTCTTTATAAGAGAAGGAGAAGGAAATTCAGAGAGAGAGAGAGAGAGAAAGCCACAGAAGAAGCTGAAACAGAACCCAGAAGAGAAGGGAGAGAGGAGCAGACACTGCTGTGTGCCTTGCCATGTGACAGAGGAGCCAAGGACAGCTGGCAGCCAGTGTCTTCAGAGAAAAAGCATCATCTTGATGAGGCCCTGATTTAGACATTTTCCTGACCTCAAAATCATGAGCAGATAAATTCCCATCACTCAACCCATAGTATTTACTTTGAGCAGCCTAGGAAACTAAAACAGCTACTAAAACTCAAGGTCTTCAAAAAGTGAGATTACAGACTGGCCTTTCCTACAGTGGAACAAGGATTATAAAGCCACATGGCATGAATTTGCATTTCTTAAATTTAAAAATGTAAAGGTAATGGTCATATAGATTCTGTTTATAGAGAAATTTTTCATCAAACATTTTAGAAGCAAAAACAAAATCTATCATTTGACTGTAGTCGTTACCATTTCTATTATGACTTCCCTAGTAAGCTGTGAATCTTTTAGTGAGAGCACTATATCTCAATCAAACAAATTCACCAGTACAGAAACTAGCATTTAGTTTCAACTCTAATTCACAGAGAAAAAGGCAAAAAAAAAAGGCGTTTCTTGTAAACAATCCATGACTGAAAATGAAAAGATACATACATTTCTACTGATGATGATAATAATAATACCAAATAATTCTCTTCTCTTTGTCTATAAATAACCACTAAATTACTGTTAACCGCCTAACCCGCTGCATATGACAATGGTAACTAATAAGTCCTACAGCAGCGAACATCAAACCTCTGTTGCTCAGAGGGCATTTCTAAAGATAAAGTAGAAGGCTGAATTGGGTATATCTTTTTTAAAATGCTGTGATTAAGTTATAAAAGCTAATTATGTTTGTCATATTTTTTTGCAGTCACATATAATACATAAATGCGTCCATATAAAGTCATGAAGGAATCATATCAAAATGTTAGGCATAGGTTGCAGATGAGAATAGACATGAAAGGAGTAAGAAAAAAACATTTTTACTTCATACATGGTGATTTTACATTTTTCTATTTTTCAAATAAGTTTTCAAAAAAAAAATGAAACAAGATTTTTACAGCTGCAGTTAGAAGTGCATAATATTTAAAAGTACCTCAAGGGAAATAATTCATAGGCTTTCCAGCTTGTAGGTTTTGTAGATATATCATGCAGGTCTAACATCCCCATTATCCAATAGATATATCGAAAAACAAACACCAATTAAAAGTGCCAGCAAAGGCAACATTTTTCAATAGATTAGGTTTTTGTCAATATCTTGACCCCTTCTGAAAAATTCTTAAAGTAGTCATGTTGTAGAAAGACAAGCACCTAAGTATTACCTAAAATTTGACAATAACTTGGCTCTAAAATAGAATACTGGCAAGAGTCATGAGTTTACTTTTATTTCCCTTTCCATGCTAATTGAATATGAATGGAGGAAGTGATTGAGCTAAAAATATAAAAGTAGAGAACAAAATCATTGGGAGGTATCAAGAAATCAATCAAGGTTGTTTCTCTCTATTAAAAGGAACATTCCAAATTCATGTTGATAGAAACTTTAGCTCAACTCAATAAAGAGATGTGTTTGTAACACAGGCTTCCTGAGAATCAAGGTATGGAGTATGGAAAGCACCCTAGGTTACTGGCTACAAGGAAAGGTTCAAGGCCAGTAACTATTAATCCACAAGAGCAAGAGACAATAGATTATCTCATGCTGGGTATAAAAACACAGCAATATAATATATACATATTCTAAACAAAGGCAAAAGAGGAAGTTTATGGTTTAAGCAGTTATGTGCCAATGCCAAGTATGACTCCTGTTAAAGATAAGTCTCACTATACACTGAAAGATAGGTTGGCAATCATATTTTCCAGCAGGTGACTGATTTAGAAGTAGCTGCCTCTCCACACAAAGAATTATTCTCATTAGGACTCTCGAACAGTACTACTTTTACTGGTGCAAATGAAGTTCTGTGAATACGGGCTTTATTTGTTGAAAGTAAACTCTACATTCTTCAGTGAAGCAGACAGATGATGGCTCCTGAAAACCCTTCTTCTGTCTGTTTTCTAAATGCTCCAAAAGCACCAAGAAAAATGTTGAGAAGCATTTCACTCAGTCCACAAAAGTCTAACACACATCATGGCTCATGGATTACATTTCTTTTTTTTTTTTTTTTTTTTTTTTTTTTGGTCTTTTCCATAGAGTCTAGGCTGATAAAGTTCTAAATATATCACTTCCCTTAGAGAGATGATAAAATGGAAGAGCAGTGAATAAAGAGTAATGTGACTATTATTGCCTGATTGATTAAAGCTGGGAAAATCATCTACTAGTTGAGTTGGAACAACTGTAAATTCTTCAGAAAGCTAGAGACACACATGTCTAAAGTGAAGCTTTACTTAGAAGACTAATATAATTTATTAAGAAGACTAGTTTTACATACAATTCTAAAATCTCTTACCTTGAAAAGACTGTTTGGCTCTATCCACGAGTTCATCAATCGGATAACTGGCCAAATTTCCTCTGGCATGTTTAGTTTTGCAGTAGGTACAAGCATTGAGACACCTGTTCAAACGACAGCAATAAATAAAGCTCAAAATTTTAAAGACAATGCACACTTAACATGGAAAAGAACCCAAATCTTACACAGATTAAAGTAACATTTGTTACTCAAGTAGGGTAATGCTTACTACTTTACATAAGAGATTTAAGAAACAAATTTCTAGTGGGACTTCTATTTATTTATTTTCCAACAGGCACAGATATTTACAATTTTTTAAAGTTTCAACTATTTAAGAATGATTGTAAAAATCACATAAAACTGGTTTTAAATATACCAATCTATAGGAAATGACATTTATAAATGTTTACAGTTAACTAATTAAAAGAAATTCAAGACCCATTATCTTTTTTTTTTTGCAATTCACTGACATTCTTTGTTGTTTATATAACTAAAGAAATTTAGTACTGCTTATATATATACACTGTATTATGCAGAAGTGATGACACATACTCATTTAACTTTTAACTAACTTATAAGTAAGTAGCAAAGCATTCCCATAAGAAGAGACACCCTTAGAAATTTTCGGATATTTTTTGCTCCTGGAAATAAAGTATTAAAATATGACCAATAAATGCTCTCTGTGATCACATGAGTCACAGTACAAGAAGAAGAATGGCAACATCACGTTTTAAAAAGTAAAACATAGACTTATTTCCCAATAGTCTTCAGACTTGATAAATAATTGTCTTTTAAAAATTAAACTGCTGGTTCCAGCTGCACAGTTAAAAATACAATTTAAATAACTTTTTTATTACAAAATAAAACAAACAGTCACAGCATAATAAAGTAGTCATAGGCTAATAGATAAGACTTGACACTGAACAAAACAAAAAAGAACATCTCTTCTGTGATTCAATTACTATAAGGAGCAGCAAGGTTTTAAAAAACCATCATTACAAAATACTTTAAATTATCATTTCAGTTGGCCCACCGAAAAAAATGCACTCTTAATAACTGAAACTAACCAATGTCCTATTTTATTAATATGCAACTTTAAAATATATATGACTCACTGTATTTACAAGTCAAATTTTGCAATGGTTAATTTCTGATAATTTTTGCATGGAACTCTATAAAGCAACACATAGCATGAACTGTTTTACTGTTCAACCAATCACATAATCTTCAACTGTTAACTCTCCTTCCCTCTTAGCATTTACTTTTTTTAAAAAATAAAACAACTTTTTACCTCTCTCTTATAAATAGAGATAGAGGTTCTAGTGTCTCAGTTGTTGTATTTCTTCTCTCTTCGATTTCCATCTTTTCCACGTAAAAAGACTGTTGCCCTCTGCTTGGGTAGGTAATTCACTTTTGTATAGTCCTAAGTGAGTACAAGTCATTGCTATAGGAGTTTTACATACATTATCTCATTTAATCCTTCCAGATTTGGATACTATCTACGTTTAGAGGTGAAAAAAATACTTCAAAAAAGTTACTTAGGTATCTTGCTCAAGACCATGTAGTAGCTGAGATTAAAATCCAGGCCAGTGTCAGATTTCAAATTGCACGCTGCCTCCCCAGAATAAATGTGTGTCAAACATCCTAGGTACAAGCAAATGCAAATTATAAGGCAGGCAATCATCTGACATGAGACATAAAGGAATGTTGCATATATTATTAATAATACATAAACATATATGGCCAGCGTTTACCCTCCTGCTTATCTGCACCTTTGTTATAACTCAAAGCAATTTGTTTAATACATATGTTTCTCTCTTATTTTTTGGAAATCTAAGACCAGACTCCTTGTCCATTCACTGGCCCAGAATAGTCACTTTCATCCTCATTTACCAGTTCTCTTTTTCCTCCTCCTGCTAGCTCTGTGGCCAAAGAAAAAAAAAATAGTGTCACTTCATCTGACCTGCCAAGTCTTTTGAATTCTATAGCTCAGGTTCTCAAAGCCGACTGCTGTTCACTGGAAGAGCAGTATTCTTTTTGTTATTCTCCTCAAGTGGCTCCAAGGGCCCCACTGTTTACCTGTTATTCCCCTTACAGCATAGCATTCAAGTTAAACCAGGGTTTCTGTTATCTTCATCTCCTGATATGATATCAGGTCTCCTGACCATTTTCTCTTATTTCCCTTATTCTCCAATTACCAATAAGACCTCCATAAATTAAGCTGGTAATCTTAATATAAGATACTAGTATTTTTGACTTAGGAAGTATCTTGAAAGTAACTGTCTTAAGGCATTGTAGCCTCCAGAAGAGGAAAGGAAACCTATTTTAAACATTTATAGTATATTATAAATGAGTTGGTACATACATGAAACACTTGAAAGAGTGCCTGCAATTAGTATGTGATCAAGTAAGTGGTGGCCACAAGTTGTTTAGTATGACTGCTTTAAACAATTCTACAAAGAAAGAATTATGCACAATGATGTTCCAGGTGTATCTAATTTTATGGAATAAACGCTGTTAATAGTTTGGCTTGAAAGTCAAAGGTGGAAATAAATTTCATATTTTCCTACTGGCTCACTGAATGAAAGGGTAAATGTATCCCTTATGGAAAAATCACTCATGAAAACATGCTAAAAAGTTTAAATAAAACAGGCTGATACTCAGACACATTCATAATAATCAAAATAAGTCAATAAGTATAAATATTACTTAAGGATTCAAAACAATCTTCACTAAACCACTCCCCTAAGGTTAATTAGGGTTGTTGCTGTATTCTTTTGAACTTCTAAACTCCCTATTGTATAAGATGGGTTCATCCTTAAACCAGAATTACCAAAGTAATACTTTATTTTGATAAATTGAAAATTTCTGTAGAGTATATTTCCTTAAGCATCTATTATATGTACCACCTCAAGTATTAAATCTACTATAACATTTTTTACATGTACAGAGATTTTATATAACACACAGGGAAAACTTGCGATGCAAAATCAGAAAAAAATGAATTCTCTGGTGCTACTTAGTGTAAAAATAATTTTTCAATCCATGAGGGAACTAGGCTGACCAATCACTGAGACACAACAAGTCTTTCATAAAATAAAGAGATTAATAATAGAAACTTTAGAAGATAGCTTCAGTTATCTGAAACAATAAAGTAATTGTCTAAGAGTAAAAACACTGAGCCAGTTTCTTTAACCGTCAAAAAACAAAAGATCTTTGAAAGTTGACTGTTGAAAGCCAAAACCAAAATGAGATGGCTGTTAAACTGCAAGGAAGATGCAAAATCCTGAACAGACCTAGACTGTTGTGATGAAGGATAAAGCTAGCACCACACCTACTAATCTTTGCACAGGTTGTTATATGGCCACCAGCCAAGAATAACTAGAAACCTCAAAGACAGAGCAAGATTAAGCTTTTAATTTAGCAGTATAAACCTGAAGTTTTAAAAAGCATCTGTGGTAGAATAGTTTTAGATTATATAAAATAAATGAATTAAATAACCACAGATTTTAACAAAATAAAATATTAAAGGTTTTAAGCACATAACATGTCAATTGAACTAATTCCTGAAACAGATAAAGCATATAAAAACAAAAAAAAATTTTAGCATATTACATTTTTACTTTTAAGTAGCATATTTCAATATCATAAGCCATGAAAGAATTTTAAAACTTCACCCATATTGATGTCTTTTTTTATGGGAGAAATGTGACTCAGGCTTCTGCTTCTCTCTCTGCTACAGGTCAAAGATAAAGTTGAGTATGCAAAAACTATTTTGGACTCAAGCATTAACATTTCAAACTAGCATTTTCTGTTCCACTACTCACATAATTTAATCATTACTTATGTTAAACAATTGAGAGAAGAAAATCTTTCTCCAAGTTTCAAATGTTACAAAATCATAAGCACTTAATAAGAGCTGAACTTGTAAAACCCATACTGGGGTTTCACCATATTCTACCATATTGAAGCATCATCAAAGAAGAAACAAAAACTGTAAAAACAAAGAGTTCATACACTTTAAGCTATGCCAGACTTGATGGTTAAATATAGCCTATTGTGAGCACTCACCTTGGTTTTAAAAGTATTTCTAAGAAAATTATAAACATTTTAAGCTTTCAAACAAATACAGGAGATACTCATATCAGCAGAATCTGATTAGACCTCCAAATGATAACACTTGTTTGCCAAGATAAAAATCCTGAACAAGGGAAGCAGATGTGGCTCACGTGATAGGGCTTCCACCTACCATATGTGAAGACCTAGGTTCGATCCCTGTGACCTCCTGGTAAAAAAGAAAAAGAGAAAGTGTGCCCACATTAGTGCCCACATTGCGAGCCAGTGCCCGTTCAAGTAAGTCACACAGCAAGACGACGACGCAACAAAAGAGAGACGAAGGGAAGAGTCCAGGTGAAATGCAGCAGAGACCAGAACTGAGGTGGCACAATTGAAAGGGAACCTCTCTCCACATCAGAGGTTCCCAGGATCGAATCCTGGTGAATCCTAAAGGGAAAAGACAGAAGAGAAGACAAAAAGAGAAATAGATATAGAAGATCACACAGTGAATGGACACAGACAACAAAAACAGCAGGGCAGGGAAGGGGGAAGGGATGGAAAAAAATTTCTGAGCAAGCAAAGGAGAAATGATAACTTGACAAACTAGCAGAATATAGTTCCAAAATCCTAAATTCTTTAAGCATCCTGTGGCCAAAATGACTCATATCTAAAGCAAAGCACTCTCTTTCAGGGTTAATGACACAATCATCTCTCCCCAACTTCAAAATCTTATTTTATCTTCAAGTGTTCCCTTTCTCAAGTTCCTTTCCTATTGTGAGAGTATATTTTTTTAAATGAAGCTCTCTCTTATTTATACTAAATTAAAAAATAATTGCAAATACATTTTCCCTTATTCTATCCCCATTAGGTGCAGTTTGCATCCTTTGCTTCATAAAGTTATTCCAATACATTTAAACTACTTACAAGTTTCTCCTTTCCTTTACCTGAAAAAATTATCCTTACCACCATCACCATTAAGCTATATAAAATTCATCACAACCTTTAAAATCACTTCTTGGGGGGTGAGGGACTCTAATAAAAGCAAAAGATGATTGCCGAATGCTTGTCATGTTTCAGACACTCAGCTATGCATTTACATTGTTTCATTTATACTCACAGCAGTCTCAATATATCCCAAACTTTTATAGAGAAAACTGAGGCTCAAACAGATTAAGAAACTTGCCTAAAGTTACACAGACAGCAAGTCCAAGACCTAACCAATGGTATCAGAAATTCCTTTATCATCTATTGTATTTTGTACTTTTTCTTAAGACAGTAACTTATTCCATGGAAGGGTACATGATTATTTGTGTACTTAATTTTCTTATATTACAATTTACTTAAAGGAATAGGTATATATCTTACTTATTTTTATATCTAAAAGCTATCTAATTAATGCTAAAAATTAATTGAGCATTTAACTAATCCCTTATATGCTATTAAACTCATGGTGATTTCTTAATGGACCAGACCAGTTATCAAGCTCATACTTGGCTACACAGTAAGTGCCAACCAACAAGGTGGGCAGGCAAATGCAATCAGAGCCTACCTAGAAACAAACCCAGTAAGATACAAGAAGGAAGGGAAAGGGGTTAAAATCTAGAGAACCAGGAGTGTAAGAGGCACAGGGTGACAATATGGATCTTGCCAGGCAAAAGGATCAGCACTGTCTCATCGTGAAAGCCAGCCAGAAGAAACTAGGTAACTAGAACTAGAAAGCCAGGGCCACTGCACAGGAAGTAAACAAAACACAAGCCATACACCATGCCAACTAGATTACCCTACAAAAAAAAATCCAAAGGTCTAAGTATTCATCATTTTCAATAACTGTCTTTACATTTTTCATCAGTAGTTGGGATGCCACTGAGCAATAAAATAAAAATGTACATATACGACACCGGACCCAAATAAGGTGCCAACTTTTAATTTTGCTATATGAGGACATTTTTAAAAAGTTATGCTACCCTCTACTGTCAACCTTATTTTAATAAAAGACAGCCTATTTATTTTTAACACCAAAATAGGAGGAAGATCAAAAAGAAGGATTATGCATGCACCTCCCTGAAAAATTCACTAAATTTTCCTTATATTTCTCATTTCACCAAAGACCAGCAAAAGTCTATCAAGATGTACAGAAACTACTTGCTGTAGATGATTAACTTCTCCCTATGTTTCCTTACATTGCTGTGATAATTCTTAGAGTTGAAGATATATAGAAAAATAGAGGAAAAATAAATAAAATAAATATTTTTGTTTAATATTAGCCTAAATCAACTAGCATGTCAACTGATGGGACCACAGAAGAATCATAATTAAATAAATATCAGTGATAATTTCAGTTGTATTTTCAGTGTGTTCTCTTTGTAGCTAGTAGTTAATGGGGGACAAAGCACCATACCCACAAAAGCAAACACTTTCTTTTAATGTATTTACTAAAAGAGCCTGGTGAAAGATGTTGAAATTCTGTCAACCATATAGCACATACCCTACCAAAAATTTTCTTTTCTTTTACCTATTTTTAGTTTTATAAAACAAGAGCAATCAAAGAATTAAGGATAAGATATCATTTACACCTTTAAAAGACGGCAATGCACATAATTGCAGATGACAAAATTTGCTGGTAGAGGGGAGTGGATGTGGCTCAAGCAGTTGAGGGCCTGCCTCCCACATGAGAGGTCCCAGGTTTAGTTCTCAGGGCCTCCTAAAACCAAAAACAAAAACAAAAAACAAACAGAAAAAAATAAGTCAGGGAAGCCGATGTGGCTCAGTGGTTGAGAGCCGGCTTCCCACATATGAGGTTCCAGGTTCAATCCCCTGCCCTAGTAACTTAAAAAAAAAAATTGCTAGTAGAGCAAAAATACCTGGTTGGTCATTAGAATGGAGACCCAGTACAAGGTGACCCTTTGCGCTACAGGTCTGAATTAATTTAGGCACATCAAAGTTGAAAATGAAACAGGGTCTCTAAAGGCAACTATCTCTCTCCTACCATAGTCAGAGATTTTATTAACATAGTCTATCCATATACATACACACACACACACACACACACACACACACACATATATATTCATTCCATAGTTTTGGGTTTATAAAGCAGTAATACCTTTTAAAAAAATAATATAACCAGGTAGATGAATACATGTATATAAAGCACACACACACACCCCACTTGCCAAATCCACCACTAGCTGTCTTCTGCATCTTGCAGTTTGTTTGTGTTTTTTGTTTTCTTTTTAGGTATAGACCCCCTTACTAGACTTAGTGAATTAGAACTTGACAGGATGGAAGCCAAGGCAATGGAACCAAACAAATATGTATTTGTTAGAAGTGGTACTTATTATATGCTTGAGTTGAAGCCCCATTTATGTGATAATATTAGAGAAAACACTTAATTTCTGTGGCTTAATACTTAATACTCATCTGCTATTAAACTAAGCAAAGCAAAACTAAAACTATATTTCCAAATATTCTAAAGAACAGACGGCATATGAGAATTGATCACTAACAAAGACTTATTATCTAAGGGCTAATCCCCTGAGGGTCTCACTAATCTACAAGCAAATATAGCAACCAAAAAATCTCAAAAATGGACCTCAAAATATAGCTAAAAAGTAAGGGAGTACCATGGAGGAGAGCTATTGTTCTTGCTTCCTCAGTGGCTCTAGAGACTGACGTCTGCCGGGGAGAAATCTCACAGGAAACACTGGGCTCAAGCTAATTCTATAACGTATAACAGGTACCACATTTTGGCGCCTGGGATAAAAGGTATTGTTCTAACACTGGTCAAAACATCCTGGAAAAAGAAAAAAAAATTTTTTCAAAAGTGTTGAAACTAGAAAGCTAAATTCAGATACGTTTCTAACCTGTCTGGGAAAATCATCTAAATTGTTTGGATCAAATAATAGCATGAGTTTATTACATAATGAAGAGAGATGCGGTGTTTTAAATTGAAATGGAAAAGTAATGCCTAGGCACATATGCATTTCCCACCATTTTAACTTCAATTAATTCTCCAAATTTCAGAGCTATAATTCTAATTAATATTATACTAATTTAAGTAAAATTCAACTGCCAGTCTTTACCTTTTAGAGATTACCCCCTAAAGCAGGGCCAAGACAAAATACCTCTGACCAAATGAGGGATCTATAATAGCTGGTACTAAGTGTGCAGTCAAGCTGATTACCCAAAGAGCCATGAGCGGAAAGCTTTACCCTGTTAGGCCTCAGGTGCACAACAGCGCTGCAACATTTTAGTGGATCCTCTCCCTCAAACATGATATATTTTATTTCCTTGATGGGTTTTAAGAATACCTATTGATTCAAGAATAGCTCTTTCTCTCTCTTTAATGGGAGAGGGGCTAGTGATAAAAATTACCCCATTAAATATAGAATTCAGTCCTTTCGAAAGAACCATGCCTATTTTAAAAACAGTAGGGTGGAGAAAGGAAAAATGCATCTCAGATGAAGGAAATATGTCAATTTAAGAATGCTAGTGGGTCCAATAAAGAATAATTTTTTAGAGACAGCAATATACCATTTGCAGAGAACTTCCACACAGTGGTACTTCCATAGCATAAAGAAGCCATCCTGTTACGGAGGCAAAATCCTAAGAAACTCTGGCTTCCCAGTGGAGTTAGTCATACAAACACAACGAAGTATGGGATGATGATGTTGTTGTTCTAAACAATCAACTATGCAATACAGTACAACACTTTCTCCAAATATTATAGGTCAGGCCAGGTACTTGAGTGCCAGAAGCTCTCAAATGGTACAAAACAAATGACAAGACATGCTAGTTTTAAGAGACCAGAGAGTAGATTTCTTTCCTATCCATAAATGTTTATTTATTTTCTTGTTTTTCAACAGATCCTACTAGAAAATTTTCCCTTCTATTTACAAATATCTCCTGTCTTTTTTTTTTCAAGGAGGTACCAGGGATTGAACTCAGGACCTCATACATGAGAAGCAGGTGCTCAACCACTGAGCTACTACACCCACTCCCCTCCTGTCTGATTTTAACTCTTTTTTTCTAGCTTCAATTGAGAAAAACTGGTTCATTTTCAGATTTATCAAGATAAAAGCATTCTTCTGATTTAGCTTAATTCCATTTCTAACAATGCTCATAGACTCCTGATGAGAGTACAAATTAGTATAAATTTTCTGATGAAACTGCTATTGTATACTAAAAAACCTCACAGTTTTTTCTAGTAACTCCATTTCCAATCTCATCCATGTTTCATGCAAAAAGTGCTCAATTTGCATACACTGTATAAAATGTTCTAAGTATAGATTCTTAAAAACAAAACATTCTTGCTGGCATAACAATAAATAATAATAGCTAATATTTACACAATTCTTCCTGTGTACAGGCATATTTTAAGCACTTTAAATATATAAAATCTCTTTTGATCTTTACAGAAATCTTGTAAGGTTTCTTTTTGTTCTTCGTTTATAGATGAGGAAACTGAGGCAGAATGAGGCTAAGTAACTTATTAAAGCTGGTGAAGATGGAATTTGAAACTAGGAGTCCTGCGTTATACAACCTCAGTATGCAGAGTTAAATCTGCTAGACTAATATGCACTGTTCCATTTATGTCCCAGTATCCATGACCCAATATAATAGCCTAAGACATTTACATTTTGCCATTAAAAAAAAACCAGACAGACACATACACTTTCTTTCTAATCACATTTTTGGATCTTTTAATTGCCTAGAAAATAAACAACTTTTTGTCCCTTGTTAGTACAAAAACGTTAACTTGAAATGCCTGTAGAGATGGCAGAGCCGCTACTCAGCATCGTATGCACGCGCCAATGGAACACATGCCCCGGGGACAAGATCATCTATTTCTTTTCAATTCTAACATCATTCACCTTGTCACAGGACTGGCTAAGGTTTAAGCTGAGTTTCTATACATGACTGTGCCAGTGGTGCTGCCTTTTTAAAACAAAATATTTTTACAGTATGCAAAAGTATTATATTTGTAGTCCTATGAAAGTAAACTCTGCAAAGCAAGGAGCCTTTGGTACAAAATCATGAGTGTGATTTACTTTAAGCCTTTATTTTCCCTTTGCCACTCCTTGAGGGCAGCTCCAGCTCCAAGTTAATGCCACTACCAGAACTGCAGGCATGGTCTATCCGTAAGAAATACACTCATTTTTTTCTTTGCTTCTGCAGTAGGAAGAAAAGACGCCAGGTGGAGCGGAAACCGATGGGGTACATTCTCAACAATGAGGAGAAAGAAGGAGAGGAGGAAGTTGTTGATTCAATGGACAGGAAGTACTCAGGCACACACCTCACTCTGATAGGCAGTCCCTCCTTCGGAGGTATCCTAAAAGTGGGCAGTAGCAGCTGAATTCAGACAGAAAAAAAACCTAAGTTGAAAATGGATGATAGCACACAGGCTAATTACATGCCAGGGCTAGTATTTGTACCCATCTCAGCAAAGACCTTGCCTTATTGCTTAATATGTATTGTTTTAACAAATAACTATATTAATCTTAACAGCTTTATTGAAGTATAATTGACATACAATAAGCTGTACATATTTAAAGTGTACAATTCAATATGTTCATTCCTTTCTATTGCTGAGTAGGATTGGATGGCTATACCACAATTTGTTTATCCATTCTCCTCTTCGTAGACATATGGGTTGTTTCTTTAATGAGTTTTTAAAACAACAAAAGGTTCACTGCTGTGATTCATATTTCAAAAGATCACAAGCCTCAGAATTACCCTTACACTGTCCCTAATTTTCCTATGGTAAATGCCTTTTACAGAATGGATTCTAGGTTATTAAACCAAATTTATGAAGAAGAGGTGTGTTAAACAACACAGCCATCTTCTTGAGCTGATTTTAGTTCTCTTTCCTATTATTTACCCTTAGTGACTCCTGAATCTAGAATTTGCTTGTTTTCCAGTGTCATGCAGCATGTGTTTGTTCACCAGCTCTGACTTACACTTGGGTTCTCAAGGGCAGGAAGCGCCTCCATTCATAAACCATGGTTTGGCAGGCTCTGACTGCTGTTGAACTTTTTTTCAGTTTGTAGTGAATCTATGAAATTAGAATAAGCTATTTCCTAATTGACTTCCCTTATCTAACTGTGCTGGCTATTAAGTTATTGTCCCTGCTCTCCAAACCCAACCTTCGACACGAAGCTCAGTGACCAAATGGGGCTAGAATTCTGTTTCTGTTTTGCCAGCAGCTTCCTGAGAAGCCACGCAGGTGGGGGCAGCAGAGGGAGAGAGAATGTCTGGAAAGGGGGAAGGGACTTGTTTTTTCCAGTTTCCTTCCCGTCCCATCTGGTATGGCCGTTCCTGACCTGGCAAGGAGAGTTTAACACGAGCACTCTTTACCAATGAGCTAATGCCTTAAATTTCAGGATTACTGCAAGTATTTATTATGGCTGCTTCAAGAAAAAGAACCTGAAATGGTAGAAAAACTAAGAAGGATGAAAAGAGTTGCCTATTCTGGCCTAGGTAAAGATTCGCTTAGGCTGAAGACAGAGAGGAGAGAAAATGCACCATTGCTAAAAGAGACATTCTTTCCCTTGAAAACCACTAAAAGTTTGGTAATGCATACTCTAGTGAACTGAAAACAAAAAGCCAAATTGTGAAGCCAAATTAAAGTTTGTGAAAGCAGAGCCTGGGAAGTTACAGATTTGGCAGGAGATGAGACTGGAGCCCAGAAGACACTTAATCCCCACCCCCTCAGCCTGGCCTTTCCCAAGCACCTCCAGGTAAGCCATCCTCATCAAACAGAGTAGACAATACACCTCCTGAAAAAGACAGCTGAGAAGCAGCCTGAAGGCAAGCAACAAGCAGAAGCCAAGAGGGCTAGTGGCCTCTTTAATTAAGGTCTGGGGATAAGGGGAGATCCTTCTTGGTCTGACAGAGAAATTCCCAGGCTCAGAAACCATGGACCAGGCAAGGTTACTAAATAGCACACTTGGTTTGTAAGGGAGATAGACGACTTGCCAAAGAAACAAACAAAAAAACGTGCTGAACGTCTAAGTCAGTGGTTCTCAAATTGCATGTGCTAACTGCAACAGGAGCAAGAGATGCTACAGAACTTGTTAAAGCCCAGATTGCTTATCCTCAACCCAAATTCTGATTCAGCCAGTATGGGGTGACATCTGAGAGTCTGCAATCCAGGCAATGCGGACACAGCTGGTCCTGGCAATGTACCAAAAACCACCGACTCCTAACTTCTTGATCAAGTACAAGAAAGCTACCAGAAGGGGTAGTCTCCAATGGATGGCCCTTCCCAAAGGTTATCTCAGACATGGCATGGAAGGCATGAGAGAGAAACTTCCGGAGAAGAAAAAAAAAACCAGTTGCTAACAAATAGGTGAAGAAATTAACTTCCTGCAAGGACAGAGAACCCACCATTCCCAGAGTAGGAAAGGGGGACCAATGTGCGTTGTTTCTCATTATCCTCCTTTTAAGACGGGACTTCTTATTGCAATCAGCATGCTCCTTCTCCAGCATTGCGATCAGGGAGCCGCAGGCTGTGAGACCACGAGGAGTGAACCCAGACCTGACAGAGAGGACTGTATTTCACCCTAGATCCTGGTCTTGGAACTGGATGAAATTTGGACTGTTTGGGGGAGGTGGTGAGGGTGTTCATGAAAGGATAAGTAATTTTATTTAAGAGCGTGAATAGGAGCAAGGGTGTGCATAGATGTTTGGAAGCCAAAGGAATGCAATGTAGTGGACATTGTTAATTTCCTGCTCTGGAATTATTCCCAGTCTCCCTACTAATATAACCTGTTCAGGAATTCCCTCCCCTCATTCAGTTCATAAAGTTCAAGAAGCTAACCCTAGCACCAATTCCAGAGGAGGGAAGGGCATGATTTAATCTAAGGCAAATGCCTTTTCCAATAAATGTTTAGTTCAAGAACTTAGATCTAAACCAGTCAACACAAAGCATTTTCTTGGGAACGAGAATTAGTTCAGAAATGTGCATGGACTAAATTTGCAATGATGAGTTTTGATGAAAATTCTTGGAAAAACACTGCTTTGCTCTTAATAGAGTCCTTTTCTTTCAGGACCATTTCATCATCAGGCTAAGAGGATAAAAGGGAGACCAGAAGAAGGTAGAGCTAAGGAAATCACAAAAAAATGGAGCGGAAGCCAATGGATGAACTTCTAGTTAAGGAAGAAATATTTCACTTTGATTTTAGCCAATTTCAATTGGCTTATCTGTGATCTGTGGTTGAAATATATGGATCTAAATAACCAATATATCCACCAAAACCCATTAAGAGCTTCAAAGAACCAACTAAATGCAATTTTTTATCATTCCTAACTCTGAATAATTTTATCTTTGCATTTGCACTCTTTCTAGGGGACAACTTTGAGAATCACTTTATATTAGGTGATATGAAGTTGATAAGATGAAGAGGTACCCCTGCCCTCAAATTAGAAAAGTATTATAGGGTAAACATAATATAGAGACTCTATGAAATAGACTGCTCATGGAATTTATGATTTTCTGAAATTCCAGTTTTGCTAAGACTTGAAAATTACAAATGTAATCAGAGCTAGAAAGACTCAGAAAGCATATCCTTCCAGTTCTACCTCTTGTTTGAGAAATAAGTAATGGAGACCATGTGATTCAGTTAATTAATTTGAAGAAGTAAAACCCAAGTTTTCTAAAATGCAGTTTAATACTTTCACCCCAATGACTCGCATCCTTTTTCTCCTACCCAAAGACAACGCTAGGATATATTCCAGTTCCATCAACAACAATGATCTTCGATGGGAAGAGAGGAGAGGTGGAGAGGTGGAGAGGTGGAGAGGCAGAAAGGTGGCGATGTGGTAACACAGTGATATGGAGACGTGGAAAGGTCGCCAATGACCCCAGTTTTCTGTTAGTTTGTTTAGGTTTTTTAAATTTGGTCCCAAAAGATATAATCCTAAATTCATGTAGTAAAAAAAAAACTTCAGGAAATAAATCCATATAAATTGTCTGCCTTAGTAAACAGAGTAAAATGAATAAAATCTTGAATAGTATCTCAGATTATCATTTTCATGTCATATAATCATTGTAAAGTGTTACAGAGATATAGAACAAAATACGTATTAGATTTTTCTTTGTAACTGGGTGAACTTTTATTTGGAGGAAGTGAAAAGGGAGTCATACCTCTACTACCAATTTTTTGTTTTTAGTTAGCTAGTCGTCATTCTCCTAAAGGTTATGTTGCTTAAAAAAAATCAGCTATGATAAAGTCACTGGGTTATAATAATAATCCATTTTAAAGCAAACAATAACAAACTTCATGTTAAAACCCCATCACATAAATTAATTCTTTTGCACATTCACAGTGAAAATAGTTTAGCAAAGTACCTAAAGGTACACAGTAGTGTTTGTGGACCTACAGTCTCTTTCCTGTATTTGAGAAGTTAAATTTATCAATGCTGTTCATTTCTGTACTTTCAGCAGAGAAGGACATCAATAGGCTTTTGATGCTACTTTTTGTGCTTAGTCATCTCAGTCTGTTGGGAAACTTGAAAAATAATAGTGTTTTCCAAGATTCCTGTATATAAGATTCCTAACCTCAAGGTTGCATATTTTGACATCAACCCAAATGACTAAAGTCAAAGTTTTGGTAGAATAAGGAAACAAGTGAATAGACTTAATATAACTAATATCTGTAATACATATTGTATTAAATGTTCAGGAAACCCAGTGCCTCTGTTAAGGACTAAATACTAGAAGAGTGGATCACTTTGAGACTTTTATGAAACCTAAGGACTGATTTCCAAGAAAAATGTACATAACCCAAAGTTCTACAGACAATTTCAAGAATTCAAAGATAACCTGAAGACTATCCAGGAGTTACAAACCCCGACTAAATTTCAACATGAATATAATGCAATAGGTACTATAGTACTTTTCATAGAAATTAGTTTCCTGTGATCCCTATGACTGCCAACTAAATCCCATGTGTAAATATAATAAAAGTTTATTAAAACAGCAGAAATTGTTCTCCCTACTCTGAAGTTGCCTTTCCCACACTAAAATAGAGCACCAGCAATTCCACATTTGTTGTTTGTATTTCATCACTGTTTTCAGACAGAGTAAGAGATCAGCTGCCTACACACCATTTCTCAGCATTGACACCCATTTTCTTATGCAATTTTAAGTTCTTTTGGCAGGTTGCAGACATTTTTTCCAACCACAAACAAAAATTTCTTTTGATACACTACAGTGAATGTTCAAGGAAATGTTCCCAATTAAAAAGAAAAAGACTATTTTTAACAATAATGTGGGAAGTGTATCAACAGTCTTAAGAAAACTCACAGAGTGGTAACTCAATGAAGACTTCAGTTCTCAGGATATGCAAGACTGTATATGGGTAGCTACTACCTTGTTCAAAAATCGGTTTTTTGTCTTCAACTAGAACTTAGCAAATGTAAAAAGAATGCATTACGCTAAAAAAGAAGAATCACATCACTCAGTCTTCCATGCAACTCCATGGACAAACTTTTCTTTTAAAAAATGTCTAAAACTTTGTAAGAGCCCTTTATACTGAAGTGTTTAGTGTCAATCATTCATTTCTTCAGAGTGAGAGATGAAAGATGGCATCTACCAGAAATTTTTAGCTTTTAAAATTTTAAATCCTAGTATAAATTTTTAATATATCATAAAGGTCTCTGTGTTGCTGCTAACAGACCATTTGTAAAACTAGATCATGACAGAAATAAACAATAACAGCTTAGACTTATTGAGTTCTTACTATATGCCAGGCACTGTATGTAAGCACTTCATGTGTATTAATCCTAAAAACAGCACCATGAAGTAGGTACTCCTAATATTCTTCACTTCACAGAAATGAAACTGAGGCACAGAGGGATGAAGTGATTTGACAAACAACACAAACTTCACACAGCCAGTTAAGTGGGGAAACGAATATATCTGAACCCAGAAAGTCTAGCTCCAGTATTTAAACTCTCAACTATATTATCTGTAATATTACATAGGAGAAATAAAGATGATTTTGATAATGCTGAACAAGCTCTTTAATAACAAAATATAAAAATTACAGTTGCACTATTTATCATTTTATATTTTTTAAAAACTATGTGCCACCCTCCAGACAGTGTAATTCACAAGACTAAGTATACTAATGAAATCTAGATTTGTGGTACTGTACATGACTAAGGTAAAAGTAAGTCAGAGATTAATGGCTATGTTTTTTGTTTTAGCTTTTTCTAATTTTGCAATCAATACGCAACTATAAAAACAAAGTTAGTGCCAACAGACTGATTTTTGATCAACAAAAAAATAAATGTATCAGCCTACCAGGGAATAAAAAGTACAAATGACAAATCAAAGCTTTTGTAAACAAAAGTACAGTTGAAACTTTCAACCTATCAGCTTTTAGATGTTGAAGTACAGGTCCAAAAAATTAAGGGTTTGGAGAAAGGGCATAGTTCATGATAAGTATGACTCACATGTGGCTCACAGCAAAACAAAGCCTGCCAGACGTTTACCTCTGAAAAACAAAAGACACTGAGTCTGGCACCAGTCAGCAAAGCAAGAAATACCAACCACGTGAGAGTCAGACACTCGCGTGTCGTTTAAAAATAAAAGGAGAGATAGGAACGTGGTGAGTGATGCCTTCTAAACCTGACCTCCTCTGAAACACACAATTCCATTTATAACTCCTCCCCCAAAACCAAAACACCTGAAAATAGCAAATCTCACAAGAAAAGGAGAGGCAGACACTTTATAAATCAGAGGATATAAAAAATAAGGATATAAAGTCTTACAGTAAGAAACTACTCTATTGAGGTTTTCTCGTACTGACTGTACTCACGCAGTAGATTACTCTCCTCCCTTTGTCAACCTGAACTCAAGGAGGCCCACCTCTCTCTCACCAAGCACACTAGGTTGAGCCCAATGATGTGAGGAATTCGCTTCCACTTAGAGAAATTCGAACTCAAAACCCCAGTTGCTATCTCAAAGGAAAAAAGCCTGCAGATATACTAAATGCAGATACATGTGTTTAAATGTGGGCTCTGTTTGAAGAGGGTATTAAAAAATTACATGTATCAAGAATTTCTCTTCCATGGCCAAAGCGAGGTCCTATCTGTGAAGTAAAGGAAAGCAGCTAATTTCCCAAACATTATCTAAAAAAGAATAGAATGGAGAGGAGATACACATCCAACAAAGAAATACCATGAAGACAGATCACCAAGGGTTCAAGGCCTCTCTTTGCAGCCTGCCCATATTTGGAATCTGGCAATACTTTCATCAAGTCATAACTAATGATCAACTTGGGTTACTATCAGTAAACTAGGACCATTTAAAATTCATTAATTAGACTTCAATTGTCAGCAACAGTTTTAAAAGTATTAACAATAAATACAGCCTGTCATTAAGGAATATGCTATCATGTCACAAGTATTGCCAAGAAGAATGAAGCCATACTTGAAAAGTTTATGAGAGCTGCCATGAAAGCACAGGGTGTGACACATTATTGTTACTTAAACTAAAGTACAATTTTTGTATATCTCGTCTTGGACCGGTAACAAATCCTTCATAGACTGGTACTGTACCAGTCTACAACCACATCAAGAGCAGCACTGATTTACAGCTCTATCTCCTTAGTTTCTCACTTACAAACACCTAAAAACCCTTCAGTCTTCTCAGAATCCAGTTTGAAAACCTCTGGCTTACTAAATCAAGTTCAAAATTATTACCCTGCCATTTAACTCATACCCTCAACAAAACTTACCGAGCATATAGAATGTATATGAAGAACAACACCAAAGTGACTAAACCATAACAATAAATAAGAAAACAACAAAGGAAAGGAGAATGGCAAGGAACAAAGAGAACCAGAACAGGAGCTTCCTGGAAGCTAAAAGAAAGAGAACTAAAGATGGAAAACGTAATCAACAATGTCATATCCTAAAAAGAGGTCAACATTTGGTCCATTCTCTTTATTCTGCTCATTAGAAGAGTTGGCAAGAAACAGATGAATGAGAATTCTTCTAATTCAGATAGAATTACTAATAAACTAGGATCTATGGCCTGGAGGAATCAATATATCTTATTTCTTCTTATAAATTATTAGCTAACATACTATTTTCACACTCAAGAGTTCTTTTAATAGAAGTAAACCATAGCACTTTTTCTAGATGGATGCTTCTAATAAAAATGTGTTATAATTATACAACCTGTGGCTAACGACAATAAAGTGGCCCTAATGATCCCCACCTTCTGGTATTCATGACCTTGTCTAAATCTCCTTGCCCCTTAGTGTGTGAGATTGATAACTTGTGCATAACCAACAGAATATGGCAATAATGATGATGTCATTTGTATGATTACATCGCACAAGACCGTAACCTCTATATTGCAAGGAAACACTCTCCTTAGTTGGCTTTGAAGAAGCCAGCTGCCCGATGGAGAGGGTCATGTGGCCAGGAGCTGAGGGGAGCCTTTGACCAACAGCCAGAAAGAAACAGGGGCCTTCAGCTCAACATCCTGTGAGGAACTAAATGCTCCCAACAACCAGGTGAGCTTGGAAGAGGATCCTTCCCCAGACAAGACTTCAGATGAGAACCCAGCCCTGGCCAATACTTTGCAGTCTTGCAAAGGATGCTAAACTGTGCCCAGACCCCTGATTCAGAGACACAGTGAGATAATAAATGTGTGTTGTTTTAAGCCACTAAGTTTGTAGCAATATAGTTATACAGCAATAGATAATGCAGGGTCTTAACAATTGTTAAACCATTCTAATTATATTATCACTTGCTGGTCCTTCAAACTGAGGTTCAAGAGGTGTCACATACTTTTAGCTGCCCTACAGACTACACAGTGTAAAGCATTAGTAAGAGTAGTAGATGAAGCAGTAGCAGCAACACATTTATCACTTTTAGTAGGTCTATTTCATGCTTGAATCCACTTGACAGTCGATTCACAAGTTGCCTCAACATGTAAGATAATAACCATACACGTTGGCAAACCACCCAAACACCTTAAAGCACAGTCTTTCAAACTATGGGTTGTGATCAGCATTTTATTTTTTTAATTATTAAAATAAAATAGTGAGTGTACCACATGTGCACATTTGTCAGATCCATTCAATTCCACAATTGAATGCTCTGTACAAAACACATGATCTATTTCAGGAATCAGCAATTGTTTTCTAAAAAGAGCCAGAAAGTAAATATTTTAGGCTTTGAGGGCTATACAGTCTCTGTTGCAACTACTCAACTCTGTTATTGTAGAACAAAAGTAGCTCTAGACAATACACCAATGATCATGTGTGTTCCAAAACAAACCTTTATTTACAAAAATAGGGAAAATGCGCATTTGGCCCATGGGCTTGAAGATTCCTGGTCTATATCTCCTTCCACTAATTTAATTTTACTTAAATCAGTAAACTGGATCTCTTCTCTGCACATCGGAGTTAAAATGATATAATCACTTCAATATTTACAGAGGTTTCATTGATACATCATTCACAAAGCACTGTCCCTTGTGAGAGCTGCAAGATAAAATCCCATATTCTCGGTCACACGAATCCATTAGAATAATTTTTTGGGAATCCTGAGCCCACCCACAAAATAGTCCCATTAGCTATGTCTTCAGAGTAAACACCAAATCCAATCCCTACTTCCCCCTCCATCTGTTCAAGCACCTGGGACACATGAGAGAACAAAACAGAAAGATCCCGGTTCAGGTGGCCCTTATGTTCTGGGGAGAGATGAATGTCAACAGACATAATAAGTTAGGAAATGACACAGGTAATATAAATTGACAAGTGCTATGGAGAAAAGAAAGAGAAAAGTAAGTAGGCTTGGGAATGCCAAGGAAGAAGCAGAGGAGCAATTTTAAATACTGTACTTGGGTTAGGTCTGGGCCATTTGGGGGAAGAGTATTCCTGACAAATCCTCTAGAAGAGGCGGCTTGCATGAGGATGGAGCTTCCATCATCTTTCACCAGGACAACTAGAATAGCTTCCTATACCCTCTTCTTCCATTCCTGTTCGGCTATATAATAGATTCTCCACACAGCAGCCAAACAATACTTCTAAAATGTCAAGCAGGTCATGCCAATCTCCACTCATGACAATTACCGTGATACAATGAATAAAATCCAAAACCTGCCCTGGTTCCCAATTACCCTCCCAATCCCATTTCCTACCACTTTCCCTCATGACACTCTCCTCCCACTTACTCCCTTGCTATTCCATGCCAAGCACCTTCCATCCCATGGCCTGGGCCTGTACCTGAATGCTCTTCTTTGGATATTCACATGGCTCTCACCCTCATTTCCTTCAAAGCTCAGGGCACTATAACTACCCTAAAGCCATACTTGGGAAGCAGATTTGGCCCAACAGATAGGGCATCCACCTACCACATGGGAGGTCCAGGGTTCAAACTCCAGTCCTCTTGACCTGTGTGATGAGCTGGCCCATGTGCAGTGCTCATGCACGCAAGGAGTGCTGTGCCATGCAGGGGTGTCCTCTGCATAGGGGAGACCCACGCGCAAGGAGTGTGCCCTGTAAGGAGAGCCGCCCAGCGCGAAAGAAAGTGCAGCCTACCCAGGACTGGTGCCGCACCCATGGAGAGCTGACACAGCAAGATGATGCAACAAAATGAGACACAGATTCCGGGTGCCGCTGACAATACAAGCAGACACAGAAGAACACACAGCGAATGGACACAGAGAGCAGACAACTGGGGGAGGGGAGGGAAGGGGACAGGGAAAGGGAGAGATATAAATAATATATCTTTAAAATAATAATAATAATAATAATAAAGCCATACTTAAAGCTTCTGCCCAACATAGCCCCCTCTGTTTCTCTACATCCCTCAGCCTGCTTTAGTTCTCCTTATCACGCTTGGATTAGTACTGATGCAAAGTACCAGAAATCTGTTTTTTTGTTTTTAAAGATTTATGTATTTATTTATTTCTCTCCCCTTCCCCTCCCACCCCGGTTGTCTGTTCTCTGTGTCTATTTGCTGCGTCTTCTTTGTCTGCTTCTGTTGTCAGCGGCACGGGGATCTGTGTTTCTTTTGGTTGCATCATCTTGCTGCGTCAGCTCTCCGTGTGTGCAGCAAGCTGGTTGCATCATCTTGCTGCGTGAGCTCTCCGTGTGCGCAGCTGGCTGCACTTTCTTTCGCGCTGGGCAGCTCTCCTTACGGGGTGCGCTCCTTGCGCATGGGGCTCCCCTATGCAGGGGACACCCCTGCATGGCAGGGCACTCCTTGCGCGTGCATCAGCACTGCGCATGGGCCAGCTCCACATGGGTCAAGGAGACCCGGGGTCTGAACCGCGGACCTCCCATGTGGTAGACGGACGCCCTAACCACTGGGTCAAGTCCGCCGCCAAATCTGTTGGTTTTTATAAAGGGTATTATTTACTTGGGGTAGAAGCTTACAGTCACAAGGCCCTAAAGAGTCCAACTCAAGGTACCATAAGAGGTACATCCTCACCCAAAGTGTGTTGCCATGCATTGAAGCAAGACGGCAGGTGATGCCTGAGAGGATTCAGCCTTCCTCCTTCCTCTTATGGGTCCATGGTCCTAGTGTCTTCTGATCTCAGCCGTAGGCTGGCAAAGGGCTTGTTTCTTTCTGGGCTCAGCTGTACTGTTCTCTTCACAAAGTAAGCTGTAAACTATCAGGCTCATCTCTCTTCTGGGGGCCAAAGGATCCTCTGTGTATCTTCTCCAAGTGAGAGAGTGTTTTATCAGCCCACCAAGGGGGCCTGGGACTCAATGCTGAGTTGCCCTCTAATGACATTGGTAGAATCAAAGTTCAAATCTTAGCATAATTTAACCAGACATCTCAGCTGACTTTGATACAATCAAAGGGTAATCACGCCCAGAGGAACAGATCAGTTTACAAACATATTCTGTATCTCTTTTTTGGAATTCACAAATATCAAACTGCCACAACACTTATAATTATGTATGATTTTTAAAATTATTTTATTCTAGAAACATATACAATTTAAAATTTCCTCTTTTAATTATATTCACATATATATTTCAGTGCTGTTAATTACTCTCAAATGTTATGCTACTATCACTACCATCCATTACCAAAACTTTACAATCAACACAAACAGAAACTCTGTATAAGAATTAACTCCCCATTCTCTACCCCTATCCCAGTTCCTGGTAACCTATATTCTAAATTCTGATGCTTATGAGTTTGCTTATTCTAATTATTTCGGATTAGTGAGATCATACAATATTTATCCTTTTGTGTCTAGCTTATTTCACTCAACATGATGTCTTCAAGGTTCATCCACGTTGTCGCATATAACAGAACTTCATTCCTTTTTACAGCTATATGAATATACCACATTTTATTTATCCATTCATCAGTTCATGGATACTTGGATTGCTTGGCAAATGTAAATAATGTTGCCATGAACATTAGTGTGCAAATATGTGTTCCAGTCTCTGCTTTCAAATATTTTGGAGATATACCTACAAGTGGACTGCTAGGTCATATGGTAATTATGTATCTAACGCTCCAAGGAATCACCAAACTGTCTTTTACAGTGGCTGCACAATTTTAAATTCCCACCAAGAGACTGTTCCAATTTCTCTACATCCTCTTCAATATTTGTAATTTTCTGTCTTTAAAATCAATTTTATTGAAGCATATCCATAAACCATACAATTCCTCTAAAGTTTACAATCAATTATCACAGAGTTGTGCATTTATCACTTCAATCAATAGTAGAACATGTTCATGATTCAAAAAAAAGGAAGCAACAAAAAAACAAGCATACGAATACAAAAAACCCTACCCCTTTGTATTCACTTCTCAATCTCTCTATCCTTCCATGGCCATACATAACTGCTAATCTATTTCTGTCTCTGTAATTTATTTGTATTTACATTTTGCATAGATGGACACAAACAATAGGTGGACCTTTTGTCTAGTTTCTTTTACTTAGTATACTTTTGTTTTTTACATCATTGATGGAAGATTATTAATACAGTACTATACACTATTGTTCATAATTTGTTTTGGTTGTATTTTTGCCAATTACCACCCTGGTATTACCCTCTTGTAACATTAATGTATACTTGCTCTGTTCCAGAGAAAAACATTCTTATATACGCACTATTAACCATATTTACCAAGAAAGTTCACAGTCATGTTTCATTTTTTTATCTTTCCTTCTAGTGATATATACATCCTCAGATTTTCCCTTTCAACAACTATTGTACACATATGTTAGCACTACAAATTACAAACCCTATGATGTGCTTTCACCATTTCTATTCATTTCCAAACAACCATTTTACCAGTTCTGTAGAGATTAGTCCTCAGCTTTCCATTCTCTAACCACAGTCTAGTCTCTGGTGACTTATATTCTAACTATTAATTCCATTAGTTTGCTCATTATACTTTGCTCATAATAGCACAATCATACAGCATTTGTCCTTTTGTGTCTGGCTTGCTTTGCTCAACATAATGTCCTCCAGGTTCGTCATGTTGTCATATGTTTCACAACTTCATTTCTTCTTACAGCTGAATAGTATTCCATCATGTGAATACACCACAGCTGTTCATCCAGTCATCAGTTGATGGATCCCTGGGTTGTTTCCAACTTTTGCTAACTGTGAATAATGCTGTTATGACCATCAGTGTACAGATGTCTGTTCATGTCCCTGCTCTCAGTTCTTCTGGGTATATATCTAGTATTGATATTGCCAGATCACGTGGCAGGTCTATATCTAAATTCCTAGGAACTACTAAACAGACTTCCACAGTGGCTTAACATTCTACATTCCCACCAACACTGAATAAGCCATTCTAGTGGGCATGGAATGGTATCTGTGATTTGATTTGCATTTCCCTAAAAGCTAATGATGTTGAGAATCTCTTCATGTGCTTTTTGGTCATTTGTATATTGTCTTTGGAAAAAGTCTAATCAAGCCATTTTCCCATTTTTAAAATGGGGTATCTTTTTATTGTTGAGTTGTAGGATTTCTTTATATATTTGGATATTAAATCCTTATTGAATATATGTTTTCCAAATATTTCTCCCATTGAGTAGGTTGTCTTTTCACTTTCATAAAATCCTTTGTGGCACAAAAGTTTTTAAATTTGATGAGGTCCCATTTATTTATTTTTTCTTTTGCTGCTCCTGCTTTTGCTAGAAAGTCTAAGAAACCAATGCCCAATACAAGATCCTGAAGATGCTTCCCTACATTTTCCTCTAGAAGTTTTATAGTCCTCGTTCTTGTATTTAGGTCTTTGATCTGCTTTGAGTTGATTTGTGCATATGGTGTGAGACAGGTGAACCCCTTCATTCCTTTGCACACACATGGATATGCAGGTCTCCCAGTCCATCTGACACTTACATATTTGTTTATACTGTTCTTTCTGTCCCAACTGGAATCTAAACTCCATAAATACAGGGAGTTTACTACCAGCCCTTCAAGCAATACCAGGCACACAGGAGACCCTCAATAAATATTTTTGAATGAATTAATTCATAAAGGAGGGATCAGAGCTTTCCCAAGGTGAAAGAGTGGCCAACCCAGGATTTAAGCTTAGACTGCTGGACCCCAGAACCAACATCCTCATCAATAGCTTCTCCTGGTATACCCTCATGGAACTGAAACTAGAGGAGTCATAACATCTACCCATATGGTTAGTGCTGACATACTGAGAGAGCAGGTTTTTTGTTTTTGTTTTTGTTTTTTTGATCTTTTTTTTTTTTATTGACTTTGTAATAATATTACATTAAAAATATATATGTGAGGTCCCATTCAACCCCACCCCCCCACCCCCCCTCTCCCCCCCCCAACAACACTCGTTCCCATCATCATGACACATCCATTGGATTTGGTAAGTACATCTTTGGGCACCTCTGCACCTCATAGACAATGATTCACATCATGGCCCATACTCTCCTCCATTCCATCCAGTGGGCCCTGTGAGGATTTACAATGTCCGGTGATTGCCCCTGAAGCACCATCTAGGGCAGCTCCATGTCCCAAAGACGCCTCCACCTCTCATCTCTTCCTGCCTTTCCCCATACCCATCGTCCACCATGTCCACTTTTCCCAATCCAATGCCACCTCTTCTATGTGGACATTGGATTGGTTGTGTCCATTGCACCTCTATGTCAAGAAGAGGCTCAGATTCCACATGGATGCTGGATGCAATCCTCCCATTTTCAGTTGTAATCACTCTAGGCTCCATGGTGTGGTGGTTGTCCTTCTTCAACTCCATCTTAGCTGAGTGTGGTAAGTCCAATAGATCAGATTGTAGGTGCTGGAGTCTGTTGAGGCTCAGGACCTGGCTATCACATTGTCAGTCCAGAGATTCAAATCCCCTAAATATATCTTAAACCCCAACATTAACTGCACCTCCAGCACATTAGCATGAAAGTCTTATGAAGGGAGATCCCATCTGGGTCCAGAGTCATCACACATAAACACCATTTCCAAAGAGGGGCCATCTGCCCTGGTAGTTAACCCCATCGGCCATGACCATAACTCCCATGGGTCTCTTTAGCCCTCAAAGGAACCAATATCTGGGGGTTGTATCTGCTTTATCTGAGAGAGAGCAGGTTAATCTGTTTACCAACTTTGTGGCCTCAGGCAAATAAATTACTTGATCACTACTTATCTATAAAACTGGAATGAGCCCCTACTTCATAGGATTATAGAGAAGAATAAATTAATATCTGTAAATTACTTAGAAAAGGCCTAGAACAGTACAGATGCTCATTAAAAATTTATCATTATCACCATTACCACTGTTACTGAAAGAGCAGGATGACTCCCAGGCAGGAGACTGTCTTGACACTGAAGCCCTGACATAACACTGAAGCACTGATATAACCACAAGCAGCAAAGGAAGGTGTGAGGAGAGCCAGAAGCCCGCCCCCTCTTTGGCCAGCAACACTGCAATCCTTGCTCAAATGAGGCACTGTGTGAGGGAAAGTTGGGGAAAGGGTTGTGTGTGGTGACAATCTGTCTATGCATGCTGAGGCCCAGGAGCCTCCACTTACTTTAGGGAATTCTGGGGAGCTCCGGGAAGGAATAAGCACAAACTCTTGGAAGGGAATACACCGGCTCCCTGCCAGGCCCCACACATGACTTCGGCCATTGGGAAGTGGTGCTCCTAATGCTATAGGAGCTCCGGGAGAGGACAACTCTTCTAGGCGGACCCACCAGAGGCTCCAGGAAGCAGACAGCCTCCAGGTCTCCCAAGCACCACCAGTGGGAAGTATTGCCAGAGGAGAGGCTCTAGCTGGGAGGATGGCCCACAAGATAGCTTCTTAATCATTAAACCCAAATAGTGACTAAATTTTTTACATGCTATTTACCATAAGCTTACTATTTCTATAGCAGGATACAAAGAAAAATATGTATACATTAAACAATCTTTACACATTGTTTCCATTTGTTTTCAGGTATAGAAAAGAGCCTTATTCATTACAGGTCAAAATTTTCAATACAGTACAAGATGAAAATCCACCTGGCTCATCAAAATAGGAATGTATAAGCTGATATTTAGATAATGGTACCCTTTAATACCTGGTCACCTTCAGATTATATCAAGTTAATTTTCTGTTACTAAAGGTGCTAAGCAAAGTTCAGAGAACAGTTTGACCATCAGGAATACAGGAGACACAGCCCTAGATGAACACAAACAAAAGTATAGCTTACCAGCAAATAATATGTTGCCAATTATTTTAAAATTTGAAAACTATATTCATAGAGGCTTAGAGTTAGAAGAAACTTACAAAATACACCTACCAGAGATTCTCAAAAAGTACCCTCTAATTATTTCTCCTATCAAAGTAAAAGAGATGTTTGCTTATAAACCAGAAAAAAAATTTTAGGGCAGTCCAGAAGACTGTCACCATGGTTTAAAAAAACACAAAACTATCCATTAATACAGGTCAAAAAAATATATTTAAGCTGCAAAAACATGGGAGAAATAAAAGAACAGACACAGAAATCTACATTTTGGAATAATGAATGCTAGCTACAAGAAAGGGAAAAAATAGAAAATACCATTTGAAAATGGTACTATCAGAAATTGTTCTGGACAACTAGATCAAATGATCAACTTGTAAAGGACAAATAATTGTAGATCAAACAAATGATTATTTTAATTTAAAACATAAATCAACCCAGCACTTGTATCATCCACGAACTGAAGAATCCCATACCGATACCAGTTACAAACGTTCAGAGGATGAGGAGATTCTTAAAACATTCTATAAAACCTAACTTCTAAATGTATCACAAGAGGATGAACAAAGGGCCTCTCTCACTACTCTCTAGGTTACTGCATCATCTTGCTGTGACTTCATAGAAACAAATACATGTTTTAAAAAATATTTACCATACAAGTACAATGTGTTTATAAGGATTTTACTATGAATACTTTGTTTACCTATGTCTAATGCATTTGTTCTGACAACGCCTCCTCTTTCATTCTGAGTAACACCTTATAAAATCTATGCCCTGAATAGGCAATTACATGATCACTCTTCTTTATCTTCAGTGGGTCAGAATACGGACCTACAATTTTAAAAAGTAATTGATTTCACTAACATTAGCTCAATTTTAATGAGAATAACTTCACTGCTTTTCTTAAATATAAATTACTCAGAAAAAACCCTGGTTTATCCTAGACTGCTATGTGTAGCACTGGTGGTGATAGAGTGCTATCTGTAGCACTGGTGGTGACAGAGTAAGGAGACTGCTCCACAGTGTGGGTAAGACTGAAGAAGCAGTGTGAGACACACTGCAGTACTATCACAGAACAGCCGATTCAATTCAATCCAGAACATTCCCCAGGTGAAGAAACTGCTAGCTCCAGTTTGACACATGTTATCAAAAAAAAAACATACTCTAAGTCACGATTGTGATATATAACATTTGGTCCCACAAGGCCAAATAAGAGATTGTGAAAGCTCTAAATGAATCATCACCATTGAAATGATTCACTTGCTTGAGGAGAACTCCTTTGGGAACAGCAAACACCATATGAAGCATAATGTGAAGGACTACTTGGTAAAAATAAGAATTATGGGAGAGGGTAAAAGGGGCTTGTAGGAGGGTAAAGACTCTTTCTTTAGGAGCAGAAAGCCTCTTTGAGAACCAGGCATTTCAAGTTGTAATCATGCCCGTGTCATGTGCCATTAGTATCATAAGGCATTCTATAAAAGCAGGCTATTTGTTTCATGAAAACCCTGTGATAAAAGTTTCTTGTTGATGGAAACCATAACTCTCTTAGTAAACATGAATAAATCTGTGCTTTCTTAGAGTACAACAAGCTGATTAGACTTGTTTGTGAGACTGCTGGAGGTTAAGGACAAATTTGTATCATTATTACTCTTAAAGTAACAATAACTTTTCAACCACTTTTAGACAGTTTTGTAAAACATCTAAAATTCCTCCATATCATCTAATATCATGACCCCCCAAAAACCAGTAGCATTAAAAAGGGGGTGGGGAGCAGATGTGGCTCAAGCGATTAGGCCCTCATCTACCAAATGGGAAGTCCCTGGTTAGCTTCCTAATGCCTCCTAAAAAAGACAGCGAGCTGGTGCAATGGACAGGTGCAACAAGCTGATGCAATGACAGACACAAGGAAAATATAATGAGACACACAACAAAGCAGGAAGTGAAGGTGGCTCATGCAATTAAGTACCTCCCTCCTATATCGGAGGTCCCTTGTTTGTTCCCCTGTGCCTCCTAAGGAAACAAGGAGGATGAACAGATGTGGCAAGTGCAAACAATGAGTGGGAGGGGAGAAGTAAACAAAGTAAACCTTTAAAAAAATAAGTTTGGGAATGAACATGACATCAACTTTCCTTGAAATTCTGATAGAGTGCTTTTGTTCTCAGCCTATAATTTACTATGAACAGATCATGTGTAAATGAGAATTTAAAAAATTAAAGTGTAGAAAAGAACTTTAAAATAATAGGTACTCTGAATATATTCCATGTGTTCAAAAAGGGAGAGGAAACCATAAGCATAATGAGGATAGAAATAGATATTCAAAGCATGTTTCTAAGAAGACTCAAGTCAAACTCCTAGAGATGAAAAATATAACGTGGGATGAAAAACACCTAGATTGGATTAACAGTATATAAATACTTAAAAAAAAAAAAAAAGGATTAGTAAACTTTCAGACACAAAGAGAAACTATCTAAAATGAAGTACAGAGAGAAAAAATGTCAGAAAAATAACTAACAGAGTATTGGTGTGCTATGGGACAAAATCAAGTAATTCAATGAAAACAAAGCAGAAACAAAATGACAAACATCACAACAAGGCACATATAGTGAAACTGCAAGAAGATGACAGAGGGAAAAAACACATTACAGGAAAAAAAATTAAAATGACACCCATCTTCTGTCAGAAACACTGCAAAAGTAATAAAAAGTAGAACAATAATTTTTAAAGCTATAAGGGGGGGTGGGAAACTACCAACTAAGAATCCTAAATTCATTGACAATATCATTCAAAATGAAAGAGAAATAAAGTCTTTTTTTTTTTTTACAACAAAAGCTGAAGGAATTCCTCACCAAAACAGAGCACTTCAAGAAATGTTAAAAGCAGGCAGAGGAAAACAGCACCAAATAGAATATGATTCTACTAAAAGGAATGAAAAGCATTTGAAATGATAAAATGTATAAGTAAATATATAAGATTTTATTCTTATTTTTGAAATCTCTTTAAAAGATATTTATGTCTTTAAAGCAAAAATTGTATGTATTGCCTGGTTTACTATACACACACACACATATATACATATATATAAGTATGGTATATGACAACAATTGAATAAAGGAGGGGAGAGAGATGTGATAGTATACTGTTATAAGGCTCTTAAAAGATATCCAAAATAGTAAATATAACTTTGAGGTGAACTGCAATAACTTTATTGTAAACACTATAAACTCTAGAGCAATGAATAAGAAATAAAAGAGGTATATAGCTAATGAGACCCAGAAAAGATAAATAAAAATTACTTGTTTAATCTAAAGAGAAAAAGCATAGAACAAATGGAACAGAAAGAATACATCAAAATGGAAGAATTAAATGCAACGTGTCAATAACCAAATTAAATGTAAATGGTCAATAAAAAGAGATGATCAGATTGGATAAAAAACAAAAACAAAATGAAAGTATAGTTTTATGCAAGAAACCCATTATAAATATAAAGATAAAGACTAAAAGTAAAAGGGTAGGAAAAAGTATACCATACCTGACACGAATAAAAAATCTGGAATGTCTATATTAATATCGAACAAAGTAGAGTTCAGAACAATGAATATTACCAGAGATTAAGAGTAGCATTTCATAATGATACAGCAATTCATAAAAAGACATAATCTTAAATGTGTAGGTACCTATAAGAGAGCTGCAAAATACATGAAGTAAAAACTCAAAGAATTGAAAGGAGAGGTAAACAAACAACAATACAATTAGGAATTTTACCACCTGTCTCACAATAATTCACAGGACAAGTAAAAGAAAATTAGTAAGAATACAGATGACTTGGACAACAATTTTACATAACTTGACACAAAAGACGTGAATAGATCATTCCACTTCAAAAGGAGGGGAGGGGGAACAAAATACCTTTTTTCAAGTACTGTAAAACATTTACCAAGACAGACTCTATTTCAGGCCATGAAAAAGTCTCATTAAATTTAAATACATTGAAATCATAGAAAAAATTTTCTCTGAACACAGAGAAATATAATAGAAATCAGTAGCAAAAAGATTTCTGGATAATTCCTCAAAGGTTTGAGACTATGCAATGCACTTCTAAATAAGTCATAGGTCAAAAGCAGAAGTCACAAAGAAATCCCAAGTATTGGAGACCTAATGGGGAGAAGGTCACAGGAAGGAGCTGGAGCCAGAAGTCAGCAGGAATCCAAGAGAAAAAAAAGAGGACATCATCATGTCACAGGAAAGTCAAGAAACCTAAGGATTGCCAGCTATCCAAAAACACTACTAACCCCAGGAAGAAGTAAGCCTTCAAGCATCTGAAACTGTGAGCCAATAAATTCCTGTTGGGGAAAAAAAAAATTCCTGTTGATAAGCCAACCCACTGTGTGGTTATTTGTCATAGACACTGGAAAACTAAGACAGTACTTTGGAGAATGTTACAGAACCAACTCACTTTATGAATACTGGTAAATAAAGGGGTGAGGGGAAACAGGTTGTTCATCCTGCCTTTTCTATAGGAATTGTACTTCAGGGAAACAAATAATTGATGAGACAAAAATTGTTTTCAGAGGAAGTCCAATAAATATGAAGAAGCAATAACACAAATATCCCATTTTGCAGCCCTTAATAAAATAAAGGATCTCAGACATTGGCCAAAAACAGCTCATACCCTAGTTATATATGGCCAGAGCAGTGAGAATGGCTTTTACATATGTAAAAGGTTGTAAAAACAAAGAAAATTATGCAATAGAGATCATACGTGGCCTGCAAAGCCTAAAATATTTACTATCTGACTCATTACAAAATATATTTGGGGGGAGCAGATGTAGCTCAGTGGCTGAGCTCCTGCTTCCCATGTAGGAGGTCCCAGGCTCAATCCCCAGTACCTCCTAAATATATATATTTAGCAAGATCTAGCCAATAATCATTAACAGCTGCTAACCCATTTGGTAAAAAGCTGATAGAGCATTATACAAAAACTGGGTCAGACTACCAGCACATAAACTCACAGATTAACCAAAAGAAGAATAACTAGATACAAGCCTCCTGAAATGATAAAATAAGTAGTACACAACAACAGCTAAGAAGTATTCTTGCCAAAAAGTCAAACTTGAATTGTCTCTAGATCTAATTTCCAGTTTACAACAGAAACTGGGATATAGAAATACATTAAACACCACATGAAGATACAATCAGGAAAATCCAGAAAAGTAGAAGCTCTATGGGACAAATGAAATGGTTTCCTCAAATAAATTGAAAAGAAAGAGGGGGAAAAAGTAACTAATAGATGGAAAAATACTTAAGGGATCTTGTGAGTAAAGGGTAAACACTGGCCTGGGTTGGTGCAGATTTTCCTGGGAATGACCTAAGTGTCCCACTTCTACTTGTTTCCGTGGAAACCACTGAGTTAAGATAAATGTAGATTGTTATGTCTGCTTCATCTGCTGCAGAACAGCCTCTGGATTGTGGAAGCTGTAAAATGTTATGCAGGCCTGGGTTGTCAACCAGAATGATATAATAAATTAGTGGAAAATTGAGGCTGGGGCTTCACTGTGTCAAGGTGACCTTCACACACCCTAGCTCTCATTCCTTGTCAGCAGAAACTCCCAGAACTGGTGAGAGGCTAAAGGAAGCTGTATATTGGGTTAATTGTTAGACTTCCCAATGAGATGAAGATGCTGTATCTGCTATATTCCATGCCTTTGGTACTTATATAAATCTAAATAAATAAAGTATTTTTAGATTACAGTCATTTGCATCTCTCAAGTCTAGTGGCCAACTTAGACACAGCATGACCAGAACTGAGGTGGTGCAGATACATCAACCAAAGCAATGTGTGACTCGCCTTCGGATCCTGATTCAAAGCAGCCAACTGTAAAGATATGTATGGGGTATGTGTGTAGAGGGGGGTTGTTTGAGAGGGGAAACAGTCGAATACAGAGGAAACAATAAGGACTGCCCATGAGTTGTAATTGTTGCCACCTGGTGAATACTTGAGAGTTCATTATATTCTCTTTTTATAAGTCTGAAGTTTTCCATACTTAAAAAACTGAAGGATGAAAAAATGTGTGAAGAGTAGTAAATAAATAGTATAAAAAATATAGGCTCTTGGTCCATTCACAGGGCTGTTCTTCTAGAAGATTTGATGTGATTCAGTGTCTTTAGAAATGTCTGTGACTCTCTCCTTAAACTGACTTGCTTCTTCTCTCTTCATTGTGTGCTTATTAAATTTTTTTTCATATTATAAAACTCAAATACTAACCTAGTAAATATTCCTGGTTAAAGACCCCAAAAGTAAAAATATCTTTCTTCAGGGAATTACATAGCTTAAAAGTGATAAAAACCAGACAAGAACACAATAAAAGTAAGGGTAAATCAAACCAATCCCAATTTTTTGTCACTTGATACACTCCCTGAGAATCAGAATGACTCATCTACATCTCCTTTCTGGGTTTATTTTTTCAACTGTTATTCCTCTATTTCACTGATTTTATTCAATTCAATTGAACATATATTTGCTGAGAATCACCAGAGTGAGGCACTATGATGAGAACAAGAAGTGAGAATGGATGGAGTACAGCATCTCCTTGGGAGCCAGGCAGGCAGTGCTTCATCCCACCTACTCCAGAACCAAGCATTATTACTAATATACTGAATTCAGTACATGAATTTCTCTGCTCACAGATGGCTCACAAACGGAGATACCCACTCCACATGTTGGATTACTAAATTTGGTTTCAGAACAAGGCAGGAAAAAAAAAGTTAAAAATGATTAATAATAAGAACTGAAACACCTCTCAACATCTTATTATTTTAAACTAAAAAATTTATGGCCCTAGGATGTTGACTAATAACTTGAAATACACACTGCACTAAGGACGGAAGCCTTGTGAGTGATGGCTGGGACTAGGAGCTCCAGCTGAATATTCTTAATTAGGAAATACTGACCTTAGATGTCTGTTACAGTAACTTGTTTTGGAAAGAGTCCTTAGGCAAAAAGATCACAGATTTTGTTATGCTTTCCACTGTAAACAAGTTTTTGCTTTCCCTCTGATAAAAACACTGTGGTTTCTGCAAGCAACATTGATGGAGCCAAAATGCATGTATGCTTTTTGCCTTATTAAAAAAAAATTAAACAAACTTCTGGCTTCTGCTTCAAATATTATAGCTGAGAATTAAGTCATATATGGTGAAAGAGAAAAATACCACGTAGTCAAGGAAAGAATGTGAACCATCACTCAGTATATAATTCAAGGATAGTAGTTAGTTGGTAAACAGAAGCCTGTATTTCAAGCTCAGTGAATTAGCCTGATTTTATAATAGAAAACATGGTAGAAAAAAACGCATGTATTTTCTCAAGGAATACAGAGTACATTAAAAACCACACCCATGGTCTCTATTACGATTTTATACTAATGATAGCACAACCAGTCCCAGTTTTTCTCCAGAAACCCTGACCCAAGTTTTCAACTAGGAGCTGAAAATCTCCCACAGGCATCTCAATCACATATCCAAAATTCACCTATCATCTTTGCCCCACTATGAAACCTCTTCCTCCTGCAAGATTTGCCTGCAGAACAGTGCCACAACGTGCCAGCCAGAAACTCGGGGCATCATTGATCTCTCCCCTTTTCCATCATTCCCCTTTTCAAATCTAATCAACTAATGGGTGGTGAACTTTTTCTGTAAAGGGTCAGATAGAAAATATTTTTTTCAGGTCAGATCTTCCAGGCCAAAAGGCAAAACTGAGGCTATTTTGTCAGTACTTACAAAACAAGAAAGGAAACAAATTTCCACAAGTTTTTTATTGATACAATTCAAAATATAATAATAATAGAGTCCAATTTTTTGTAACAAGAAGAATAGATTTCTCTGTGGGGGGAATAATATTTTTTTTAGTTGAGGTTCAAAAATTAATGTTCCCTATCATCGAAATTTATTATAAATGTTCATCTGTTAATACTGATAGGTAAAAAGTTCTACCTGTTTCATTTTTAAAAACATCTTTTCACACAAGTAGGACTGGCAAATACTTGTATCAATCCATGAGCGCGTGGTTTTAATTGAGCATATTCATCATTTTGAACACATTTATATTCTTGATACTTGCCTTTTAGCATGTCATTACAATGCAGATTAATCATTTACAATGAAGGTTGCTGGGTGGAAACTCTTCACTGCATACTCAAATAGATTTTAAAAACTGGAAATTTCCTTTATTCTTACACTGAAGTCCATAATATATGACTAGAAGTATAGTTTGAGCTCAGAATATTTATCTGCTGCAAATTTGGGTGGGAATAGAGAGCACACAGTTTAACTTCTGAGAGCATATGTAGAGAGTGTAGAGGGCAGCTTGGCATTGCTGCAAAAGTTAGTTGTCATCAAATGACTTTACTGCAGTGTAAGTTTTTACATGTAAGCACCATTTCGCCTTTTTAGGTTAATTCCACTAAAAAATTTGATCAACTCTGTAACAAACGCTAACTTTCAAAGACATTTAGTGTTTGGTAACAATGGTAGAAGGTGGTTCTTCTCATTCAGAAAAATTTCAGTCTTGACCCTGAACTAAAATAAAACACAATATGAGTTGGTAAACTCATATTCGTAAATACGTTTAAGTCTGCAAGAACAAATGAAGTTTACCAATGACACTAATGGTTCAACAAAACAAGATAGATTCATATATTTTCCACAAAGCATATGCCAATGAGTACAGTGAATAGCTACATGCTTTGAACACTAAATTTTCACAAGTTTGTAAATATATCTAAGATTCTTTCTGCTCCATATTTTTACCACTACCACATGCAAACCATCTTAGCATATTCCGCTTCACCTTGCACTAAATTAGTGTTTTCATTTCTTTTAAAATAGTGCCACCTGGATTTGTTCCACGGAGGCTACTCAAAAAGGCTAATTCTTTAGTCCCTTCAAACTTTCACCCACTCCCCTAATAAACTACAATTGACCTGTATCCATAACACCTGTCGATTATTCAAGACCCAAATAAAAGCACCTGAGCTTTTTTGCTTTGTTAATTAAATTAACTCTTGATGGAACTCCCATATCCTCATTTTTGAACAACTGTTCTTACCTAAAGGCCAAATGTCAAATAAGTATACTTCCTCTGAACATACTTCTTCAACTAAAAATGATTTATTTAACTCACCATTGATAAATGGCTCTCATTACTCGGCTAACAAATACACCACTCAAACTTATTTTGATTGCAACTCATTCTGATTTTTCATTTTTGTGAAGACATTCTCTGTGAAGAGATATTCCATTTTAAATTGCCTAATTTCTCTGATAAGTTTCCTGTGAATTGGGAGTATTGTGATGAGTGTTTAGTCCAGTAATGTCAACGCATACTCTATTATTTTAGCACATCTACAGTGTTAACGCATAGTAAACACAATGCTTTGCCATCTAATTTAATAGCAAAATAATCCACACTGTACTATGCCTTAAAAGTGAGGCATTTAAAGTGCACACTTCTTTTTGGTTTGACATAATGGGTTTTCCCTGGTAACAAAAATAAAAATAGAATTAAAACAGCAGTACATATGGCAAGCAAAACACTCTTAAGTTATAACTGAGATTTGCACTGTGCTGAGCAACAACGCAAACAATGTAAGTTCTGTTTCAAGGATCTCAAGGTTAACCACACATTGGATGATCCCGTAGAAGGACTCGCAGGACCCAGGAGGCAGCTATACTCAAGACTATCGTTTTTTTATATCAACAAACAAGAGAAAACTACTCCTCAGGCAGGAGGAATCCTTCTGCGGGCTTCCTACGTTTTCCCGGGCAGGAAGGGCCATACAGAATGCACTTCTTTCTCCAACAGTGAAACGCAATAACACAGGTGCGATATCTCTGCCCAGGAAAGCCCCCTTGTGATTCAGAGTCTAGGGTTTTTAATATGCGCTGGGGAGAAAGGCACCACAATCAGCCATGACTACTGAAACTCCAGGCTCCAGAGGAAAGCAGGTGTTTGGTACCCCAGGCAGGCAAAACAGTCTTAATTTGGCAGAAACATCTAAAAGCCAAGTTCCCAGATGCAAGCCAAGAGCCAGCCCCACCCTACTGCCACCCCCAAGCAGGCTGTTCTAAAGACGGCTACTTAAGGCCTGCACAGCATCACAGTCACCGGAGTTAACTGCTCAACTCTGACACTGCAGCACAAAGTCAACCACACACAACTAAAAATGTGTGAATGTGGCTATGTCCCAATAAAACTACTTATGGATACTGAAACTGGAATTTTAAACAATTTTCACCTATCATTATTATTCTTCACTTTTTTGCCATTTGCTAAAAAATGTGAAAAACATTCTTAAATCACAGGCTATAGTTTGCCAACTGCTAAACTAAGGCTCTCTGTGACCGCTTCTATCCTTATCAGTGGCACCGGGAATCTGTGTTTCTTTTTGTTGCATCATCTTGTTGCATCAGCTCTAAAATATGTACAGCGCCATTCCTGGGCAGGCTGCACTTTCTTTCGCGCTGGGCAGCTCTCCTTACAGGGCGCACTCCTTATGCGTGGGGCTCCCCTACGTAGGGGACGCCCCTCCATGTCACGGCACTCCTTGCCCACATCAGCACTGCACGTGGGCCAGCTGCACACGGGTCAAGGAGGCCCGGGGTTTGAACCACGGACCTCCCATGTGGTAGGCGGCCATATCCATTGGGCCAAGTCCGCTTCCCTGTCTCTTTTAACTGTCCCTCCCTTACTCCACACTACAGTTGTTGCCTTTCTGAATTATTTCAACTCACAACGGTTTCCTTTATTCATCACTGTATCCTTATATCGAGCGTGGTAACTGGAACATAATATGTACTCAAGAAATTTTTACTGAATGACTATATTGTCATTCCTAAACTTTTAAAGATATTTTTCAGATTTGTAGGTAGTCACAATAAAATGGTATGGTACAGTATTACAGCCAAAGATAGAATGCAATTGATATAATGGAATAGAAAATAATTATACTGGAAAACTGTTTGAACAAATTATTTAAAATTTCACATTTGTTATTCCCCCCTACAATAGGCCTGAAAAATTGAAATTCCTTTGCCCTTTTCCTCTATCCTCCTACTTTAGAGGAAGAGATGCTCCACTCTCGTCTGAGCACTTCCACCGATGCTCTTGATCCAGGCACTAATTCTACCAAATATCCTCTTTCCTTAAGTCTCTTTCTTCCCATTAGCTATTTTCCTGAATAAAAAATTAGCTCCTGTCTCCTCCATTCTTAAGATCTCACAAAAACAACACAAGTCCTCTTGATTTGCCCCAACTACAGCCCCATCACTATTCTTCCCTATGGCACCAAACTTTTGGAAAGACCAGTCATTACCTCTTTTCCTGCTCGCTCTTCTACCTATGCCAGTCTATATTCCACCTAAACTATCCTGAAGCAGCTGTAAGAGAGTAATCAGTGAACTGCCAACTCCAATGGCTTCTTTATAGTTGTCAGCATTCTTGACTTTCTGCATCTTTTAAGAGTTCATCATGATATAAAGATAGCCCAGAAGAGAGAAATCAACAACTCTTCCTTGGGAATGAGGGAACATGTAACAGAAAAGTGGTATTGGAGCCAAGTTTCAAAGTTTTAAAAGATGAGTAAAGCTGGGCAGGGAGACAAGGGCAGGCCAAACCAAAGCAACAGCGTATCCACTGGCATCAATACCTGCTTCAGACTAGTATGATGAGATCAGTGATCTGGCATTGATGAACATTAAGTATAACAGGGAGAGGAACCAGAAGGCTTGAAAGGGGCAAAGGGTTTTTAAACCACTCTTAACAAGTCATCAGTCTTCCTAACACCTTTCCTCTAACTTCTCTGAAAATTCTCTGATATCCCCCACATTTATCTAAGGAACTCTAACAAAAATACATGCCGACACTCAAACAAATACTGAGGGAGATTTCACGACCTCAGTCATACACACTTAAGAAATGGCAGCAGCAAGGCTTCAGATTATTTAATATCACTTCAAGTTAAGTTCAAACACTCAATTTCCTTGTAGGTCAAACCCATAATGGCACCCAACTAATCCTGACCTCTGACAAGAAAACACTGTAGGATGCCTGCCCTGCATTTTAAAAATACATCTTCTTTCTAACATGCTATTCTTCTAAATCCTCTTTTCTCCTTTCTGCTCTCAAATTAAAAAGGATTTTCTGGACACACAGTGTAGTAGGCTGAATTATGTGCCCCCAAAAAGCATGTTCTTAATCTTAGTCCATTCTTTGGGTATGAATCGATTGTAAATAGCATCTTTTGAAGAGGTTGCTTCAGTTAAGGTTTGGCCCAACTGAATCAGGATGGTCTTAATCCTACTACTAGAGGCCTTACAGAGACAGCCACAGGGAGAGAGCCAAGGGGAGGAGTCGGAAGCCAGAAGGCAAAAGAACCTGGAAGAGAAGAGAGGGCAGTGCCATGGATGGGAAAGCCAAGGAACCCAAGGATTGCCAGCAGGCTACTGATCAGAAATAGGCCAAAGTCACTGAATTTACCCTTGACATCTGTTACTAACCTAAACCCACAAAGGTGGACTTAGACAATTTTCTAGTTAAAAAAAAAAAATCATTAGTTTATAAGAATTATAATTATCCAACTTCTCATGAAAAAGTAAAAAAAAATCACATTAAATATTAATATTACCATTATTTAATCTCTTTATATTTCAGGACATATATAATATTTAGGGTGTAATGATCTTTGTATATGTCTAATCAAACAATAAGCATAAAAGTCGAGAATATTTCAGGAGGTGTTTGAGAGTATGGGGTGAGGAGATGAAACTGCTTGCAATGTTTTAAAAAGTAAGATGAAGAAAGTTATTTGCTTAAAAAAATTATATCTCATTTACTCTTTTTAAGGGTTAACAACAAGTATTGCAAATGGTACAAAAACATACCTTCATAGAAAATTTTATTTTCCCAGGTATATTACATAACAACACACTTAAAATCCATAACACATTTTAAGAAGGATACCACAAAACTGGCTCAAATCATCTATCATTTCACTGATTCCAAAGAGAGGGGGAAAAGAAGAGAGAAAGAAGATTACATCTTTTCCTTTAATAAGCAAATATAGAATATTTACCAAAATATCCTTATAAATCATTGGTAGGGATGTTACTATGTTTGCATTTTGAGTATTACATGAATAATATCTAGGCTAGTTTCTTTTTAAATAGAAGGATAAGTGACACAGATACATGAATTTGTCAAAACTCAGCAAATGTACAAGAGGTATGTACTCCATTGTTTCTAAATTTTACATAAAAACTATAAACAAATACTGAACTCTTATCTAATTAATGACATGCCCAATGAAGCAATTTCAGGGAAGTGTTATGATGTCTGCAATTTAATTTGAATCCATGGGGAAAAAATAGGACAGATTGAAGGATAGAAATGGATCAATAGATACATGATATAACAAGTAAAATAAAATATTCATGATAGAAGCTACATGGTGGGTATTCAGGTGTTCACTGAGAGCTTCTTTCAACCTTGCTGTGTATTTGACACTTTTCATAACAAAACTTGGGGAAAATGTTAACCTGCTGTGGTACCCTCTGCAGATCTTGCAGAATGTGGGGCATAAACCACTTATCTGAAAAAAAGATCGAGATGTCCAAAAACATGAATGGGGCAGTGCTTCTCTCAAGAACACCTAATGGTGAGCTGCTATGATTGTTTTTCTTTCTAAATTACCTTAGAAGAGTTAATACCCAAGGGAGGATCATTTCCCCAGTGTTCATAATAGAATTTCCACTAAACCTGAAAGCTGAGGCTACCACCTGACCTTTCTGGGGCAATGATGTCAGCTGAGGAAGCCTGAACCTTCCCATCCAGCAGGGTTACGACAGGTAGTGGAGAAGTAGGGCTTGCTCCTCCGCATCTTTCTGTATTACAGTGTGTTATGGTCAAAATTAACAGGAAACGACACCAGCCCTCTACAGACAGCACCTCAGAGTACATATCCCTCAGAAGGGGGAGCAGGGGTCATCTCTGGCCTCAAGCTCTGGCCAGGCAAGGGGACTAGGGAATGGAGAGGAATTTCATCTTGTAAACCAGAGGTTTGTAATGTGAGTCCCTGAGTCCCTAAGGGTATAATATAAGTTTCAAAGATTCTGTGACCTCCATCAAAATACACAGAAACTTTTAAATATGCATGTGTTCTTTTTATTTCCTGATGCGAAGGTCCACAGCTGTCATCAGGCATGAACTTAAATTAGCGATAATGCTGGCAAAAGCATTCACAGATGTATGTATATTACATACAAAGATATTTATAAGGAAGATACTAGCAACTCACTGTCAAAAAGTCAGTTGAGTTGAATTATCTGTGAAGGTAATTTTCTACACAGAATCTTCTGTTCTTTTCCTTGTACTCTATGACAAGCATTCAAGAACACAAGCTATTTTATGAATGAGATCTGTGAAGAGAGCCAGTTCATTGTGAAGATGAGGGATTCAGAGCAATCATAGATATGTGTTAGTCATAAGCACCTATCAAGTGCCAATAACTGCATGAAGCCTGTATACAAAAACAAAGAGAGCTATATGCGTGTGTACACACACACACACACACACACACACAGCTAACGAGAGCAAACAAAGGTGTTCTCCGGTGGTATAGCATTAGCAAAATAAAATCTAGCTTGGACCCTCCCCTAGTTTTCTTCCCTTTAGTCTCCATTGGGTGTTGGGCAAGAATAGGGAAGAATATGCTGGTCCACCAGCTCCAGCAGGGTGAATGCTCCCGGACACTGCAGGGAATCCACACTGTTGCTTTTTCACCATCACATGTTTTCACAGTCAGCTCCTGCAAGGGGGCGGGATTTGTAATTCTGCCATATTTTTTGTTAAATTAGGTAACTGGTGACTATGAGAACCTGATTAAGATTTAACAGTATCTATTCAGATAGAAAATGCTAAATTTAAACAAATCATTATGAAAGTCAAAGTCATCATATATATATTATAGCAGTCGTAGATCTACAGAAACATCATGCAGAAAGCAGACTTCCCATATTATTCCCTCCCAAAACACAGCTTTTCCTATTATTAACATTTTGCCTTAGTATGATACCTTTATTACAACTGATGAAATAACTTTAGCACACTGTTTACATTAGGTTCATTCTTTGTATTGTACAATTATGTGGTTTGTGTTTGTACATGTGTGGTAATTTAAATACAACTTAATATTTCCTTTTATCCCTTTCCAAATATACAATTCAGTGGTGTTAATTACATACATAAAATTGTACCTCCATCCCCATCATCCCTTGCCAAAACAAGAAGTCGTTATATATTTTTAAACTTTTGTAGTTTCACAGGCACAAGTTTCCAAGCAATACTTATTTCTTTCTTTATGCAAAAATTAGCAATAAAAATTCTAAGGTTGATGTGCATATGGGCACAGAAGGGGAAGATGCAGGCATCAACTTATTTACTAAGCCAAACTCTTTTCTATGACTGTGACATTTTTGTTCTAATCAGATTCCACCCTTGCTCACTGCCACCTCCTGCAACAATATAATACTCTTGATAGTTGTCTTCTAATCAGCTAATGGGGACTAGCAGGAGTCGCCAAAATGAAAGAGAATCCTCTTTAATTGGAAATGACACCAGATAATTTTAAAAGTTCTATTTAATAAATCAAATTATAACATAATCCTTCCATTTACCTGTCTTATTATTCTTCCAATATTACTTAGAGGTGACAATATTACATTTACCACTGAGGATAAATTCAGTAATGCTTCATTTACCCTCAGCTTAACTGTTCCAAAGCTCAGCTCAGCTCGAATATACAGACTGAAACCTGTCTCTCTCCATCCAGATGACTTTGATTCTTACTTAAATGAGATTCAAAGCTTTTAACAATCTTCTATGCTGGTTCTCCATCCGAATATTTCTTTTTTTTTTTTTTTTCCTTTGCAGGATCAATTAATTGTTTTCAAACTGCCATAGAGTAAAACTGATTTTTGGAGGATACACAGTTCTATGAATTTTAGCACATACAGATATATCTACAATTCAGGATAAAGAAGAGTTCCATCACCCCAAAATACACCCACATGCTCTCTCCCTTTATATTCACACATCCCCAACCTCTAACCACTGAAAATTGATCTGCTCTCTATCACTACAGTTTAAATCATACAGTATATAACCTTTTGAGACTGGCTTCTTTCACGCAGCATGCCTTTGAGATTCATCCAAGATGTGGAGACTATCAATAGTTTATTCTTTTTTTAATTGCTAGGTGTACTCCACTGAATGGATCTAACACTGTTTATTCATTCACCCACTGAAGGATATATGAGCTGTTTTCAGCATTGGGCGATAAGGAAGAGAACTGCTATAAACACTTTGTACAGGTTTTTGTGGGAACACAACTTTTCACTCCTCATACCCAGACACAGGACTGCTAGGTCAGACGGTAGGTATATGTTTAATCTTTAAGAAACTGCCAAACTGTTTTCCATTTCCACCAGCAATGTGTAAGTGGTTGCTCTATAACCTCACCAACAGGTATTGTCAGTACATTTTATTTTATCTAGTCTAATAGGTGAGTGGTATCCCTAATGCTGATGATGTTTAAAAATTGTATATGTTCTTAACTGCCATTTTAATATCCTCTTTGGTGAGGTGTCCAAGTCTTTTGCCCAATTTTCAATTGAGTTGCATGATTTCTTACTGAGTTTTGGGAGTTCTTTATATAATCTGGATACAAGTTCTAAGTTGGATATGTGACTTGCAAATATATCCTCCCAATAAGAAACTTCTTTTCATTCTCTTAATGGTACCACTCACAGTTAAAGCGTTGAATTTTGATGAAGTCTGTCTTTTGTCCTTTTATGGATCATGGTTTTTGGTGTCATGTCTAAGAACTCTTTGCTTATCCATAAGTCACAAAAATGTTCTTCTAGTTTTTCTCATGCTAATTTCATAGTTTTACATTTACACTTGGAACTTTGATATTCTTTTTGAATTATGGGGAAATTCTTTTTTTTTTTTTTGCACATGGATATCCAATTGTTCCAGCAGAATTTGAAGGAAAGACTTCGCTTTCTTCATTGAATGGATTGCGTACCTTTGTTGAAAATCAACTAGCCATACTTGTGTGTATCTATATCTGGACTCTATTCTGTTCTAATGATCAGGGTACCTATCCCTTCACCACTACCACCCAATTACAGTCACTTTATAGTAAGTATTAAAGTTAGGGCGATATAATTTTTCCTTTATTCTTCTTTTCTAAACTGTTTAGACAGCTAGTTTTTTCACCTTTCCATAGAAAATTTAGAATAAGTTTGTAAGTATCTACAAAAAAAAACGACTGGAATTTGTATTGGAACTGCTTTAAATCTACAGATGAATTTGCAGAGAACTGACATCTTTATTATTCATGAACATCAGATATTTAGGTCTTTTTTATTTTTCCCATTTTGTAGTTTTAAGCATTTAGATGCTCTATAACATGTCTGGCTTGTCCTTAGGTAGATTGTTCTCAGAGCTTTTGTGTAAAAAGCAATTTTAAAATTTGAGTTTCCAATTGCGTATTGCTAGTATTTAGAAATACAATTGAACTTTGTGGGTTCACCTTGTACCCTACACCTGTGCTAAACTCACTATTAGTTCTACCAGTTTTCTTGAAGATTCCATGAGATCATGTCATCTGCGAATACGAACAGTTTTAATTCTACTATTTCCATGTAACTAAACATATCTAATATTGACTGTTTTAGAAATAAAAACTGCGGTTGTTACTAGTCTTACAAGCCATACCTAAACACAGGGCTCTCAACCATCAGTTACAGCTGCCAAGGGAGTTTTAACCATCTCCAATCAATTTAATTGAAAGTTTTTTACTAGTTTCAGTCTCCTTCCTTTGCCCTTGGTACTCCCATTGTCTTGCTTCTAGCATGTCTCACATGCAAGCCCACCCAAGCAATCACCAGTTTGGCATTCAAATTGGTATTCTTTACATGAAAAAAGAGCAATGTAAGAAATCTAGCACATATTTTTTATGTTTCTTTTTAAAGAATAAATAAAATTTACTGTAATCTGTTCAGCAACATGCAAATGTACTAATAACCCTTGATAAAAACTAAGTCTATGCAATCTAAGGAAATATGGAGTAAAATGCATAACATCAGATGAAGTCAATCAATGGTGGCACACTTAGAAAATACAAGCCTGAAGAAGGGTGTTCAGAGGATCTGATGACGTGAATAAATCGGGCTTTCTCAACCAAAGTTCAAGAGAATTAAGCACTAGAGAGACTATTTTCTCAATTCTTCCAAGGAGGTACACAGCTATTACCATTCTAAGTGCCTTAAGAACGTTCAGGTGTAAGTTTAGGCTTAATTTTCTCACTAAACCCAAACAGAAAGACTGAGAGGGACAGTCAAGATTCATGAAACGGCAAGGGAGACTTTAAAATGAAAACATACTGCTAGTATTCGCAAATTGAGTCATAAAACCATTTTTATGGAGAGCTTTCATATGCTACTCACTGCTAGGTGCCAGGGATATAAACACACAAGTCTACAGGAATAAAAGGAAGGTAAATGATACAAACAGAAGTTCAGACGGGACAGGCAAATAGTGAATAGAAGGTAAGGAATATGAAGCCTGGAGTTCTTGTGAAGGTACTCATATACCAATAAGAGAAGTCTTAAGTCTCAACAGTTTCCTTATCCCCCAAGTAATTAAAATTCACTTAGTAGCAAAATAATTTCACTCTTTCCCTTTTTTTAATTCACCCAACATTAAAAGGTCCCATGATGCCATTTTCTGGTATTATGACCTATGATTACTGCAATAAAGCTATCATGAAATATTGTTTGATGCACCAAAGAACACAGAACCTTCTAGTCCTTCCATTGACTCCAAAATCCTAAAGATGAATATGTACCACCTGTCAGAGTAGCCTCTTTCTGTCTGTCAAGAACCAAAATATCCTAAAAGTGAGTGCAAGATGCATGCCACCAAACTTCAAGATGTCAGCCAAAGTCATTTTGTCCCTCTAGTTTCATCATCAATCCCTCTAGTTCCATGATCAATGAAAAGAAGGTTTTAAATCTCCAAAATCCTTTCTGGTTCTAACAAACTATGAATATATGAATCTGCCAAAGGGATTTTTAATTATCCAAGAAAAGATTTGTTTTAAGAAGGTGTGTGGGCAGTTGGTATTTGGCCATGAGGCTACAAATAATAAAAAGATCTTATTAAATATTACTCAAAGTCTATCCCTAATTAAAAGGGTTTTCTTCCCCTTAAGAAAAAAAAAATAGGCCTCAGACCATTCTCATTAGTTGGCAAAAGATCTTAAACAGTATAACCCATTAATAAATACCTTAAATAACTTAAATCATATTGCTGCCCACTATGCAAACTATCATTGTACTCTACTATTCATCTAAACATCTGACAAGAAAATGTTACAAAGGACAAATCCATATATTCATAGTAGCCATATTTAAATTCAACTCATCCTTTCTCATCTACACTAACAAAAGGCAGCTTTCAATAAAATATAATTGTGACAAGTCAAAGTTATGGTTCAAGGCATGCTTCCAAATAAATATTAAAAAAAAAAAAAAAGGCATGCTTCCATTCATTCATACGAAGCTCATCAGTAATTTGATGAACAAAAATACTTATGTTGTTTTAAAAGGAAGAACATTATACATGAGGTAAATACAAATTAAGTGAAGTCTATCCTCAACTTCTATAAAATAAGAATAATGCAGACAAAATATATGCCTTAATTGTTAACAGTGTGAGTGGGAATGTTTTTAAAGTCAATTTGAGTTTATATTCCAAGACCAATAAAAGGTTCTTACTCTTGGTATAATAATTTCACCCATGTGAATATCTCCTAATGAAATATACTTTTAAATCTACGCTTTTTAGTACAGTAGGAGAACATATCAATATGCCAAAGTACACTGCATTTAAGACCATCAGAACAGAAAGAAAATTTTTTAAAACATGTACATTTATGAAATGTATTCTAAAAAGGAAATGGATACTCTAGATCATAAGAGTGACTTTTGACTATTAATAAATCTTCATTCAGAAAAAAATTCTTCTAAACTCCACTCTTAAAAAAAACATTAATAATTCTAAGTTAAATGTAAAGCAGAGACAAAAACAACACCCTGGTGGTGCTGAAGACTGAACTGTCCTAGTAACAGAAATATCCTAGTGGTACAGGTACCTTCTGGGACCCCCATGAGGCAGATAATTAATTATAATTATTAACATTTAAAGAGTGATGATTATGTGCCAGCTACTGTAATAAGCAAGTTATTTGTCTTATTTATTTAATTCTCACAACTACCCTTAGGAAGGTAGTAATTTTTATTTTACAGACGAGGAAACTGAACTCTGAATGCTACCTTAACCCATCCAAGAGCACACCACTGATAAGTACCAGAACCAGGACTTAAACCTTAATCTATATGACCCTGAATCCACGCTCTTAACCACTCCTCTATATTGCATTAGTAGTGACATTTCAAAATAATAGCATCGAAAAGTTTATATTTTACACAGAATATATACACATATCACAAATATACAGATAAACATACATACACTCAAAAGGTGCTCAAAATTTCTAATGGATCAGGAAGAGTTTTGGAAATCAAGGATGAGACCAGCAAGGTATAATTCTCACCTGCATGTAAAAGTTCTACAGAATCACATCTTTTAGGGTAGGAAGGGACCATAAAGAGCAAATTCAACTCCTCAATTCTACCAATGAGGAAACTGGAGCTCAAGGAAATTACGTCTCCAGATTACAAAGGAGAGAGTTGGGAAATGATCCCAGGCTACCCGGCTCCCTTCATGCATCTTATATCTGTCTCAAAAAAACAAACAAACAAACAAACAAAAAAACCAGAAAAGAAAACCCACGTATTCAGTTAAATGAGCTGAATCAAATCCAAAGCAAATCTTGGGATTCAGTGAATCCCCTCCATTTTGGAATTGGATCTGAAGCCAAAAGGGACTATGAATAAGAGAGAATACACAAAAGAAAAAGGAAAGACAGTAGACATGCAAGATCGAAGAAAAGGAAGGGAAAAAGCATTAATCTAAAGGAAAAGATAAGTATGGATATGAATGGAACAATTAAACTATTCTAGGATCTAGAGGTTTATAAGTTTAGGAACCATTAAGATCTATGCAAAGCAGTAATAGGATAAAGGAAAAAGACTAAGAAAAGAGGCAAACTGCATTGATACTGCTTCAAATAACCATTCAAATTTTCATGTATAAGTCCTAGTCATAGTTGGGTTCTGAACTAGAGTGTACAAAAATAAGACAATCATCAAAAAATTTAAAAGCCCTCTTTCTTCCATCATTAAATTCTGAAAATCTACTCAAAAATCTCAATGGACTACTAAAGGATGTTAGTTACATTCCAATATAGAATATTTGGATACAGCTACAGTAAAATTAAGAAAAGTAATTGTTTGACAAATAACTGTTGAAAGCAAAAAAATTTAAGTCCAAATCAAGTACCACGTAGCCACAGCTAGGCGTCACAAAACATCACTAAAATTTGCTTTCAGCAGCAGAGGAACTTCACCTCCCACTCTTCTCAAGGGCATGTGGCACAGATGGACATCTCTTTTTTTCAACCTGTGTTCAGTATTTCAACATCAGTGCTGCCGTAGACATTTTGCTTTTATTTTTGTTGCTTTGCCTCTTACTTTGTGTATAATTGAGAATTAAGGTAAGGAAATGAAAACATAAATCCAATGGCTGAAATAAGAATGAGAAAGAAGACGGGGTAGACAAAAAAGGGATTTAACAATTTCATGATTTGGAAGTGAAAGTGGAGATGTTTATTAAGAATTTGATAGAGTAAGCACAGAATCAAAAGCCAAATAACTATGGGATTGCAGTCAACTCCAGAGTGAGAATAAGACATGAAGACGCTCACTGAATTCTTAGGAGTGGTAAATTACCAAAGAGGGTGCTACTAGCTGACATGCTATACATGTCATACACTGTTACTATGCAAACCCACTTTCAGTCATCATATATTAGACAAGTCCTTCCTATTTTATGCATGCTCTATGTTTGTGATGATTTCTAGGTACATAACTTGAAGAACCACACATGTAAAAAGAACTATCAATATATTTCATGAAGAATAAAACAGAATTATTTCTCCAGTTAACCAAACTACTGTGAGACTCTTAAGGAAAGCAATGAATTAGGCAGCCCTTATTTCTTTTATTGTACTTAGCATAATATCTGGTAAATATAGACATTCTGCAAATGTGTGAGGGGAGAATAAACTAATGAATATATGAACAAAGTAGACCAACTGAATTGACTGGGGAAATATTCCACTTACACAAGCTACTGGTCCTAAATAAATATCCACCCTTGCATACCTTGTTCTCAAAAACTTAGATAGACGTATGGAGAAAACAATCAACAGAGAAAAGGGAAAGGAAGTGGGGGAGGAGGAAAACAGACTAAAAGTCGTGTTTTCTGTCCTCAAAAGCAATACAAAAATAAATAAGATATTTTACAAGGTAGAAAGACCTTCCTAAACCAACATTCTCTTACAATTAATGCTTATTTTAAGGATAAGCTAAAAAAACACCACAAAGATACATATTACAAATCTCAGAGCTACATACATGGTTTAAAAAGAGAAATCAGGATCTTAAAAAATGACTTTGCCTTAAACCTATTTCCTTAGTAAATTTACAGAAAAATAGACATTCCTCAGAGACTACTTCATCAGATAAAGTAAATGAGGTCTTAACTACATGCACTATTGCCTTTTTAAAAAGCTAAACAAAGCATTCTGTTTTGTCAGGGCAAGAAAAAATAAAACTGGTGTTACCATGCTGTGCTGTAGTAAAATAAAAGCAAAGCATCTTAAAAAGCAAATATGGGATATATATTATTCTTGTATTGGAAAAATCTGACAGACCATAACCCACAATCACATGTGTATTCAATTATACTTAATTAAAGTTGGACTACAGAGGTGGGGGGGACTTGTATTACACACACACACACACACACACACACACACACACACACGGCTGGAAAACAAATTTCCTGAAGCAGGAAAAGTGAAAGATGATGTTCTTTGGATACAATGAGTCCACTCCCATTGCACCCTTGCATGTGCAACTCATTTCCACACAACCGAGCTCAAGTAAAGGTAAAAAGGACAAGGCAGGAGGGTACAGGAATCACTTCCAAATCTGTATGATTTAGTAGTACCATCCTTTAAATATCATCCCAATAGGAAATTCAAATTTCACTCCCTTGGATAACCTCAGTACATCTTAAGAGACATCTGACACAATAAAATATGAATGTTCAGCAGTTCTTCCAGACCACCTCTGCATGTTCTCCATTCTCTCTGTAAAAAAACTGGTGTCCACAGCATCTTTCTCAGATTTATTCTTTAGATTAATCTTCTAGGCTAACTGGCTTTCCTTTCAACTAACTGAACAACCACAGTTCCAATCCAGTCAGATAACACAGCTTCTTGAGTACACCCTTTACAGTATAACACAAAGAGGAGCCATGCTTAAAGAAGATACAGGTGACACTTTAGGTAAGAAACATAACAAGGACAGGGAAAGGCAAGGAAGGGAAAAAGAAGGGGCTTCTTGCAGCTAAGATACTAGACTTCAATTGCAAATTGCAGAGCATGACCGTCCTCTACACTGACCAACTAGTGTTAAGGTATGAAAAGGTTTGTGAAAACGAAGTCCTTCGACTTGCTCACAAAGGGATCAGCAAACTTTTCCTTAAAAACCCAGAAAGGAAATGTTTTAGGCTTGGGGGATACAGAGTTGCTGCCCTGACTACTCAACTTTCCCCTAGTAGGAAGAAAGCAGACATAGGCATAATGTAAATGAATAGGCTTGGCTGTGTTTCAACAGCACTTTATTTACAAAAAAGTAAACTAGGCAGCTCTCCTTTGCTGACCCCTGGTACAGGCAGTTTAACTTCTGGTTTCTATTTCAATGTATTTTCCATTTTTTGGTATAGTTTTTATATGTTGCTAAAGGCAGTACAACAAACAATAGTGTGACCTTAAAAGAGTTTACTTTTTCTTTCTACTTTTCCAGTTAGTAGAAAGGACTGTATTTTATGACTATTTTTGTATCAAATAAAGTTTTTAATTACAAAATCTTTTTTCTCTGATATTAATATAGCTAACCCAATTTCTTTGATATTTCTTTATTATCTTTTTCTATTTTATTTGCAAACTTTTCATCATTTTTTAGTTTTGTCTCCTACAACTCAACAGTCAGCTGATTTTTAAAATCTCTTCATTGTTTTTTTACTATAGAATTAATTAATTTGGACTATTATGGCAACTAATAATTTGGATTTTTACTATCTGTTGGGTACTTTTTCTTTGTTCTGCTTTTTCCTCTTTGGTTGTCCTCTTGTCTTCCCTTTTGTTGGTGAGGGGATGGCTGAGTTCTGTGTTTGTTTTTCCCCAACTACATTTTTCATCTTCAACTTGTTTACAAGTTATATATTTAATTTGTGTTCTTTATATTTTTTGACATATTCATTAAATTGTACAAAGCCTAAACTTAGTATCTTGATCTCCCAAAGAATACAAGAACTGAAAAAAAAAAAGTCAACTGTCTAAATGCTCTGAAGACTGAACAAAGTAGGCAGATTTTAAAGGGGAGCCAACTTTGAAAGATGGTACCAGGGTGACATTCCTAATTTTAAGAATTTAGATTGAGGGCAACTGCAGTTGCAGCATCAGACAAGGTGGCAAAAACAAGACCCACAGTCTTTCCGGACTGAAAAACCATCAAATGGAACCTGGAGCAACTAAGGCCATTGGTATTCTGCAGATTCACTATTGTGAAATTAATTTTCCATGTCCCTTACCTTTTCTTTTCCCATCAATTCTCTCTCTGTGCTTCATTCTGGGGAAGGGCCTCATAAATTTTTCTTCTAATTCATTAATTTTTCCTTCAGCTGTGTCTATTCTATTATTTAACAATCTCCTGAGTTTCAATAATCTCAATCATTACACTGTTCATTTCTAGATATTCCATTTAGTTTTTTCCAAGAGTGACTGGTCAGTTCTCAGTGTCAATTATTCTTTCATGATACTTCAACATGCCCTTTTATTTTCTTAAATATATTAAGGTTATTTTATATTCTACATCAGATAACATGAATATCAAGTTAGTGTGGATCTCATTATCTTATTCATTGTTTCTAACTCATACTCTTTTGTTACATGATTTAAAATATGCATTTTAAGTTCAAGATCCTCAGAACTTGTGGAAATTCTCAGTGGTATGTATATAAGCCCTTCCACAGAAAAATTGTTACATTCATTTCTGCAGAATCCCAGAGAGCACTGGTCAGTCAGGATCACTTTAAACTAAATTGTCAAGGTTTTTCAGGCCATATTAAGTATTGTCAATTCAAGATGGAAACCCTCAAAACGCGAGCTTATGGTTATGAATTCTCAGGGGAAGACATCTCCTTCTCACAGAGAAATTAGAAAAAAAAATAGCATGGTTCTTTTGGTTTTCCTTTCAATTTAGTCTTTCACAAGAGTGTTGTCTTTGGAGATACCAACTTTATGGATCTATTGGAATTTATGACCCAATTTTCCACCTTGGTAGAACCCTAAGCTTCCTCTATTAACAACGCTACTTGCCACACTCCCCAACCAACTCTCACACCTTGCCTTAATGTTGATCTATTAAAACCACAGTGCTGTCACCAAGGATAGTCTTATGCTCCAAGGCAACTTCTAGCTTTAGCTCTCTTTGAATTCACACTCTCTTATTATTTATGGACTAAGAATCTGGACTAGCCATTTCCTTTATTTTTATACCAGGTCAGCAATGCATTTTTAAATGCATTTTAAAATATATATATTTAACCATATATTTTAAGGTATTCTATACCCAAAGTTTCTTCCAGGTATATTTTGCTTTGGCTAGACAGATGAAATATATCTTGCCTGCCACTTTTATCTTTCTACTTTAGTCCACCTGTCTTATGGCCGCCAGAGTTATCAACTTAACCATATCTGATTATGTCTTCCCAGTGCTTTTAATATCCACATGGAGTCTGCAGGACTTATAAATACCAATTCAAGCTCAACATACAAGCTTTCCCACCTTTTTTCACTGTTTTCAATCTTCACCACACAATCCAAATATACTCAATGCTCCCTAGTTCTACTATTGATATAAGAGCAGCTTCTATTTACCAAACAGTTGCCATGTGTGAGTTACTATATAAAGAGTCTCCACCGTTATTTCTGCTCCCAAACATAATCCTAAAAGGCAGGTATAATATTATTCCCATTTTTTCTATGAGAGGAGTAGAGAGTCAAGAAAGTCAAACAACTTGGTCAAGATTACTAAATGAGGGAGACAGGACTTGACTCCACATGTATTTGATGCTGAAGTCCAGGTTCTTCCTTCTCTATGCACACTGAACTTTACTACATCATCTGAACATGGCAAAACTTTTAATCACCTGTGATTCTTTCCTCTATCCAGAATGCTATGTGCCCTTCTCCATTTGACAATCCTCTATTCATCATCTGAGAATCAACTTATATATTAGCTCTTCTTCAGTCTTTGCTGACCAATCCTGGAAAAGATATTCACATTATTTCCTGGTACTTTATATCTCTTCAATTGTGTTTGTACAAGTGATCCACTATTTTCTTTTTATGTGATATTAAATGTTTCTTACACAAATAGTTATGTTTATGAAAAACAACATGTAGAAAAATGAAACATAATCCCATGAAATAATTCTATGGTAAAGACTTTTCTATAATACAGATTTAATATTTGTGATTTCACATTAATACCCAGTCCCTTCACTGCAAATCTGAACCTGCCTTCCATAGATTTGCAGAAATCATGTATATAGTTTAGTGAAGAAGTGGGGGGTGGGGAGTGGAGAGAGAATACTGATGAAAAACAGTTAGATAAAAAGGCAAATAAAAACCACAAAAACCACTTTGTAGTAGATAAGAAGTAACTATTATTTTAAAGAGGTTTTTTTCCCAGCAACTCATCAAAAAACTTCAACAAATAAATTTACAAATACATAATAAAACATAAATCCATCTAAAGTGTACATCCAAAGTGTATGTATAATCATGTAATTATGTAATTGTGCTTTCATCAATTCAATCATTTTTAGAGCATTTCATTATTCCAGTAATAATAAAAAAAATAAAAAATAAAAAATAAAAACTTGTCACCTCTCAATCTTTCTATGCTCCCCTTCCATACATGGCTGCTATTTTTGTTTTCTTCTCTCTAGTATACATGTATTTACGTCATATAGTATTAGTCTTTTATATGCAAGATCACCCATATTTTTATTTTACATGAATTTTCACCGTTATACAGTCCCATGCTACATTTTTTAGCTTTCACTATAGTAATATACAAGTCCTTAGATTTTCCCTTTCAACCTCTGTCATACCCATAGAATAGCTCTGCTACTAACCAACACTATGACATGCTCTCACCATTTCCATTCATTTCCAAAGATTTACAACCTTTTTACCAATTTTGCACAGATTAACCCTCAGCTTTCCATTCTCTATCCTTTATCTATTTTCTGATGACCTATATTCTAATTTTGAGTTTACATAATATATTTAGTTCATAATATTGCAATCATACAGTATTTGCCTTTTTGAGTCTGGTTTGCTTCAATCAACATAATGTCCTCCAGGTTCATCCACATTGTCATATGCTTCATGACTTCATTTCTTCTTACCGCTGCATAATATTCTACAGGATGCATACACCACAATTTGTTTACCCATTCATCAGTTGATGGAAACCTGGGTTGTTTCCAAATTTTAGTAATCATGAATAATGCTGCACATCAGTGTGCAGATGTCTGTTTGTACCACTGCTCTTTGTTCTTCTGGGTATAGACCTAGTAATGGGATTTCTGGGTCACATGGCAAGTCTACAGTCAACTTCCTTAGGAACTGCCAAACAGTCCTCCACAGTGGCTGTACCATTCTCCATCTCCATCACAGTGAAAAAGTGTTCCTATCTCTATATATCCTCTCCAACATTTAGTTTTCTGACTTTTTAATAGTGGGCAGTCTCATGTGAAATGATATCTCATTGTAGTTTTGATTTGTATTTCCCTAATCACTAGTGATGTTGAACATTTTTTTCATGTGTTTCTTTGCTGCTTGTATTTCTCCTTTGGACAATTATCTTTTTAAGTCTTTTGTCCATATTTTAATTGGACAGTGTGTCTTTTCATTGTTGAGTTGTTTGAGCTGTTTATATATCATGGATATTAAACCCTTATCAGATATGTGATTGCCAAATATTTTCTCCCAAAGAGTTGGCTGTCTTTTCACCCTTTTGAAAAAATGCTCTGAGGTGAAAAAGTTTGAATTTTGAGGAGGTCCCATTTATTTATTTTTCCTTTTGCTATTCATGCTTTAGGCATAAGGTTTTAAAAACTACTGCCCACAACAAGATCTTGAAGATGTTTCCCTACATTTTCTTTTTGGGATTTTTATGGTTGTCGTTTTTATATTTAGTCCTTGATCCATTCTGAGTTAATTTTTGTATAAGGTGTGATAGGGTTCCCCTTTCTTTCGGATATGGCTGCCCAGTTCCAACACCATTTGTTGAATAGACTGTTCTGGTCCAGCCGGGAGGACTTGACCACCTTGTTAAAAATCATTTGACTGTAGAGGTGAGGGTCTACTTCTGAGTTCTCAATTCAGTTCCATTGGTCAATCTGTATGTCTTTATGCTAGTACCATGCTGTTTTTACCACTGTAGCTAAGTAATATGCTTTAAAGTCAGGAAGTGAGAGTCTTACAGCTTCATTCTTGGTTGTTTTTTTTTTTTTTAAGACTTTTTTGGCTATTCACAGCCCCTTACCCTTCCAAATAAATTTGAGAACTGGTTTTTCCCTTTCTGCAAAAAAAGTTGTTGGGATTTTTATTGGGATTGCATTAGATATGTAAATCAGTTTGGGTAGACATCACATCTTAACGGTATTTAGTCTTCCAATCCATGAACATGGAAATGTCCTTCCATTTATTTAAGTCATCTCAGTTTCTTTTTTTTTTTTAATTTATTTCTCCCCCCTCCACCCCCAACTGTCTGCTCTCTCTCTCTCTCTGTTCATTCGCTGTGTGTTCTCCTGTGACCGCTTCTATCCTTATCAGCAGCACTGGGAATCTGTGTATCCTTTTGTTGCGTCGTCTTATTGTGTCAGCTCTCCATGTGGGCGGTGCCATTCTTGGGCAGGCTGCACTTTCTTTCACACTGGGTGGCTCTCCTTACAGGGCGCACTCCTTGCGTGTGGGGTTCCTCTACATGGGGGACACCCCTGCGTGGCAGGGCACTCCTTGCGCGCATCAACACTGCGCATGGGCTAGTTCCACATGGGTCAAGGAGGCCCGGAGTTTGAACCGCGGACCTCCCATATGGTAGGCGGACACCCTATCCATTGGTCCAAGTCCGCTTCCCTGGGAGGTTTTTGATGACTGTTTAGATCTCTTCACTTGTGATTGGTTTGTTGAGGTCTTTAGTTTCTTCTAGGGTCATTTGTAGGTCATTTGTGTTTCTCTAGGAATTTGTCCATTTCATCTACATTGTCTAACTTTTTGCCATATAGTTATTCATAGCATCCTCTAATGATCTCTATTATTTCTGTGGGGTCAGTGGTAATGTCCTCCCTCTCCTTTCTGATTTTATTTATTTGCACCTTCTCTCTTTTTTTCTTTGTCAGTCTAGATAAGGGTTTGTCAATTTTGTTGATCCTCTCAAAGAACCAACTTTTGCTTTAATTGATTCTATTTTTTTTTTCCCTCGATTTCTTTTATTTCTGCTCTAATCTTTACTATTTCTTTCCTTCAGCTTGGTTTGGGATTAGTTTGCTGTTCTTTTTCTAGTTCTTCCAGCTGTGCAGTTAGAGCTTCAATTTTAGTTCCATCTTCTTTTTTAATATAAGCTTTGAGAACTATGAATTTTCTTCTCAGCACTGCCTTTGTGGCTTCCCAAAGGTTTTGATATGTTGAGTTCTCATTTTCATTTGTTCAAGATATCTGCTGAACTCTCTTGCAATTCTTCTATGACCCATTGATTATTTAAGAATGTATTCCTTAATCTCCATATATTGATGAATTTTCCTTTTTCAAAACTATTTTGAACAACTATCTGTAATGAATTTCATAATAATCCATATAGGTTTGATGAGTTTGTAAAATATTTGAAATATATTCCTCACTTTAAAAGAAGATGTCATGGGGAGCCAATGTGGCTCAGTGGTTGATCTCTGGCTTCCCACTTATGAAGTCCCAGGGTTTAATCCTGGCCCCAGAACCCCAGAAAAAAATAAAGAAATTTTTTTTTAAAAAGGATGACATGCAGATCATGGAGAATGAGCCTTAATGCCACTATCAGCAAGAGAAAACTGGGCTAGAAGGTCTCTGACATTAGGGTTTACTGGAAAAACAAATGATCAGATGATATACAACAAGTCCCAACTATGCCACTTACTAGCTCTGTGGTCTTAAGCAAATTGCAATTGAACAAGTCTAAGGTTTGTTTTATGTATATACAGCAAAAGTGAACTTAATAATTATTCTGAATACATACAGTGTGCCAGACATTGTATTAATTACTTTATATAGATGACCTCTTTTAATTCTCACGCACTATTACTGTTCCCTTTTTATAAATAAGAATATTGATACCTATAGAGGGGCTGAGTAACTTATACTATGTCACACAACAAATGGTGGGACCAACATTTGACCCCAACCAATCTCAAGCTGCCCTTTTCATTTCATCTCTTACCATTCCCTTATTCAAAACTGCCTCACTGACTCATTCAGCCCTTTTTGTATAAAAAGTCCTTTCACAATTCTATACCACTGTTCAAGGAGGTTTTATTTCCATCTGCTTAAAATGTTTTCAATCTACCTACAAGATAAACTTTATAAATACTACTTCTGGGAAGGCTTTCTCTAACACAAGCAAAAAAAATTCATCATGGTCCTAAAATAACTTTGTTCATTCCTGTATTACTGCACTTACAATGTTTTATTGTAATTTAATTATTTTGTGATTGTTTCACTCATAGTCTGTAGGATTCTTTAGGGCAAACACCAAATTAACTCATCTTTCTGTCCTCAGCATTTAATAAGTATTCAACCACATTTATCCACACTGAATAAATGAATGTCCAGATGCAGGGTTCCTCACTGTCTTAAAGAGCAAACAAAGGACTGTTATACACGAAAAAATAAAATAAGCTTTTTCTTTTTTTTAACTAAGATTTCTTTTAGTGGTGTTCCTAAACTTGAACATCTTAAAATTACCTAAAAACAATTTCGTGTTTTTATCCAAATAGAAAGTTATTTTCCCTTCTTGAAACTAAATAGTTTTGTCTGTTAAATAGTAAGCAAGATGCACACTGTAGTTAGATCAATGGTGAAATTATTTTTAAAATTTGGTCATTTCTTTAAATAAGTGATTAAGAAAGTTAAATATTCAGTTCAAAGTTTATTTAAGTAATAACCACATGAAGAATTTTCAAATTTAAGATAAATTCATGTTCTAATCCCATGTTCTAATCTAAAAACTTTAACTGAATGGCACAATTGAAAGGCATTTATTTAATATATTTTTTTATAAAGGCTTTTATTAAACCAGCATTTTAAAGTTCTGTAAGTTAACAATAACTGTTTCACAGGTATGAGCCAATAGTGCCATCCACTGTTCCTGTTTTAAATACAGTTTTGTAATGGAAGTATAATTTCATTTTGTACTACATTTAAGTGAAAATTAGATATTTTGGGATTTCTCTGAAGGTACCAAAAAAGCTGCAAATTTCATGAAAACTAGTTTTTTGATAAGAGTAAAAATGTGACAATTTCAAAATTGCCATATATTTCACATATTTAATAGCCTGAAATAAGTTTTACTTCATTCATAATATAGATTCACATATTTTTCTTTTCCAACAATCAATTACTGTAAGGGAGAAGTAATTAAAAATTTCTGTATTTAAGGAACATTGCTGTCACTGAAATATTAAATATATGTGAAGTGAATACTTTGAGCAAGACACCAACACAAAAGCTAAGAGAGAGGATGAGATGAAACTCCAAAAAAAAAAAAAGCCCAACATTCATTTAAAACTGAGCAGGCACACAGGGGACTGAAGAGGTTAAACCCAGTCTTTTCACTCTAGTCCCAGCAATTTCTTGCTGAAATATTCATAGTACAAAAGATGGGATGATGTGGAGAAGGGGAGAAAGGGTCTTAGAGAATTGCTGGCAGAGTTTAGGATATAGGAGCATTGCAATTCTAACACGACCACTTATTAAAGTCCCCATAATGTGCCAGGCTACACGTAAGCATTGTGTCCAAGAGATTGGCTCTGAGAGGCTAATTTACGAGAGTCGTGCAGCCAGAAATTGACAGTATCTGTGGCTCCACACTCCAACTGCAGGGTTCCTTCCAATGGGACACAGACTCTACACTCTAATGGCACCCACTCCAAGTTCACGACAGAAAGGAAGACCCTGCTCTCCACAAGTTTACCAAAGAAAACGAGTAATATAACAGTTCTCTACTCATTTTAGGGATTTGCCAATATAACTATTAAAACCTCTACATGTAAGTTTCACAAGGGCCACACTATGACATTTATAATTTGATGCAGACAGAATAAAATAAATAAATGTGTGACTTAGCTTAAGCTACAACTCTAAGAGCAATCATTTGCCATATCTGGGAACTCATATTGTTACACATCTAATCAGAAAGACCACCTTTCAGAGATTAAGACACATGTTTTAGCTATATTTTATCTTTGATTAACACCAGAGGCTTTGCTAATTAGCATAATAAATGATAGAAATAGTTTTCATTTCTGAAAAGAGTAGTTATGGAATTAGCATAAAATGTTAGAAACAGGAGCTCATTTGTGAAATCAGTGGCACTCAAGCAGTAGAATGGCTAAAATGTTTTTGAGAACAGGATGAAGAATACAGTAAAACATTAGCCTAGACCAGTGTATCTCAAACTATTCATGCTGATAGACCAAGATTTTTATTTCTAATCTGTTGTAGATCAATATTTTTGTAAAATACAATAATAATGAATTACAAGCTATTGGAGCAATACCAAACTTCTTTAAATGTTTCTAAAATACTTGCTATTAATTTCCACACTTGTCCAGACTAAGGGTCAATAGTTAACAACTCAGCACTGCTCCAAAGACCACCCTCTGAGTTGCACTATCCTAGACCATAAGGAATGATATTCTACCTTGGTCCCTTAACCTACCTTCCCTGTATGCAGTCTGGATGCAAGAAGTTGACTATATTGTCTCAATTGGATCAAATTAACCTTTCATGCAAGGTATGATTTAAATAACTAAAAGGAGAAAGAATTAGGACTTCACCAAGCTTATAAGAATAGCTGGTCTGTGCCAGCTTGTTTAATAAATTCTTATTGCATATTTTGGACTGAGACTTTTCATTATAACCTGGCAGCTAAATAATATGCAAGCAACTAATCCTCAATGGTAGCTAGTAATGTCTATCTAAAAAGCTAAGCATTGTACACGACAAAATTGGCTTAGTTTAATTTAAAACAGCCAGTCTCTCAATACATAAAGTGTTTGACCCAAAATTTTAAAGTAATGACTCTAAACTGCTGAATTCTCTTGGGGAAATGTTGTCTTGAGATGCTACTCTTGGTAATGTTTTGTAACCATTGTCTCTGAGAATGGAACTGAGACTGAAGGAGCTACTCTGAAGAGAGAAGATCAGAACAGGGCCATGCTTTACACAATGAAAACCCTGGAATAACATTCTACCATGAACTAAAATAGAAGAATATCTTTGATCCTCAACACCACACTGAGTAAGGAATAAGATAGAGATTTAAATAATTACTGAATACACTAAAATGTGTAGTCATTTAAAAAGGGATTATAAAAGGTCCTAATTTTTATATACCCAAAATATTAAAAAGATTCATCCCAGGGAAGTTCAAAGAGTTTCTAACAGAATCTCTGGAATTTAAATTCAAGCTTCTTAATACTATTTCTAATTAAATACCTCAAAAAAAAAGTTTTTCGATAGAAGGCAATTTTCTGCAAATTGTAATTTAATTCTAACTTTTAAAAGCAGCATTTTGGGGGGATTTGGGGAAGATGGCATCAGACTAGGCAGGCAGGGCTTGATTCTCTCACAAAAACAATTGAGAAAGAGCCAAAAGCTGTCTGAAGGACTGACTTTGGGGGTCAGCAGGCCAGGACTTGCTACATAACTCCCAGAAGCATGAGGGACAGTCAGACGGGGAACTCAAAACAACAAACAAGAGTTACCGAACACCTGTGGCAGATGCACAATCCCCACGATATCAGACTGGGGTAAAACCCAAGGCACAGCCCTGTCAGCTGTTACAAAAGAAAAGGGAAGAAGAGTCATGGGGCTTCTCTTCAGTGAATTGAGCCAGCAGAGTCAGCTCTGAATCTTGGCTCTGGCCAGACCAAAACACAGGAAAGCAGAGTTTGAAAGAAACACCTCAGTGGAAAGGTGCACCGACGAGCACCATCTGCTGGTCGAACTGGAAACTGCATGGACAAAAACTGCTTTTGGATCTCTTGCACCTTAACTCCTGGGAGAAAATCTGCACCCCATTAATGAGTCACTGGCCCAACTGTGGTAACTTAAGCTGGGCAATTTTAAAGACCTGGAATAAGTTGAACCAGGTATCAAAGAAGAGCTGTGGGAAAGAAAAAAAAAAAAAAAAAAGGCAAGAGAGACAAATTGGCCATTAGAGAAAATTCACCAACATATTCAGATGCCAAGACACAAGCAAAAAATTACAAGCCATACTAGGAAAGAGGAAGAGATGGCCCACCAAAGGAAGAAACAAAATATCCTGAAGAGATAGAGGATTTAAGATACTTAATCAGTGAGAATCACCCAACTCTCCTAAATCAATTCAAAGAATTAAAAGAAAATATGGCTAAAGGGAAAAAGGATATTAACACAACACTGGGTGAACACAAAGAACAATCAGAAAGCCTGCAAAGAAAAGTAACAGATCTTATGGAAATGAAAGACATGATGGATGGGATTAAAAATACATTACAGGAAAGCGAACTTGGCCCAGTGGTTAGGGCATCTGTCTACTACATGGGAGATCCGCGGTTCAAACCCTGGGCCTCCTTGACCCATGTGGAGCTGGCCCATGCACAGTGCTGATGTGGGCAAGGAGTGCCGTGCCATGCAGGGGTGTCCCCTGCGTACGGGAGCCCCACGCACAAGGAGTGCGCACCATAAGGAGAAGCCGCCCAGCATGAAAGAAAGTGCAGCCTGCCCAGGAATGGTGCCGCCCACATGGAGAGCTGACACAACAAGATGATGCAACAAAAAGAAACACAGATTCCTGTGCCGCTGATAACAGAAGTGGACAAAGAAGACAACAAAGCAAGTAGACACAGAGAACAGACAACCGGGATGGGGGAGGGGAGAGAAATAAATAAATAAATCTTTAAAAAAAATACATTACAGGGAGTAGATGTGGCTCAAGCTGTTGAGCCCTACCTCCCACATGGGAGATCCTGGGTTCAGTTCCCAGTGTCTCCTGAAAAAAAAAAACAAGCAAAACAAATGAAAAAACCAACTCAGGAAAGCTGATGTGGCTCAGTGGTTGAGCACCAGCTTCCCACAAACAAGGTCGGGGGTTCAATCCCTGGTCCCTAGTACCTAAAAAAAAAAAAAAAAATTAGAGACATATAAGAGCAGATTTTAACTGCTCAAAGACAGAATCAGTGGTTTCAAAGACAGAACATCTGAACTGGAAAAGAAAGGAGAACAGAAAGAGAAGAGAATGGGAAAAATGGAACAGGGTCTCAAGGACTTCAATGACAATGCAAAATGTATGAACATACACATTATCAGTGTCCCAAAGGAAGAGAATGGAAAAGGGGCAGAAAAAACATTTGAGGAAATACTGACCGAAAACTTCCCAAAACTTATGAAAGATGTAAATATCAATATCCTAGAAGGAAAATGCACCCCAAACAGAATAAATCACATAGACATACCCTGAGACACCCACTATTCAGAGATATAGAAGGGATTCTGAAAGCAGCAAGAGAAAAGCAAAGCATCACATACAAGGGAACCTTGATAAGATTAAGTGCTGATCTCTCATCAGAAACCATGGAGGCAAGAAGAAAGTGGTATGATGTATGTAAGGTAGAAAGAGAAAAACTGCCAGCCAAAATTCTATATCCGGCAAAACTGTCCTTGAAACTTGAGAGTGAGTTCAAAGTCTTCAAGGACAAACTAGAACTGATAGAATATGTTACCAAAAGACCAGAATTATAAGATATATTAAAGGGAATGCTGAAGCCTGTAAGGAAAAAAAAAAGGGTGAGAGACTTGGAGAAGAGTGTAGAAATGAAGATTATTAGGATTAGGAAGGATATATTATAAAAGGGTAAAAAGATAAGATAGTAGTAAGTTATGACAACAGAAAGCCAAAGGACAAAATGGACTAAGTAATGCCTATAGAGTAATAACATTGAAATGTTAATGGCTTAAACTCACCAATAAAGAGAGTGATAGAAAGGCCAAAAAAATATGAGCCATCTATGTACTGTCTAAAAGAGATGAACCTCAGATGTAAGGACACAATCAGGATAAAAGTGAAAGGTTGGAAAAAGATATTCCATGCAAACAGTAACCAAAAAAGAACTCGAGTAGAGATATTAATATCATACAAAATAGATTTTAAATGCAAAACTGTTATAAGGGACAAGGAAGGTCATTACATATTAATAAAAGGGGCAATTCACCAAGAAGAGATAACTAGGCTATATATTTATGCATATAATCTGAATGCACCAGGATACATGAGACACATAGCAGCAAAGCCAAAGGAAGAAATAGATGTCTCTACAATAATAACTGGAGACTTCAAAACATCACTCTCAGTATTGGACAGATCTGGAGAGAGTTTGAATAATAGGATACGAACTACACTGAACAGATATTTATAGAGCAATGCGCTCTAAAACAGCAGGATATATATTATTTTCAAGTGCTCAAAGATTCTTTTCCAAGATAGACCATATGTTGGGTCACAAGACATGTCTCAATAAATTTAAAAGATTGAAATTACACAAAATGCTTTCTCTGATCAAAATGGAATGAAGCTAGAAATCAATAATGAAAGGAAAGGGGGGAGTTAATAAATATATGGAGATTAAGCAACACAGTCTTAAATAATCTGTAAGCCAAAGAAGAAATTGCAAGAGAATCCAAAAACACATTAAAAGAATTATACATCATTACCAAGTGAGTTTCAACCCAGATATCTAAAGGTGGTTCAACACAAGAAACACAATTAGTGTAATAAATCACATAGATAAAGTGAAGAAGAGAAGTCATACGATCCTCTTGATTAATGCAGAAAAAGCATTTGACGAAATACAGCACCCTTTCTTGATAAAAATACTCCAGAAGAAAGGAAAAGAAGGAAGCTTTCTCAATATGGTAAAGTGCATATATGAAAAATGAACAGCTAGCATTGTACCCAACTATGAAAGACTGAAAGCTTTCCCGCTGAGATCAGGAACAAGATGAGGATGCCTGCTGTCACCACTGTCAGTCAATATTGTGCTAGAAGTTCTAGCTAGAGTAATTATGCTACTTAAAGAAATAAAAGGTACTCAAATAGGAAAGGAAGAAGTAAAACTTACACTATTAGATGATGATAAGATCCTGTATCTAGAATCCTGAAAAATCCACAAAAAAAGCTACTACTAGGATTAACAGACAAGTTCAGCAAAGTGGTGGGATACAAAATTAATATGCAAAAATCAATAGCATTTCTATACATTACTCATGTGCAATCTGAGGAAGAAAAAAAATCCATGTACAATAACAACAACAGAAATCAAATATTTAAGAATAAACTTAACAAAGGACATAAAGGGCCTTTTTTCAGAAAATGACAAACACTGTTAAACCAAACAAGATTTAAATAAATGGAAGGACATTCTGTGTTCATGGATTGGAAGACTAAATATCGTTAAGATGTCAATTCTACCCAAATTGATCTACAGATTCAATGCAATCCCAATAAAAATCCCAAAAGCCTTTTATGCAGAAATGGAAAAACCAATTCTCAAATTTATTTGGAAGGGTAAGGGGCAACAAACAGCAAAAAAAAAAAAAAGTCTTAAAAATGGCGTGGTACTGGCATAAAGATAGATTGAGCAATGGAACCAAATTGAGAACTCAGACTCTCACATTTACAGTCACATGATTTTGACAAGACTGTCAAACCCTTCCAGCTGGGCCAGGACAGTCTATTCAACAAACGGTGTTGGGAGAACTGGATAGCCATATCCAAAAGAAAGAAAGGGGACCCTTATATCCATCTGTAGCAGCTGGATATTATTGATGAATTCCAAAAAGAAATATTGGACTATGTTTGTAAACTGATCTTTTCCTCTGGGCATGTTAGATTGTACTGGATTCACAGGTTCACTTGATTAAGTAATTATGTAAACCTCTTGTGCCCCAGTAGGGCGTTGAATCCCCACCCTTTGGTGGGTGGGTGGGGACTCACAGATAAAAGGCATGGCAAAGGCCAGAGTTAAGGGTTTTGATGCTGGAGTTTGATGTTGAAGCCTTAAGCTGCAGCCCCGGAACCCAGGAGCCCTGAACCCTCTCAAACATCGGAAACTAATTTGCTCCAACACATGAAAATAGACTTTGCTGAGAGAAGAAACGTATGCTTTATGGCCTGGTATCTATAAGCTCCTACCCCAAATAAATACCCTTTATTAAAACCAACCAATTTCTGGTATTTTGCACCAGCACCCCTTTGACTGACTAATATACCACCTTATACAAAAATTAACTCAAAATGGATCAAGGACTAAATATAAAGGTGACAACCATAAAACTCCTAGAAGAAAATGTAAGAACACATCTTCAAGACCTTGTGGTAGACGGTAGTTTCTTAAACCTTACAAAGCATGAGCAATGAAAGGAAAAATAGATAAATAAGACCTCCTCAAAATTCAACACTTTTGCACCTCAGAGGACTTTGCCAAAAGGGTGAAAAGGCAACCGACTCACTGGGAGAAAATATTTGGCAATCACATATCCGATAAAGGTTTAATATCCATGATATATAAAGAGTACTACAACTCAACAAAAAACCAACCAATTAAAAAATGGGCAAAAGACTTGAAAAGACAATTGTCCAAAGAAGAAATAAAAATCATGAAGAAAAACATGAAAAAATGTTCAACAACATTACTGATTAGGGAAATGCAAATTAAAACTACACTGAGATATCATTTCACACCTATTAGACTGGTCACTATTAAAAAGTAAGGAAACGAAATGTTGGAGAGGATGAGGAGGGATAGGAACACTCTTTGGTTGGTGGGAATGGAGAATGGTACAGCCACTGTGGAGGACTGTTTGGCAGTTCCTAAGGAAGTTGACTGTAAATTTGCCATGTGACCCAGAAATCCCATTACTAGGTCTATACCCAGAAGAACAGAGAGCAGTGGCACAAACAGACGTTAGCACACTGATGTGCACAGCAGCATTACTGCTAAAATTTAGAAACAATCCAGGTTTCCATCAACTGAGTAATGGATAGACAAATTGTTGTGTATACCTACTATGGAATATTATGCAGCAATAAGAAGAAATAAAGTCGTGAAGCATATGAAAACATGTATTAACCTGAAGGACATTATGTTGAGTGAAGCAAGCCAGACACAAAAGGATACTGTATGATTGCACCATTATGAATGACATATATTACATAAACTCACGGAATTAATAATTAGAATATTATTACCAGAAAATAGAAAGAGGGTAGAGAATGGAAAACAGAGGCTTAAATTGTACAGAATTTGTTAAAAGGTTGTTTGAAAATTTTTGGAAATGAATAGAAATGGTTAGAGCACATCATGGTGTCTGTGAGCAGCAGAGTTATTCTACAGGTATGACAGAGGTTGAAAGGGAAGTCTTAGGACATGTATGTTATTCAAAGGAAAGCTAAAAAGTGTAATATTGGACTATATAACATAGTGAAACCTCATGTAAAATACAAATATGAGTAATAATGCATATTTAAGACTTTTTTACACAATATAAATACAAACAAACTAGAGTGAAGGAAACAAAATAGCAGCTATGTATAGCAGGGGAAGCATAAAGAGATTGAGAGGTGATGAGGTTTTTTTGTTGGTTTGTGTGGGTTTTTTAACTATTATTATAGTTATTATTGGAATAATGAAAATGCTCTAAAAATAACTGAAGTGATGAATGCACAAATGAATACTAATGATTGCACACTTTGGATGGATTTATCCTTTATTAGTATGTATAAATAAACTTGATTTTTTTTTTTAAACAGTAACTTTTAAAAGTTTAAAGTTTCCTTGTGTACACTGATGATCTTGGTAGGTTTGTTTATTGCTTTTTTTTTTTTTTCAATCTTACTGTGTGCTGCCACTGCATCTCATAAAGAGGCCTTCACAGCTTTTAAATTCAGAAGCTTTTAAATTCAGAGGCCTAAGCAGTCATGGCTTTTTACCCTTCACCCCTGAAAAGATGGTTGTCCTGGCACCTGACGGCATTCCTTGGTAGAGAGAACACAATGTGATGCAAAGCTTCCCCACAAGAGAGCTGTTATGGCTGAGAGTTTGGGGTTATTTCGTCGACATTACTTACATGACGACGTGGGAAATGCTTATTTATCTTCGTACATAACAAAAATACCTGGTAATGTGGTAAGCACATAATTATATTTTCAAATGTGCAATGTGGCTATATTTATTTAATTTCCCTTTCATGTTTTGATCATTAGAACCAACCCCTAAGAAAATGTTATCAGTAGTAAATATATTTCTCTATATCAACTTGACTTACATGGAATATTTTTTGCATTCTTGTTTGTTCATTCATTCATTCATTCATTCAAATATTTTAGAGCACCTATGTTTCTAGCACCATAATAGGAACTGAGAAAGTCTGGATGTTACAGAATGAAAACCACCAAGCAAGTATGTCTTCACAAATCTAAGATATTAGAGGGGATTAAAGTATATATATTCCTGTAAGAGAAGAATACGAATAGCTGATAAACAGAAACACTGAAACAAATGCTTTTCAGAAAGTTTTCCAAGAGACTTTAATAAAAAATTATAAGTTCAAGTGAGTGATCACAAATAAAATTGGATTCCCTTTAAAGATTCTCACATCCCACCATTTTATGTCTGAAAGATGGCAAATAACAGGGAAAGACAGAAGAAAACAGAAGAAATATCAGTAAAGTATTACAGAGTCAGAGAGTATTTTCTAAAATGTGTTTACTCTGGGGGAGGAATTCAAACCTTCAAACCAGGGATAATCTGATAGGAGGATCACAAAAATTATTTAACTTTCATCAGAACTGCTAAGTAGCACTCAACTTGCAGCTTTGTGAGAATAAAACTTGCCAAGACATTGTCAAAAATGATGACTTTAAGAGTGACAGAGAAGGCAAAAAAACCCAGATTTCCTTTATGCCCCAATTTCCGATTTTTTTACTTTCTGTCCCCTGCTTTATTTCCTAAACTGTCTCCACACTCCATCCCCATTGCTATGAAAAAATATGGATACACTGACAAAATTAGAGCTTTCATTTCTTTTGCTTATGCACATGTAGATTCCTTATTGATTTACCATAGTATTTGGCTGGCCTTTTTTCACTCTACACAAATACCCCAATATACTCAACCCTGCTATGCTTCAGAACCATAACTTCAACCCACCAATTTAATAAGAAAGAAACTTTCTGGCATGAAACTCCAAATTTCCCATCTTCTGTTCAGAAACTTGATTGATTCTGGTCAGATATTTAATGAGAATTTAACATTTTTAGATATAACCTCCAGTTTATAGAAAATAAATAGGGTAGAATAAAAGCTGAACACCACGACCCAAAAACAGACTCAGACAAATCCAGAAGGTGGGGTAATCCAATGAACAATGGTCCTATCTCAAGTCATGGCATAAAAAAGAAGCTGTGTTACATTAAAGAAAACATAAAAAGACAGAACACAAAATGTTCCACCATCGATTTGGCTGATAACACGAAGGAAATGAATTGCTTTCTCTAAATGAAATCAGTAAAGATCTTTCTGAAAAACGAACTAGTAAGTCTATACTTTAATCTTGTCCTTTAGTCCTATTTCGAAGGAAGCAAAAAAAGTGTCCCTCTTCCTTTCAAGACTTTCTATCTGTGTTCATAATTCCATTTTATGGTCCTGTTTAAATAGATTCTCCAATCAATATATTTCTAGGGGAACAGATGTACTCAAGTGGTTGAACACCTGATTCCCATGTATGAGGTCTCAGGTTTGATCCCTGGTACCTCCTAAAAAAAACAAATGAACAAAAAAACCCCAAAACTCTCTTTGGGGAACGATGTAGCTCAGTGGCTGAATGCCTGCTTCCCAGATACGAGGTCCTGGGTTCAATCCCCATTACCCCTTAAAATAAATATAAATATAAACATAAATATATTCATAATCCTAGCCCTTCCACCTCTAAACAAGCTTACATGGAAATTTTTTTCTATTTTCTAAAGACCACCCCTCTTTAGTCCAGGACAAACTTCTCAAACAAGTAATCTCCTAGCAAAACTTACTGATTCCTAACATGGTTTCGAATTTTCCCCCTCAAGTGAAATTGTTCACCTTTCCAGTATTACTTTCTTTAAGCTCTCTGAAATATTCGATAGCATTTAGCATTTCATATTCTGAAATCTCCTCTGACTACTTACTGTTGTAGATGATTCCTCTGCCTCCCTCTGCCCCTATATATTAGAATAGACCACTCCCTCTTTCAGTGACTTCATAAATTCTCACCCTTCATCAAAAGCTTCCATCTCTGACCTTTCGGTGGAATTCCCAAACTCCTGGTGACAGACAACTCCTCTGGACTATGACAACTCCAAAGCCTATCTTTTTAAGCCTTATACAGTTCTATCATTGTTTTCCATTCTCAAAACTACCATTCAGGTCTTCATTCCTTCCTGGCTGTGTTAGTAAAATGGCCTCACACATGGTTTCCCTGTATCTGTCAATCTTACCGTACCAACCCAAATTATAAATTGGTACTGGAATAATCTTCCTAACACACAGCTATCATTATTTCTTACCTCTGCTCCAAACTTAATGGTGCTCCCTTGTGCTTTCCAACTCAACTAAGTATAATTTCTTACTTTGGAGTAATTAGATTCTTCATGCAAAAGATACCCCACTCTTTCTTATGTATGCTGGAAACTCCAGACCAACTAGATAAGATTATATTCTTCACAGACAGCTCATTGGGTCCTGCTCTTATGCCTTTGTTTATTCTTGTCTCTCTACCTACAATTTCGGCTAGATGAGTCCTGTGATAAGTAGAATAATGGCCCCTCAGAGTTGTCCAGGACTAATTTCTACAACCTGTGAAGACTTTACCCTACAGGACAGAAAGGAATTAAGATTGCAGATGGAATTAAGGTTGTTAAGCAGATGACCTTAAATTAGGGAGAATATCCTGGAGTACCCCAGTGTAAATCGTGGATGGTCCTTAAAAGGGAAAGAGAGAGTCAGAGGGGCAAAGGGAGATGTGCCTCAGGAAGAAAGGCACAAAGGTGCAATGCTGCTGGCTGTGAGGATGACAAGAGCCATGAGCCAAGGAATGTGGGTGGGCACTAGAAGATGCAAAAGGCAAGGAAATGGATTCTCCCCTGAACTCTCCAAAAGGAAACACAGCCTGCCAGCACCTCAGTTTAGCACGGTAATACTCCTGTTGGACTTCTGGCCTACAGAACTATAAGACACTAAATTTGTGTTTTAAGCCACCCCATTAGCAGTCATTTATTGCAGCAGAAACAGAAAGCAAATATACCTCCAGAAGTAATTGTCAAAATTCTACCTATCAAATTTCACTACAAAGCAAAGATTATTCTGCAACCATAAGATTCCGATCAACTAAGCACACAAGACATAATCCCGCATTCCTCTGAACTGACGGGAGCATCTGATGGGGGTTTTAATAGGGCAGACTCTAAAATTAGACAAAGTCACTTACTACCTGCATCACTCTGGGAAGTCACTTAACCTCTCAGAGCTTTAGTACGTGCATCTGTAAAACAATTTGAAAAGGCTGGTGTGAGGACTAAATGCAGAAAACTGTACATTTCTTTGAATCATGTCTACCACATATTAAGCACTTGAAAAATATTAGCAACTCTCATTAAATTTTTTTGTTTTTTTATCATTCATGTCCATCGCTGTCTTATCACTTACCAGACAATCATGTCCCTTTTCATATTTATATCCTCCACATGGGAGACAACTTAGAAATAAGAATTGTTTTGGATAAGTACCTGCTAAAAAGTACACATCAAAAAATAAGATCAATGGAACAAATGGACAAAACAGTGTATTTAATATAGAAAATCTAGACAAAGATGAATAATTGAAAATAAAAATGAGTGTAGAGAGAAAAGAAAAATATATTTAAGAAATAAAAATGTACCTTGTAGCAACTATTCTATATCTTTAAAAAATAAGAATAAAACTACTAGCAAAGACATTCAACCACTGTAATCAAATCCAAACTTTAGCATGATCTGAGATTTTCAATTTTTTCCCTGCCTAAAGACACTAATATACTCCTCTTACATTTTAAGTTAGAAATGTAACAAAGGATATCGACTTTGCAGGGTCTAAGTGGCAGATTCAATAATTTACTAATACATGTGAAAAAACTTGCTGCAAAACACAGCTCTTTCCTAAATGGAAAATTTATATAAAACTTATATCTGCATATTTAATTTGAAAGCAATAAAACTTTGAAAAATATTTAAATTTTGATTGCAAGGGTCATTTTCCACTGATAGAATTAATTATGGGTGTAACTTTTGAAACAGTTAAATGTAAGTGAAAATGAGCTATGAGCTCCACTGGAGGATAGAAAAAAAGGTGGGACAGAGGGCAGAATCCAAGCTAAGAGGTTATAGAATGATACTGTGGACAGATACTCATGGGGATGCTTTAATCTGAGAACAAGTGTTAAGACTGCAACTGATTCAGGAAAATGATTAGTAGCAGAGAAGGTCAGAAACTATTAGTTAGAGACAATGTAGCCTGAATTATCTTAATATCAAAAGTTCATCTGCTAACTTATATACTATGGTCAATTCTTATATACTAATGTGAAGGATGAGAGAGTGACAGCAAAATCCACTATATATTTTATAGTGTAGCCTCACTGTAAGAAACAGTTCATGAGAAGGGAAATTCAAATAGTATACATGAAAAACATTAGATTAATACTATTTAAAATAATAAGCATAAAAAGTATGGCAACAAAACGTACTAAATGGCTTTAAATAGAACATTTATCCAATCATTTCTCGAGTAATCAGGTTGTATTAGACACCACAGTGAACTACGGTATAATATAACGATAACTGAAGTAGTTTCATTACCCAAGGAGCTTACAATTTAGTAGAAGATAACAATTATAAGATCTGGTGACATCATCAGAGTAGTAAACACAGTGGATACACAATGGAGGGAGGAAGTATTTAGCCCAGCTATGGAGGGAGGATAAGACTGCCCAGAGAAAAGAAAATGTAACTGAGTACAGAAGGATCACGGGCAAGGTGAGGGGGGAAATCATAAGATATGCCAGGGAAACGCAGCAGCATACACACGAGGCGTGGGGTCAAGAGAGAGAAGAACGCTGAATTTGAGAATTCCATGTATTCAGTGTGAGGCAGGGAGTAGAAAAATGGATGAAGACACAGCAAATAGGAAATAAAGCTCTCTGAAAACAAACATTTAAAATTGACACTCAGTATGCTCTGGATGACTGAGATACACCAGGGTACCATCCTCCCACAGAATCGTTGAACAACTAACAAAGATGGCAGAGCTATCTTCCTCAAAGCTCTGGAAAATAGTTAAAGGGTTGTAGGAACTGGGCATGTGCCAAAACAGGAATTAGCAGCTTGAAAAACAGGATACAAAGCTCGTGGTTCCCTTGGTAAGCCCTTCCCCATCTGCCAGCCTGTGCTCCCATCATGGGCCAGGGGCCTGTTCCAGAGGAACAAGAGTAACCAATATGCTCATATATCAACATGAACCTACCAGGGGGAAGCCAGAAAGATTCAACCAGAAAACCTGTCCTGGTTATGCCCTCCTAGAGTTTCTCCTAAGAGCAGAGAAGCATCCCTGCAGGCAGCTAAAGCACTTTAATAAATAATTAAGTGGAAGAGGCCAAGAACATAGGACTACCTGCATTAAGTCATACAACAGAGAACTTAGGAGCACACAAAAGTCTATTTCAATGGAAGAAGAGGGGGCATTTAAACTCCTAAAGCCACAGGCAACTACCAGGCCAGGACAAGAAGGCTGTATGCATTTAGCCAGCAGTAGAAAGAGAGGACACGTGGTTCCCAGGTCTGTGTCCCCTAAACCCTGGTGGCCCATGCCCCAGAGACTCACACACCTTGAGTCTGCAATATCACGGGACTTCCCATCCACGAAACCACCGCGCCCTGAGGTCCGTCTGAGGTCTTTGATTACCCTAGCCCTCCGCGTTTTGTGTTGTTTTTTTTTTCTCTCTCTCTCTCCTTGAACTTGGAGGAGTGTACCAGCTGACTTGGGGAGTGTCTGGGAAGAAAGGAGGGGCGAATCTGCTGAGAAAGCCCAATTTACCTAAACGTCCGGGATAGGAAATTTGGTCTGGGAGAAGGTGAAGTCAGAAAATCAATTAGACCTTCCCTAGCACAGCTAAGGTGGAGGGAATATAGGAGGTGCTTTCTAAGCTTCCAATAGCATATGTGGGGTTTCTGGTGAGGTGTAGGTGCTCTCACGCTGGAAATAGAGTCATAGTCTTCTGTGTTGAGCTGGTTCAACAAGGACCTACTTGACTCTCCTACCAGACCTCTCATGCAGCTTTCCTGCTGCCCTGGGAGAGAGAGAAGTGAAGAAGGGAGAAAGGGGGAAATTTCAGATTCCTAAGCATATTAGTTAACTGCAAAGAGGATTCCTAGCTTGAAACGTTGGTTCTTTTTTTTTTTTTTTGTCGAGGTTGCTAATATTGCATTGTCTCCTGGTCTTTTCTCCCACTTTATCCCCCAAGGTCCTTTTTCATTTATTTAGTTTTTCTTCTTTTTCTTGCTTGTCCCCCCCCCCTTTTTCTTTGTCTCTCCTTTTTCTCTTCTCTTTTCTTTTCTCTCTTTTTCTTCTTTTTTTAATTTTCTTTATATAATAGGTGCTACAGGGAGCGCTTCACACTTGCTGTGTTTCCTCATCCTCCATTTCCTCTTTTCTGTGTGTACTGATTTTAGCCACCTACACTATCCCCTTTCCCCCACATCTTTCTATCCTCTATCATCTACTGTTTCTCTTCCATTCCACCTTCCTTTCTTTTGCCCCCAAATTGTCTGACTTTTTATTTCTAATACCTTTGTTCTGTTTTCTGTCTTTTATTCACTCTTGATATTATTGTCTTTCTTTTCTCTTTCCCTCTCTCATGAAAATGCTGGCCTTTTAATTCATACTATATTCCTCCCCATAATCAGTTGACTGTCTCCTTATATGTACTCTACCTACTGCTATAATACTACACAACTTACATGAGTCTAATATCCATTCTCCCAGATCTCACATTGTTGCTCTGTTAACATTTATCACCAGTACTACTTTAAACATTTTCTTTTCTTACTCATTTTGCTTTCCCTGGCCCTAATATTTTCCTTCAAAGTGAACTTAGCCAGCAACAAGAAAATAGAGTAAGAAGAACAAAGTGACAAAGAGAAGACATAATACTTCTGCATGAACAACAACTAATTAATCCCCAAGACTAGGAAAAGAAGCTAAGGAACTGATTAAATCCATCAATATAAAATGATGACCAGATAGCAACAAAAAGCTACAAACCAAACCAATAATCAGGAAAACATGGCCGAATCCAATGAACAAACTAAAAACCAGGAAGGGGAGCAAAATATCGGACAAGTAATTAAAGGTCTCAAAACATATATTAGAGACCAACTTAATGAAGTAAAGGAAGAGATTAACAATATGAAGAAAACACTTGGAGAGGAAATTGCAGACATATGCAAAAAGATAAAAGATATGATGGTGATGAACACCACAATTCAAGAAATCAAAAATACACACTCAGAAAATAGCAGCAGATTAGAAGAGACATAGGAGAAAATTAGCGACTTGGAAGACAGTACATCTGAAATTAAACAGACAGTAGAATTGATCAATAAAAAGACAGAAAAAATCAAGCTGGGACTTAGGAATCTGAATGACAACACAAAACGCACAAACATACGTATTATAGGCATTCCAGTAAGAGAAGAGAAGGGAAAGGGGACAAAAGGGGTGTTGGAGGAAACAATGGCTGAAAACGTTCCAAACGTATGAAGGGAGATGGATGTACACGTCCGGGAAGAACAACGCACCCCAAACACCATAAATCCCAACAGGCCCACCCCAAGACATATACTTGTCAAATTATCCAATGCTCAAGACAAAGAGAAAACTCTAAAAGCAGCAAGAGAGAAGAGAACCATCACATACAAGGGAGGCTCCATAAGATTAAGTTCTGATTTCTCATCTGAAACCATGGAGGCAAGAGGGCAGTGGTATGATATACTCAAGGTACTAAAAGAAAAAAATTTCCAACCAAGAATACTCTACCCAGCTAAACTACCATTCAAAAATGATGGAGAGTTCAAAATATTCACAGATAAACAGAAAGTAAAAGACTTTGCCAATAAGAACCCTGCCCTTCAAGAAATACTAAAGGGAGTTCTGCAGGAAGAAAGAATAAAACAGGAGAGGCAGAGATGGAGGAGAGTGTAAGAGCAACAAAAAAGACAAAAAGAGAAGGAAACAAACAAACTATGACAAACAAAAGTCCAAATAAAATATGGTGAACATAAATAATTGCTTGAAAGTAATAATACTGAATGTCAATGGATTGAACTCACCAGTCAAAAGAATAAGACTGGAAGATTGGATAAGAAAACATGACCCATCTATATGCTGTCTACAAGAAGCACATCTTAGACCCAGGGATTCAAGGAGGTTGAAAGTGAATGGCTAGAAAACAATCTCACAAGCAAACAATAAACAAAAAAAGGCAGGAGTAGCTTTATTAATATCAGAAAAAATAGACTTCAAATGTAAAACAATTGTGAGAGACAAAGAAGGACACGACATATTAGTGAAAGGGATAATCTCTCAAGAAGAACAAACAATCATAAATATTTATGCTCCTAACAAGGGCACCTCCAAATACGTGAGGCAAACACTGGAAAAACTAAGTGAAAGAACAGATGCCTCTACAATTATAGGGTAAGACTTTAATACACCACTGTCAACTTTGGACAGAACATCTCAAAAGAGAATCAATAAAGAAACAAAAAACATTGAACAGTGTATTACAGAAGCTGGACCTAATAGACACATACAGATCATTACACACGAATACAGCAGGATATACATTTTTCTGAAGTGCACATGGATCATTCTCCAAGATAGACCATATGCTAGGCCACAAACAAAGGCTCAGTGAATTCAGAAAGATCAAAATCATACAAAATAAAATCTCTGACCACAGTGGAGTGAAGCTGGAAATCTGCAAGAGCCAAAGGCCCAGATTTCACACCGAGATATGGAAATTCAACAGCACACTCTTAGAAAAACAGTGGGTCAAAGAGGAAATCTCAAAAGAAATTAATAATTACCTTGAAAGTAACGAAAATGATAACACAACATACCAAAACTTATGGGACACATCAAAAGCAGTATGGAGACGGAAATTTATAGCAATAAAATCACACATAAAAAAAGGAGAAAGAGCAAAAATTGAAAAACTAATGGCACATTTGGAGGAATTAGTAAAAAAATAAACGAAGTAACCCCTCAGGAAGAAGAAATAAAGAAATAACAAAGATAAAAGAAGAACTAAATGAAATAGAAAATAAGAAAGCACTTGAAAAAATAAAACCAAGAGCTGGTTCTTTGAGAAGATCAATAAAATTGACAAACCCTTAGCTAGACTAACAAAGAAAAAAAGAGGGAAGATGCAAATACAAAAAATAAGAAATGAGAAAGGAGATATCACCACTGACCCCACAGAAATAAAGACTATCATAAGAGGATACTTTGAAAAAACGATATTCCAACAAAAATGACAATTCAGAGGAAATGGACAAATTCCTAGAAACACATAAGCAGCCTATATTGATGAAAGAAGAAATTGACAATCTCAAAAAAACAATCACAAGAGATAGAATCAGTCATTAAAAACCTCTCAAATAAGAAGAGCTCAGGGCCAGGCAGCTTCACAGGTGAACTCCACAAAACGTTCCGGAAAGAACTAATGGCAATCTTGCTGCAACTCTTCCAAAAAATCAAAACAGAAGGAACATTACCTAACTAATTCTAGGATGCCATTATTACCCTAGTACCAAAGCCAAACAAAGACACCATAAGAAAGGAAAATTACAGACCAACTTCTCTAATGAACCTAGACACAAAAATCCTCAAAAAAATACTTGCTAACTATATTCAACAACACATTAAATGAATTATACACCATGACCAAGTGGGATTCATTCCGGGTATGCAAGCATGGTTCCACATAAGAAAATCAATCAATGTAATACACCATATAAACGGATTGGAGGAAAAAAATCACATGATTTTATCTATACATGCAGAAAAAGCATTTGACAAAATACAGCACCCTTTCTTGATAAAAACACTGCAAAAGATTGGGATACAAGGATAAAGAGTATATATGAAACATGATAAAGAGTATATATGAAAAACCCACAGCCAACATCATTTACAATGATGAAATCATAAAATCTTTCCCTCTAAGATCAGGAAAAAGACAAGGATGCCCACTATCATGTCTTCTATTTCACACTGTCTTAGAAGTACTTACTTGAGCACTGAGACAAGAACCAGATATAAAAGGCATTCAATTGGAAAGGAAGAAGTCAAAATTTCATTTTTGCAGATGACATGATCCTATACATAGAAAACCCTGAGAAGTCTACAAGAAAGCTTCTAGAACTCATAAATGAGTTTAGTAAAGTCACAGGTTATAAGATCAATGCACAAATATCAAGAGCATTTCTGTACACAAATAAGGAGCAAGCTCAGGAGGAAATCAAGAAACAAATACCATTTACAATAGTCAATAAAAAAAAACAAATACCTAGGAATAAATTTAACTAAAGATGTAAAAAACTTATACACAGAGAACTACAAAACACTGTTCAAGGAAATCAAAGAAGACCTAAATAAATGGAAGAATATTCCCTGTTCATGGATAGGAAGACTAAATATTATTAAGATGTCTATCCTACCAAAACTGATCTACACATTCAAAGCAATCCCAATAAAAATCAACACAGCATTCTTTAAGAAACTAGAAAAACTAGTTATGAAATTTATTCGGAAAGGAAAGAGGCCTCAAATACCAAAGACATATTGAAAAAGAAAAACGAAATTGGAGGAATCACACTATCTGACTTCAAAACATACTACAAAACTACAGTAGTGAAAACAACATCGTATTGGCACAAGGAGAGTCACACAGACCAATAGAACTGAATTGAGAGTTCTGATAGAGATCCTCATATATATAGTCATATAATATTTGATAAAGCCACCAAACCCTCTCAACTGGGACAGAATGGCCTATTCAACAAATGGTGTCTGGAGAACTGGATATCCATATGTAAAAGAATGAAAGAGGATTACCATCTCACACCTAATATAAAAACCAACTCAAGATGGATCAAAGACCTAAATATAAGAGCCAAGACCATAAAGACTTTGGAAAGCAGTATAGGGAAGCATATATAAGACCTTGTAATAGGAAATGGCTTCATGAACTTCACACCAAAAGCACGAGCAGCAAAAGAACAAATAGATAAATGGGACCTCCTCAAAATTAAAACCCTCTGCACCTCAAAGGAGTTTGTCAAGAAAGTGAGGAGAGCCTACACAATGGGAGAAAATATTTGGTAACCATATATCAGATAGGGGACTTATAACTTGCATATATAAAGAACTCCTATATCTTGAAAATAAAAAGACAAACAACCCATTTAAAAAATGGGGAAAAAATTTAAACAGACACTTCTCCAAAGAAGAAACACAAATGGTTAAAAAGCACATGAAAAAATGCTCCAAATCTCTGGCTATTAGGGAAATGCAAATCAAAACTGCAATGAGATACCATCTTATGGCAATTATGAAAAAAACAGAAGACTTCAAATGCTGGAGAGGATGTGGAGGAATGGGAACACTCATCCTCATCCACTGCTGGTGAGAATGCAGAAGGATCCAGCCATTCTTGAGGACAGTTTGGCAGTTTCTCAAAAAACTAGCTATAGATTTGCCATATGACCCAGCAATTCCACTGCTGGATATATACCCAGTAGAACTGAAAACAAGGACACAAACCGATATATGCACACCAATGTTCATAGCAGCATTGTTCATTATTGCCAAAAGTTGGAATCAACCCAAATGCCCATCAACAGATGAATGGATAAAGAAAATGTGGTATATACATACAATGGAATACTACTCAGCTTTAAGAACAAATACACCACAAACACACGTGATAACATGGATGAATCTTGAGAACCTTATGTTGAGTGAAGCAACACAGGCATTGAAGGACAAATACTACATGACCCCAATGACATGAAATAAGTAAACGAAGCTGCCTCAGAGAGCTAGAGTCTGGATGATAGGCTTAAAGGAAATTAGGGGGTAGAGGAAGGATGCAAGCTGACACCTACATGGGTGAAATCTATGATAAGCTGGAGGTAAGTATCTGTATAAGAAAGGGATAAAATGGGGGAATAGGGTTACCTTTGGGTGGGGCTTTGCGGGCTTGAGGGGGGCTAGGGATGGGAGGATGGGTAATATTGCCCAAGAAATTGGGGGGAGGGTGGGGGAACATATGAACATAGGAGATTGTCAGGAATTTGGTTGACCGTCTAATGCTGAGAACCCTTTTTCAAAAATATAATAAGGAAGGTTACTTGTTTAAGATGCTTAAAGGGGATAAGCCGACACAGGACAGGCACCAAGGGAGTATGTGAGTGCTCGTTTTGCCATAACGGGTTATATCATTGGATAGAGACCCATATAATGAGAGTGAAGGTATACCCACATCCTGGGAAGGACTAATGTTTTCAAATAGAGGGAATTGTATCTCTCGAGAGAAAAGGTGGCTCCCAGTGCATTAGGGCAGTTGAGCGTGTCAAGCCCTCAACACTGTTGCAAGTATCTCAGAACATGGCCCTTCAAGCAATGAAGCTTGACTGTCACTATGGGCCCTAAGGGGAGGGGGAGAGAGGTATTGAATAGATGGAACCAATGTAACTATGTGGGCAACAGAAGTATTCCACAAGATTACACAAGGATGGATATAAGACATGTTAAATTACACCAAAAATTTATATGGGCTGATACGCTAAAATGTAAATCATAATGTAAAACATAAGATAACTAACAATTCAGAAAATTGTATAGTTTAAAATATAAAACACAATGTAAATCCAAATGTTACCTTGTTTGAAAGCTACTGTCTCAATATCTGTACATCAGTTTCAGTAAATATAGTATGAATATGTAAAAAGATTATTGCTGTGGAAGGGAAAAGGGTTTTATGTTGGCTATGTGGGAGGACTATATATTGTATATATAATTGCTGTGATCTAAAACTTTTGTGAAGATAAGCTTAATAACTAGGAAAAGAAAAAGAAAAAAAAGGACATAGACACTGAGGAAAAGATAGATGTAGTTGCCTTGCCAATTTGCATACAGGGCAACACTTATTGCAGTGATGGAAGGCAAAACATCAAAAACAAAGCTTTTGCATTTTTTAATTTTTTGATACCCCAATTTATTTTTACCTTAATTTTTCTAAATTAATATGTATTCTATATCTAACCTTTAAACTCATCACTATATTTCATTTTACTATTAATGGAACCTAGCAATATATTAGGCTTTACTTTTGCAAAAGTTTTGGGTCTCAGAGAGGTTCAACAATGGCAGGGGAGGAATAATGGTGTGGAATGTTATTGACAGGGGACACATGGTTGGCAGGGAGTTCTCCAGGGCATATATCCAGGGCACATAAAAATGTTTGGATATTTTCATAGTGGTTACAATTAAAAACAACAACTGAGGGAGTGCTGAGTTCCTTGCCAGGGGAGCTCTATCACAGTCCCTAAAGGAACAGCAACAATCCCCCAAGTGCCATGGCAAAGACCAAAAAAGAAGGAATGTCCAACAATGAGCCCTTGATACTAATGACTATGCTTGTGAGCATGTGCACCTGAAATAAGAACAAGGCCTAGAGCTGCAGGGTGCCTAAGAGTTACCTCCTGAGATCTTCCGTGTTGCTCAAATGTGACCAGTCTCAAAGCCAAATTCAGCATGTAAATGTGTTGCCTTCCCCCCAGCATGGGACATGACTCCCGAGGATGAGCCTCCCTGGTGCAGAGGGATTACTACCAAGTACCAGCTGATGATGTAACTAGAAAATGACCTTGAATAAAAGGGTCAGCTCGGACCAGCAGAATATCTCAGTCTACATATAATACCAGGAGTTAAAAATGCTTTTTGACCTGAATTAAAGGGGGAAATGGAAAGGACAAATCAGTTTATTTGGCTGTGAGTCTCCAAAAAGAGCCCGAAGGTTATCAGAGGGGTTGCCCTTATGCATACAAAGCCAGGTATTGGTTCTTCTGAGGGCTACAGAGACACACAGGTTCTATGGTCATGGCAGATGGAGTTCAGTGCCATCTCAGTTGGCCCTACTTGGGAGTTTATGTTTCTGTGTGATGGAGCTGGACTCAGATGTGATCTTTGTCCACAAGATTCTCCTGTTACTTTTACTGGAATTGTAGTTAGTGCTGGGGTTTAATATATACCCAGGGGTCCTGAATCTCTGGACTGACCATGTGATAGCCAGGCCCTCAGCTCAACAGACTTGCAACTCCTACACTCTGGTTGATTGGACTTACCCCACTCAGCTAACATGGAGGTGAAGAAGGTCAACCACCACACCAGGGAGCCAACAGTGACTACAACTGAAAGCAGGAAGATTGCATCCAGCATCCATGTGGAATCTAAGCCCCCTCTTGATATAGATGTGGAGTGGACACAATCATTCTAGGGTCCACAGGATGGAGGAATAGAGTATGGATGAGAGTCGACTTACTGATATTCTATTCATGAACTACTGGAATTAGTAAACGAAGAATATGTGGCATTGGTGTGGAGAAAGTGGCCATGATGGCTGCTGGGGGAAGGGAATGGGAGGAAGAGATGTGATGTGGGGGCATTTTCGGGGGTTGGAGTTGTCCTGGGTAGTGCTGCAGGGACAGTTACCGGACATTGTATGTCCTCCCATGGCCCACTGGGTGGACTGTGGGAGAGAGTGGGCTATGGTGTGGACCATTGACCATGAAGTGCAGCGGTGCTCAGAGATGTATTCACCAAGTGCACTGAATGTCTCATGATGATGAAGGTTGTTGTTATGGGGGAAGCAGTGGGGGGAGGGGAGTGGGGGGTATATGGGGACCTCATATTTTTTTAATGTAACATTTAAAAAATAAAGCCAAAAACCTCATTACAAAGACACAGTAATCAAAACAGCATGGTACTGGCACAAGGACAGATATATAGACCAGTGAAGTAGAAATAAGAGTTCAAAAATCAATCTTACATCTATGGCCAACTGATTTTGGACAACAGTGTGAAAAGCACTGAATTGGGAAAGAATAGTATAGTCTCTTCAACAAAAGGAGCTGGAAAAACTAGATGTCTATATAAATGAAGATAGACCCCCAGTTCACACAATATACAAATATCAACTTAAAATGGATTAAAGACCTAAGTCTAACAACCAGAACTAAAAAACTCCTAGAAGAAAACATAGGGAAACATCTTTAGGATCTAGCGTTAGGCAATGGTTTCTTAGAATTTACACTCAATGAATGAGCAACAAAAGAAAAATTAGATAAATGGATCTCATCAAAATTAATGTTTGTGCATCAAAGGTCTTTATCATGAAAAGTAAAAAGACTACCTCCTAAATGGGAGAAAAAGACAAACTATAAAATGTAAGAAAATATGTGGAAACCGCATATCCAATAGGGTTTAAAATGCAGAATATATACAGTTTGGTGATTCCTCAGAAAATGAATACCAAATTACTATATACCCTGGTAATCCCACTTCCAGGTATCGACCCCAAAGAACTGAAAGCAGGACTTCAACAGATATCTAGACACCAAAGCTCATCGCAGTGTCATTCATAATTGCCAAAATATGGAAGCAACCCAAGGGTCCATCAACCAATGAATGGATAAACAAAATGTGGCATATAAAGACAATGGAATATTATGCAGATGTGAAAAGGAATGAAGTTCTGATTCAAACAAAAATTTGAATGAACTTTGAAGCCATCATGTTGAATGAAATAAGCCTGACACAAATGGACAGCATTGTATGATCTCAATGATATAATTAGAAAAAGAAAATTCATAGAGTCACAAATTAGAATACCAGGGCCGAATAGGGTTAGGGAAGGGGGAGTTAATGCTTAATGAGGAGTTTCTATTTGGGATGATGGAACAGCTTTGGTAATGGATGGGCAGTGATGAGAGCACAACCATGTGAACATAATTAACAACAATGAATTATATATTTGAATGTGGCTAAAAGGGAAAATCTTAGGTTGTATATATATTACTAAAATAAAAATTTTGGAAAAAAAAATCTTAGTAGTATAAAACAGTGATCCCTAATGGTTTACTATGGGTTATAGTTAGTAAAATTATAATATTCCTTCATCAATTTTAACAAATGTACCACACTAATGCATGATATTAACAATAGGAGTATAGATTGGAACTCCATATTTTTTCATGATTTTTCTGAATTCCTAAAACTTCTCAAAAAAAATTTTTTTGACTCTCAATAGGTAAAAGTAGCCACAAAATCTCCTTCAACAGACCGAATGGATTCTAATCTAGCAAGGCATGGCAGACCCTGACTGAAATATTAACTTAAAGGAATGTGTCTAACCAAACACCCAAGTTCTGCATGCGTAAAAACATGACTCTGAGACATCCTTACGTTTGTTCAGGAAAGACTGTGCCTCCAGCAAACTCCAAGTATTAAATTGTCCAGTTGGCAAGGCAATCAGTATTGTAAAGAAAAGTTAGCATAATCCCACTAAACTTTTCAAATCATATAACACAATGATCCCCTTATTTAAATGAATCAATATTTATTAAATTCTTTCTACGTACACTCTTCTTTTTACTGGAGATACAGAGGTAAACTAGACTGTCAAAATTCTCTGCCCTCATGGGGCTTACACTATGAGGAAAGCTAATGAGGAAAGACAAAATATAAGAGAAAAAAATATATATATATTTATTTCAATGCTAATAAGTTCTTCAGAGAAAAGTAAAGCAAGCAAGGGGAAAAGGGAATGAAGTAACGCTAGAATTACAAATACGGTAATCAGGAAGACTTTACTGAAAAGGAATAACCAAAGGAGTGGAAAAAAGCAATGCAGTATTTGGGGAAAGAGAACAACCAAAACAGAGGGAACAGCAAACAGCCTTACATTTATCATTTGGCTCAGGCTACAGAGAGAATACAGCAGGTTCTTCGACCAACATGACAATGTCAATATTAATAAATTCGCATCTCTAGTTTCTCAAGATGTCTGAATCCTCACCACTGAATGACAGCTCTTGGTTCAAGACAAATTCACCAAATCACCTAATGTCACTTTGGTGGGGCTTTTAGGGAAAAGCCAAATGGTTTCTTCCACCTTCTCTGGCCTCTGGCAGTGATGTGAAGGATGCAGCAGGTGATAAGACTGAAGAAAAAGATGACCAGTGCCAATGCAGCTGCCACAGTGCAGTAGGAAATGAAGGCACTGGCTTGGAGAGAGGTCAACAAAGGCTCAGGAAGCAAAGGTAGGTTCACTTTCTATCAAACAGAAACAGCGTAAAGAAAGAAAAGTGGAGAAAGGCAACCATAAAGAGAGAGAACAAGGAAGATGAAGTCAAATAGGAACAGAAAAACTTTCTATTGGAAATGAGAGATGGTTGTTGGGTGAATAGGGACTCTCTATGATTTAAGGAATTTCGATTGAGTCTTTAGTCTCACCAAATTTCCAGACTATAAAAGAATAAATTCAAGTGGAAAGAGAGAAACTTTTCCTCCAGAACCTCTATATTCAAGTCATTTTCAAAGTGAAGTCATAATGTGAAGAAATAAAATTCAATAAATGGAAAATAAACCAAAGTATGAATGAATATACCAAAAATTTATAATCAGGAAAGAATTCAGATCAAGTCAATGAAATTAAAAGAGCAGTTAATATTCAGTTACAACATTTTTCCCCATTTAATTTCGTGTTACATATTAGTATGTGCATTTCAGATAATTAATATTCAAAGCATGGTTGTATCTTGAGCAACATTTACTATAATTGTATTGAAAAAAAGAGTTGAAAGGTTTGTTAACCATTCCAAAGAAAATAAACATTCTTTTTAAAAAACGTTTTAACCAAGAGTATAGCTGGAAAATGAAATCCATGTTTATTACGAAAAATGAGAAGAAGAATAACCATGCTGCAAATATGAGCATAATTTACATACAGGAAACACTTTAGAAGGCACTATACTGAAGTATTTTAAAGCTCTTTCGTGATTTTCTTCCATGAGAAAACAACCAACTACTTTTCTATATTACAAATCCAGAAGAAGAAAAAAAGTGAATTCATGCAATATATTGAATATTTTATGAGCAAGTTTGAGAAAAGCTTACCCAGTATTGATGGAAATGATTTCTATCAGTGGATTCTTCCTAATCTTTGGCAAATCCAGTCGTGCTCCCCCCAACCGTTTTCCATTATCCTTTTTCTGCCCCAGCAGTCTCACAGAGTGACCTTCAAATAAAGCATATAAATATACATTAGCATGAGTCACAAAGTTTCACTTTAATTTACTGCTCTCAACAAATGCGTTAATGTTTGTATTTAACTTTTCCTTACATGGGGGGAATAAACAATCTGGAGAAAACGCAAGCATTTGAGGCTAAGAAATACTGCTAAAGGGAAAAACAGCTGTGTTTGAGGGTTACAATAAAAAATATTTTATTAAAATTTTTTAAAATTGCTTTACGTATAATATTTTTTTACACCACACAGGTGAGCAGGGTAATAGAAATATCCTCAGAATGCCATTCCACTGGTTTCCATAGCACATCCTTGGGCACTGGGACTGCTTGCCAACTGCCTAGCAGATTGGAAAAAGAAAAACAAAAACAAAAAGGCAGATTTATCTGCTCAAAGCAAAAAGTAAATTAAAGTAGTAAAAAATTAAAAAGCCAAGATAAAATGGTATTTTAGGGCTGGATTTTTAAAAATACAGAAATAAAACATTATAAAAGGAAAGCAGACCACTTGGAAAACACATTAAAATATTCTGTAATTTAAATTTTGGAATAATTTCAGACTTATAGAAAAGATAGAAGAGTAAAAAAATTCTCATGCCCTTCAGATTCTCGTTATTATTTTATATATTTAGCACTTTACTGATATATACATATTATTTTTATAGCTTTAATGAGCTATATTTTATAGACAACAAAATTCACCCATTGTGAGTATTCAATTTTTTAAAAAATAAATTTATAGAATTGTGAAATCATTACCAAGACCAGGTTTTAGAACAGTCCAATCATCCCCAAAAATTTCCTCAAATCATATACAATCCATCCCTGTTCCCATACTGAATATACCATGTTTTGTTCATCCATTGACAAGCTGATGGATCTTTTTGGATTTTTTCCAATTAGTTGCTATTAAGAACATTTCTATGAACATTCACATGTGTCTCCGTGTGGACAAGATACCTTCATTTCTCTAGGATAGAGTCCCATGAGCAGAATTGCTGGGTTGTATGATGAGTTCATGTTTAATTTTTTAAGAAACCATCAAACTGTTTTCTAAAGAGTTGTACCATTTCATATTCTCACCAGCAATTATGAAGGTACAAACTTCAGTGGACCAACACCTAGAATTGTAACTCTTTTACAACAGCATTTCTTTATAGTGGGTATATAGTAGTCTATTACTGTGATTTTAATATGGATTTCCATAATGACTAATGACACCGAGCACCTTTTTATGTGATTATTAGCCAATCTCATGTCTTACTTGGTGAAATGTCTACTCCTAAATTTTCACAATCTTTAAACTGCATTATTTGACTTATTATTCAGTTATAAAAATTCTTCAAATATTATTCAGTTATAAAAATTCTTCAAATATTCTGGCTACAAAATCTTTATCAGATAAATGATATGCAAATATTTTTTCTCAGACTTTGGCTTATATTTCCACTTTCCTAATGGTGTCTGTGGTATACTGAATTCCGTACCTCAACAAAGACATGTTCTTAATCTGCATTCTTGGGGGGAGTGAACTTTGTAAATAGGACCTTTGGGTGATATTATGAGTTAAGGTATGGCTAGCTGAATCAGGTGGGACTTAATCCATATTACTAGAGACCTTATAGAAGGCCACAGAGAGGAGCCAGAAGTTAGCAAAAACAGAAGGGCAGACACAGAGAGGGCTATCCTGTGATGCGAGGCAGACATGCAAGCCAAGGACTGCAGCAAACCAGTACCAGAAAGCTACAGACTTTGGGGAGAAAGCACAGCCTTGACGGCGCCTTGATTTTAGACTGCTAACCTCCAAAACCAGGAACCAATAAATTCCTGTTGGTAAGCCAATTCATTGTGTGGTATTTGTCATAGGAGGCTGGCAAACAAGACAGTATCTTTTGCAAGGCAAATGTTTTTCAATTTAATGAAATCCAATTCATTGATTTTTTCCTTTTATGGATCATGATTTTGGTGTCATAATCTAAGAAAGCTTTGCCTGGCTCAAGGGCAAGAACATTTATCCTAGAAATTTTATACATTTCGCTCCAGAATCCACATTGAGTTAATTTTTATGCATGCTAAAAATCTAAGTTCATTTTATTTACACAAGGATATTCAATTTTCTCACTATGCAGTATAATGAAAAGACGAGCCTTTCCCCACAGAATTGTCTTGACAACATTGTTAAAAAGCAACTAACCATAAATAATAGGGCTTATATCTGGACTCATTCTTGATCCCTTGATCTATGTGCCTATCCTTACACAAATGCCACACTATCTTGATTAATGTAGTTTTATAAATGGTTAAATTATGAAATTAAGTAGTAAAATTCTTCAACTATGGTTCTTCTAGTTGCTTTTGCATTTCCATAGACATTTTAGAATCAGTTTGTCAATTTCTACAAAAACTACTGCAGACATTTTGATAGGGATTATGTTGAATTCTAAAATCAATTGGGGAAGAACTGCTATCTAAGCATATTGAAGTTTCCAGTACCTAAACACAGAAGGTCTTATGATTTATTTACATCTCTAATTCCTCTCAACGTTTTCTAGTTTTCAGGGTACTTGCACTTCTTTTTTAAATTTATCCCTAATATTGTATTCTTTTTGATGCTATGAAATTCATTTAATTTCTTTTGAAATTATAAGTTGTTAGCATATAGAAATGTAACTTACTATTATATACTGTTTTTATATTCTGCAACCTTGCTAAACCTGTTTTAATTCTAATAAATACTTTGTGCATTCCATAGGATTTTGTATGTATTGAATCATGTAATCTGCATCTTTTTTTCAATTAGGATGTTTTGTTTTGTTTTGTTTTGTTTTGTTTTTTTAACAGAACTGGTTGGAACCTCCAAAATAATGTTGAAAAGAGGGGTGAGAGCAGACTCTCATACAAGGAGGAAGGATTCAGTCTTTCCCCATTACAGATAATTAGCTGTACATTTTTCATAGATGCCTTTTATCAGATTGAAGAAACTCCCTCAACTTCCCAATTTGCTGAGAGATTTTATCATGAATATAAGTTGGATTCTGTCAAATGCTCTTTGTGTGTCTACTGATGATATTGTAGGTTCTGTCCATTCTTCTACTAACATGGCATAATATGAACTGCTGGGGTAAATTACTCTGTTCTTGGTGGTGATCTTGTTTTTTTTCTTCTCCCTCCCCCCATCCTGCTGGTTTTGCTGTCTCTGTCCATTTGCTGTGTGATCTTCTGTGCCTTTTTTTTTTTCGGCTTCTTGTTTTCTCCTCTAGGATTTACCAGGATCCGATCCTGAGGACACCTGATGTGGACAGCAGTTCTCCATCATTTGCACCACTTCAGTTCCTGGTTTCTGTTGTGTCTTGCCTTGACTCTCCCCTTCGTCTCTCTTTTTCTTGTGTCATCAACTTGCTGCATGGCTCACCGCGTGGGCACTGGCTTGGTGCACAGGCATTGGCTTGCCCCGCACGCATGCCTTTACCAGGAGGCCACAGAATTCGTACCCGGGTCCTCGTAAATTACTCTTTGAATCTAAGGCTTGCTGAATTTGGTTTGCTAATATTTTGTCTAGAGTTTTGGTGTCTCAGTTCATGAGAGATTACTGGTCTGCAGTTTTGTTTTTTATGATATCTTTGACTTTCATATCAGGGTAATGTTGAATTCATAGAATGAGGTAGGATATGTTCTCTGCTCTATTTTCTGAAAGCATTTATAAATGATTGATATTATTCGTTCTTTAAATACAGGCAGTCCTCACACCGCACGGCACCACATTAATGTGAATTTGTGCATGTGAGAACTATGCCACAGCTTTCCACTGTTCCAACGTAAATGAGATTTTGCCATATAACTGTGCAAAGCAAGGAGACATTTCCAATATGCATAGGTTTCATTTATACAATAACTTGAGATGGTAGGACTGCCTGTTTGACAGAAATGGCAAGTAAAGTGATCTAGGTCTGGGATGTTCTTTGTGGAAGATTTTTTAAATTACTAATTCCATTTCTTTGCTTGTTAGAGGTCTTAAGGAGGCAACCTGGTACATACTGTCTTTCTAGGAATTTGTCCATTTGATCTAAGTTGTCTCATTTGCTGACATACTGTGGCCCATAGTGTTCCCTTATAAACTTTTCATTTTGTAGAACTGTCAATGATATCCCTTCTTTCATTCTTGAATTTGGTAATTTGCACCTTCTCTCTTTGTCTTGGTCAATCTAGGTAAGGATTTGTCATTTTTGTTGATTTTTCAAATTACAAATTTTGGGGTTCATTGACTTTCTGTAATATTTTCTTTCTGTTTCTATTTCATTGATTTATGATCTAATCTCTCTTATCATCTTGATTCTGATTATCCTAGGCTTAAACTGCTCTTCTTTTTTCTAAGCTCTCAAGATAGAAACATTGATTATTCATTTGGGAACTTTCTTCTTTTCTAATATAGGAATTTACAGCTATAAATTTCCCTCTACTGCTTTAGATGCACCTGTATTGTTTTTGTTTTCATTCAGTTCAATGTGTTTTTTAATTCCCTTGTGATTTCTTCTTTGGCGCATGGGTTATTTAGAACTGTTACTTACCAAATATTTGAGGTTTTCCCATATTGTTCCTATTATAGATCTCTAATTTAATTGTTGAAACCAGGAAACATAACTTATATTTCAATCTTTTACATTTATTTAAACTTCTTTTGTGGTCCAGAACACAATCTTGCTGAATATTCCACATGCTCTTGTATATTAAGCATTCACTGAGAGAAGTATTCTGTAATATCAGGTCAAGTCGGTTGACAGTTATTCAAGTCTTCTATATCCTTGGTTGATTTTCTCTCTAGTTGCTCTCCCAATTATTTAAAGTGGATTACTGAAATTCCATAATATTGGTTTTGAATTATTTGCTTCTCTATTCAATCTCATCCATTTTTGACAACCGATATAACTGTTACATCTTGCAAATGTATCAAGCTATTTGTCATCATGAAATATCTTTTTTTCCCAGAGGAATATTTCTTGTCTTAAAATATATTTTGTCTGATACCAAGCTGGTCACTTCAGCTCTCTTATAGTTACCACTTGCATAATATTTCTTTTGTCACCCTTTTAATTTCAACCTATTTGTGTCCTTGAGTTAAAGTATATCTCCTATAGAGATTATATTTAGATCTTGTTTCAGTTCATCATGACAATTTTTAAATTGGAATATTTAGTTGACTGACGTAATAGTTAAATACTGGTATGTTTAGATTTACATATTCCATTTTGCTATTTTCTATATGTCTCCTGTCTATTTTGTTCCTCTCTTCCCCTCTCCCCCCACCATGGTCTTACTCTCTGTTAAATATTTTTGCGGAGCATTTCAATTCTGTAGCTGCCGTTACTTATGTTTTTATTGTATGTTTATTTTTAAATTTATATATATATATATATATATATTTTAGATTTATTTTTTATTTATCCCCCCACCCCCACCCCAGCTATCTGTTCTCTGTGTCCATTCGCTGTGTGTTCTTCTTTGTCCGCTTGTATTCTCATCAAGCGGCAATGGGGATCTGTGTCTCTTTTTGTTGCGTCATCTTGCTGTGTCAGCTCTCGATGTGTGCGGCACCACTCCAGGGCAGGCTGTGGTTTGGTGCAGGGCACCCTTACGTGGGGACATCCCCGCATGGGCCAGCACTCCTTACAGCAGCACTGCATGTAGGCCAGCTCACCACACAAGTGAGGAGGCCCTGGGTATCAAACCCTTGGACCTCCTATACGGCAGGCAGCTGTGAGCCACATCCACTTCCCCCATAGAATTCTTGACTGATAGCTTTATTTTTGTTTTGAGCAATTTAAGTATGTCATTCCACTACCTCTGACCTCTTTTTCTTCTGATGAGAAGACAATAATTGTTTTATTGTTCCTCTGCATATGATGAATCATTTCTCTCTTGTGCTTTCAAGATTTTCTATTTGTATTTCAACAGTATGACTATGATGTGTCTAGGTTTAGATTTCTTTGATTATACAATATGGGATTCATTTCATTTTTGGATCCAGAGAGTAATATTTTTCATCAAGTTTAGGAAGATTTTAGCTAATAATTTTTCACAATTTTTCCTTCACTTTCTCTATGTTCTCCTGTGATTCCCACGACATATTTATTGGCATGATGGATGTTGTCCCGTAGGTCTCTGAGGTTCTGTTCATTTTTCTTCCGTTCTTCAGATTGGATAAGGTCTATTCATCTATCTTCAAATTTGCTGATCTATTTTCTTCTATCATCATACATCTGCAATTGAGCTCCTACAGTGAATGTTTCATTTCAGTTACTGTATTTTTCAACTCCCAGTTTCTCAATGGTTCCTGTTTTAGTTTCCAAGGCTGCTCAAAGCAATGCCATGAAGTGGTTCAGCTTAAGCAAGGGAAGGGATTCACTTATGATTAGAATCCAGGAAAATGTCTAAAATCAAGGCATCATCAGGCAATGCTTTCTCCCTGAAGACCGGCTGCTGGCAACCCTTGGTTCAACTGTCTCATAACAAGGCATATGGTGGCATCTGCTGGTGGCTCCTGTCTCTTCCAGGTTTCACTGATTTCAATTTCTTACTTCTGTGGCTTGCATGTCTCTCTCTCTCTCTCTCTCTCTCTCTCTCTCTGTATTCATTAAATTTATAAAAGACTCCAGTAACAGGATTAAGTCCCATCCTGAATGAGGTGGGTCACACCTTAAATGAAGTAGCCTCATCAAAAGATCTGACTTACAGTGGGCTTACATCCACAGGAATGGATTAGCTTTCAGAACACGGTTTTCTGGGATACACACAATTCCAAACCTTCACAGGCTTTTTTTCCCTCTAATTTCTACCTTTCTATGATTCTGTATTGAAGTCATACTTTCCTGTAATTCTTTTAACATGGTCCATTAGTTGTTTGGAGTCTTTACCTGCTAAATCCAACATCTGGGGACTCTCAGAGACCATTTTTGTTGACTACTTTTTTCCTTAAAAGTAGTCACACTTTGTTTCTTTGCATGTCTCAGAGTTTTCGGTTGAATATTGGAACTTCTAGATAATATAATATAGCTACTATGAATTCTGAGATCCCTCCCCACCACAGGATGGTTGGTTTGTTGTTGCTTAGTAACTTGCCTGTTCTAATTCTATAAAGTCTGTCTCTCCCACATAAAGTAGTAGCTAATATCCCTGTTAATTTTTTTTCAAGTACAACTTCCTAGGGACCACCCCTATATCTGTATAACATTTTGTTCAGTCAAAGACAGGACATAGGTTTGCTCAAACACATTGAGCCAGTAAAATTCTTACTATCCTCTAATGGATTTGTGTATGGGTCAAGGACAGCATTCAGAGCTTCAGCCATTTTCAAGTCTGCTCCATCTTTTCCTGAATTTTCCCAGGTCATCTCCCATTTCCTCTCTGTGTGTATGCAGGCTCCATCAGCCAGATATGTGCAAGTGACTGGGGTCCACTTCAGTCTCTGCTTTCTGTATGTACAACCTCAGGTCAACTCAAGGTACATGGGTTGCTTATCAAGCCTTCCATCACCATCCCACCTCCCAGAAGCTCTGCCTGGGTTGAACCACCTTGGGAACAGAGTGGATGGGGGATGAGGGGAATGGGAGCAGTCCGAGGGAAAAACAACTCGGACTCACATTGTTCATACCGAAAGTTAGGAGTCTGCAAGAATACTTATTTCTCAATTTGTTACATGTTTTAGCCTATTTCTCTATTCCCAAAGAGCTGGAATTATTTGTTTTCGACAGTTTGGTCCAGTTTTATCAGGGCTTTGGGGGGATTTGTTGATCTCCTCATGCCATCATGCCAGAGGCAAATTGAGGTCCAATTTTTAAAAAATTATTTGAAAGTACTTTAAATACATAATTAGTAGAGACATAAGATTCTAAGCAATTATATGCATGTTTCATCGCCCTTCATTTGAGAAAGATATATTGCTGAAGCATTTCCTATACAGGCAGATATTCAGGGTCAGAAGTAATAAAACCATCAATCATAGCCCTTTTGCACTAATCACTTTAATAAGAAATATTAAGTACTTCACTCATTCTCAAAAGTCTCACTCAGATGCAGAAACATGGCTAGAGTCAGGCAAGCAATTCACATATCAGATTTCAAAGATTTTCAAGATAAAGTGAACTCTTCAAACGTCCAATTAATGAAGAAGTAAGCAAGACTGGCATGATAACATAATAGTTCTCTGAGAGAAGCCAAAAGTTCAATAATGACTATGCAAAGGCATGCTATTTTCATACTAGCATGAGACAAATTTCATTATATCCTGCTGAGACTTCAGTAATAAGCAGCCTGCACTAATAACATTTGATAAATTATTCATCTTCACCATCTACATGCAAATAAAGGAACATATTTTTGCCTGATGATATAATGAGTTATTTTCCAATCTAATGATTCATTAAAGATCTGGAGATTTAACAATAGTCTGTTTTTTAAAAAATTGAAAATTATGGCACACTAAAAACAGTAAGAAATAACATTTTAAAAATCCCATGTTATACCTGACAAAAGACGAAAGAAAGTAAATTCAACCAGAAGACAATCTTTTTAATGGACCAGTGGAATACAAAACTTTTATTTTTTTGTTACATATGGATGGTCTTCTTTAAAAATTGTTTCAAACATAGTTGCTGTTCTGTATTAATTCTTTAAATCCACAGGGAACAGAATGAAAATATATACTATGAATCATTACTTACCATACATGCAGTTATTAATATTGTTCCATCTAAAAGAATCTGAAATTTGACAGACTAAAGAGTAAAACTTAAGATGTCCTTAAAAGGCATATCTCTGGAAAGAAAAGAAGAGGTCGCAAGGACTTGGATCCAGAGAGACACATAGAGGGAATAAAGATGTGAAAGGTAAAAAAAAAAAAAATTCTTAGAGCAAGTCTATTCTAAAAATGGTCATGCTCTACTTAGGACGGAACCACAAAGAAAAGACCACAGTCACACACACACTGTGCTTCTCTGTCAAGTCCGTCTTTTGCCATCATTGCCAATGACGGTGATGGAAAAAAGAATGGATGCTTGATGAGTACGAATTTATTTTGCTACTACTGTAAATTTCATCATCCTTTATGGTTGGAAGGAAGGGAAAGGGAGTAAAAGAAATCCGGACAACAGGGTTTAAAAGAAAAGGAGGAGGGAAAATAACAGTTTTCAACATTACTTCAAACCCATGTAATAAGAAATTTAAGGAGAGAGCATTCAAAGGAACAGAAGGGAAGGATGAGGGTCAGTGTGACAAGGTCACCTCATTAGAACAGAAGACCACTGAGGAGATGGGGATAAAGATGGACAGCGATTAAAATGGAGACATGCAATTTTAATACAAGGATGAAAAAAGAAAGATTGCCTCATATGTGCCATGGGGCACACGCAAACAAAATGTTTCTGAAATCTTTTATCTTTTCCATTTTAAATGCAATGATCAAGCATGTTTCAGTGGATTAACTGTCTTTAATAAATATCTAAGTTGTTACTTACAAGTGTCACATAAAATTCAACATTGTTAAAACCAAATTCAAGTTTAATGACTGAGGCAATCAGCAGTTATTTATAAATCAGCGCAAAAATTTAATTCTATGCTGGTTCTTACATCTGATCTAAGCCACTAAAGAATGCCATTAAACCACTTCATCAGCTAAAATTATTCTATATTTTTAGATTATGAACAGAAAACTAGTTTTTAATATGTTATATATTAATATTTTTGTTATATATTAATTATAACTTAAGTAATTTATATAACTTACTGTCATCTGCATATTTCTGAATTCATAATGGAAAACCTATATAAAGAGAAACCAAAGCATGTTTTGCATAGCAATTGCTATACTAGTTGAATCGATATTCAATTTTGTCTATGCATCTTCAAGAGAAAAAAAAAATTTTCTCTAAATCCTGCCAGTGCTAACTGCCTTGAACACTAAAGCAGAGAGATAACATCCAACCTGTATGTAACAGAAAGCGCAGCCCTTGTCATGAAGCCACTTCTAATGGTGGCTCACATAAGCTCACCCACTGAGTGACGGGAACATGACACACAACAAAACATACACGTATTACCCAAAGAAGGTTCCTATGGTCCCTCTTTCATTCTCAGAGGCTAAAATGTCATACAAATTAGCTTCTGAATATTATTCCACATTATAGAAACACCACCAATCTGGCAACTTGGATTCCTTTTTTTTTTTTCCCTTCTTTTACAGGCTCTATAAACAGCCAGACCTTACTTCAATGCTTTATGCATTCCACCTAATTCTAAAGGTCATTCATTATTTCCTTAACATGTGACCACTCCACCTCCGTCACCACTGGAGAGGGTTCATGCCAAATTTTCTTTCTCTCTTGCTAAATTCACACAAATTGGTCGTGTTAAATATGCGTTCTAAAGACCTGCCTGGTAGGAATACTGGAAAACTTCTCATTAAAGCAATCCAACATGATGCTGGGGGCAAAGGGCAAGAGACAGTTGTTGGCAGAAAATGAAAAAAAAAAAAAGTAAATTAGAGGGGGAGCAGATGTGGAGCAGTTGAGTGCCCACCTCCCGCATAGGAAGGTCCCAGGTTTGGTTCCCTGTGCCGCCTAAAGAAGACAAACAGACATCAAGCAAAAACAATGAGCAAACAGAGCAGGGAGCATCTAAAGCTTCTTTAAAAATTAAAATCAAAATTTAAAAAAAATAAATAAATTACAGAGATCAAGTCTCACTGAAGTAAACTTGGTTCAATCAAGATGAATATTATTTGAGAATATTAGACAGGAACACTCAATTTAATCTGTTTTCCTACAAAATGTTCAGTGTTACTCCTTGATACATCCTGCATTTTAAGCCACTTACTTAGAAAGGAAAACAAAAGTGTAGCCAAAAGTTTGTTTCTACTCCTTCAATGTCATTGCTCATCTGTAGGAACCTCTTGGGAATAAAGCCATTCTCTGATATTCACACACTAAAGTTTGATGACCATCCCTTTAAATATTTTCATTTTAAAAGAAGCAAAGAAAATAAAACAAAGAAGTTGGGTTAAATGGAAAACAGCACCATCATCACAACTCTGTGTAGAAAACCTTTCCACGTAACACCAAAATCGACTCAAAAACAAGATCTTTACATTTCAATAGCTCCAATTCTTATCTACTAAGATTAGACAATATCTCCTCTTTCAGCAAGTATGATGAGTTTGAGTATTTAATAAAACAATAACACCAAGAAAAATTAGAAGAATCAACTGCTCAAAACGACAAAATTTCAAGTGCAAATAAAAGTGTAAGTAAGAAGAGTGGGTTAAGAGTTACCTATGCACATGTCCAGAGTTTAACACAATGAGAGAATCCAGCACCTTACTTGACAAGACAGCTGGGGGTGAGAAGAGGCTAAGGGAAGATCTTAGAATGCAATTTAAATCTGCAGAAAGTTGAGGACTGTTGCTCTTTAATGGGAGTTTGTAACTTAAATTGTTACTGAATGTCAAAAATCCTGTTGCACACACAAAAAAATTTCTATGCCATATCATGATGTGAAATGTACGGATGTAGTACAAGAACTGTGGAAGAGAACAAAGACAGATGAAAACCTTTCTTGGAAATGAGCATTCCTAGGCATTTTTTTCCTTCTATTTGCACAGCATTTCCGGTACAACTAATAATATTATTTTAGCTTCATCATAATTAAACAAAGGATACAAATGAAAAATAATCCTCTTAGGCAACTGTCCTATTACTCTACAGGAGATACCTTCTGGGGGTGGGGGCAGATTTACCATAAGCATTTAATTTTATGTTTTAATTACAACTTTGGCAAACTGGTAAATTTTTCATGCAGTGAGAAGAGGTTTGTGTGGTGCCAATTTATTTTTCAGAACCTAAATCAAGTGTACTTCAAAAGTCAAAGCTCAACATCAGCACTGACCCTTGAAAGAACTCCTCAGAGCACTACCATCTTGTCCTAATAGGCTCTCCTGAATTCTAAATATGTTTGGTATCTCCAAGGCCATAGCTTTTATGGCAATAAAGCTGTGAATGCTTCTGTTTCAGCACATAAGGAATACACAGCAGCAATATGGGACAAAATCATTTCTCACACCCAAATCTATATTCCCAAAGTTCCTGCACCAGGGCATGAAAGCAGAGAAAACAGACCCGACATCAGATGCCCTTCAAGTTGCTAGAAAATGAGAACAGTAAAATATAAGATATAAGAAACTCCTAAGCCACATTTAACTTTTAAAAATTAAAGCTCAAATTCCTACTTTCAATCATGAATGAAAATGTCAAGCCTCTTCCTATTATTCAACTTAAGCCACCATAAAGTACATCAGAAGGTAGATGGGGAAGAGGGAAAGCTGGAGAGTTGCCCATCTGTGTATCTTTAAAAAGTCCCGTCTGTCTGCTTTGCCCTTAGTTTCAGTTCCCACCACAAGATGCACGGAGTTGTTCCGCAGGCAGTAGAAAGGCATCTAAATGGGAAGGGCATAAAGATGGGAGAATCTGAAGTTTGTCTGGTGGCTTTGAACTCATACTCACTTAGTTCTCAACTCTTTGAGAAAGGTATTATCCCTGCCCTTCTATAAAAAGAATAACAATGAAAGAGTTTTGGAAATGCAAGAAAACTAGCTGTACATTTTATACTGCAATACCATGCATTAGTGCATATGCACAACTGAAACAAAAGTTACATAAAATACTACTATAAATAAGGCAAAAAATGAAGTACATCTAAAGTAGGATTTTATCAATATTTAAATTCAACATAAAGGACTCCCCCAAAATTCTGACCTGATCCACCAAACTGACTTCTCCACTAAAGGAAATTAAGATCTTGAGTAAAACAAACTCATAAACAAAGAAAGGGAATGAAATGGTCTGACAAAAGCTTGCTATGTCCAGTGGGACGCTATGAGAGTGTAGTCAACTTGGGAAGATCAGGAAAGGCTTCAGAGGAGAGATGACTCTTGCCTGGGCAGGATAAAAATTTAAATTTATGTGATTAAATTATATTTCACAGTGCATTTGGAGACTATGCTAACCCAGGAAACACAGTTCTTTACTGGAACTCCTGCTTGTTGTTCATTTCCCTCCTCTTAAAATCAATCTAGTTAAGAGCCTATTGCTAAATCCAAATTGCACTAAAAAGACTTATTACAACTTGGCATGAGGGAGTCCCACTGTGAAAAACTATATCTCTAAAAATAAAAATGCTCTTAAATTTAGATTATGAGGTGGAAATTAGGTAAGCTGAGGTGCATTCTTCGTACTAACAAAGACTGACATTTTTAAAAATTTTATGAAATGACAATTGTTATTGATTATGCTATCTTAAAGACTGAAAATTAGATACATCAAAATACTTCCAAACTTTCCTGAAAGTAAGGAACACCTAAATAAATGGAAAGACACTCTGTGTTCATGGATTAGAAGACATTATTGTTACAATATCAATACTTCCTGTATTAGTCAGCCAAAGGGGTGCTGGTGCAAAATACCAGAAATCGCTTGGTTTTTCATAAAGGGTATTTACTTGGGGTAGAAACTTACAGTTACCAGGCCATAAAGCTTTAAGCTACTTTCCTCACCAAAGTCTGTTGCCATGTGCTGGAGTAAGATGGCTGCTGACATCTGCAAAGGTTCAGACTTTCCTGGTTCCTCTCTTCCCAGGGCCAGTTTCTCTCCAGGCTCTGCAGCTCTGCTCTCTCCACAAGGTCAACTGTATAACTATCAGGCAAACAGCTCATCCCTCCTTCCAGGGCCTCTGCCATGTGTAAGAGAAACCTCTGAATCCAATATAATCTAATATGCCCAAAGGGACACACCAGTTTACAAACATAATCCAATATCTATCTTTGGAATTCATAAACAATATCAAACTGCCATACTTCCCAAAGTGATTGACAGATTCAATTCAATCCCAATCAAAATTCCAACAGCCTTCTTTGCAGAAATGGTAAAGTCAATGATTAAATTCATAAGGAAGGACAAGGGTCCCTAAATAGCCAAAACCATCTTGAAAAAGAACAAATATGGAGGGCACACAATTCCTAACTCCAAAACTTCAAAAGCTACAATAATCAAAAAAGTGTAGTACTAGCAGGACAGACACATAGGCAAAGGCAATCAACAGTGTGAGAGTAGAAATAAACCCACACACCTTTGGCTAATTGATTTTTAACTAGAGTGTCAAGTCCATTTAATAGGAAAAGATAAGACACTTCAACAAATGGTGCTGGGAAATCTAGATATCTACATGCAAAAAGAATGAAAGTGGATTCCTACCTTACAAGAGATATGACAACCTAAATATAAGAGCTAAAACTAAAACTTAGAAGACAACATACGGAGATACCTTTAAGATCTCATAATAAGCAGTGGATTCTTAGACTTCACACCAAAAGTATGAACAGCAAAATAGATGAACTGGACTTCATCAAAATTAAAAACTTCTGTGTAGAAGACATTATCAATAAGGTGAAAAGGCAACCTACAAGATGGGGAAATACATTTCAAAACCATGTATCTCATAAGGTTTTACTATATAGAATATAAAAAAAACACCTATAACTCAACAACAAAAAGACCAAAAAAAATAAATAATTTTTTAAAATGGGCACAGAACTTGTATAAACATTTCTCCAAAGAAGATAAATGTTCTTTCAGCACATGAAAAGATGCTCAACATTATTAACCATTAGGGAAATACAAATCAAAATCACAATGAGATACCTTCTCACACAAAACAGAGTATTGTTCAGCCTTAAAAAAGAATGAAGCTGTAAAACGCGCAACATGGATGAACCTTGAAGATGACATGTTGAGTGAAATAAGCCAGACACAAAAGGATATATGATTTCATTTATATGAAATTATTAAAATATGCAAATTCATAAAAACAGAAAGTAATTTACAAGTTGCCAAAGGTTAGAGAAGGGGGAGGAAGAAGAATTAATTCTTATTGGGTTCAGAATTTCTGTTTGGGGTGATGGAAAAGTTTCGGTAATGAATGGTTGGTTACAGTAGTAAAACATTGTAAATGTAATTAATATCACTGAATTGTATACTTGAAGGTAGGTAGAATGGGAAATTTTGTGTTATACATATGTTACTGCAATTTAAAAAAAAAAAAAAAGTTCTGCATACAGCTACAATATGTACCTGAACCTAAATGCCTAACTAGGATTAGGACATACGTACATTAAGAAAAAAATGTAGGAGTATCTTGACCTAACCATTAACAGTAAAAACAAGTGTGTTTCACATAAATACCTCACAAATTATCCTTTAAAAAAAAAAAAACACCCAAGGAATTTACTCTGTAAAATCTCTTCATTAGCATTTTATTGTTTAGATTAGCTTTTGATTAGTTGCTTAGAGTTAAAAAAAATATTTTACCTCACTCATTTCCTAATTTAAGCACCTTTAAAGTGAGGCAAGACTAAAATATTGGATATAGATTTTTTAAAATAACAAAAGAAACAAACCTTTATTAAATCCTTACAAAAAAAACTGTTTTTATGTTGGCACAAAATGAAATGGGAAGTAAAACGAAAAGGAAGGGAAGGAGGGTGGGGAGAGATCGAGGAGGAAAGGAGAAACATGAAGGTACAAAACTTGTGAGAGAGGACACAAAAGAGAACTCAAAAGAGGTGAGCAGTGACCTGAAACAATTAGGTGCGAGGAAAGGAAATAATAGTGAGTGGGTCTCACTGCCCTTCGACCCATGGAAGCAGCCTTATAGGAAGGACAGAACGTGGGATTTGGAGTTAGAGGATTACACCGCTGCCTGGCTGCATAAACCACGATGCCGGGCTTCCTGTGGAGTGGCAATGAGTCAGTGGATATGAAAAGGGTAAGCTACAAAGAGTCCTACAGAAGTTCATTACAGTTGCTACTGTAATTCATGCTATTGTAATCTTACTAAAAGGCCTAGAGTGCTAATGGCGACATTTCTGTCTCCCAAAAGCAAGAAGGCAAGGAGATTTTCAAAACTTTAAAAAACCTGAAGTTAAAATCAGATCCCACTTATTTTCAAAGTTCTGGAAGGGTATGAAAAAGGTCACAAATAATTGCACAGATAATGAGAATCAAATTTGTGAATGATTTTCTAAAATATGGAAATTATAATGGATTCAAGGTCATCCCTGTTAAACTACTCACTCATATTCTGATATACTTTCCTGAACAGGAGGCAAGGGAAAGAAGGCACAAATAGTATGCAAGGAACTGCACAAGCTACTGGGTATGTCTAGGCAAGTGTGGCTGATCCAATCAGGGAGAGAACCAAGGCTGTTTCTCTACCCCAGGACCTCTGAGTGACCTGACTCTTACCCAGCAGGGCTCACAATGGCAGGAAATCCTGGGGAGGAGCCACATGGCTGAATCCCCAACCCCCGGTTCCTGATAAACCACACTGCCATATGCCTTCCCTGGCCAGGGGACCTTCTCCCAACACACACCCGTAAGAATCACTGCCCCAGGTGACATTTATACCTTATATTAAATGTGCCAAATTTCTATTCTCCCCCAGCAATCCCAGCCACCAAACTAAAACTGCCTGCCTCCCATTCCTGAAAATGAAAGTCCCCCCGGGTAGAAGTGAAAGTTGGTTCAAAGAAGAATAAAAAGCTCTTAAGTACCAGGGAAGGACATGGCCTGACATCACCAGAAACTCAGTACAAGTGAAAGGAGGAAAAGGCAAGAAAACTAAATAGCTGTGCTTTACACAAGACCCCTTCCCTGCAGAATATACAGGCACATGAAAGAAAAATGTAGAGTATGTTCGCTGCAAACACCTTCCGCTTTATGTTTAAGTAGGAAGGTAGAGTGAAAAAAACAACTAATCTCTGGTATGTGGAGCCTGCGATGAGAAGCAAAGCCTAGTCATATTTTAGTAACTTTGTGAGAGATCCTGTGTTCAAAATGTTAACATCTCATTCTAAGGACTGACTCTGAAACTCACTTTCATATTACAGACTCATTCCCTCCTAAGTATGAAGGAACCCCACATGTCGTACAATTAATCACTAAGGAAACGGAGACCCAATGAGGTCATGTGGATTGCTAAAGAAGCGAGTAGTAGTGCCAAGTATTTCAACACAGCTCTTCGTATACTTAAGCCAGGACTCACCCAATGCAGAAACAGACTTTTCACTGCAGAGTAAAGAAATGATGCACTTGTACTTTCCGAGTTACACTAAAGATTTAATATATTTAATGCCATCTTTTATAAGGACATTTCAATTACTATTCCCTTATTATTCAATAAAATGTATACCTTGTTAATAAACAGTTACTGAGATAAGTTTCTACTTAAAATCCCTCCATAGTTGATATCCTAAATGGAGATTCTGCAAATGAGGTTCCCCCTTCACACTAATAAATAAGTGAAATCGGTATTTATGTTCTTAGCCTCCAAAGTAATTGCTACGTATCTGCTATAGGCTTTGTAGAGTTTTACAGAATACTTTTAAAAGATGTGTAAATCTCTAAATGTTAGATACAAAATGTTAAAATCAATCACACATTCTGACTATGCCATTGACTATCAATTATTGGGCTTCCTAAGGAAAGGTAGACAGCACCCCCGGATAATGCATAACATCTACAACAGTCTAAGTAAATTATTCTAATTGTCAAACAATTTTTCAAGAAAAAGAGGAAATCAGACTTAAATTTCTTATCTACCCTCAACTGAGCTGTCAAATTGTTCTATGTTGCCTTTTTCTTTCACTTGGCATGGCTATAATAAATGATTCAATGGGAAATAAAATCTTTAGGGTTTTTTTTTCAATTTTAAAGGACGATCACAATTTTTATATACGTTTTATTTTCCTGAGTTTCAGACATTGCAGCTCTAATATGACCTGGTTTCCACTGTATATTGCTATTTTTTTAATAGAACCCCACTATAAAGTTATTAGAGCAGAATCGTCAATATAACAGGATTTCCTGTGGTGTAAGAGTAGTCAAGCCAAATTAGAAAACATCACAATTAACATATTCACCAATTCTTTGACAAATGTAAGGAAGCCACTAGTATCATTTTCTTGAACTTTAGAGTGCCAACTATTCTCATTATACTTCTTTTAAAAAGGTTTATTTATTTCACACACACACCATAGTCTGCTCTGTGTCCATTCGCTGTGCGTTCTTCTGTGTCTGCTTGTCTTCTCTTTAGGCAGCACCAGGAAACAATCCTAGTACTTCTGGAGTGGGAGAGAGGTGCTCAATCTCTTGCACCACATCAGCTCCGTGGTCTGCTGCATCTCTTACTGTCTCTCCTCTGCGTCTTTTCTGCTGTGTCATCTTGCTGCACCAGCTCTCTGCTTGGGCCAGCTTGTCGCACAGACCAACACTCATGCATGGGCCAGCACTCCGCTCAGGCCAGCTAGCCTTCACCAGGAGGCCCCAGGAATTAAACCCTAGACCTCCCATATGGTAGATGGGAGCCCAATCACTTGAGCCACATCTGTTCTCGTCATTATATTTTACTAATCAAAAATAGCTGATCCTGGGAAGCAGATGTGGCTCAATCAGTTGGGTGCCTGCACCCACCACCAATGAGCAGACACCTAAACAAGCAGACACCACAAGCCAGCAGACGCTGCAGCCCATGGGGAGCAGCTGTGGCTCAGGCCATCAGGCACTTGCCTCCCATGTGGGAGATCCCAGATTCTATTCCTGGTGCCTCCAGGGGAAGGCAAGCAAACATTGAGCAGACAGATGAGAAAGGGAGGGTGGGGATAAATAAATATAAATAAATCTTAAAAATAAAAACTCATCCTGAAGATTGCAGTTAATAGTATGATTATAGCAATGCTCTTCTTTTAAACGGTGTTAACAACGTGGTGATACACAGGAAAATTACAACTAATATAACTTATGGACAATAGTTAACAGTAACACTGTAATATTTTTACAGCAATGGCAAAGAAGATATATCATTCTAAGAGACAACTATAGGAAGTACAAGGGAGTATGGGATTTTTCTTCTTGGAGTAACAAAAATGTTTTAAAATTGGCAGAGGTGATGACAGTACATCTCTCTGATGAAAATGAGAACCACTGAGCATACACTTTGAATGGACTGTACACAACATGAGGCTATATAACACAGGGAATCCAGTGGTGGAAAATGGACTATGGTTAACAGGACAAATAAGAGAATGCTCTCTCATAAACAACAACAAATAAGTAATATTAATATAGTGTGTTAATAATAAGGCAGGCTGGGGGGAAAATATACCACATGTAAGGTATGGGCTACAGTTAGTAGTAATATTTTGATGATACTCTAGCATAGTTCGTAATAAAAGTTTCACAGCAATGTAAGGTGTTGGTGATGGGGTAACATAAGGGAGCGCTGTATGATGAAAGGTACATTTGTTTTATAAGTTCACAATTTTTACTATACACATATTGTTTATGTATGTTCATGTATGAATTATATACTTTAATAAAATTTTATTTTTTAAAAATAGCTGATCCTCTAAATGAAGAATATAATCTCTCCAAACACATAATAAAGCAGATATGAGATAAACACAGAGCATAAAAACAGTTAACCACATACCAATTCTCTAAAAAGTTAGTTATAATAAAGGAAGACCATATGAAAAAAATTCTTTATGTTGTTACATATGGGCATGTTTTCTATGAGAGCTTTAAAACATGATTAATTAGTCTACCTAACATTTCTTACCTTACAAACTTCCATTAGAGTAACCTGTATAAAATTTTAGGTATAGCAGAAGTTATTTCTGGTAGTGATGCCTTATATTATTTGTTAAATAGTGAAAAAAATAATATGATAAGAGAAATTAGAACCTTGGGACTCAGAAACTGTATGTCTGAGAAACCAAACAACTAAAATGAAAATGAATATGCAGACTTTAAAAACAAGTATGTTCAAACTGTTTTTACAAAAGTTTGCACCACAATAATTTAGTTTTAGAGAATTTAAGAGTCTCACCTTTGTGCAATCTGCCAAGATACTATCAAGATTCACAAAACTTACTATGTAAGCCCAGCTGAACAGCCAATGAGTCTTTGTTAATAGTTACACAGGGAAGGATGGGGCTGCTTTACAAGACAGGTTGGCAGGGCTAATAACGGGGTCATGGGAAGCCTGAGCAATTCAAGCCTGAAGTAATTTCCTTTCCTTGTTTTCAACAATCAAACCAGAAAAGCATTATAACAATATGTTGTGTGAAAACTACAGTAAAACCACCAATCTAAACAATTCAACACTGTGCACTCTCCATCCATCCGTGGAATGAAGAAATCAGAAGCGAACAAAATACCCAAGTCTTGAAGTAAGTAAATTCCAATGATGAGAAAAGAGAGTTTCAAACCGTAAGAAAATACATCTTTGAATAGAAAAGTGATATAATTGATGAAGACACAGAGTCAGTATAATTAAAGACACACCAAAAGCATATAAACAATTGTGAAGTCATCATAAAGCAAAAGAATCTACTTGGGAGAGAAGTTTAAGCAGTGGTTTGAGTCTTAAAAGTTTCAATGGCTGAAAATTATTAAAAACTTGTTACTTAACCACATTCACTTAGAAAAAACGATGCACATAACCATTTACAATGTTTAAGGAAGACTTATCTACTGCATATTTTTTCCTCTTTATTTTTTTTAATGTTATATTAAAAAAATATGAGGTCCCCATACACCCCCCACCCTCCTCATTCCACTCCTCCCACATCAACAACCTCTTTCTTTTTTTTTTTTTTTTTTTTTTAACCCAAACTTCAGTCATTTTATTTAACACTTTTATGATTTTTGTCCTGATAAAATACCATTTGTACTATTGTTTACTTAATATTGTTAAAGTATTTTATTTTTTTTTTATTTTTTTTTTTTTAATTTTTTTATTTTTTATTGACTTTGTAATAATATTACATTAAAAATATATATGTGAGGTCCCATTCAACCCCACCCCCCCACCCCCCCTCTCCCCCCCCCCCAACAACACTCGTTCCCATCATCATGACACATCCATTGGATTTGGTAAGTACATCTTTGGGCACCTCTGCACCTCATATACATTGGTTCACATCATGGCCCATACTCTCCTCTATTCCATCATGTAGGCCCGGTGAGGATTTACAATGTCCGGTGATTACCTCTGAAGCACCATCCAGGGCAGCTCCATGTCCCGAAGACGCCTCCACCTCTCATCTCTTCCTGCCTTTCCCCATACCCTTTGTCCATTATGTCCACTTTTCCCAATCCAATGCCACCTCTTCTATGTGGACACTGGATTGGTTGTGTCCATTGCACCTTTATAACAACCTCTTTCATCATCATGGCACATTCATTACATTTGGTGAAAACATTTTGGAGCACTGCTGCACCACCTGGATAATGATTTACATTGTAGTTTACACTCTCCCCCAGTCCACCCAGTGGGCCATAGCAGGACATACAACGTCCAACACCTGTCCCTGCAGTACCACCCAGGACAACTCCAAGTCCTGAAAATATCCACACTCTGTTGCATATTTTCTAGTAGATGAATAATCTTTTACTGCTCAGGATGTGTGTGGATGGAAATAGGACTGATAATTTGGCTAATAAAGCCATAAAATCATAACAATGCAGGCAAGATATGACATAGTGGTTTCTCCAGTACACAGTCCTTTGGAGCCATTAAGACAAACCAAAGTTTGGAATAAATACCTGAAAATCAAATAAAAGTCCTAAGAAACACCAACTTGGTTTTCTTCGGCAAAACTTTGTTTGGTACCACAAAGAAATTAGCCTACTCTTATTTTTAAAAATATTATGATTTCAAATTGCTACCTAGGATAGATGCAATGAATAAAGATATTATGATTTCAAAAATGCTACCCAGGATTAGATGCAATTGATAAAAAGAAGTTCACTCCAGAAAAAAATATACGTAAAAGTACAGAGGACAAGTAAGTAAAGCTAGAATCCTATTGTCAATTTGGGGAAATTGAAAGAGGGGAGAGAAGGAAAAGAAGGTAGGAAAGGAGGTAAAATGATCACACTTAAGGAAGTGCCAAAATGTAGTGGTTACCAAACCATCAGGTCTTAACATGGTACACAGACTTTAAAAAACAGAATTGCTTTAAAAAATAAGTAACAGCAGTAAATCCCTGACTTCTTTAAGTTATTATAAGCCAGGAATGATCGCCTATTTAATTGCACCAGTGAGACTGGGAAGTTATTCTTAATATGTAACATCTAACATCCAATGCACATCTTTTCCCACTATATTCAGACTATGGTAACTCTATCAGAGATTACTCAATAATGGGAGGATGCATAAAAGTATGCTTTCAAAGCATATATTGAAAATCAACAGAATTATTTTCTTAAACAGCAAATACTTAAAAAACACATGTGCCTTGGAGATCCAATACTGCCCCAGAGACACAATGCTATATATCCAAACTCACTCACTAACTTTTAATTTTGGAAAGCATTCTCAAGTAAGCACTGGACTTTAAGGAGCAGTTATTCAGTCATTAATAATAATAAAATTTCACTTGTTACAATCCTGCCTTCCAGTCTCAATTTATGAAGAGTGTATGCTCTAAATAAGTACCAAATATACTGAGTAAAGATTAATAGCAATGTGTTAAGTAAGAAAGCTGTTAAGCCAGAAACTGAAAATTTAAATCAGTCTAATCCAAGATCACATCAATTACTGAGAAGTTAGGGGAAACAGAAAATCAATTAAACTTGCAGATTATACCTTATGGGAAAGACTTGAATTACCAACGCTTGAGTCAATTGGAATTAGACTGAATGAAACATCAGCAAACATACTAAAAACAGAGGCCTCTTTTAAGAGAAGTTGACTGGAAAGAAATATGACTTAATGGTAAAAACAGTTTTCTAATTTCAATAGACATTATTTACTTGCAGTTATTTGCCATAAATTATCCTGGTAGAATATCTTTAATAAAGACAAGTTTTGTGTTTTTGTTTTTTAAGATTTTTTCTTTAGAACACAAACATAGATGTCAGAGGAAATACAGATTTATAAAGATCATTTATACCCAAAAAAAATGTTTTTAATGACCACAGAAGCCAAGATTATGGTACATATAAACATGAATACACACACGCACAAATACTTTATATTCCTCTTTAAAAAAAAAAAAGTGACTCCTTTAAACATTGTATTTCCTCCCTTAGACTCAGTCCCATATCTTGTTGAATTATCAAAATGACACAGAAGAATATCCTAAATTCATTATAATCAGATGTCTCCTAACAAAAATGCTAAAAATGGATGGAAATTTGAGCCTTTCTTAAAATAGTGAGCATTCATTCAGAAATAAATCAAATTTTCCCTTTTGTTACAACTAACACAGATATAAATGAAACAAATACAAAATACATTAAAATGCTTTCAGTATCAATGTGTCTTAATACAGTTTTAAAACATTAGTTGGCATAATAACACAAGCAGCATTCAGAATGCAAAGAAGCTGTGGCAGAGGCCCCATGTCCAAACCACCTTCAAGGAAGAGGTAGGAAGAGAGCCCAAGGGCAACCAAATGTGGAAACAAAACAGTTACGGCAAAATCCTCTTGCAAGACTGCATTCCATCTGGCCCTTCAGGTGAGCCTTGTTCCTCCACAGAGCACTTACCACTCAGGGTTCCAGAAAAGCAGATGGTGTACTGCGTAACCGAAGAGATTTTAATACACCGACTATTCACAAAGGTACAGGCAGGGCTAAGGATACCAACAAGAGACAGTGCAATACCCTAAGGATAGCAAAGATGGGACACTATTTCTACCCCTAGGCCTGAAAAGGCAAGGGGGAGACTAGTTACAAGAGGCTGGAGAAAAAGATGCAATGGTCGAGGGACCATGTGGCCAGAGCTGTGGCCTTGGGATGAGAGAAGGAACTATGCAAGCAGGAAGGGAGGGCATGAGAGAGGAGAACAAATATTCCTAACCCACTCTCTTGTCACTCTCCAGTCTCCCACTAGTACCTCTCACTGGCACCTCCCAATGGCCAAATCCAGCTGAAAGCAGATGACTAAGATCCTACTGATGTGGTTCATATAGGTCAGACGGCACACTCACAATAAAGGTCAAGAAGGGTGAAAATGGGTAGAGGGTGGATCAGCACAGGCCAAGAAAGTTTATTCAGCTCTGTGCAGGACCCTAAGATGAATGTGAAGCAAAGTGCAAGTAACACAAGAAACATCAAACAGCACAGGTGCCTGGGGAAGTGGACTTGGCCCAGTGGTTAGGGCGTCTGTCTAACACATGGGAGGTCCGCAGTTCAAACCCTGGGCCTCCTTGACCCGTTTGGAGCTGGCCCATGAGCAGTGCTGATGCGCGCAAAGAGTGCCCTGCCACACAGGGGTGTCCCCCACGTAGGGGAGCCCCACGCGCAAGGAGTGCACCCCGTAAGGAGAGCGGCCCAGCGTGAAAAAAAAGTGCAGCCTGCCTAAGAATGGTGCCGCCCACAGGGAGAGCTGACACAACAACAACAAAAAAAGAAACACAGATTCCCGTGCTGCTGACAACAACAGAAGCGGGCAAAGAAGATGACGCAGCAAATAGACACAGAGAACAGACAACTGGGGCAAGGGGGGGGGTGGGCAGGAATAAATAAATCTTTAAAAAAAAAAAAAAATAGCACAGGTGCCTGGAGCAAAGAATATTATAAATGTATGGCATTAATGGAAGAAAAGGTAAAAATGGCAAATGGGATAGAAGACGATCAGCCTAAGAAATCCCAAATTAATTTGTTGGCATCAAGTACCACTGAAGGTACACATGTAAGGAAGCAAAATAATCCAAGGATAACGGTAGTAGTTTATATAGTTTGAATGGAAAATAGTCCCTAATGGCAAAGATCAGTTAGATTATTCTAGCAGTCAAGGTAATATGAGGCAAAAATTAATATAAATTGAGTCTCTAATATGTTCTAGCTACCTTAATAATCTTATCCATTTAATCCTCTCCATTCTAAATGGAGAAAACTGAGCCTCAGAAAAGTAACTTGCTGTAAGACAACCTATTAAATGCTCCAAAGTCTACATTATTTCACTACTAAGACTTAATTCATCAGCCTTCCCACCCTTAAACCAGAACTGACAATGAACATCCCCATCAACTTGACCTTCTTCTCTTGCTGTAGACTCTCATAAGTAAATCCAAATCCAAGGCTCACCTTCCAATAAATCCACCCAAGAGCAAACCCTTTGGTGAGCAGCCATCCCTAATTACTCTGGCTGGGGGTTCTAGGTGTTCTGAGATCTCCTATGGAGTATATGTCTCTGCTGGCCACCGGGCAGCCTTCTGAGCACACTACTTGTTTCAGAGACTGTTGATTTTATGCGTCAACCTGGCTAGGCTATAGTACCCACTTAATTAAACACTAATCTATATAATCTATTTTATGATGTAGGTAACATCAACATTCAGTTTACTGTTAAGTAAAGGGGCTCATCCTCAGCAATGTGGGCGGGCCTCATCCACTCAGTTGAGGTTTACTGAAGTAGAAGAAATCCTTCCTCAGGACTATAACACAAATCCTGCTTGAGTTTCTAACCTGCTGGCCTACCCTACAATATTCAAACTGACCAGCTCCCACAATCACAAGTTAATTCCTTAAAATAAATCATATAAACACACACACACATGCATGCACACAAACTTACACACATACATACATACATAACTATGGTATTGGTTCAAGTTCCCTGAAGAACCCTGGCTGATACAATAACCATTATTTTTATTTTTATTTTTTTTTAACTAAATGGCCACTATGTGCCTGGCTAAAGAGAGGACACGAACAGGGCAACAGTACCCTCGAGCACCTCAAAGCACTGCTCAAGAAGCTCAACGGAACAACCTTTAAGGGAGTGATTCTCAACTAGGAGGGAGGCCTGAAGGCAAAGAAGAGTGTGAATGGAGTGTCCGAATTAAGAGCATGGGGCTCGGGAGTCAGAATGCCAAGATTCGTATCCTCACTCTGCCACTGACTGGCTGTGTGCCCTTGTGTCTCACCTTCCCAATATGCATTAAGGAAAATACACCCACTGCCCAATGCTAGGATTAAGTTACAGTCTTATTCTCACATTCTAGATCAAGCCCTATTAGAGCAAAGATTCAAAAACTAATGAATACAACTAAAAGGTCTACATAGAGGAGTACAGTTAAACACATTGTTACCTGTGGTTACAGAGTGTCAGACAGACTTTAAAGTGATTTATAAGAAGATTAATGACCTGGAAAGAGCTTTTGATATAGTACTGAGTGGAAAAGGCAGAATATATAATGCCATATATAATGACACTAAGTCTAAGAAGACATATATACACAGAACAGATCTAAAGAACGTACACTAAACACCAATAGGTTCATCTGATTATAGGATTAAGGAAGACTGTTGTTTAGTTCTTCTACATATTTTATGATATGACTTTCTGTAAGAGAATATTTTCCTTTTGTATTCAGCAAGATAATTTAGTAAAAGAGAGCTTTATTGCTTAAAAAAAACTAATGAATAAAAGAATGTGGACGGTAGTAGATATAAGGTAGCAAGGAAAGTACTAAATTAAAAATGTCAATTTGACTGAAGTAGCATATCTGATTTTTGTCTTAAAAACACAAATATTTCATTTATAAAACAGTTTAAATTTTAAGTGAGACTCTAATCAAACGTAATATTTCAATATTGGATTATCCTAGTTTATTTGTCCTAATCTAATACAGGAAAAGTAGCCTAGAAATAGTTAAAGGTGAACCACAGAATTCAGGATGATTTATTTTACAGTGACTTCAATAAGTTTCTGTTTCAAATAGCACTGGCTAATGAAATAATCAGAGCAAAATTCTATTTTCTAGTATAACTGCAAAAGGGTATCAAAATTGAATGCCATTTTTAAAATATTTATAAAAAAGAAAACTAAGTGATATCAAAATATGGAAATAGATTTTCTTATTTTAAAATGATTAAATCCTATCTTCCTAATCTGAGGTTCAAATTAAAGCCATTCTTACATAAAAATAAACATTTTTTTAAAAATACACTATGACCTGATTTGTTTGTAAGCTAAACAAATTATATAAATATATATGCCTGCCTTCTATATTGGATTGATCAATGCATGATGCCAAGAACAAAATTTTATGGTTTTATACCTAAGACGACAACCTTATAAAAATGCTTAAAAAAAAAAGTGGCATTTTTATAAAATAGTTCAGAAAATACATAAATGTACTTATCTCACTTTCAACAATTACCTTTAATTGTTTCCTCCACGACTTCTACTACACGATCTATCTGCTGAACCTAAAAAAGAAAGCAAACTTTAAGACAAGAATTCACAGAGAATAAAAATTAATTTGTGTTTATCGTTCTGCTTGAGTCAATGTTACATATTTTCTAAGCATATAAATTCAGGTTGTCTTTAATTAATGCCTTTGGAGATATTATTAAAATATTTATTCTATATTAATGTTTTATGTTACAATGAAGTATGAAATTATCACCTCTTATCCTTCAATGCTTGTTGAAATCATGTTCCATTTAAATAAATTGCCTGGAGTTTTGTTAGGATAGACTATCAACATAAACTCAACACGTCTTGAAATATAAACTTAAGTTTAATTAAAACACCATTCACACAAAGCTTCAAGAAAAATGGCATAAAATTAACACCTACACAAAAGGACACACTGGTATTAAGAAGTCATAGCCCCAAATTGTTTTATTATTTTAATATTCAAAGCCCTTCTAATGAATTTCTACAATGCATTGGAAACTGTGCTCAGTTCCATGAAGTACAAAAGTCAAATAATGCAGCTCCTGCCCTAGAGACTGGTGATCATGGAAGATTTCCCACAGTGCCTAGGGAACACAGAGGGAAGGTAATAAAATCTGACAGAGCTACAGAGTGCCTCCCAGGGATCCAAATATAACCCTTGAAGGAAACACAGGATGAAGACATGAGGAGCCCACCAGAAAGAATAGTACGAGGGGCTAGGGTTCAGAAGGAAAACCCAAAAGCAAAGAGTACGGCCCAAGAAGCTAAAGAGAGGAAGACAAACAAGAATAGGTCAAAAGTTGATATTACTTCTCCTTTAAGATTTTTCAAGTCACCATTGTTTTATTAAAGAAGGAATTCATGTTCCCTGAAAATATTCAAACTAAATAGAAATATAAAATGAAAATAGTCAAGGTAACACACAGTGTCATCAATCCTCCACTCCCGGTGCTCAGATGAAATCACACATAATGGTTTAACATGTACATACCAAGACACTTCATTGCTAAACATTTATATATAGTTCTATTCTGCCATTTTAAACAAAAATGGAAGATACAAATAACACATGAGCAAATACACATAATAGATCTGCCACTTGATTTTTTCTAAACATTGTCATTACACACAGTCTACTGCATTCTTTTTAATTGCTACCTACTATCTCACTGTATGGCTATACCATTAACTACCTTGATGATGGATCTTTAGGCTACTTCTATCTTTTCATTATCATACTACAATCCTTAAATGAATTCAAATTACAACAAAAGATAATTTTTAAAAGAATTTACTAAAAATGCAACAAGTTTTTAAAAATATATTCTTTCAGCACTAGTGTCTTCCAAAGAAATAAGGAAAGACTTGTGAGTGCACACTTGAACAAAATATTTAAAGGGAGAACATACCCTGTCTCTGACCATTCAGCTCAGTATGATGGTAGTAGCAGCAATAATTAAGAAATTACCAAAGACAAAGTAAGTCTCAGAGAACAGTAGTTAGATCTTCAGTAGCCAAAATATCAACTTTTCTGGTGATACATCCACCACTTCCACAAGGAACAATTCTCTCTGGTTTCATTAAGAGCTCAAGGGGATGGATTCCTTACAGAATATTTAATGTGATCTTAGAAGCCAGGACAGCCAAGATTTCAAAAAGGAGGGAGGGGACAATTGTGGCAGATGCTACAGAGATACCAAGTAACATAAAGATTAAAATAGGTTATGTTTGATGTAATAAAAATGGAGTTCAGTAATAATGAACCGTAAATAAGAAAATGATAACAACTAATATTGATTATTCCTTCAACAGGCTGGCTGTTTGGAAAGGGAAGAAGGAAGAAGACTCCTGGTAGCTACAGGAAATTGAGTAGATGTCTGTTTGGTTTTAGGTTAGTGTATTCAACTATTTATTTCTTTTTTTTTTTTTTTCAGTTTACATGCTGAGGGGAAAAAGTCAGAAGAGAGAGAGAACTTGAAGATGAAGAAATGATTGATGAAGCAAGGTCCTTCAGGAGTTGGGAAGGGTAAGATCCAAAACACAGTAAGAAAGAAAAGCCCAAGATGAGGCAATCAGGTCTTCTTCTGAATTAAGGAGCTAGAAGGAAAAAGCATGGACAAATGCTACAACTCCTGTAGAAGTTGAAGAGGTTGCTAGGCAAGTTCCCACCTGTTGGCGTCAATTTTCTCCGTGAAGTAAGTAGCAAGCTCATTTGCTATGTGGAAGAAGGCAGATGTACTGAAATAAGAGAGTGAATGTTTCTAATACCTGTTACAGAGAATGAAAGAGAGTGATGACTAAGGATACATAAAAAATTGCCAGACAGTATTAAAATACCAGCTGAGATTACAGACCTTGAATTTCTAACAATGATGCCCATATCCTTGTGATTTTTTTCAAGGTCCAGCAGTCCCAGTGTAGGAGCTAAACATTTAAATAAATGGATTTATCTAAGGTTTGTTTATTCCATCCTTCATTCACTCTCTCATCATTTATTGAACCTCTAATATGTACCAGAATAGTTAAAAAAGATGAAGAAACAGCACTGAGAAACGTCTCTTCCAAGGAAGCATGGACTGGGAGGAAATAGAGAGAAGAAAGTTGACTATGCATTTTGGATCAGACAAAGCTTGTAGACTACATGGGATAAGGAAAGAAGTAGAGCCAGAAAGGAGAAATGAAGTGGCTGATGGTCAAGTGAAGAAAAGAATTAAGGAAAGAAAGAAAGGAATAGAAGGAAGGAAGGAGGGAGAAAGGAGAGAGAATGAGGTGGGAAGTGGAACGGGGAAAAGGCAAAAGGACAGGAAATTATAATCACAATGCAGATAGACATCTAGGATTTTTGAAGAGATGCAAGGTCCCAGATCTGGTCATGAGTACAGGGTACTCAAATAGAAATAAGGTGATATCAGTTGAGGACAGAAGACAAAAAAAGGGGGGTAAATTATGAGACAGTTCAATAATGAAGCCAAAATGAAAATGTTTTCCTGTGCATTTGGAAATATAATAGTTCAAAGCAGCAAGGCAGAGAAATAAGGCTGACTCTTCAACTGCACAGTCACATAGCATGTGGACTAAAAATAACTATCATTACAGAAGTGTCAGAACAACATGAAGAGGAAGCATTCACTTAAATAGCTAAGTCTGAATCTATAAAACTCCTAGAAGAAAACATAGGCACAAATCTCTATGTCCTTGGATTAATGAATGGTTTCCTAGCTATGACACCAAAAGCACAAGCAACAAAAGAACAAAACAGATAAACTGGGCATCTCAAAATAAAAAACCTTTGTATTTCAAAGGACACCATCAAGAAAGTGAAAAGACACGCAAAAGGGAAGAAAGTTTTAAAAAACATATATCTGATAAGGGATGAGTGTCTAGATATATGAAAAACACCTACAATTCAATAATTTTTTAGAAATGTTTAAAAAAGAAAAGGATCTGAACAGACATTTCTCAAAGAAGATGGCCAAAAAACACGAGAAAATGTTTAATATCATTAGCCACCAAGGAAATGTAAATCAAAACCAAAACCACAATGAGATACCACTTCACACCGTAAGGATGGCTGCAACAAAAGACCAATAAGTGTCGGTGAGGATGTGGAAAAGTTGGCAACGTCATATGCTGATAGTAAAATAGTGCAGCTGCTTTGGAAAACAGTGTTACCACACCACCCAGCAATTACATTCCTAGGTATATCTGAAGCAAGAAGAAAATATATGTCCACACAAAACTGTGTACATGAATGTTCATAGCAGCATTATTTATAATAGTCCAAAAGTGGGGAAAAAAACAGTTTTCCACCAACTGAAGAATGAACCAAGAAAATGTGGCATATCCATTCACTGGAATACTATTTGGTTATAAAAGGGAATGAAACGTTGATACATGTAGCAACAGGTATGAAACTTGAAGTCATTATGCTAAGTGAAAGAAGCCAGACATAAAAGATCTCATGTTGTATGATTTCATTTATATTAAACACCCAGAACAAGGAATTCTGCAGAGTCAGAAAATACATTAGTGGTTGTCTAGGGATAGGTAGTGGAATAAATAGAAATGACTTCTAGGAGTAGTGGAATAAATGGAAATGACTGCTAACGGGTACTGGGTTGTTTGTTTTTGTGGGTGATAAAAATGTTCTAAAATTCACTGTGGTGATAATCATATAAACTCTGAATATACTAAAAACCACTGAGTTATATATTTTAAATGGTGAATGAATTATATCTCAATAAAGCCATTTTATAAAAAATTTTTTTTAAAAAGTGAGGCTGGCCATGAAATGTCAAGGTTATAAAAACAAAAACAAACTGAAGAATTGTTTCAGAATAAAGGAGTCTAAAAAGGCATGACAACTAAATGCAGCTTTTAATTTGTGATTTTTCTTTTCCTATAAAGGGCATTATTGGGACAAACGGCAAGATCTGAATGAAGTCTACAGACCAGCTTACAGTAGTATATTTAATGTCAATTCCCTGATTTTGCTAACTGCACTAAAGTTAGGTAAGAGAATGCCCTTACTTTTGTAATACAGAATAAAGTATTTAGAAATAAAGAAATTAAAAGTCTCATGCTTTACCAGCTGAGCTAGCCCAGCTAACCAAAAGAATATTGACTTCCCATCCTGAGGAGTCCTGTTACATTCGCTAATAGAATGGCAAGAATCCCTAGAGTACATGGGCCTAGTGAAGGAGGACAGAGCAACACACCAGGTCTTTGATAATGAAGCTTGTACTTATGAACCTTGTTTTTATGAAATTGAAACCTAGCCTAGTATTACATATTGCCTAAGAGTTACCTCCTGAAAGCTCAAATGTAGTCTCACTCTAAGATAAACTCAACATATAAACTCACTACCTATTCCCTGGTGTGGGACATGACTCCTGGGGAAGAACCTTCCTGGCACCAAGAGATTATGACCAGCACCAACTAGCGAAGCATTTGGAAAAAGACCTTGACCAAAAGGGGGAAATAATACAAATGAATTTTTATGGCTGAGATTTCAAAGTGAGTTGGGAAGTCATTCCAGAGGTTATGCTTATGCACATCTTGGGAGGATTTCACATTTACTGATTGCCTCAGTAAATAGTTACTCAAGCCGGGGGGCTCTTGAAGGCCCTAGAGACATATGGACACAATAGGCAGGGCAGATAAACCCAGGAATTCAGCATCCTGCCAGGGGGCTTATTTTGAAATATAGGATAATATATCCCTCTAATGTATTGGTGTTGGACTCATTTATAATTTTCCTACATATGGTTCTTCTGGCCCTTTTATTTGAACCTATAATTAGCATTATACCCATTAAATATGTGTCCCAGAGACTTAAATCTTCTGGCTTTTAATATGAGCCCTGAATCTCAGCAGAGTTGTAGCCAACACCTACTCTCCAATTCATCTGACTCACCCAGGACAACTGAAAAAAGGATGATGGTGGGCAATGCCCATCCCCAAAAAATAGAGAGTATTTACAACTGCAAGCATCCATCCACCCCACAGGATCTAAGTCTCTCTCAATTGGAAGCAGAGTGGGCATAACCATACCAAAATGCTCAAGACTGAGGAATGAACAAGCATAATGAGGGACTGCAACTATGAACTAAAGTAGATTTATTATTATTCTAGAAATGAAAGAACTTGTAACACTGATATAAAGACAGTGCTCAACTCACTCAACTCATAGGTTCTGAGGGGAGGGAGAGGGAAGAATAGGTGTAACATGGGGCATTTCTGGAACACTGGAATTGTCCTGAATGACATTGCAATGACAGGTACATTTTGTCAAAATCTATAAAATTGTATGGTGCAAAGTGTAAACCATAATGTAAACTATAGACCATGGTTAATAGCAATACTTTAATATGTGTTCATAAACTGTAACAAATGTACTACACTAATGAAAAATGTTGTTAATGGGGGAAAGTGTGGGAGGGGGAGGGAATGAGATATATGGGAATCCCCTATATTTTCAATGTAACATTTATGTAATCTAAAGTTTCTTTAAAAATAATAATAATAAAAGAAGTAAAGGAGCATCATGTTTGCATCTTACTCTCAAAAGGATCAGACACAAAATAACATGTACATAGAAAAAGAAAATGACAAAGCAAATTTGTTAAAATTTAACATTTGGGAAATCTGGGTAGAGTGTGTATGGGAATTCTTTTTTATGCTTGCAACTTTTCTGTAAATGTGAAATCATGTCAAAATAGAAGTTTAAACATATGTATATATACAAGTGTGTGTGTAAATATATACACACACTTATTTTGTTAGTTTCAAAAGAAGATTGCACTCATTTAAAAAGTTGAGGATGGAAAGCAGAATGTTGTGATGAAATAAGCATTCCAGAGGTCTGAGGTATGGCAAGTGTTGACAACAGGTCAAATGGTGAAGGAATAAATCATGGGGGAGAGAGCACACAACAACATGGAAAGGAAACTAAATAACCAATGCAAACAGGGATATGAAGCATAGGGAGATGAAACGGTCTCCAAGTTCCTAAGGAAACTTGGATATAAGGTCATGAGAGAAGGGTCACATAACAATCCCAGACAGGATGCTATTGACTCCTCGAGGTCTGCTCTGCAATCTCCAGCCTTGATTCGGGTTTCCAATAAAATAATGTGTGGTCAAAAAGATAGCTTAACTTCTACAAAACTCGGTCTCCAGTGCAGGGAGGATGTGCAGGTAGGTCTAAGTCCACACTTGACAGGCCATTCCCCAAGGCGTCTAAAATCTGCAAGCCTCCTCCAGGGTGAATGGGCTGGTGGGGTGATTAGATAAGAAAAAGAGTGAGAGCTCCCAAGACTCACTCTGACCTTCTGCCCGGCACAAAAGCAGGTATTTGGGAGCTATGTGAAGGTTCTACTTGCCTAAGAATTTTCAGGCCAAGATGCCCTCTAAGCAGTACACTATAAATTATCACATACTAGACTACAGCAGAGATATACAAAGTCACCTTAAAGAAAAAGTTTTTCCATTGAGTCACAATTAAGGAAATAAATCACATTCTAACACTTGTTAGATACTTAGAATCAACTAAACACACATTCGTATCTACTGAATAAAATGAGATACTCAATCTCTGCTTGTTTCTTTCTTATTCAGTTCCAAAATTAGTCATTACTACTTTCCTGAAGGTGCCCTTCTTATGATTTCAACACACTTTTATTGGATCTCTACCCTAAAAGAAGTTAACCTCCACCCAGAATTTTCTGAATAACACCCCTTTCTATTCCCACTGTTTGACCTTAAGTTCTGATTCTTCATTTCTTCTAAACACTGACTAAAAGCCTTCAAAAAAGTCTTCTAACATTTGATGCTAACTCTTCACTGCTGCACAGAAACAAAAAAACATAAAGCTCAAACTGCTCTGCTTACATTTTTAAACAAATTTTTGATGTTTTCCTTTTACAATTCATTTTCTTTCTTCCTTATTCAGATCTCAAAGACATCAAAATATGTAATTTTTAAAAACTATATCTACCCCTAACTATGAAAAAATTAGGTCTTTCCATTTCCTAAAGAATATTCAATATCTATTATTCTCTTGGAGGCATAAGGAGAAGCTTCTAATCAGCATTTCCAAAAGTGCTCTGTGGCTACATTTTGTAGCATGAAACTTTCCTATAACAAGGTGCCATTCCATACCATGAAGCAACAGTGCCTGGCAAGTGATACGGAAGAAATGAAGAATATGCTTGATTTTATAGAGCTGAAAATACACTCTCTGATTTTCAAAAGTAATTCATTATGAATAAGCAGGGGAAAAGTCCATTTACTGATTTAAAGAAAATACGGTATCCATCTCCATATCCAGTAAGTATATAATGGAGAAAGTGGTGGAAGAAAATAAAGAAAGGAGAGGAGACAGAGGAAAAAAAAGGGAGAGAAGAGTCTGCGAAGGGGAAGATAAATGGAAGATGGAGAAAACATGAGGTCAAAAAGTGCTGGGTGACTGGCAGAGAGAGAAGAAAAAACAATCATGAGCAAAAGAACAAACTCAAGATTTATATACAGTAATGAAGAGTATACTGAATTCATTCTGGGAGAAAAGAAAAGCTGTTCTTAATTAATACTATAAATTACAGCCCTGAGTACACATGAGTTTAGTCTTTGGCATATAACTCAAATAAAACAAAACAGTATCTTGTGTCCTTCAGGCACTTAGTTATAAATATACAGAAAAAAGACACACATTATGTTCTATTACTGACTCCATATGTTCACAGCAATGAAGAAAGGAGTTGGTGAATAAACAATTCATAAATAACATTAATGAGTAATTCTGCTACAGAACTTTTAAAAGAAATCCATAAAAATATTTTATTCATCTATTATGAACTACTCCAAATTTATAACTAAACAAACACAGAAGAAATAAGCCTATACAAAGGTACCTTAAGAAAATAAAACAGCCATTCTGAAATCTTCCAATTGTTTAGAGCTACCAGCAGTACTTTCTGCAATGATCAAAATATTCATATGCTGTGACATCCAATATGGCTGCCACCAGCCACCTGTGGTTATTACACACTTGGACTATGGGAAGAATGACTAAGGAAATGAATTTTTCACTGAAATTAAATGAACTTAAATAGCTACATGTGGCTACTGTCAACCATATCGGAAAGTGCAGATTTAGAGAATAGCTAAAATAGTTCAAAATGTTTTTTACTCTCATTTTGGTACAAAACTTGTCCTTATGTTTATATATAAAACTATTCAACATTACAGGGAGGTGGGGGGGTGGGGAAGGAAGGGCAGGGGGTTGTACACTTCAGAAGTTCAAAATATAGGAAGGCATAAAATAGCTTTTACAAACTTGAGAATGATGGTTATGACAATAAAACCAATAAGTGTATGATGACACCTTTAAACTTTTAAAATCTGTATTACCAATTACATTCCATATTATAATCACTTAAAGGTAAGTTGTAGCAAGAGATATGATCACAGACTTTAACACTGTCCAAGACTTTTAGGTTTGCATCTCAAACAAAATTTTGCCAATTATGTTTAAAAAAAATAAAAATACAAACACACCTCTACTCACCTAGTCATTCAGGGAACAAACTATCTGCAGTCAGAAGTCCTACTGAAGTATATACTTTAAGGGTTTTTTTTTCTCCCAACCAACCTAGCAGCTTGAAAAGTTGTTAATACTAATGACAATACAGTGATAGCCAGCATTTCTTGAGCATTTACTACATTCCAGGTACTGTGCTAACATTACACATTCATTATCATATTTAATCTTCACAACATTCCTAGATGGTAGATATTTCTGTTTGGAGCTGGGGGAACTTAGGCACAAGGAAATCTTAGATTCCAGCCAACTCTTTTTAGTATGTCTTATCCAGGAGTGGCAAACTGATAGCACATGTGGTGAATTTCTTCTTTCTTACACACATGGCAGTCACTACTAAATGATCACAGAATGATGTCCAACCGATGCTCCAATCTGCCATCGACCCTGGCAACAACTAATAACTACTGTATTACTCCAGCCCACCACAAACACCACCGGCACACGTGCATTCATTTGACAGATATTTATTAAGCACCAACCAGGTACTAGCTTCTGTACTAGGAACTGAGGCTATCTTGGTGAAAAATAATGCTTTCATGGACCTTACAATCTAATTGGGGGAAAAGAACATGTAAACAACTAAAAATATTCATTTCATATCATGACAGGTGCTAAGAAGAAAATAAAATCTGGAGTGGCAGGAGTTGGACAGGGCAATTTTGCTCCAGAGGTTCCAGTAAGCCCCTGCAAAGGGAACTGATCCTGAGACCAAAACCAGAAGACAGGGGCAGCAACGTGAACCCCCAGGAGTGCACTAGTCCTTAGATTTATTATAGGACTAAAGCGACTGTGGGAATAGGCTTGTCCAAATTCCATAGGGCAGGCCACAAGCTAGGAACCCTGCTGAAGGTTCTCGAGGAATTCACCGGAGAAGCTGCTACCTGAAGCAGAGATGGGAGTCCTCTTGACTGCTGGACCATCAGTTCTCCCTTGAAGGCCTTCAACTGATTGGAAGGGACATCTCCCACTGCTGAAGGCAGTCTCCTCAATCCATGGGACATGTAATCAACTAGAGATGCAATCAACTGACTGATGATTTAAATCCACAAAACATCCTCACAGTAACAATCAAGCCAGTGCGTGCTTGACCAAACGACCAAATGACCAAATGACTGAACACCAAAACCTAGTCAAGTTGACACATAAACTTAATAACCATCACAAGGAGTAAAGGGGGAAGAGTAAATACAAAGTCTAAGAGACAAAAATGATGTAGGTGGATTCTGGGGTCAGACGGAAGGTCAATAAATGAGGGCCAGTATGGTAAGAGATGGCATCAGATAATTAGGAGAGGAAGACTGAGACCTCATAGCTCATGCTATGCAGTTTTGGTTTTATTCTACTACAAAAGGAATTCACTGGGGGGGGGGGGCAATAGATCAACTTTAATAGCATTGCTCACTCTAATTCTACTGCAAATGTGCAAAAACTACTCTGTATCCACATTTCTCTATGACTTGGTGTGAGTCTTTTTTGTACCTGCATGAATTTAGCTGGGGTTTTACGATACAGTATCTTGGTTTGATCCTAAGACAACTCAAATCCTTTCATGAATAAGAGTGGTTAATACATTATAGATACAGAAAAAGAGAGCTTTCTCATTAGCTCTCTTAATTTTGAGTGCATATAAACTAGAACAACCTGTCATTTTTAGTCTTAAGACCAAAACTTTAAAACCACCTTTAAAAGAAAAAATGCTTTTCTTGCCCTTCTTTCCAAATCTGTTGAGAACTAAACATATAAAAAGTCTTTTCCATCAAATGTATGTTCAAATGTTAGGCTTTTACCATAACAGGAGTTTGTTAATAATCAGAATATCGTCAAAGCTCAATATTGATTTCTCCATAAAACTGGAAAGATCTTTTTCTCCAACCTGTTAAGGAAACTCCCTATCTTTACAAATGCTATTGAAAGAGCTCAATTTTAAAATTTCTTACATGTGGCGAAGTCCACAGGAGTAAGTACCTTAATGTGTTTCAATTTTATTAGAAGGAAGATTTCTTGAACACACAAACCTATGAACAAGTTTGCTAATGTGTTACACAAAAGGCCATTTGATGTTACATATGGTTTAACTTTACAAACAAAATTTACTCCCAGTATATTTTCATTTGCTTTCATCTCTGCACTGATCAAAACTCTTCCCTAATGGTAGAAATAGCCCTTTCAACAAAAATCACATGACAGCACATTCCTCACTCTGCTAAAAGCATATTTTCTACCTGAATAGTACCAGTGAGGGACTAACACTGAGTTAAAAGATAAAAATTACTAACTGAACAATGAGGCTGGGCCAGAGGATGCCAACAAAATAATTATCAGTACCAGGAACCAAAATATCTACAAAAAGAAAGAAAGGAAAAACTTTCAGTAAAAATAAAATTCAAACAGCTAAACTCAAGTACATAGGGAAACACTGTTTGGGATATTAAAATTTCATAATTATGTGAAATAATAAGACATGTTTTAAGTGAAAAATGATTTTTAAAGTGATACCAATATATTATAGAGTAATATTAGAATTAAAACAGAAATAAACATCAGCAATGTAAACATCAATTAATAATGCTATATGTAGCAGGCAGAATAATGGCCTCCCAAAGATGCCCAGGTCCGAATCCCTGGAACCTGTGAATATTTGACCTGACATGGCAGCATGGATTCAGCAGATGTGAATGACTCTAAGGCCCTTGAGATGGGGAGATTAGATTGGATTATTCAGGTGGGCACAGGGTAATCAAATAAATCCTTTGAAGTAAAGAACGTTTTCTCAGCTTGGCGAGAGGGAGAGACATGATGACCAAAGAAGGGTCAGAAAGTTAGGCCGGCTCAAAGCTCAATGAAGAGGGCCATGAACCAAGGTAGAAGGGCACCTCTAGAGGCCAGGAAAGGAAAGGCAGATTCTCCCCCAGCGCCTCCAGTGAGGAGCGCAGCCTGCCAACACCTAGATTCTAGCCCAGTGAAACCATGGCGACCTAACTGTAAAACTGTAAAACAATCCATTTCTGTTGCTTTAAGCCACTAAGTTCGTTGCAATTTGTTACAGCAGCACAGATAACTCACACACTGTTAAAGAAATAATCATGATAGAGTTAAGCTCCCTAAGAAGGTGAGTAAAAATTTTAAATAAATGCTGTTGGAATAACTGGGAACAATATGTAAAAATTAAAGTGAGATGTATATTTTATAATTAACATTCATTCAACAAACACTTAGAGAGTCAGGCACTGTACAAAGCACAGAGGGTAAATGTAAAATACTTAAAATGAATAAAATCCCTGACTTCAGAGTAAACAGCAAACGATTAAAGAGTGGAATACATTTTTTTCATACTTCAAAAAAAGATAAAAAAGAAAATGTGATACTTTATCAGATCTTGAGGAGCATTACTTTTTAAGTTTTGAAACCAAAAAAAAAAAAAATACAACTTTCCACTGTATCACAACTTCAAAAGGGTGTCAATAACCAGGTAGGTTGGGAGGAAATACACCAAATATAAAATATTGGCTAGTTAATAATGTTTTCAAAATGCTCTTTCATAGTTTGTAAAACTGTTTCACAACAATTCAAGGTGATGGTGGTGGGGTAATGTATGCAAGCCCTGTATGACATGCATGTTTGTTATCTAAGTTCACAACTTTTTCTATATATTTATTGTTTATGGATGTTCGTGTATGAATGATAAACTTCATTTAAAAAGCAAAAATGCAAAATTTTGGTGGTGAAGAGATGTATGGGTGCCTTGTATAATGATATGCATGTCTGTTTTGTAAATTCACAAATTTCACTATACATTTATTGTATATGTAAGTTCATATATGAATGTTATACTTAAATAAAATTTTATTTTAAAAAGTTTCAAAAGGTAACTAAAACTGAAGGAAAATAGATAAATCTTTTGCCCATGGTAAAATAGGTTCATTTATTTTTGAGTTGTAAGAGTCCTTTATATATCCTGGATATAAATCCTTTAAGAGATATGTGTTTCACAAATATTTTCTCCCAGTCTGTGGCTTGTCCTTTCATTTTCTTAACATTTTGAGGAGCAAACATATTTAGTTGTGTTTTTTGGTGTTTTTTTGGTTGGTTGGTTGGTTGTTTTTATTTTTACTTTTTATTAAATTCTTTTTTTTTTAAAAGATACATAGATCACAAAAAATGTTACATTAAAAAATATAAGAGGGGGAAGTAGCTGTGGCTCAATCAGTTGGGCTTCTGTGTACCATATGGGAGGCCTGGGTTCGCGTCCCAGGGCCTCCTTGTGAAGGCAGGCTCGCCCGCACGCTACGGAGTGCCGCTGGGCCCACAAGTGCGTGTAGAGCCGACTCAGCAAGGTGACACAACAAAAAAAGGGAGACAAGCAAAAACGCAGAAGAGCGTGCAGCAAATGGACACAGAGAGCAGACAGCAAGCAAGCTGCAAGGGGGGAGGGGAAATACAATAAATAAATAAAGACACAGAAGAACCCATAGTGAATGGACACAGAGAGCAGACAGCAAGCAAAAAGCCACAAGGGGGGGGGAACAAAACAAAAAAATATATATAAGAGGTTCCCACATACCTCACCCCCACCCCACCACTCCTCCACATCAACAACCTCTTTCAGGGAAACGGACTTGGCCCAGTGGTTAGGGCGTCCGTCTACCACATGGGAGGTCCGCGGTTCAAACCCCAGGCCTCCTTGACCCATGTGGAGCTGGCCCATGCGCAGTGCTGATGCACACAAGGAGTGCTGTGCCACACAGGGGTGTCCCCCGTGTAGGGGAGCCCCACGCGCAAGGAGTGCACCCCGTAAGGAGAGCCGCCCAGCACGAAAGAAAGTGCAGCCTGCCCAGGAATAGCGCCACACACACGGAGAGCTGACACAAGATGACTCAACAAAAAGAGACACAGATTCCCAAGCTGCTGACAACAACAGAAGCGGACAAAGAAACAAGATGCAGCAAAATAGACACAGAGAACAGACAACCGGGGTGTTTTTTAAAAAAAAAAAACCTTTTTCATCAGTATGGCACATTCATTGCATTTAGTGAACACATTTTGGAGTACTGCTGCACCGCATGGATTATAGTTTACCTTGTCGTTTACACTTCACCAGTCCATTCAGTTGGTTATGGCAGGATATATAATGTCCAGCATCTGTCCCTGCAATATAATTTAGGACAACTCCAAGTCCTAAAAATGCCCCCACATCTCATCTCTTCTTCGTATTTAGTTTTGATGAAGTCCCCTTTCTCAATATCTTTTCTTTCTCGGCTTGGGATTTTTGTGTCCTATCTAAGAAATATTTTCCTAAATAAAGGTTACCAAAAAGTCAGTGGAAGGTGGGGAGTGGAGATGATAAAAGATTTCAACACAATATCAATGATATACCAATAGCAAATAAGCACATGAAAAGATGCTTACCATAATTAGTGAACAGGAAAATGAAAATTAAAACCACAATGAAATATCACTGCACACCTAGTGAAAATGCTAAAATTAAAAATACTGACAGTACCAAATGTGAGTGAGGATGTAAAGCAATTGGAACTGCTGGTAGGAATGCAAAACGGTATAGCCACATTGGAAAACACTTTGGCAGTTTCTTAAAAAGTCAAGCAGGCATCTACCCCATGCCCTGCAATTCATTCCTAGGTATTTACTCAAGAAAAATGAAAGTATACATCCACACAAAGACCTATGCCTGAAGTTTTATTATAGCTTTATTCATAACAGCCCCAAACTGGAAACAGCACAAATGTCCATCAATTGGTGAAATGATCAACTGCAGTCCACCCATACAGAGAAATAATTCTAGGCAACAAAAAGGAACAAACACAATATGGATGAATATCAGACCTGTCATACTAAGTAAAAGAAACGAGACACAAAATAACATATTCTATAATTCCACTTATATGACATTCTGGAAAAGGCAAAACTCTAGGTGCAGGAATCAGAGCTGTGGTTGTCAAACACTAAGTTTGGGAGAGGGAAGGGGAAAGAAGGATGGGAAGTGTTTACCACAGAAGGGCCTGAGGGAACTTTCTGGTGTCTGGGAAATGCTCTCTTATCTTGATCATGGCGGTGGTTACAAAACACTATACACATTTGTCAAAACTGTCAAGGAATTTTACTATAACTTATATCTCAATAAACCTGACTTAAAACACATACAAAAAAATCATTAACAGATAAGGCATAAAGGGCATGGAGAAAGCACCACTAGCTCTTAAAAGATTTTTGTTCCATGGACCCCTTTGTCAGTCAAGGGAAAACCACAGACTCCTTACTAAGTCCACACTATACGGTGTATTATTTAATAAATAGCCATACCCTCACCAACACATCCCTATAAGAATTAATGTTTCTGAATTTCAATTCAAACTCACGAAGCCCTTGTTCAGAACCCCTGTGCTAGATTATACTTCTCACCCTCACTGCTTTGTGCTCTCAGCCCTCGTCTTTCACCCTGGCCTATCGATTCTGATTTCAACATTCCATTAACTGCAATCCCCTTCTCTCCATCCTATTTATCACTCACCTGACTACTCCAACTAGCCCTGCTAACACTCCCCACTCCAAGTCACACACAAATCCCAAAGCACTTCTTGCTTTTCCTGCACCTCTCCATGCACCCTTAAACACACATGCCTCTCCTCACACGTGGTGCTTCTGCCCGAGAGCCCTCTCTCCTTTCTCCACTCATTGAATACGGCTCACCGTTTGAAACCCAAGCTAAGGATGACTTCATCCTCCTTTGCCCATAGCACTTTATCCCAGTGCACATTTATCATGATTACTTGCCCCTCTCTTTGGTCTTTAGGGAAAGGACATGTTTTATTCAGCTCTGTACCTTCAGCAAGTAGCTTAGTTCCAGGCACATAATGGTGTCCAGTATTGAGTCTGTAAGTGAGTTAATTAATAAAAATAATAACTAATACAGAGCACTACCTATGCGCCAGGTACCACGGGAAGGATATTCCACATATGAACTGATTTGACCCTTACTAACCTTTAGATTCTATTATCTCCATTTTACAGATGAAGTAACTGAGGCCCAGAAAAGTTAAGTGACTTGTGTAAGGTTACACAGCTGGTAAGGAGTGAACCCAAGCTCTTAACCACAAGGACACACTACCTTTTAACAGTCAATGAGCCAATGAAAAAGTGAAAGCAACTCATCCAAGAAGGGGAAAACATAAAAGGACTTTCAAAATTACATGTTATTCTGTTATGGTACTGCCTTTTTGAAATTTAAAGGCCCAGAATATGACAAGAAGAAATATCACAAGCCAGGAAATATAGACAAATAAACAAGAGGACAGTTTCCCAAGCTCTGCCCCCAGCATCAAATGCCATTGTTACCATGACATTTCATGAATTTGTTTACCTTGTGCAACGTGGTATATAACGGAAATACTCTCAAATATAGTCCCGTTCAATGATGTTTTACTTATATGCATAATATTCAAAATTAAAGTGTTCACATTTGGAATAGTCATTGTGTTGTTTGACTTTTTCAGGAATGGAGCAGTCTGCCTGAAAGGATGTTTAAAACACTGCAAATGAACCTGGTAATGGTCCCTGAGATAAGTGGACACCTGTGCCAAAGCACATTTCTGTTCAGCTCTCCAAAGGGAACATGCACCTGCCTACAGGGTTCACAGCTGGCACACCAGGAAGTTTTGTCATTTACAATTTTTCAACATCAAATTATATATTGTGCTGTGAATCCCATATTTTAAAATGTTACAACCTGTGTATTGATTCACAGTTCATTTAGGATGCCTACAAACATATCACAGTTACAAAGATTAAGTATAATGAGTCAACCACCAAGAGGAGTTGAAATGCAGTCCTGTTAATTAGTGCAGATAATCTACACACAATGTACAATTTTGTTAACAGGCTTTCTGGTAACAGAGTAAGAGCCAACTTCCTAATAAATGTTCCTATTAATAATGGCTACAGTAATAAATGGGAACTAACACTAAAGTAGAAAGAATTCTTAGCAAATACATATTATTTCACCCACTGAGCCTTAAAGAGAAGCTCCCAACCAGTAGCACTGTGATCTAGGGCTCCATTCCACTGGACTCTCCAGAAGACTAGAGATGTCTCTCCCCCAAAACTGGAATATAGGCAGGCTCTATGAGGATAGGGATCCTGGGCAATTTTATATACTATGGCATTCCTAGCAACTAGAACAGTATCTAACACATGGAAGGCACTTGGTAAGCACTTTCATGAAAGTGGAATCAAAGAAAGACTAAGGCTGATCCCAATGTGAAGGCAGGCTTTCTGGCTCCTGAAGTTTATTATTCTTTTTATTCTACCAGACTTTAAAGAGAACCTCCTGCAGGCTGGATGGCTAATCTAAAAGGAGGTTTCCTGACAACAAAGAGATGGAAGAGAAGGGAAGTAGTATTACATAGCTACAGTCGCAAGATCATGAAACCACACAGTCATAAGATCATGGAACCACCTACAGCTAGACACAAAATCCAACATTAACAGCAGGGTGAAAAATAAATAAATTTTCAAACTTTGCTTGAAAATTCTAAGGTTGACGACGCACTTGGCACAGTGGTTAGGGCGTCCGTCTACCACATGGGAGGTCCGCGGTTCAAACCCCGGGCCTCCTTGACCTGTGTGGAGCTGGCCCATGCGCAATGCTGATGCACGTAAGGAGTGCCATGCCACGTAGGGGTGTCCCCCACGTACGGGAGCCCCACGCGCAAAGAGTGCACTCCGTAAGGAGAGCCGCCCAGCACGAAAGAAAGTGCAGCCTGCCCAGGAATGGCGCTGCACACACGGAGAGCTGACACAACAAGATGATGCAACAGAAAGAAACACAGATTCCCATGCTGCTGACAACAACAGAAGTGGACAAAGAAGATGCAGCAAACAGACACAGAGAACAGACAACCGGGATGGGGGGGAGGGGAGAGAAATAAATAAATAAATAAACCTTTTTTTAAAAATTATAAGGTTGATGGTTAACAATAACCATTACCAGGGAAACGGACTTTGGCCCAGTGGTTAGGCGTCCGTCTACCATATGGGAGGTCCGCGGTTCAAACCCCGGACCTCCTTGACCCGTGTGGAGCTGGCCATGCGCAGTGCTGATGCGCGCAAAGGAGTGCCGTGCCACGCAAGGGTGTCCCCTGCGTGGGGGAGCCCCACGCGAAAGGAGTGCGCCCGTGAGGAAAGCCGCCCAGCGTGAAAAAGAAAGAGCAGCCTGCCCAGGAATGGCGCCGCCCACACTTCCCGTGCCACTGACGACAACAGAAGCGTACAAAGAAACAAGACGCAGCAAATAGACACCAAGAACAGACAACCAGGGGAGGGGGGGAAATTAAATAAATAAATAAATCTTTAAAAAAAAAAAAAAAAACAATAGCCATTACCAAAAGGGAAATGCAAGTTTTCACTGTAAGGTAAAATCTTTCAAGATCCTGAATAAAGAAAAAGATACTGATTCTTATAAATATATATATTCTACATATAAAATAGAAACTTCCCTCAATCATGCTAGGAAAAAAACTGATTAAAGAGTTTTTTTATCCATGACATCTGTGTTTTCAAATCTGTTCTTTCTTCTCTCCCCATGTGACAAAATTAGACAGCTCTGTGCTGTGGGATGGGAAATGTACAGAAGATACTGCCACCAAAGCCAATTCTTCTGGGCCCAGAGGTTGGTAGGCCTTACTTCTGGTTTTGTCATTCTGCTATTTTCTTACCATGTGCCACCAAATACTACTACTTACAACTAGATCATATCAGGTGACAGAAGAACAGATAATAATAAAAGCCCAGAAGGCAAATCAAACAGACACTAACTACCATGTGCCTTCACCATACTGCTCTAGCTGATTACAAAAACAAATACTCCATTGATTTCTATGGGCCAATGCTGAAGGAAATTAACATATTATGGTGGTATTAATATATCTCTTTCTTATTTATTACCTCTTAAAAGCTGATTGATGACATGAGCACATTCAAACATAGGTATATATCTTTGAACTTAGGTGTGCAGTAGGTAGCTTGTTCACCCACTGATCTGCACCCAAAGGTAGCTTTTATTTCCTTCACTTGCTCAATGCCATTGACACATGCTCCTTGACTCTGAGGTTACAAAGTCACATCTTAGCAGGAGGTGAAAGCACAGAAAGCAGTTAAGGATTATCTTCCTACCACCTCTATTAACATCCCCCATCATAGAAATTCTGTGGGGGAAATTCTTTGAAGGCATAACATCCTTCACTCATTCTGAAAACCAACTGTGCAATAAAATTCCAAATGTTCTTCTAAAAGTATTTTCCCAAGTCACTGAATTTCAATTATCTTAAATTTCCTTTTTTTTTAACACTTCAGAATTGTTTTTTCTTGGTATAAACCAATAAAATGCATTTATTTCATTGTAACTCACTAAATTTCAGAAGGTTTCTGATTTTATAGCAATTTTATCAATTCTATACAGAAAAGGTCACTTCGAACACAAAAATATTAAATATTTGATTTCCTAAGACAGATATTTCACAAAATTATTCTGTTCTATGAATTTTGATATAAAGAGTCAATGACGATAAATGAAACATCATGTAATTGCCTGAGAAAAAATTTTCTACAAAATGTTGATGAAGAATAATCTTATTATTTGATAATAATACCAGTGCTGGTGAAGATACAGTTAAAGTAAAACTCTAAAATACTGTTAATGACAGTGATTTCACTGTGAGAACCTTTTCATAATACAATAACTTTAAATTAAAATAAAAAGCACATTTTGGGCTTTAATGTATTTTATATATATTATAAAAATTAGAAGATACTTACATCCAACAATTAAGGAACGATTAAGTAAATTGTGATATTTCCTCCAACAGAATATAAGTATGGGATGTAAAAAGGCTAAAAAGCTCATGGAATGGGAAGTGGATTTGGCTCAACTGATAGAGCATTTGCCTACCATATGGGAGGTCCAGGGTTCAAACCCAGGGCCTCCTAACCCGTGAGATGAGCTCACCCATGCGCAGTGCTGATGTGCGCAAGGAGTGCTGTGCCATGCAGGCGTATCCCCCACGTAGGGGAGCCCCACACACAAGGTGTGCGCCCTTGTGTGGAGATCCACTCCACGCAAACAAAAGCACAGCCTGTCCAGGAATGGCACCGCACACACAGAGAACTGACACAGCAAGATGATGCAACAAAAAGAGACACAGATTCCTGGTGCCATGGACAAGAATGCAAACGGACACAGAACACCCAGCAAATGGACACAGAGAGCAGACAATGGGAGGGAGGGGAAGGGGAGAGAAATAAATTTAAAAAAATTTTTTAAAGCTCATGGAATAACATGGTAACAAGAGGGATACAAAATAGGTTTGAGATTACAGTTACATAAAAAGTGCAAATGCTAAAAGCCTGAAGAGGCTCAACAACATTATAATGGTTACTGTGTTACGATGATGGAGTTAGGAATTTTCTTTCTATTCACTTTTCAAAGCATAGGTATTCTTACACAATTTCTCCAAATATAAATAAGCAAAATAAAATAAATCTGAAGAATCTTAATGGGCATGAGAATAGATAAGAGAATACCAAGGGTGCTAGATTAATCATAAAACTATTTCCATACCTGAGCAAAAGGTTAGATTATCACTGGAAACTGTCTTCCACATCAAGCACACTGGGTACCCTCCCTGACCTCACTTCAGAATCTCTTCAACATCTGCCATATACAAAGTCAGCTCTTCCTCGCACACAAGTTCAAAACATCTCACCACAATCTACATAAAGAGGCTTTTGCCTTACAGAAGAAATTCTGCTACTCTAGTAACTTAATTTTGGGGGATGTAATCTAAGATGAACCCCAAGCTTTTACCACATTCCATCTCTAAAACAGAGTTTAGCTAGTTTCCTATTTCCCTAACACAGAAGGACTGTGTTTACAGAGATGTGAAAACAAAACTCAGGAGCCCCATATTCATTTCATCCCTTAGACCAAGAAAAATGAAAATGTATACAGACAAATGGTGAAAACAAACTAAAGTTGCCAAACATTCAGTTTCTGTATGTTTAAAGTGAGAACGTTTGTTCAAAGATTATTAAATTTGCCAGTGGGGCAAAGACTTCATAGCAGATAAGTTCATAATACTGAAAATACAATATAAGAAACTGACATTATTAAATAAGGAACAATCCACCAAAAATCTCAATCCAGATGGCAAGCATTCATACAAATTTTTCTATGAGCATATTATATAATGTGATATGTATTTTTTAAATTAACAAAGCCTTCTTTAAAGTAGATCACTGGTAGGCTTACTGAGTACAGCTTCAGTAGAATGGTGGTAAGGAAGAAGCACCTTTAGGTCAACAAATACTGACTGAATGACAACTACATTCAGGCATTTTGTGACTAGAGACGGTTATAAAGAAGAGAGGGAGTAGTCTTCTGCTTTCACAGAGCTGCCTACCCAGCAGGGAAAAAAAGCATGGCAACAATAAAAATACAATAGGAAGATTCAGTCAGTCGACAAATTGTTTACTGTGTCAGGCATTGTGGGACCGGTGCAGAAACAGTAAGAGTGGAAAAAAGAGGAAAAAAAGGACTGGAAAGCTGTCCTAATGAAGCTTACAGTTTGGATGGAGCAAAAGATTTTATTCGAAGAATCATAAAAATAAACCTAAACACACACCTTTGTCAAGTACTAAGGGAGTAAACGACAGTTAAATGCACAGTAAGCAGAGGGAACCCAAGGCAAGACGATCAACGTCTGCTAGACGAGATCAGAAAAGGCCTCACAGAATGCATAATGCTGGACCCAAGACATGAGGAACGAGTAAAATGGATGTGGGACATTCCAAAAAAGGCACTTAAATCCAGAGCAATGACAAGCAGTTCAGTATGGTAGGAAAAGCTATAAGAATATGGCATGGCATGACATGTTACTGGAAGGGCAGGAAAGAACAGGATATTAAGTATCTTAAATTCCATGCTAATGCTTTTTTTTTTTTTGCTAGTCTTTTAAAGTGAGAGAACCTTGAAATTATTCCTGTGCTAGGGTAAAAAAAAAAAAAAAAAACAATCACACAGATCAGAAAGATGAGGGGAGATTTACCATATGACCTGCCAATCCCACTTCTAGACACAGACCCAAAAGAAATGGAAGCAGGGACTCAAACAGGTTTATCACAACAGCAAAAATGTGGAAGCAGCCCAAGTGTCCATCAACAAATCAATGGATAAACAAAAGTTGGTATATTCATAAAATGGAATACCATTAAGCTGTAAAAAGAACCAAGTTCTGGTTTATGCTACAAAATGAACGAACCTTAAAGACATCATGTTGAGGGAAAGAAGCCAGAATTAAAGGACAAATATTTTATGATCTCACTCATACAAAATACCCAGAATAAGCAAATGCATAGAGACAGAATAGATTAGAAGTTACCAGGAGCCAGAGGAGGAGGAGGCAGAATGGAGAGCCATTACTTAATGGGTACAGAGACTATGCTTGGGGTGATGAAAAGGTTTGGTAATGGATGGTGGGGATGGCAGCACAACATAGTGAATGTAATTAATATCACTGAATTGTATATTGGAAAGTGGTTAAAATGAGAAATTTTGAGTTGTATGTATGTTACCAAAATAAAAAAAAAATTTCCTTTTTTTAAAGTGATACAGAAATGACAAAGCTTCAGGAGTATGTTCTGTATAGCCGTAAGTATAACATTGCTTGTAAATAACCTAGAAATACAAAACTGGGTATATAGAGCAATTGAATACAAGATTTTATGTTTATCCATCAGGTATAAACTTACCCCTATGATACTCAGTCCCTTCAGGTAGTCCTGACGAGGCTGGGCTTGAGGGACACAGCCAGCTAGCACTACTTTCTTATTCTCCTCTTGAGCTTTCCTAAAAGATTGAAGAGAAAACTGTGAGAAAGGCCTGGAAGAGAGTCTAGAAATGAAGATTATATCAGTTAAAGTAAGTAAAATGTCAAAAGAGTGGTAAAAATAAAATATGACAGATAAAACCCAAATATTAAGGAATAAACTTAAACAACAATGTAAAGTACTTGCATGCAGAAAACTACAACTCATTGTCATAGCAAATCAAAAAAGACCTAAATAATTGAAAGAACATTCTATGCTCATGGATTGGAAGACTAAATATCATTAAGATGTCAAATTGATATACTCAATGCAGTCTCAATAAAAATTTCACCAGAATTTTAAAAATCAATGGAAAGCACAATTATCAAATCTATTTGGAGGGGTAAAGGTTCTTGAATAGTCAGAAACATCTTAAAAAGGAAAAGTGAAGATGGAGGACTCTCACTTCTGAACTTTAAATCATATTACCTAGCTATAGCAGTTAAAAAAAAGAAAAAGAAAACAGTAGTACTGGCATAATGACAAAAAGACCAATGGAACTGAATTGATGATTCAGAAAGAGACCCTCACATCTATGGTCAAGTGATGTTTGACTAGCCTGTCAAACTCACCCAGCTCAGGCAGAATAGTCCATTCAATAAGTAGTGCTGAGAGAACTGGATATCCATAGCCCAAAGAAGGAAAGAGGAACCCCATCTCATACTTTATGTAAAAAGTAACTCAAAATGTATCAAAAACCTAAAGATAAAAGAACCATAAAGTTTCTAGAAGAAAATGTAGGAATATATCTTCAAGACCCGTGGTAGGTGGTAGATTCTTTTTTTTTTTTCCTCCTCCCCCCCTGACCCTGCTGTTTTTTTTTGCTGTCTGTGTCCATTCACTGGGTGATCATCTCTATTTCTCTTTTTTTGTCTTCTCTTCTCGTTCTCTCCTCTAGGATTCATCAGGATTCAATCCTGGGGACGTCCCACGTGGAGAGAGGTTCCCTGTTGCTTGCACCACCTTGCTTCCTGGTTTCTGTTGCATCTCGCCTTGACTCTCCCCTTCATCTCTCTTTTGTTGTGTCATCACCTTGCTGCGTGGCTTGCCATGCAGGCCTGATTCGCAGCACAGCCACGCCTTTACCAGGTGACCCCAGGGATCAAACCTGGGTCCTCCCATATAGTAGATGGAAGTCCAATCACTTGAGCCATATCTGCTTCCCAGTGGTTGATTCTTAAAGGAGATAAGAGGAGGACTGAGATGGACCACTGATGTTTAATATATGTAGTTTTAATTAACCTTCCTGAAAAAGTGTGGAAATGTACAGAGTTGACAGTAACACATTATAATGATTAACAGCTGGTTTATAAGTGGGAATATGGCTGAAAATAATAGTCTAGGGATGTAAATGCCAATTGGCAGAAAGCTAGAGAATAATCTAGGAACTGAACAGCACAGTAAACCCAGAAGTATATGAGAATTGTGGCTGATGGTACTGATGCAAGAGGGTCCTTTATGAGCTAGAGTAGATGTACATCGCTACTGAAGGGTGATGGGAATGTCGAGAAGCATGGGAAAAATACAACTGGAGTGACCTATTGATTGTGGTTAACAGTAATAATGTAATATTCATGCATCTATGCCAGAGATGTACTGTGTTGATAATGAGGGAGTATGGAAAAAGTGTGCCAAATGTATGGTATGGATCTGGTAATAATCTGATGATATTATCTCATAATTTGTAACAAATGTTCAGCCATGGTGTGGTGTGTTGAAAGAGGGGTGTTGTATGGGAATTTTGCACATGTGCGTGATTGTTTTGTAACTTTACAGCTTGTGTCATAAAAATACATTTAAAAAATAATAATAGGGTGGGGTGCAAGAAAAATACACCAAATGTAAGATAAGAACTATAGTTAGTAAGATTTTGACAATATTATTTCATAATTTGTAACAAATGTCTCACAACAGTGCAAGGTGTTAGTGGGCTAATATATGGGACTCCTGTATGATGTTATACACGTTTGCTTTGTAAGTTCATAACTTTTACTATACTCTTGTTGTTTACATATGTTCATGTAAAAATGATATTTAAAAATAATAATAGTGTGGGTTTGGGGAAAAACACTTTGGTTAGTAGTATTTTAAGGATGCTCTTTAATCATTAGTTAAAAATGATTACAACAATGCAAGGTATTGGTGGTAGAGTGAGGTATGAAAGCTCTGTATGATGCTATGTATAATTGTTTTGTAAGTTCACAACTATCACTATACACTTATTCTTTATATATGCTTATGTATTACTGATATACTTCAATAAATTCTTTAAATGCATTCTTTCCTAGTCTTTGGTGCAGTACAAAAGTAAAATATATTAAAAAAATAATTAAAATTCAAACAGAAGAGAAGAGCATATATAGTAAGTTAAAACCTCATATAGCAGGAATCCCCATTCTCCCCAATCCTGCTCCCCAGATTACAGTTAATGGCTGCTCATGCTCACACTTCTCTGTAAATGGACCCATGTTCATAAATATATGTACACTCTATACACAAAGGTGAAAACCCACATTGATTTTCAAGAACTTGCACTTTTTTCATCCAATATGTCTTGTATACCCTTCCTTTTAATTTCTTTACCTAGAACTCAAGCTCCTCCTTTCAATACATTACAGAGCATTCTACTGTACACATGTACAATAACTCGGCCATTCTTGGTCTAATAGGCACTTGGGTCATCTCTAATTTTCACCGTTATAAATGACTTTACAATGACCATCCTACTAGATGTATCTTTAATATCTGAGAAAGTATTTATGGATGATAGAAAACTAGGTGTGAAATTTAAGCCCTGGTGTCTAACTATTTTCCTAGCAGAAATTCTAAAAAGCACAACTGTTAGTTCAAAAGTATATACATATGGGAAGAGGACTTGGTCCAGTGGTTAGGGCGTCCATCTACCACATGGGAGGTCCGCAGTTCAAACCCCGGGCCTCCTTGACCCGTGTGGAGCTGGCCCATGCGCAGTGCTGATGTGCCCAAGGAGTGCCATGCCACGCAGGGGTGTCCCCCGCGTAGGGGAGCCCCACGCACAAATAGCGCGTCCTGTAAGGAGAGCCGCCCAGCGCAAAAAAAGTGCAGCCTGCATAAGAATGGCGCCGCCCACAGGGAGAGCTGACACAGCAAGATGACGCAACAAAAAGAAACACAGATTTCCGTGCTGCTGACAACAGAAGTGGACAACGAAGACAACGCAGCAAAAAGACACAGAGAACAGACAACCAGGGCAGGGGGGAAGGGGAGAGAAATAAATAAATAAAATAAATCTTTTAAAAAAAAAAAAGTATATACATCTGGTTATTTTAGTTACCATTTCTTTACTTATGAGGAAGCTGGAATATATTTTATACAGATTTTATTCATTCACTCAGGCATGTGTGTATTCAACGAACACTGGGTTCATGTTCAGAGACAGTGGTGACCAAGCAGAACTTGAGTCTTTTCCTAGAAATTATTCATATATTTTGCCCATCTAGAATACTTTTTCAGTTATGAGGTTTGGGGGTATTCTGACAGTTTGTTGTTTGCTTTTATTGTTGGATGCTCAGACACTATTGTTCAAGTACTAAAGTGGGTTTCTGTGTCGCCTTACAACCTCTAAGTTTCTGAAACCAATACAGAGAGGCGAGGTGTCAAGCCTGCTTTCAGGACAGGTGACATTTAGATTATACTACTAAGAAGTGAAAAGTCTCCATAGCTAGCATACTTTTTAATTTTTGTCAACTTTTCCAAGAAAGAAAAATTCAGAACTGGAAGTCATCAAAAACACGAGTAATAGGACTGGCTATTTGTGACCAATACTAACCATATTAAAACCTTCTGACAGGAAGCGGATGTGGCTCAACCTCTCAGACACCTGCCTACCACATGGGAGGTCCAGGATTCAGGTACCACTGCTTCCTAAAAGAAGACAAGCAGACACTGCCTCCTGCAGCAATGAGCTTAGACGTCGCCTCCCACTCCAACAAGCAGATGCCACCAGTCAGCAGACGCCACAGCCCATGGGGAGTGGATGTGGCTCAGGCACTGGGCACTTGCCTCTCATGTGGGAGGTCCCAGGTTAGGTTTCTGGTGCCTCCTGGGGAAGAGGAGCAAACAAGAAGCAGACAGACAAGAGAACCATCGGCGGGGGAGGAAGGGAAGGGGAGGTTAATAAAGTAAATAAAATAAATCTTTAAAAAAAAAACCTTCCGAGAAGCACACAGAGAATGATTACATGACGGAATAGGCAGAGTATAAAATATTGTTTTAACAGCACATGTAGGCATTTGATTTCTATAATTTCTTAGTGCACACGATATAATTTTTACTCTTGGAATCCTGAAAATTCTTAATAACACAATCAAAAAATCTAACTCTCTTAGACTGTAATACATATCCAAGAGAATTACTGCCTGGCTTGCCACCTGGTTTTTTGTTTTTGTTTTTTAATCAGTATCAAGCACATCATTCCACACACTTTACTGGTAACAAATGTGAAACAACTTATCAAATGAAAAAAATCTTTCCATTTTCATTAACAATCTTCACAAGCAAACCATACCTGGTTTCCTCAAGAACTTTACCTGAAACACTGAGAAGTACTGCCAAACATCCCAGAAAGTCTGTGATCACTAATAATTAAATTCAAATTAAAACTTTGTTTCTGTAATGTAATTCAATTATCTCAATATTAAACACATCCAAGACATAATGCTGAGTGTTTCAGGGGACACAGTGCTGAGGAAGACTTGTCCCTTACACTCAACAAAATTACTTACGGCTTATAACAGATGAGATATTAGAAAACACAAATCATGCAGCACGAAGTAAAATGCCCTTAATGACAGTGAGCTGTACAGATACCATAATATGGGAAGGAAAAAGAATGTCCAGATGCACGAAGTAAAATGCCCTTAATGACAGTGAGCTGTGCAGATACCATAATATGGGAAGGAAAAAGAATGTCCAGATGGCAAGAGATAGAGAACAGCATAACAAAGAAATGGGCGGGGATGGTATGGCCAGAGAGCAGTAGGAAAGAGTAAACATGGATGCACGGAAAGTACCAGGCAGTTGTCACAGTAAGCACAAAGACAATGAGGCAGAAAAGCAGGAGAAAAATACTTCATTACAGAAAGCATTTCTTTATACAGGAGACTGAGAGCGCTTATTGGGTGGACGGCCTTACGGACGAGGCTCGGCATCTATATTTAATGTAGTGGGTAATGGGGAGGTTTTGGTGGCAAAGTAGTCATAGAGTGAAAACAAATCAGAGTATTATAGAGGTAGCATAGTGTAAAATGAAATAAAAAGGGGAAAGGAAGCTGAGAGATGAGAAAATAGTTTAATACACCAGGCAAAAGGATAAGAGAACCTCAACTCATGTGGAAGATCCAAAACAAACAAAAAGCACAAAGAGAGAAGATTAAAGAAAATATAAGTTCTCTTCACAGACTATACCTGGTTACCCCAAGGAGGAATCAAAGGTGTGAGGCTAAGGCAGAGGTCAGCATATTTTTTCTGCAAAGGACCAGATGGTTAAAACTTTAGTTTTTGCAGGTTCTAAGGTCTCTGCCAATGTAGAACAAAAGCAGCTCCAGCCACTACTGAAATGAATGAGTGAATCCCTGGTCTGTGGAAATAAAAGAACAGTGGTGCCGGGAACAGCCAGGACAAGCTGGCTGACTGCTGGGATGGAAGTTAATGAGTTCACAAAAGACTCACTCAATCCGAGGTTCCGGTAATGCCCATTAAAGCCACTGAAAATGCAAGTCTGTTGGCTGCGAAGGAAGCAGCGGATGCTGCAGTTCCAAGAGTTGGAGAGAATCCAGTTGAGTGGGAAACTTTAAGTTCTTTGGAGATAGAGAAACACTTCTCTAGGGTGTAACAACAATAGTGTGGAAGCAAAAGAGGTGACAAGAGCAACAACAATACTATGACCACCACCACCACCACGGTCACCACTTTCGCACTTCATCAAGGTAACCACTATGTAGTTAGGGCGGGGACATATTTGAAAGCAAGACAGTCAATAAACAACACCCAAGGGAAGTGTTCTGGGGACAATAAATAAACACTGCACTGGGTCATACAGCCAGTCCAGGGCTGACTCTAAGGGAGTAAGGAGAATACCAGATAATTATGAAAAAAAAGCTCAAACTAGAGATGCTTGATTAAGTAATTTATTAAAAGTAGTACTTCATGCTTTTATGACATTTGGCTTTTAAAATGGCAGGACAGAACAGAACTATAAGCCAAAAATCATAGCCAAGCTATGGAATATTAACATTACTATATACAAGACCAAATAAAGTAGCAAAAGTTACAACACAATTTCCCAAAAGAGTATTCTTGTTCTAAACATTCACTTCTTACATCCTGTTCTTTTTATTTCATGAGCTTTGTTCAGGTTAATAAAAGCCTGAGAAAAAAAGTTCTGTAGAAATGTACCCAGCACAGAAGTATTTAAAAAGCTTTTATCCCTCAAATATAAACGCTGATGAGAACAATACCTTAAGAAACTTTAAAATAGTATGAATTTCCAAGTCTTCACTTTAGATGGCCTTGAAGTGTTAATTAAAATGAAAATTGAAAGTAAAGTGAATTTAAAATAATGGCTCATATTTTCTTGAAACATCTTTCTAAATTACAATAAAGATTTATCTTTGTCTAGAGCATTAACCTCAGTAACAAATACAAAAACACAATGAGGGTTTTCCCTGTTTTCCGGTAAGCACCAAATGCAAGATAAAATTTGTACATAATCTTAAATTTTATAGCATCATAGAAAATACTTGAAGATCATTTATCATTCCCTTATGTTGTATACAAGAAAAAGATACAATGGTCTAAGTCAAAGTCCCACACAGACTAAGTACCAGAGCTCACATTAGCACCCAAGATGAACTGGTTTCTTGAACATCTCATTTTAGAACAGGAATCAAACTTGGGTTTTGATTGTTTGATAAACGTTGTTGAAAACATTTAATATATAATATATTGACTGATATACTGATGGATACGCTGCCTGTCTTCAAAGTAGAAACAATTTAATACTTGACAACTGTCTTCCGAATCTTTTGAACAAAATAACTGTTTAATAGACAAGTAATAAATTCACAGATACACGGATAAAGTTAGGCTCTGAGTTGCCAATAGCTAAAAATAAAAATTACTCTGAGGGAAGTGGACTTGGCCCAGTGGTTAGGGTGTCTACCTACCACATAGGAGGTACGCGGTTCAAACCCCGGGCCTCCTTGACCCATGTGGAGCTGGCCCACACGCAGTGCTGATGTGCGCAAGGAGTGCCATGCCACGCAGGGGTGTCCCCTGCGTAGGGGAGCCCCGTGTGCAAGGAGTGTGCCCTGTAAGGAGAGCCGCTCAACACGAAACAAAGTACAACCTGCCCAAGAATGGTGCCACACACATGGAGAGCTGACACAAGATGACGCAACAAAAAGAAACACAGATTCCCCATACTGCTGATAAAGATAAAAGCGGTCACAGAAGAACACACAGCAAATGGACACAGAAAGCAGACAACTGGGGTGGGAGGGAAGGGGAGAGAAATAAATAAATAATAAATAATTATAATAAATCTTCAAAATAAAAAAGTTTACTCTGAGACTTAATGGGATTTATCAATTTGAAAAAATAATCCAAAAAAATCTACTTATATATTTAAATGGGGTTATCTGGAGACATCCAAATTCAGAGTGACTCAGGTATTGTCTCAGGATCACAAGACAGAAATGTGATTTCAACCAACAAAATGAAAACACAATTGCATATTTTAAGCCCTGTGAGAAAAAAGAATGCTATCTCAGGGGCATAGCCTTCACTATACCTTGAAAAGGGGAGTCCAAACATAGTAAGCTAAGTAAGCACTGTTAGACAGATGATGAAAATGGCCACTCTTCTTAGACACAAGCAGTAATTTTTTTAAAAAACCATCTAGTTGTAATAGACTATCAGACCCTGGTACAGAGGCTATTTAAAATCAGTAAAGAAATTCCTACTTGATTCCAGGTTCAAATGGTTTCCTTTATTCTCTGTACTTATTGCCAATACAAGTTCTTGGGTTCACCTATCAGAACTACTGCTTTTTTTTTAATCAATAATTCAGCATTCTGGATTTTCATTCTATTATTCATTCACTCATCACATGCTGATGCAAGGGAAAATTAAGTTAAAAAGATAGTCACTGATGTCAAGGAGTTCAAAGTCTAGTGAGAGAAGGAAGAGCCCACAGAGTCCAGAGAAATGAAGGGGAAGAAGAGAAGAGGAAAGCAGATTTGGCTCAACTGATAGAGCGTCTGCCTACCTTATATAGGTTCCAGGGTTCAAACCCAGGGCCTCCTGACTTATGTGGTGAGCTGGCCCACGCTCAGTGCTGATGTGCCCAAGGAGTGCCATGCCACACAGGGGTGTCCCCCACGTAGGGGAGCCCCATACGCAAGGAGTGCACCTGCAAGGAGAGCCGCCCCATGCAGAAAAAGTGCAGCCTGCCCAGGAGCAGCGCCACACACACAGAGAGCTGACACAGCAAGATGACACAAAAATTGACAGAGATTCCTAGTGCCGCTAACAAGAATGCAGGAGGACACAGAAGAACACACAGTGAATGGAAGAGAGAGCAGACACCGGGAAGGTAGAAAAAATTTTTTAAAATAATAATAAATCTTAAAAAAAAAAAAAAAGGAAGAGCTGTGAGGAACACTGTGGACCAGTCAGAACCCACAGCAAGTGCCGGGTCAAGGAGGACAGGGGCTTTCACCCTGGTGATCAGTCCTCTCCCCCTTCCCCCCCTTCCTCCACTGCAACCTACTACTATGTGACTGCCTGCTTTATGAGTCAAAGGTCTATGGAAGAAAGGATTTCAAAAAGGATTTTGTCATTACAATTTTTACAAAATACAAACTGCCTGACAGTGAGAATAAGGACATAATCTTCTGTGAGGAGGTTAAGTGTTTAGGGAAAGTTGGTTCATTATAGAAGGAAACTTTCAATGAAAACTATTAAGTTATTTTAAAAAGAAGCTACATGGAAAACCTGACAGGGTAAGGGAATGGGACCAGAAACTGGAGAGACAGAAAGGATTAGAAGAACTGCCTTGCAGAAATAACAGTAACTGTTGTGCACACACACTGGGTAGCGGATGAGAAACACAGCAAGAACACACCAGGTGGCCTCAGCTAGCCTCATGGATCCAAAGGGAACCACTGTACAGAGAAAGTGAATGATGCCTTGGGCTTGAGGGAACACAGTTCTCTCTGAATCCAGCCAGGTTAGCTACTCTAAGCCACTGTCTCCGGTGGCCAGGAAAGTGGCATTTCCCAGGGGCCATGCAGGGAGCGAGGCTGGGAGAGATCCTCGTAATGCTGGGAAGCTGGCTCCTGCTGGCATGGACGGAGGTGCCTCCAGAAGAAGCTGAATTGGTGAAACTGGTTATTATGCATTCAGTCCCTGAGCTCAATTAACTCTGTGTATACTTACAAAATCAAGTCTCTGAATCTGCCAAACTAAGGATCATTCCTTGAAAAATACTGAAGATAACCAGTTATGTCACCTGGAAAGCCTGCTTGCCTCTATGGCACTTGTTTATATTTCTCTAAAACTGAAACCCCAATCCTGCAAGATAATAAAGCATACATAATACCCGGTTTATGAAACGAGTGCCTTAAAAGTTATCAGAAATATTGAAGGCCATAGGTTTGTTCTGTGATTCAGAAATGCAGCGTGAGGACACTCATGCAAGTTAAAAGCAAACTGATTAAAAAAAAAAAAACAAGTCCACCATTCCAATGGTTCTTTACAAAAATCCTGGAGTCATTCTTAACAGATTTTACTTTCACACCTACTCTGTCAGCAACCACGCTGACTGCACCTGGGAAATATGTCCAGATTCCAACTACCTTTCCCCCACCTCCACCATTACAACAGTGGCACTTCTCCCCGCTTCCTTCTACCTGTGTTCCCTTCTTTGCTAGTCTCAACCCAGCAGTCAGAGCAATCTCTTTAAAATGAGTCTGAACACACGCATCCTTCTCCTCAAAATCCCCTCATGGATCATCACCTCATAAAGATTAAAATGCAAAATTCTTAAAAACAGACCACAAGGCTCCATGCTCCCTTCCTGCCTCACTGCCTTCGTCTGTAATCCCTACTCCCCCACTTCTACATCCCCTCTCTTCTAGGCTCTACGTACGTATGTCGGGAAAAGGCCACACCACACCCTCATTAGGCCTGGGCACTTGCTGTTTCCTCTGCTGATGCATCTCAGCCCAGATGTCCATAGGGCTCACCTCTCCTCCACCAGGTCTTCGCTCACAAGGTCCTTCCTACCCTACTTAAAGTCAAAACACCCCGACAGCACCATCATTCCTTTCCCAGCCATATTTCTTCGGACCACCTCTCACCTTCTCCTCTACTAGCTAAATTTTCTTGTTACTTTTTTAAGGATCTTTACAGCTTCCCCCAGTGTCTATTTTATAAGGACAGGGATTTTTGTCTGTTTGGGCGCACAGAGATGACCAGACTTGGAGGAATGCCTGGCATGCTGGAGGAGCACAAAGGGGTGGTGGTGAGAAGAGTGGAGGAGCAATGAAATGCCTCATGCCTAGGCACCCAAGGAACAGCGCAATCACTGGGGTTCTAATACTGCCTCTGCTACTTACTAAATAGGTCACTACAGGTGACTGACTTAGCCTCTCTGCTTCTTCATATGTATGCGGCTGTTAAATGTAAGGATTAAATGTGCTAATATACAAAAACCACTTTAAAAGGTGCTAGTACATGGAATTACTCTGTAGTGTTCATTGTTATTTAAGAGAACCATGGAGCTCTACCTACAGGTGCTTACATGGAAAGAAGTCTACAATACAAGGAATTAAGAAAATAAAGAAGGTACCAAGAACACTGTTCTTAAAAGCCTGGCACTAAAACATGGCAAGGGAAAGCATCCCCAACAGCTGTGGTGGAACATTCTGAAGAGCTCCTTAGGTGGCATAACCAGGATTAGGACCAGTCAATATTAACAAGCTATAAGCATTCTCAGAGGACGTTAGGGCCATATAAGCCCCATCTACTTCCCTAACTTGCTTCAGGTAAACTCAAAGAGTCCCCCAACATTAGTAGAGTTCTCATGCCTAGGAAGGCTGCCCAGTTGAACAGATTTTACCCACTAGTCAATCCTTCCTACAACATCCCTTGTAAGTGGCCGTGTGGCTTCTGCTTTACTTCCTCAGACAGGGAACTCATTACTTCAAAGTCTCCTGTTTAATCACTGAATACCCATTTTATTGTTCACAGGTTCTTAGTTATTGAATTCTGGAGGTACACACTTCTTCATTCAAGTGTGCCTTCTTTAGTCTCTCACAGCTTTTTCCTCTATCCTGGGATACATCCCTAATAGGATTTGGTCAAAAGAAATGTAACCATTATAATGGAAGCATTAAAAAACTACATGACCTGCTTATCTTCCTTATTACACAGTATATAGTGATTCTAACTGAATCTGTAATTGATTGTCTTACTCATTGTGGGTATGCAATTTTACATCTATAAGAGACTTCCAAAAATTTTTAGCCCCGTCATTTCATTTTATAAAAGGGGAAACAGAGGATCAGAAAAATTAAATAGCTTGCCTGAGGTCAAAGAAAAGACAGGGCCAGCACTGGAAGTCATCCGTCACTGCCCTTTGCTTCAATCTAATGCTGCCTTAAGCCAGGGGTTACCAAGACCCATAAGGCTGTGTGGTCCCATAATTAATAATCTCAGTAGACCATATATATTGATTCATTTTTTTCTTCTGTGTCAGCTATTTTCAACTTCTAACTTGGCTCCTCTGCCTACCGCAACATTTCTAACAGCTATGTGACTACTCTATGAATATTTCTAGAGTAAATGATTAAAACAACTTCATTTTATGTATTTAATTTTTGCATTTCATTAATGAAATATTTACTTTATACCTATAAGGTGTACATGACTAGACTTAGGGACCTGTGGGATACCAAGAGGAATTTGTACCTTAAAGAATACACACATTGAAGTTGCAAAGACAAAAACAATTCTTTAAATATGCAATATGGAAAGAATGATAAATTAACAAGGCCAAGGTTAGTATATCAATAATTACAAATACGTTTACAGAGCAGTGGCCTGCAAATTTTGTACCAATGCACCTAGTAATAAAAAGAAAGGTACTTAAAATTTTTGAGATGATGAATGTACAACATAGTGATTATACTAAAAGTCATTGATTATATGCTTTGGATAAATCATATGTTATTTGAATATATCTCAATAAAACTGTTAATAAACAAATAAATAATTGTGCAAGAATAAACAGCCAGAAATAGCAGCTATGTACAACAGGGGAAACAGAGATTGAGAGGTTAGGAATTTTCCTGTTTGTTTGTTTTTGGTTTATTATTATTGAAATAATGAAAATGCTCTATAATGATTAAAGTGATGAATGCACAACTATGTGATTACACCACATAGCAAGGATCGCACACTTTGGATGAATCATATGTATCAATAAAATTGATTTGTTTAAAGAAGAAAAAGATGTACCTCCAATAAATATAATTGCATATAATTCATATACACAGCACTATACTAATCTATTGTATCGATTACAAAATGTATCTTAAAATTTAGATATTTTCATAACAAATAATTCAAAAGAAAATCAGTCCACCAAGTTCAAAAAAGGGGAGAAGTTAATGTAGGACCAAATAAAGGATCAGCAACCCCCAAAACCTGGTGTAGTATTATTAGTCACCTAGAATCTCTTGTTCTTGTGAAACTTAAGGTTCAGTGGTATTTTTGTATAACTACCAGATTCAAGGCAAAGTAAGATGCAAAAGGCTCATAAAATTCAGAACACTGTACTTATGATGCTTTACTGCATTTAAAACCCAACTCAGGGAGGCAGATATGGCTCAAGTGATTGAGCTCCTACCTACCACACAAGAGGTCCCTGCTTCAGTTCCAAGTGTCTCCTAAAGAAAACAGTGAGTTGGCGCAACAGGCAGGCATGGCAATCTGACACAACAAGAGACACAAGAAGAAAAACGTAATAAGAGATATCAAAGCAGGGAGTGGAAGTTCCCTGTACCTCCTAATGAGGACAAGCAAGACCGTGAGCTGGTGTGACGGGCAGGCACGGCAAGATGATGCAACAAGAGACACAAAGAAGAAAAATGTAATGAGAGACACAAGCAGGGAACAGAGGTTGCTCAAGTACTTAGGCACCTCCCTCCCACATTGGAGGTCCTGGGATCTGTTTCTGGTGCCTCCCGAAGAAACAAGGAAGATGAACACACACAGTAAGTGCAAAATGGGGGGTTGGGGAGAAATAAATAAATATTTTTTTAAAAACCCAACTCACAGAGCACTTAGCTTTGGGGTCAAATCAATTATTTTCTTCTTATTAAAATATGTAAAATAAGTAAAAACACTTTTTCCTTAAGAGGATTAAATAAACCTGAGGTACACAGCATGTATATTTCCATTATGGAGAATATTTTCATAAAAATGAAAAAACAAATCTATAAATTGTTCACCTTCCCAAAGATCAATATCATGATGCCCTAACCAGAGCAAACACTGTGGAAGGTATTAACTATCTTTCAACAGAGGAAAAGAACAAAGGGAGGAAGGAAAAGGGAAAAAAAAAAGCAAAATAAAGAAAACTCAAGAGTATATCAGTATAGCAGAGACCTTAATAAAGTGACATTGAGAAGAGGAAGCCCTGATCAGCTGTTACATTTATTCAATTCACCATCCAATTTGCACATCTCATTGCACTTGACTCTAATTATCACATTCACCAAGAATGATTAAAATTAAATTAGGACATGAGTCTATGTTATATTTTGAGGAGGGGGAAGAGAGATACAGTTCTAGTAAGAATTGAAATAAAGGGTTATAAGACACTTTAATATTTTCTAGCATGATGTTAAAAAATTCTGAAAGAAACTATGCTTGGGCTCCATCTATATCAATACAACCTGAGCTGGAGGACTATTAGATCCTAACCAGTTTCTGGTAGAAAAAACAGCCAAATTTAGAAACTGGTATTTAATATACAGTCTGAATAAAAATTGTTTCTAACTTTAAAAAAGAATCTTACGTGACATGGTCTATATTTTACATCTTTTTCAAAGTCATTTTTCAAAGGAGTCATTAATTTAAAAAGTAGATCCCTTGGAGGAGATTTTATTTAAGTACTGTCTAGTTTTAAAATAATTTTTAGAAGGGTCAAAGGCCACTTAAGCCCTGGGAAAGATCAAAGAGTCTGTAAGGTCTGTCTCCTTGGCTACTGACAAGAGTCACGGAATTTCCTACCTACAGGACAGAGTCAAAGGAGAGATTTAACTTCCTACAAAACTGCCTTAACTAGGCAAGTTATAATTCATGCACGAACAAGAGGTTTCCTTGGAGGGGCAAGAAACAGAGAACATTTTAGGGAGCTTTAAAAAAACTCATTTTTTAACATACTTTTGTTGGACTAGGTAATTCAGAATATATCACCGCCCATTGTCTGTTCTTATGGCAAATGATTTACAGACAGCTCTGCATTGATTTATAGACAGCTCACTCTTATTAGGCTATAAGCTCCTTGAGGGCAATCCATATATATGGTTCCCTCCATAAACATTGAAGTAGATGTTTCAACAAATCTTTTGCAATTTAACAAAATGAAATTAAAGCAGATACCAGAAAATAACATTAGCATAAGTGCTTAACAAAAGGTGTAATATCATATTGTGTATATTTGAATTTTATGACACATTCTCAAAGGATTTTCACTCTCACAAATCAAATAGTTTACAATTACTATCATATTCTTAAGAATTATTTTCTTAGTGTTTAAACAGCACCATTTTCCCAACTCTCTCCCATTTGCCCCCCTCCAGCTCCTGCCTCAAAAAACTTGTCTATTTCCATTTTATCTTAAGAAAAGTAACACAGATATTGGTTATAATTCATCTGATTTCAGATCAGGATGGGATTCATCACAAAGGGAAGCTTTTTTTTTCTTTTTAAGATTTATTTTTTATTTATTTCTCTCTCCTGCCCTGCATTCTAGTCAGCAGTACCAGGAATCTGTGTCTCTTTTTTTTGTTGTTGCATCATCTTGCTGCATCAGCTCTCCATGTGTGCAGCGCCACTCCTGGGCAGGCTGCACTTTTACCATGCAGGGCGGCTCTCCTTGAGGGCTCGTTCCTTGCGTGTGGGGCTCCCCTACGCGGGGGACACCCCTGAGTGGCACGGCATTCCTTGCGCACATCAGCACTGCGCGTGGGCCAGCTCATCACATGGGTCAGGAGGCCCTGGGTTTGAACCTGGACCTCCCATGTGAAGGGCGGACATTCTATCAGTTGAGCCAAATCCGCTTCCCACAAAGGTAAGCATTTTAATGCAACTTTTATTTTTACAGAAAAAAATTTTTTTTGCCACAGTAGCCACTATAGGCAGACACAGCCAAACCTTGGAGCCACTGCCCACTTCTATTCCTAGAAAGCAAAGCCATTTCAATGGAATAGATATTGCCCACCGTTCTGTGTGAAAATGCCGTAATACCAACATAAATAGACAACATAGATTCCATGGGGTTGGGGGGAAACTAACAAATTTATGCTGTTTGCTGTGCCAGTCAAAGAACAAATTCATATTATCAACCAAAAGACCAAGGAATTAAACTCATCATTTAGCAACATGACTTAAACCAGAGTATACCAGAATATACAACTAAAGAATGTTTTCATTATTATAGCAATCTACTATGGAGAAAAAACTAGTCATCTAAGAAGGGGATGTGGGCTTTTGCCGAGTCACACTGGCTCTGGAAAAAGAACATGTTAAGCAAAGTCTCTTCTTTGTTCAGGGCTGTTGTCCTTGCCAGGAACACTAACAAAAGTAAACTGGATGTATACATGCAAAATGATTCATGGGACTGCAGAATTTAGGAAACTTTTATTGAGTCAACTAAAATTACTGAACAACCACTATGTAGCAGGTATGAAATATCTGGGGTCCAAAACTATATTTGCTCAAGATAAAGAGAGAAGATTTGGCTTAATTTAACTACATAATCCCATTAAATATCCATTTCACTTTATCTGCACAATCAAAGGATGTCATTCTTGTGATCTTTTTTAATCATGATAGCTGGCTAATATCTATGGGGATTTTTTTGCTTTGTTTTGAGGTACTAGGGGCCAGAGATTGAACCCAAGACATCATATGTGGGAAGCCAGTGCTCAACCACTGAGCCACATCAGCTCCCTGAGTTGGTTTTATGTTTGTTTTGCTTGCTTGTTTGTTTTTTCAGGAGGCACAGGGAACCCAACCCAGGACCTCCCACAAGGAAGACAGGCACTCAACAGCCTGAGCTACAGCCATTCCCAGGACATTTAAAAGCTCCATTTCTCTCTAGAGATTTTCTCTGAATTCTAGTGAAATTAATCAAATAATTGGTCCTTCAAATAACCGTATATTCACAAAGTATATTGACAGAAATAAATACACATATACACAGACACACACAAAGAGCCAGCATTCTCTTAAGCTAATGTTACTTCTTTTTAATCTCAGAACCAATAAGCAAGGTAAAACATATTATCTGTATTTTTACACTAAAAAAATTAGACTGACATAATGATGGACACATAATGAAAAAAAATACTTGGTTTGAAGCTGAAAACAAAAGAAATGGGACCTGGAAAAAAAAAGAATTATACTCAGAAATTACTCTTGGAATTATTACAGAAAGGCCACTCTGGACAAGCAAATTACAACTGGATCCACAGTAGCTTTTGCACTCATAGTTTTATTTAATAAAAAAATTTTTAAAGATTTATTTATTTCCCCCTTCTCCACCTCATCCCCTGCCCTGCTGTTTTGCTGTCCATGTCCATTCACTGTGTAATCTTCTGTAGCTATTTCCCTTTTTGCCTTATCATTTTTTTCTCCTCTAGGATTCACCAGGATTCGATCTTGGGGACCTCTGATGTGGAGAGCAGTTCCCTGTCAGCTGTGCCACCTCAGCTCCTGGTTTCTGCTGTGCTTCACCTTGACTCTCCCCTTCATCTCTCTTTTTTGCTGCATTATCATCTTGCTGTGTGACTCACTTGCATGGGCAATGGCCTCCCACGTGGGCACTGGCTCACCACACAGGCACTCGGTTTGCCATGCAGGCACTCACGCAGGCACTCGGCTCACCACACAGGCAGGCTTTCTCTTCTTTGTCACCAGGAGGCCCCAGGGATCAACCCCAGGTCCTCCCACATGATAGGTGGAAGCCCTATCACTTGAGCCACATCTGCTTCTCCTTATTTAAAAATTTAAAAAATTCTTTTTTTAGGAAAGTGTCTTAAGTTTCTATCATCAAATTCTTTAAGAAGGAAAGATCAAATCACATACTAGGATCTCAGCAGAAAGTTGAAATGACCAAATATACAGAAGCACATACCTCTGTATCTTCCCAAAATTCCAGAGATGAGAAATATACAAAATATACATGTATGTAATAAAAATGAAGGCAAATCCATAGGATTGATGGAACACTGGAAAAGTAACCCAAACCATCAAAACAGATCATTTAAAACTCATAAAATTGTGACTTTTACAAGAAAAATCTATAAATCAAAATTAGAAGAACCTAAAAAAAAGCTGACCTCCATCATTAAATATATACGAAGAGTGACTTGAGTACCCTTCCCCTCACAGTGATAGATGGCTCCCAGAATCACCCACAGGTTAAGATCACAAGTACAGGACTCAAAATAACATAGAAATTCTTACATATGGGCCTGTAAGTATTAGCACTGTGGCCACCAAATAATTTAAGTGAGCACAGGGTCTAAAAACCACCACACCTAAAAGACTAGCAACTCCCCAGTCCCAAAAGGAAAACAGACCTCAGCCATTCATGATCCTGGCATCCGATCACCCCATAAACAAACAACCAGAGTCAAACTCCTAAAATAGAACCACATTCACCATATTGACATCTGGAAAAAGGAAAACCAAATCATCTCAACAGAGGCAGAAAAAAAATCATTTAATAAAATTCAACACCAGCCATGAAAAACTCTCAGTGACCAACTTCTTCAACATGATAAAGGATATCTATAATAAATCTACACCTAAGACCATATTTTTCACCCTAAAAAGAGTAAGAAGGCAAGGATATTTACCAACTTTATTCAATATTGCACTGGAGGCTCAAGACAGCACAGTAAAAAAAGAAAAAAGCATACAATTCAAAATGAAGGAATTTTTAAATGTTCCTTTACAAATGAAATGATTTGGCAGATAAAACACTAAGGAATATAAGAGCTAAAACCAAAAATTTCTTAGAAAATAACATAAGGGAAAAAATCATGACTTGGGCTTCAGGAATGGATTTTTAGATGTGACACCTAAAGCATGAGCAATGAAAGAAACAAAAGATATTTACTTTTATTAAAATTTAAAACTTTTGCATATCAAAGAACATTATCAAGTAAGTAAAAAGACAACCTACAGAAGGGGAGAAAATTGTTGCAAACCATACATCCAATAAAGGTTTAATATAGAGAACATATAAAGAACTCCCAAAACTCAAAAAAAAAAAAAAAAAGACAACCCAATTAAAAAATAGGCAAAGTGAATGTGCCACACGAACGGACAATGTTGTTTATATGGGAGGGTGAGGGAGGTATGGTGAGTGAGGCGTATGGGAATTTCTATACTTTCTGTGTAACATTTATGTAATCTAAGTATCTTTTAAAAAATAAAAATACATATTATTTAAAATTAAAAAGGGGAAAAGGACTTGAACAGACATCTTTCTAAAAAAGATAAACGAAAATGACAATAAAAATAAGAAAAGATGTTTTACATCATTATCTACTAGGGAAATGCAAATTCAAACCACAATGACACACTTCTTAACAGACAGAAGGATGAGTATTATTTTTAAAAATGGAAAGTAACAAATGTTAGGATGTGGAGAAACTGGAACCCATATACATTGTTGGTGGAATGTAAACTGGTGTAGCCATCACAGAAAGCAATATGGCGATTCCTCAAAAAGTTAAATATAGAATTGCCATATAAATCAGCAATTCCATTTGTAAGTAAATGAAAATAAAAGTCTCAATTTGTACACCGATGTTCATAGCAGCATTATTCACAATAGCCAGAAAGTGGAAACAATCCAAGTGTCCATCAACAAATGAATGCATAAATGAAATATGATACATACGTGAAATGGAACATTCTTTGGCCACTAGAATGAAGTTCTGAGATATGCTGCAACACAGAAGAACCTTGAAAACACTGTGCTGAGTGACATAAGTAAATTACATAAGGACAAATACTGCATGGTGTCATTTATAAAAATATATTTAAACATAGCAAATTCACAAAGACAGAAAATAGATTAAAGTTTACCAGGAAATGGGAGAAAGGGAAGAAGAGGGTTTTTTGTTTGCTAGGTACAGATACTTGTAAATATTTTTTTTTAAATATCCTAAAAACTTATTAAAAAGCTACTAGAGGGAAGTGGATTTGGCTCAACTGATAGTGTCTGCCTACCACATAGGAGATCCAGGGTTCAAACCCAGGGCCTCCTTACCCATGTGGTGAGCTGGCCCATGTGGAGTGCTGCGCGCAAGGAGTGCCATGCCATGCAGGGGTGTACCCCCCATAGGGAAGCCCCATGCACAAGGAGTATGTCCCTCAAGAAGAGACGCCCTGTGTGAAAAAAAGCGCAGCCTGCCCAGGAGTGGTGCCGCACACACAGAGAGCTGATACAGCAAGATAATGCAACAAAAAGAGACAAAGATTCCCTGTACCACTGAAAAGAATGCAAGCGGGCAAAGAACACACAGTGAATGGACACAGAGAGCAGACAACAATGGGGAGGGAAGAGATAAATAAAAAATAAATCTTTAAAGAGAAAAGGCTACCAAAACTAATAAGTTAGTTTACAAGGCCACAGGATATAAGATGAATACATAAAAGTCAATTGTATTTCTATACTCTACAAATGAGCTAGAGAATAAAAATTTTTTTAAAGTACCATTTACAATAGCATTCAATGCTTAAAAACCAGGGATAATTTGACAAAACAGAAACAATAATAAATGGCCAAGAGAAATAAAAGAACATCTAAATAAATGGAGAGGTATACCATGTTCATGGATTAGAAGATTATATTAAGATGGCAGATCTACCCAAATTGACCTGCAGATTCTATAATATCCAAATCAAAGGGTGACGGGCCTTTTCTTTTTCATTTCTTTCCCTTTTTTTTTTTTTTTTTTGGTCAGGTTGATTTTAAAATTTATAGGGGAATGTGAAGGACCTAGAATATCCACAGAAACACTGAATAAGAACAAAACAATGGACTTAAACAGTTTGACTTTAAGACACGTAAGAGCAAAAGTAATAAAAACTGTGAGGTATTAACATAAGGACAGACACATAGATCAGTGAAAAAGAATAAATATCACAGAAATAGTTCAACATATTTATATTCATTTGATTTTGGAAAAAGAACACTCTTGTCAAAAAACAGTTCTGGAACAACTATTTAATATGGAAAAAGAATGAAGAATTAACATCAAACTGTCTCTTATTTCATATACTAAATTAAAATCATCACAAACCTAAACAAAAAAGCACAATTTTTAACTTTTTTTATCATTCCAATTTTTTATTTAATGTGATCTTTTTACGTGTAAATACCTAAATTTATTCACATGTAATTTTTTATATTTTTTATTAAAGTTAATAGATCACAAAGAATGTTACATCAAAAAACACTTTAAAAGCTTACTTTTTAAAAGGAAAACATAGAAGGAAATCTTTATTATACTGGAATAGGTAAAATTTTTTCCTAGATGAAACATAAAAAGCATCAACTCTAAAAAAAAAAGATAAATTGCATTTCATCAAAATTAGAAACTACCACTTTTCACAAGACATTATTAAGACAAAAAGTCAAGCTACAGACTACAAGAAAATATGTGCAAAATATATATCCAACAGAGGACTTGTCACCCAGATACACAAAGATTAGTTACCACTCAAAAATAAGAAGATAAAGAATTTAATTTAAAAAATGGCCAAAAGATTTGAACAGACATTTCACAAAAGGCATTTGAATGACAAATAAGCACATGAAAAGATAATTAACATGACAAGTCATTAGGAATAGGAAAATTAGAAATTAAAAGCATAGTAAAACACTACTACACCTCCATTAGAACAGCTAAGATTTGAAAGAGTAACAATATTAAGTGTTTGAGAGGATGTGGAGGAACTAAAACCCTCATTCACTGCTGGTGGGAATGTAAAATGGTACAACTTTGGAAAAGTTTGGCAGTTTCTTAAAAAGTTAAACATATGCCTAAAATATGGCACAAAGATTCCCATTGCCCAAGGGGAATTAAAGCACATGTTTAAAGACTTGGGCATAAATGTTAATGGCAGCTTTATGTGTAATAAAAAAAGTAGAAACAACCCACATGTCCATCAATAAGTGAATGAATAAACAAGTTGTGGTATATTCAATAGACAACTACTCAGCAGTAAAAAGGAGCTATTAATATACATAATACAGATAAATTTCAAAATAATTCTACTAAAGAAAGAAGCCAGACCATAAAAAAACGTAAATACAGTATGATCCCATCCATATAAAATTCTAGAAAATGCAAACTAGTCAAAAGTGACCAGAAGGCAGAGCCGGGGGATGGATACCAGGGAAGGGTAGCAGGGAACAATTATAAGGAAACCTTTGGAGATAACAGATATGTTCCTTATTTTGATTGTAAAGATTATCTCACAAATATGTACATAAGCTATAACTTATCAAATTTTAAATATATGCAGTTTACTTTATGTCAATTATACCTCAATTAAGCTGTTTTTTAAAAATCTACAGAATAACAAAAGAAATGTACTATCTCTAATAAGGAAGTCAATGTCATAGTCTTCATTAGCCATAATGAAGGAATTTAGAAATGTTTGAAATCTGTCATTGAAAAAAAGATATGCAAAATGTATTTGACATTCACACAACCACTGTCACATTATGCTTAATAATACAGATTTTTTTTCTCTGATCAAAAACTGAATTAAGACAAAAAAATAGTGGAACGGGAGAAAAGGGAGGGGGGAAATTCTCTTTTCTATCAGCAGTTTAAAGCAACTATCAGCAAATAATAGAAATGCTCCTTCTGATAATGGCAAAGCCTTATGACTCTGGACTACTGGGTCTGCCAGGTTTATAAGCATGGCCCCAAAGTGACAGGAGATTTTGATTCACCTCTACTCTGGGGAGTCAATTAAATCAAACAGAAATTTGTGAAAAGAACAAAAACGCTTGCCTGTTCCTCTGGACGGAAAAGTTTAAAATCTAAAATTAACATAAAGACTTGGCCAAGAAAGAGTTTTATCATTTCTAATGTTGAGAAATAAAATTGATCTGGATATATTTCCTCTTAGTCATTTTAGTAAATTAGCCAAAGTTTCCTCAGAAATTGAATTCACTAAAAATTGTTAAGTGGGGGAAATGGCTTATAGGTAGTAAATCTACTGAGGCATCAACTACTTCACATCACAGGCTATGTCTACTGCAGCTTATATACATATAATCTTTAATACACACGCACAAAACGCTTTCAGATTTCACTTAAGTTTCCATTAATACAGAAAAAATAGTGCCAAAATTTACGCATGGCATTTTTTTCTTTTTTTTTTTTTTTTTAATCTATTTCTCTCCCCTTCCCTGCCCACCGTCTGTTCTCTGTGTCCATTCGCTGTGTGTTCTTCTGTGTTTGCCTGTATTCTTGTCAGCAGCACCCGGAATCTGTGTCTCTTTTTGTTGTGTCATCTTGCTGTGTCAGCTCTCACTGTGTGCAGCGCCACTCCTGGACAGGCTGCACTTTTTTCACTCTGGACAGCTCTCAATACAGGGTGCACTCGTTGAGCATGGGGCTCCCCTACATGGGAGACACCCCTGAGTGGCATGCCACTCCTTGCATACATCAGCACTGCGCATGGGCCAGCTCATCACATGGGTCAGGAGGCCCTGGGTTTGAACCTTGGACCTCCCATGTGGTAGGCGGATGCCCTACGCATTGGGCCAAATCCGCTTCCCACGCATGGCATTTTAACAACATTTTTCCTTTCCAAATTAAAAAAAAAAAAAAAACAATTTCTCTACATGACGAGGAAGTCCTAAGAAAATATATCCATCATCTGTCGCATTATTCCAGAAAGAATAGCAACCTCTCATCCCAATACAAATTTGGTAGTTCTGGAGCCTTCTGAGGCTACCCAAAGATTTAAATTAGAAATAAGTCTGTTTCAAGAAGCTTCTTTTACTCAAAGATTTTTCACTGGATCTTGATCAAAGAAATCCTTGGACAAAAGTCCCAATTACCTTATGACTGCCCACCATAGACAGGACATATGGATGCCTGCTTCTTATATCAGAGAGCATTGCTCTCACTTATCAGGGGCACCGTGGACCATTGGAAAACCTAACAGGGATGTTGCTGACTTCAGAATTCCAAGGTAGTAACATCTTTCTCTCTCCATGGCAGTAATACTTTTACTGCATGTTATTCTTTTATTTACAACCTGATGTTCATTGAGAACTCTGTTTTCTGTATCATAACATTCTTCAGAACATAATGATGACCTGGTCTCATAAGCATGGAACCACTGCTCTACACAGGACTACTACAATGGACCCAAATCCACTCTTAATTCTTCCTAATGCAGCCTCAGGCCTCCCTATCTCTAACCACCCTAAAGACTTTAAAGGTATCAACAATCTTTTGAAATTGTATTCCTTTCTCCGCCATAATCCTTGCCTATCACTAAAAAGCAGAATTAGGAATGGCTCAAGAAAGGGACATACATTTTAAAGATCAGCCCTACCTTATTTCTTTCAGAAAGCAGAAGACCCTACCTTCCAATTCTTTCTTCACTCTAATATTTCTTGTTTTACCATTACCCAGATCCACAATAGCAGAGACAGACAGATGGCCACCAAAAATGCATTCCCTCTTTCCAGGGTGATTTGGGTGTCTCTTACAATTTTCCACCTCTACCCTTACTCTGTTAAGTGCATTCACTTCATGCTGCTGTGACTCATCTTTCTCCTTCTTCCAGTAATAACTTTTTAGTAACTAAGTCACAATAAAGGTTCTAGGACATTTCCTTTAAGTACATTAAATGCAGTTTATGAATCTATGTTGGTTGCTCATCAGAGAACTTTTTTTTGTCAGTTTTCTAGTTCTTAGCCTCTTCTCATGAATAAGACTAACAGGGAAATGAGTTTCTAATAGATTAAGTATTACCGCATTTTCTAACACATTTGGTATTTACTCTAGAATAGTCTTGTCTATTCTTACCCTTTTATTCTCCTGGCATTTTTTATCTATTCATGACTTGTTTGCTCATGTCACTATCCTCAATGGTATTAAAAGTTTAAAATCTTATGAGAAGGTTCTTTGTACAGCACCATAATGGTTGGCAAGAATAAACACCTTATAACAGAGAGTAAATATGGAGCTGAAAAGAAAGGGATTGATCCATTTTCTAAGAAAAGTACATTCAACATAAAAAAATATTAGAGAGATACCAGTCATAAAATCTCAAGGACCCAAAATTGTATCTTATGGCCCTAAGTCATGTTTGTGAAGAAAGCAATTACAAAGCTGCATTTGGAAAATTAAAGATAATTAGTGTGGATATCCATAGCAAAACTGCCTGTCTAACATCAATAGAATGGATATTACTATTTGTGGCAAAAGGTATTCCATGGTCAAAAAAACAGCAGATCATAAATAAGATCCACGTTGACATCAAAACCAGAGATGGTTATTTACTTTGTTTTTTGTGGGTTTTATTTTAAAACACAATAACCAGATGCAGAAGATCTCTAATGCTCAGCACCCCTCAGGTCTGCCAAAATCTGGAAGATTATAGAAACCATGAACTGAGAGGTGCAAATGGCCTGAAAGAATTGGCTGAATAAGCTCATTCTGGTCATAACTGGGAAAGATTAAAAAAAGGCTTTGTGATCTATTCAAAATTCTCTCCATGTTGTGTTCATTAGAAGAGTAAAAATGCTGAAGAAGGACGAGTCTGCACTGGGATAATTAGTGAAGCTTCACAGTGAAGGCAGTAGTTTTGCAAAAGCTACTGGGGATAAGATGGGCACTATAGTTGAAATGACCTCTCACATATGAGTAAAAGGACAGAAAATAAAACAAAACAACTCCACTTATGATGCTTTAGGTACTCAGAGACCTAAAAAAGATTGATCCCTATGATCCAGCAATTACACACTCCTGAAAAACTTTCATATGAGTGTGCAAGCAAAATGTATAAAGATATTCACTGCAGCACTATAACAGTGAAAAGTGGGAAATATCTAAAATGTCCAACTCTAGGATGAATGGATGAATTCTTGAATATTACCCAGTGTGGAAAATAAGTGGATGACAGTCACAGTTAATGCTATGAATACATCTCAAAATCATTTCTGAGAAAAAATGTTTGAATATAATAAAGATAATTTTTTGGATTATGATTACCACTTAGGAGAGAGGGAGAATGGGAAGGGAAAGAATATACAATGAATGCCAATTTACTTTGCAGTTTTATTTCTTAAGCTTGGTAGATATGCCTGAAATTTTTCAGAATTTAAATAACACAAAAAACAGGTCCATCCCAGGAGCCTACTGGCCTAAAGAATTTCTGAGGTGAAACCAGGCTTGTAAGAGCATAGTCCAATGGGCTTCCAAGGGCAAAAGCAAATCTCTCTCAGGGCAACAGCAAGGCCACCCAGGATTTATAGCCTAAGTTACAAGAGGCCACAAGTTAAGGGCAACGAAGGGGTTAAAGGTTCACTTTACAATGATTAGGCTATGACATGCTATGATTAGTGACTCTAAACTCCAAAGAAAAAGATTGGAACAAATGAAAAAGTAGTGTGTCTTCATTCACTGTAAGCCTTTTTTCTCATGAGAATTTCTAGAATGTAGAACTACTACTTAGGACCTCATACTAACTGATGATGAGTTCATTTTACTGAGGAAGAAATAAATATGCACTGTTTTCTGGCATTTAAATTTTTTGACATTTAAATTTTTAAATAGAGGATTCTATGAAAAAGGGGGCATGGTGGCAATATAGTTATAGATCTTAATTCTCACACACACACACAAAAAAAAACAGCAAACATGCAAAGCAACTATACAGCAAAAGAGAAAATCCAAAACTATGCACAACAAAACAAGGCAGTAAGATTATCCCCAAGAATCTCAAAATACAACCGGGTGTGGGTACTAATAGTCGTAAGTCCTGTGTGTCACTGACATCTGTGAGTGTCTGATGAGCATGAAAACAAGGCTACTTCAACACTGTCAATAGACATTTTCTGAAAAACACAGCAAGCAATTTTGAGAACAGCAGTCGAACTGGGAGCTGTTCTGCCCACTCCAAAAGCCTCTGCGTCTGTGACAAGGAGTCCCTACTTAGGCCTAAAGGACAGGAGTAGTCGAGTCTGCTCTCAAACTCTCAAAACAGACTATCAGGGCTTCTTTCCAGGTCAGAGCTACAAACCAAGAAGAAATTATTGGGTTTAAAATAAAAACTGAGCAAGTAGGACAATCAGTGAGCCCTAAGTTAAACCAAGGACTTTAACTGATAGTACAGTTATAAAAAATGGGCAATCATCAATTGTTAACAGATGTTCCACACCAATGCAAGATACTGGTGATGGGTGATGTATGAGTACCTTGAATTTTACATAGTATTGTTCTATAAACCCACAACTTCTCTAATAAAGAAAAAACAATTTTTTAATTGAACAGGTAGGAACAATACAGAGAAGTTCCAATGGAATAAAAGTGGAGAAGAGGGGAACAGATGTGGCTCAAATGGCTGGGCTCCTGATTCCTACATAAGAAATCCCAGGTGCCTCCTAAAAAATAAACAAAAACAAACCAAAAAAAGAAGCAAAGGAAAAAGCCAACTCAGGGGAGCTGATGCAGCTCAGTGGTTGAGTGCTGGTTTACCACATAAAAGGTCCTGGGTTCAATCCCCAGCCCCAGTATCTAAAAAAGTAGAGAGGAAAAGTAGAGCCAAGAATCTCTAAGACAAGTGATTAAATTTTTGAACACTACAAGAAACCATCAGAAGACGGTGTTGGGGGGGAGGGAGGATAACCTCAAATCCTTGAATCATGCCTCCTTTCAAGATCAACAAAAATTATTTTGACACAGAACTTAGCAACAGGAAGGTATCAAATGGACAACTTTTCACATAAAATGAGCAAGAAAATGTTGGTTCTTATATAAACAAAAGCATGCCACAAAAATATACTTTAAAAAAACAACACTATAATTACTATTTCCAAATGACCAAAAAGACATCAAGAAAAATTACACTAAACAGGAAAGATCAGCATAAGTCAAGGTTAAGAAAATTGAGAAAATGACAATTTAAGAAAAAATTAGAAATTTAAAAATTTACAAATAAAGACTAAACAAAAAAACAAAAAACAAGAAATGTTTTAAGAAAACAGAGTCCTTTGGGCTCTCCATCTCCTCCAACCTCTTTAAAGGTTGAAGGCTAGTTCTCTCAGATCGGAGTTCTGCTTCCTTGACTTATAGCTCTTTGAGCTTTATTTTTAGTGTGTTACTCATGTTAGAATTTATGTAACTCCTTTGTCTATTATCCTGGTCAAGGGTGCCAGCAGTTCAAAAATATTCTGAATTCCACTGGGGGACTCCAGCCCACTCAGTGTTCAAACACCAACGTGCTCATTCATGTTTGTTTCTAGATCAATGACAAAATTTCACCCAAGATAGCCTGTCGAATCAATGGCCAATTTGGGGATCATTTTCATTAGATAGACTTGAGATTTTAAAATCACAATTGAAAATAGGCAGTTCTAAAATAAGACAAAGATAATGGGGTACTTATTTTGATTGGTACTTAGAGACCTCAAAACTGGTTCAAGATTCTAAAATCACATCCCTACAAGACATATCTCTAAACTATCTCAAGCTCATCAGGAAATAAAATCTCAAACGCATATCCCAAATTTCCCTGAACCCATAGCTTCTGCTCTACCACCTCTTTATCCTCCTTTGCCAGCTTACCCCTCTGAGCCAACCATCTCTTCGTCTTCTTCACCATCCAAATTTCCTTTCCACTGAGCCCCATCTTCTAATGCCTTTCAGGATAAAACCTGGATAAAATCACCAATTCTGATGGCAACCAGAGGCCTGACCAAATTATCTTCACTCCTTAGTGTAAGACCAAACTCTGGGCCATAGCTAAAGAATTCCCTAGCCCAAAGGAAGAGCCTCAAAAATATACTACAGAATTTTGCCCCTTAATTCAAGCCTATCATTCTGCCGTCCTGACCTTTATCAATTCTTTCATGTGATAGTCAGGTCTGGAGAAGCCCAAAATTGGATTAGAATGGCAAACTGAAAAGGCCCAGAAAAAGATATGACCATTAAAGTAAGTAGCTATCCGCACTCTAACTTGGGCTAAAACTATATCTAAACAATTGTTAAGATACCATTCACAAAAAGCATTTCCCCTCAAGATTCATTGGGCCAAGGTCCAAGGCTGCAAGCAGGGAAATGACAAAGCAAGTCTTTGATTTTAAAGAACGACTAGCAAAATGTTTGCCGAACACTCAAGACTAGATGAACCAGGAGCCGGAACTGCTTTTTTTGAGGTACCACAGTTCCTTGTATGTGGGAAGCCAGCGCTCAACCCTGAGCTACATCAACTCCCCTGAGTTGGTTTCATCATTTGTTTTGCTTGTTGTTTGTTTTAGGATGTACCAGGAACCAAACTCAGGACCTCCCATGTGAGAAGCAGGCATCCAACCAATTGAGCCACATCAGCTCCCAAATAACCACTCAGTTACTTTATTTTTCCAAATTGCTTTAAATGCTATTTGTCAACAGGCTAAAGCCTAACCTTATTATCTTAGTAAAAATGCACACACTTGACTGGGAAGCAGTATTGCTAAAGAGCTGACAAACTTACCTGAACAGTTAGCTCACACTCTACAAGCTGGAAAAGGCCCTGAAACAAGCCAAAAGACTTGTTGTACAGTTACAACAATTGCATGCCCTTCCTAAGTCACCCCTACCCCAAGACACCATGCCGGTGCTGCTAATCCACATCCTCCACGTCGATGCCCACTGCCTGCCCTCCCAGGGAACTTACAAGTTGCTTCTAGCCCTCACACTTAACCAGCAAAGAGAAGCAAAGCTCAAAAGTAATGGAAGAGGGCAGTGGACATGGCTCAAGTGACCAAGCTCCCACCTACCACATGCAAGGTTCTGGGTTCAGTTCCTGGCACCATCCTGGTAAAGAAGAGCAACACAGTGAGCAGGCAAAGTGAGCTGATACAACAAGATGACACAACAAGGAGACACAAAGAGGAAACACAATGAGAGAGACAACAAAGCAGGGAGCATAGGTGGCTCAAGCAATTGAGCACCTTTCTCCCACATGGGAGGTCCCAGGTTTGGCTCCCAGTGCCTCCTAAAGAGAAGAAGAGCAGGCACAGGGAGCATACGCAAAGAGCAGACAGCAAATACAAACAACAGGGGAGGCAGGGAATGAAAGGATGGATGGATGGATGGATGGATGGATGGATGGATGGATGGATGGATGGATAGATTTTTTTTAAAAAATTAATGGAGGGGAGCAGATGTAGCTCAGGTGGTTGAGTGCCTGCTTCCCATGTACAAATTCATGGGTTCAATCCCCATTACCTCCTGAAAAAGAATTAATGGAGAAAGTTGCACCTTCTTAATTAATACTGGTGCCACTCTCTCAGCCAGTAATCCCTCCCTATTGAAGCAGTCCATCATTCAGAAAATATGTACTATAAATATTCAGGAGGTCTCTAATCAAGTTCAAGATACTTCTGAACTGGCTCTAATCTCAGTTACCCTAGGACCATAGACAGAAACACATTCTTTCCTACTTTGTGATACCTTCCCAGTTAATCTACTAAAACGAAGTCTCCTAAGTAAATAGAAATGTGATCGCAAGCTTAATGAAAAGGATGAAACAACTGTATTCCTATCTAGTCCAGAAATTCCATTTAGACCAAGAACTATGACACCTGCATGCATTGAACCTAAAAACTGATTTTACCCTAGAACAATCAAAAGATACTCCATCCCTAAAGAGTTACGGTCCCAATTCCCTAGGAATACAGGAAAAATTAAAAGTGTATCACTAATTTTAGTCCAAATAGACCCCTTCAAGCCCCTTTCCAACTTCCCCAATATTCCCTCAAACCAAGAAACACTAGGGGTTTACCTCCCATTGTTCAAGACGTGATAGAGAAGGACTTAATCCCAGGCACTAGTCCCTGCAGTATGCCCATCATCCCCATAAGAAAGCCTAATGGGAAAAGACAGAGATTTGCTTCAAGACCTAAGAGTAATAAATAAAATTGTCATTCCTTACTTTCTCATAGTCACAAATCCTCATCTACTCCTATTCCAGATTCCCCCTGGGACTACCCATGTCACTGTAGTTCTTTAACATATCAGTCCACCCCGATATCCAATATCCATGTTCACATGGAATGGATAACAATATATCTGGACTGTTATGCCTCATGGATTCACAGAAGCCCCCAATTACTGTTCTCAAACACTTAAACAAGACTTAGAAGGCATAATCTTTTGCTCAGATTCCACTCTTAATATATTAATGAACTCCTTGTGTGTTCTCCTAAAAACGTGTCAGATGGACTCCCTACATTTAGTACAACTACCCTTAAAGGATCATAAAGCTTCTAGAGAGAAACTCGAATTCATCCAGTAAGAAGTCAAAATATCTAGGACTATGGACAAGTATATAACAACTACCTAGACAACCTAGATGAAATGGACAAATTCCTACAAACACACAAACTAACTATACTAACTCAGAAATATACAGAAGCCCTCAACAAACCAATAACTAGGAAAGAGATTGAATTAGTAATCAAAAACCTCCCAAAAAAGAAAAGCCCAGAACTAGATGGCTTCACAGAGGGGAATTTCACCAACCATTCTAGGAAGAACTAATACCAATACCGCACAAACTCTTCAAAAAATTGAAGCGGAACACTCCCTAAATTCATGCTAAGAGACCAATATCACCCATATACCAAAACCAGATAAAAATACCACAAGAAAATTATAGACAAATATTTCTTATGAATATAGATGCAAAAATCCTCAACAAAAGTATTAGCAAATCAAATCCAACAGCACATTAAAAGAACTATACATCATGACCAAGTGGGATTTATTCTTGGTATACAAGGGTAGTTCAACATTAGAAAATCAATAAATGTAATACCCAATATTAGAATGTGTGTGTGGGGGGGAAATCACATGATCACCTCAAATGATGCAGAAAAGGCATCTAACAAAATTCAGTACTATTTGTTGAAGAAAGTACTTAGAAAACTAGGAATAGAAGGAACATTCCTCAACATGATAAAAGGCACATATGAAAAACCCACAACTAACATTATACTCAATGGTGAAAGACCGAAAGCTTTCCCTCTAAGATCAGGAATAAGACAAGGATACCCACTGTAACCACCATTATTCAGCATTGCACTGGAAGTTCTAGCCAGAGCAATTAGACAAGAAAAAGAAATAAAGGCAACAAAATTGGAGGAAAAAAAAACTTTCCCTATTTGCAGATGATATGATCCCATATTCAGAAAATCCTGAAAAATCCTACAGCAAAGCTCATATGGCTTATAAATAAATGAATCAGCAAAAGTGGCAGTACAAGATCAACACCCACAAATCAGTATTGTTTCTACACACAAACAATGAACAATCAGATGAAGAAATCATAGGGGAAAAAATCCATTTGCAATAGCAACTAAAAGAATCAAATGTGAAGAAATAAAACTAACCAAGGATGTGAAGGACCTGAAAACAGAGTACTACAAAACACTGCAAAAAGAAATAAAAGAGGATCTAAATAAATGGAAGGATATTCCATGTTTATGGATCGGTTTGGAAGACGAAATATTAAGATGCCAATTCTACCCAAAGCAATTTACAGATTCAACGCAATCCCAATTCCAACAGCCTCCTTTGCAGAAATGGAAAAGCCAATCACCTAACATATACAGAAAGATAAGGGGCACCAAACAGGCAAAGACATCTTGAAAAAGGAAGTTAGAGAACTCACACATCCTGATCTTAATTCTTATTACAAAACAACAATAATCAAAAGAGCGTGATACTGGCACAAGGACAGACATAGAGGTCAATGGGAACCGAATTCAGAGTTCAGTAATCAACCATCACATTTATGGCCAACTGATCTTTGACAACAAAATAAAGGCCACTCAATTGGGGAAGAATAGTCTCTTCAAGAAATGGTGCTGGGAAAACGACCTCCATATATAAATGAATGACGGTAGATCCTACTTCATACCATAACTAAAATCAACTAAAAAGGGATCAAAGACCTAAATACAATAAATAGCCAGAACTATGAAACTCCTAGAACAAAATGTTCAAGACTTTGTATTAGGTCTTTACACCCAAAGCACAAGCAGCAGAAGGAAAAACAGATAAAGAAGACCTCACTAAAATTAAGAACTTTTGTGCCTCAAAAGATTTTATCATGAAAGTAAAACAATAAGCACAATGAGAGAAAACATTTGGAAACCATATATCCAGGAAGGGTGAAATATCTAGAATATATAAAGAACTCCTACAATTCAACAACAAAAAGACAAATAATCTAATTTAAAAAATGAACAAAGGATTTGAATAGGCATTTCTCCAAAGAAGATACACAAATTGCCAAAAATCACATGGAAAGATGTTCAACATACTTAGCCGTTAGGAAAATACAAGTCAAAACCACAATGAGATACCATATCACACCCACTAGAATAGCTATTATTTAAAAAATAAATAAAAGTAAAGACAGAAAATTACAGGTGTGGTTGGAGAGGATGTGGAAAAACATGTACACTCATTCATTGCAGGAATGTAAAATGATACAACTTCTGTGGAAGACAGTTTTTCAGCTCCTCAGAAAGTACAGATTTGCAGTGTGACCCAGCAACCTCACTTCTACTTACACACCTAACAGAATCGAAAGCAGGCACTCAAACAAATACTTGCACACCAATGTTCACAGTGGCATCATTCATAATTGCCAAAAGGTGGAAGTAATCTAAGTGTCCATCAATGGATGAATGGATAAAAAAACAAAAAAACAATATTACTCAGCTGTAAAAATGAAGTTCTGATACATGTGACAACACAGATGGACCCTGAAGACATCATGTTGAGTGAAATAAGCCAGACACAAAAGAACAAATATAGCATAGTCTCACTGATAAGAAAAAATTAGAATAAGCAAAGTCATAAGAGTTAAAATCTAGAATATATGTAACCAGGGAAGGGAGGAGATAGGGAATAGGGAGTTAAGGCTTAAAAACTATAGAGTTTCTACTTTGGACAATGGAAAAGTTCTCATAATGGATGGTGGTGATGGTAGTACAACATTGTAAGCATAATTAGCAATGAAATACATATTGGAATGTAGTTTTAAGGGGAAATTTTAGGTCATATATATGTTATTAGAGAACAATTTTCTTTTAAAATCCATGGAACGGCATAACACAATGAACCTTTAGGTAAACCATGGACTACAGTTAATGGTGTGTGTGTGTGTAGACACACATATATGCTCTCATCAAATGTAACACAAAGATGCAAGGTGTTAATATTACGGGTGGTGTATGGGAACTCTGTGTTTTACCATGATTCTTCTGTAAACCCACGACTTCTCTAATAAAAAGTATTTTGAAGTTAAACATATGCCTACTCTATCACCCAGCAATTTCACTTCTAGGTAATTACCCAAGAGACATGAAAGATATACCCAAAGACTTAGACATGAATTTCAGAACAGCTTCATTCTCTCACACACACACACACACACACACAAATACGTAGGGTACATTCTCACCATCGAACTCTAATAGTTCCCAAAAGAATCTTTTTCATACAAGACAAAAAAATGCAACTGAGGAGGGGTTCTTAGGTCTTAGTGGGTACTGCTGGAAATGGATAATAAACTTCTCCCTTCTAGCTCAACTGCTCTATGAACTCCTAAAGTATACTGTACCTGGGCCTTTGAGCTGGAAGCCAGACCAGCTCGATGCCTTTCGTAATCTGAAGGAAGCCCTACAAGACACCCTTGCCCTTTTTACCTTATTACGATCTCCCCTTCCAGCTGCATTTCCAAGAAAGAAAGGAAAATACCTTAGAAGTATTAACCTAAGGGCTTAGAGGAGTCAAGAGACTCACTGGCTGTTAGAGTATGCAGTTAGATTTCTGTAGCCCAAGCATGGCGCCTCAACTCTCATCAGCGGCTGCAACAGCCAAACTAACTTATGTTACTACAGTTATATTTATGGAAAGCAACTTGCTGTTTATGTTCCTCAGTGATGGAATCCTTACTTAATTCTGATTTAACAAATCTCTCTGCAGCATGACTCACTTCTTTTAAAACTATACTTCTCTCTCCCTCTCACATGTGCATCATAAGAACTACCTCCACTTCCTGATAGTACACCCAGATCATGAAGGCATAATTCTAACAAAATTAATAGTTTTCCTTTGGCCCAGTCTCAAGGAAACCCCAATTGACAAACCAGATCTAATCTTAATTACCTATGGATCATACTTAAAACTGAAGTACCAGACAACTACTTTAACAGAAGTTGGTAAAAGCAGTCTCCTTCCTAAAAAAACTTCTACCCAACAGGCAGCATTAATAGCTCTTACTTGAGCTTACCAAATATCTAAAGGGTTAAGAGCAAACATTTTACACTGATAGCAGATAATGTAGTACATGATTGATGTAGTATATGATTTTGGTACACTGTGGAAACAAAGAGGGTTCCTTACCTCCTCTGAAACTGCTATTAGGAATGGAAAGCATGTAGGAAGGAAAACATGTAGCTAACCTATTAGAAGCCCTTTTCTTCCCCAAAGCTATTGCAAGTATCAAAGTTAAAGCTAACACCTGTGAAACCCTCATTTCAGATGAAAGCAAGGGAAATGACTTGGCTGATCCAGCTGCTAAGGCAGCAGCCCAAACTCTCACACTAGAGCTTTGTACAGTGGTTCAAGTCAACCCAATGACTCAACACAATATCAAGAATTGACAACTCTTAAAGAGAAGAGCCTGTGGAAAGAACAAGGCCATAAATCAGACCCTAAACAAAACATGTAGATGGGGCCTAACAGTCACCTAATATCAGATGCCCTAAAATTATCAATGTTCTCAGCACTTCTTTCACTCACACATCCCAGAACGGACAAAGTGATAGAAATAATGGAAAAATATTTTTGTGGATGCTTTCATAGTATATCACCCACCAGGTCTATACCTCTTGTCATGCATATCAACAATACAACCCAGGGAAGCCATTAAAGGTTCCCGTTTGGCATTTTGCTTTACTTTCTGGACCTATGCTAATCTGCCAAATGGACTTTATCCAGCTTCTCCCTTCTCATGGACATTAATATGTGCTGGTAATGAGCTAAATGTTCTCTCACTGGGGAAGCCTTCCCTTGTAGACAAGCTACTGCCTCTTTTGTAGCCAAGAAACTACCTGAAAACATCATTCCAACTTGGAACGCCCCACCAATAGTGATCAAAGCACTTGTTTTATAGGACAAATAATTAAAGGAATATGCAGAGTCTTCCCTGTGTTCTATCAAAGGCTGAACTGCCCATACCACCCCCAATCTTCCAGCCTGGTGGAAAGGACCAGTGGGATAAGCCAACAACAATTAGCTCAGCTCACTGACTCTCAAGAATTACACTGGCGTAAAAACCTCCACTAGCCCTGCTTGGAAAGCATAAACTCACACCCAATGAAATTGTCCCCGGGAGACCTTTATAACTTCCTCACTTATTATTTACAGACCCTAATATTACCCAAAAAGACATAGCTAAATTTTGTGAGGGTCTAATGAACTACTCTAGAGCTTACATTTCACAGGTTGAAGAAGGCTCTGAAGGAGAACATCACCTGGCTCAAACTAACAACCTGCCCCCATCCCCACCAAAAAAAAACCCTGCAGCATGGAGAATTCAGATACTGGAAAACACATCAATTAAATAGCTCTTTAGAACCACAGTGGAAAGGGCCCAACCAAGTGTTCCTCACAAATCAGTATGCTGCCAACCCTGCTGGTAGAGGTCCTTGGGTTCACCTTTCTCAACTCAAATGAACACCACCCAAACACTGGAAGAACTCGACCACCAGTGATCTCAAGCTCACTCTGAACAGAATTCCCCAGAAGCAGACAATATCTGGTGTGGACAGTTTTCCCCAAGAGCATTCATTCTCTCATGTTCTTTCTCCTTTCCCTTCCTTCCTGGTCCCTTGCCATCTGATATCCTTTTTTTCAGACATACAAAGGGCTGTCAACCTGTGCAATCTGTCCAATCACTGAGTCTGCACTGATTTAGACTCCACAGAAGAGCCCCAATTATTGGCCATACCCACAGACTTTCAGACCCAGATAGACATAAAAGGCATGTTTTGCACAGACCAATTGTGGGACAAAAGAGATAGGTACTCATTAGATAAATATTAGAAATGGTCACCCCATTGAACTCATTTTACCCTGGAAAAAAAGGGAGCCCCATAGCACAAATGGCCCAGACTATAATTAATTTGTCTCTGCATAAACAGCATTAATGGCACTGGACTTTATCTAGGTACTATCCTGATCACCGTTTGCAATCAGACCCTTTGGTATGACCAAGGGGAAGACAAATGGTATCTTCTCTATAATGACACAAGAATCAAACAGGACTCTGATGATAACGTACTCATACTTTTGACTTCCAGCTAAATGAAACAGGGCTTTCTACCATTGGAACCTTTACAGAGCTTTGGAACACCAGGGTCATCCTTGCCTATAACTGTGACAATCAGATTATATAGAACCAACTCCCAGGTCTTACTTGAACACAACTATCTATTTGCACATTTATAACCATTCTCACAGACTATTCTATCAACTACCCAGCAGTGCCCGTTGTTCACACTCCATTAGACCCCATAAATTTATAGGCTTTCCCTGTGAAGCTGCAAACTCCTCCATATCTGGAGGTTGAGAGAAGTACAAAGAAAATCGCTGAGTTACAAGTACGTTAACTCTCAGTCAGGCAGATACAAGCTATTTCTTCCCATGTGGGAAAACAATGCCTATAACAGTCTTACTCCCTGACCTGGCGAAGAGGGACCAATGAGAAATGAAAAATGTAGCCTACCTGGGATCTTTCATTTATCAACTTAAAAACCATTTTACACCTAAGCAGGACACTATAGATAGAATACAACCCATTAACTGAAAAGTCTTATAAGGGCTAGAATACTTTGAGAAGTTTATTTTGGTTTCATGGAACTGCTCAACTTGAAAAAGCCATCCAAAACATGGCAAAAACTATTTAGGGCACCTTTAATGATATGATCAAGGCATCACAGAACTTATGTAAATAGCCAAGCAGGGGTTGTCCTACAAAACCGAAAGGCACTCAATGTCCTCGTGGCTCAGCAAGGAGAGATGTGTCCCTCTTAGGGGAGCAACGCTGCTTTTATGTAAATCAATCTGGAAAAGCTGAATAAAACATTAAGGACATCAAAGAAAAGATTCAAATACTGCAAGAACTGGGGACTCCCAGGGCTTGGGACATTTTTAGCTGGCTGGATTTTGGATCTCGGGGAGACTGGATTATAGATATAATCCAAACACTGTCAACTGCTCTCCTCCTTATAATTTTAACAGTATCTTTACTTCCTTGTTTTATTTCCAGAATAATGACTATGGTTCAACAATCTCTCACTTCTGAAATCATGCTGGTAAGTCAGGCTTTTGGTTGTGACCATAGCATTTATGATGCCTTACAGAACAAAACCTTTGATAACTACCTACACTTACTCCAAAAAACTGTTGCCCCTGAGTAATATTCATCTCATGTCTTTTAGTAACCTTATCTCTGACCTTTGGTAGAATCCATTTTCTGAGTGTGGCCACAACTGGCCATAATTCCATAACATATTCCCTCCTCCACAGGACCCAATATGGAACCTTTTCAGCTACTGGTAAGACTAGCATACTTCCCTAGCATCAACCTTCACCAGCAATGCTTTCCATGAAAGATCTTGAGGAAAAAGGAAAATGGAAAAGGAACTCTAAGCAAACTTTCAGGCCCTGGGTTACAAATGGTTCCCAACAAAGGAAGCAGACAAGGAAGACACCTTGAGCTGACACAATCAGACTTCAGACATGTGCAGCTTGGGGAAAGCTTGGGAAGTAGACTTGGCCCAATGTATAGGGCGTCCGCCTACCACATGGAAGGTCCACGGTTCAAACCCCAGGCATCCTTGACCTGTGTGGAGCTAGCCATGCACAGTGCTGATGCGTGCAAGGACTGCCATGCCACGCAGGGGTGTCCCCACGTAGGGGGGTTTTATGTCTATCTGGGTCTGAAAGTCTGTGGTTATGCCCAAGAATGGCGCCACACCCATGGAGAGCTGACACAACAAGATGAAGCAACAAAAAGAAACACAGATTCCCACTGATAAGGATAGAAATGGTCACAGAAGAACACATAGCAAATGGACACAGAGAGCAAACCACTGAGGGGCGGTGGGAGAAATAAATAAAAAAATAAATCTTTTAAAAAAAAAAGAAATATAAAGCTTATAAGAAATAGGATGACATGTTGCTCAAATGTGGCCAGTCTCGAAGCCAAACTCAGCATGTAAACTCCCCCCCCCCCCCAGCATGGGACATGACTCCTGGGGATAAGCCTCCCTGGCACTGACGGATTTCTGCCAAGTACCAGCTGATGATGTCGCTGGAGAACAACCTTGAATAAAAGGGTCAACTAAGACCAGCAGAATATCTCAGCCTACATGTAATATCAGGGGTTAAAAATGCTTTTTGACCCTGAATAAAAGGGGGAAATGGAAAGGACAAATGAGTTTATATGGCTATGAGTCTCCAAAAAAGAGCCGGGAGGTCAACAGAGGGGTCACCCTTATGCATACCTCAGCAGAGTCCCAGAGACAGCTAAAGTAGATACAACCCCAGGTATTGGTTCTTCTGAGGGCTACAGAGACCCATAGGTTCTATGGTCATGGCAGATGGACTTCAGTGCCATGTCAGTTGGCCCTACTCTGGAGTTTATGGTCCTGAGTGTGATGGAGTTGGACTCAGGTGTGATCTTTGTTCACAAGCCTCTCCTGTCATTTTTACCAGACCTGTGGTTGGTGCTGGGGTTTAGTGTATACTCGGGGGACCTGAATCTCTGGACTGTCCATGTGATAAACAGGCCCTAAGCCTCAACAGACTTGCAACTCCTACCCTCTGGCTTATTGGACTTACCCCAGCCAGCTAACAGGGAGGTGAAGAAGGTCAACCACCACACCAGGGAGCCAAAAGTGCCTACAACTGCAAACAGGAGAATTGCATCCATCGTCCAAGTGAAGTCGAGGCACCCTCTTGATAGAGGAGTGGAGTGGACATAGCCATCCCAGGGTCCACAGAATGGAGGAATAGAGTAAGGATTAGAGTAGACTTAGTGATACTCTATTCTGGAACTAATGTGATTAGTAGTGGAAGTAAATGTAACACTGAGTGGACATAGTAGCTGCTGAGGGTGGGAATGGGAAGAAGAGAGGTGATGTGGGGGCATTTTGAGGACTTGGAGGTGTCCTGGGTGGTACTGCAGGGACAGTTACTGGACATTGTATGTCCTCTCATGGCCCACTGAGTGGACTGGGGGAGAGTGTAAACTGTAATGTAGACCATTGACCATGTGGTGCAGCAGTGCTTAGAGATGTACTCACCAAGTGCAATGAATGTCTCACAATGATGGAAGAGGTTGGGGTTATGGGAGGAGTGGGGTGAGGGGAGTGGGGGGTATATGGGGGCCGCATACTTTTTTAATGTAACATTAAAAATAAACTAATTAATTTAAAATAAAATAAAAAAGAAATAGGATGAGAATAAGAAACCTAAGCTCCTTCCCATCAGCTTTGAATAAAATTCCTGATGTCCCAATGTTCAAATAAGCTGCTAGAACAGATCTTGCCAGACTGCCACTCCATTTTAATTTCCTAGGCTGCTTAAGGAAATACCATGAAATGGGCTGGCTTAAACAATGAATATTTATTAGCTTATGGTTTTGAGGCTAAAAGAAAGTCCAAATCAAGGCATCATCAAAGCAATGCTTTCTCCCTAAAAACTGTGCTGTTCTGGAGCTGACTGATGGTGATCCTTGGTTCCTCCATCACATGGCAAAGGCATGTGGCAGGTTCTCCTCGTTTTTCCCTTTTCTTCCAAGTTTCACTGATTTCAGCTTCTTACTTCCTGTGACATTCTCTCTCTCTGTTTCATTCTCTTATAGAGGACTTCACTAATAGGATTAAGACCTATCCTGATTGGGTTGGGGTGGGATACAACTTAATTGAAGTAACCTCAGGAAAAGGGTCCTACTTACATTGGGTTTTTATCCACAGGAATGGATTCAATTTAAAAACATGTTTTCCTGGGACACCAGCAGCTTCAAACCACCATATACTACATACCTTTCTGTTGGACTATAAAATCCCAGGGCCCTCCAGACACTTTGGAACACTTGCTTTTACTTGGTCCTGCCCAATTCATGAATTGTTAAACTGTTAGTAAAGCTCTTTGTGCTTGCACTAGCCATTCTTTTTGACATCTTTATGAACTGAACAAATGTGTAACTAAATAGCAGATGAAAGGAAACTTCTGCTTATAAACATATTCTAGCTAATATGTGATGACAAAATGATTACAGGATAACACCATTTTCCAAAACCCTAAGAAACACCTGGGCATTAAGAATTAAATGGAGGAAGCGGATGTGGCTCAATTGATAGAGCTTCCACCCGCCATATGGGAGGTCCAGGGTTTGATATCTAGGCCTCATGGATACCACGTACCCCCATGCAGGAGTGCAGCCTGCCCAGGAGTGGTGCTACCCACACAGAGAGCTGACACAGCAAGATGACACAGCAAAAAAAAGAGACACAGAGAAGAGACAATATGAGACGTGGGGAACTAGAAAGCTGAGGTGGAACAAGAGAATGAACACCTCTATCCCATTCCAGAAGGTCCCAGGATGGGTTCCCGGAGCCACCTAATGAGAACACAATAGACAGAGAAGAACACACAGCAAATGGACAAAGAGAGCAGACAATGGGGGAGGGGGGGAGAGGCGGGAGAGGAAAGAAAAAGAATTAAATGGTGGCATCACTAAAAGAGAAACAACCACACATTACAAGCCTCCTGAGGAAAAGAATTAACACAACCTCAAGCCCTGCAAAGGCTCTATAGCCAGCTGCCCATATGCAGGAAAAATGGAAGACAGGAAAATCTTGAACTATACTTCACATATACAATCTACAAAATCCAGACTATGGAAATTCCATAAGTCAAAAGGCCCAGGTTCTTTATCAGGTAAATTATAAGGAAAAGAAAGAAAGGCAAGGGGAAACCTGTAGATTGAGAAACTTAAAATAAATATCAGGTTTTTAAAAATATACAAGATTTAACTTTATTGTCCAAAGATGAACATTTAGGAGATAAAACCATGAGGACCTGTAAAGAGATGATTATTATAAAAGTCAGGATAATGGTCGCTAGTCAAGGTAGAGAGGGCTGTGACTGTGATGGGGATGAAGGGGTTGCCACAGTGGGGAACAATGTTTTCCTTCTTCACCTGGGTGGTAGTTACCAGGGTATTTACATTAAAATGAGTAACTAATCTATACATTTTTGTATGCTTTTTAAAAATATTTTTGTTATATTTAACAATAAAGTAAAAAATTATTTTTTTAATAAAAATGCTCTAAATAATGAGAGATTTCCCAGCAAAGAAAAAGAGGAAGAACAATTAAACTGTGGTAGCCACCTCTAAAGTCTTTTGAACTTTACTATGTATCGCAGAAGCCACATGAAAGTGGTTTTAACCCATAGTATAAAAACAGGATGTCACAGTTAGCTGGAAGAACTCCTGTGCATACTTGTAGAAGCAAAACTGTACTCACCATTCTGATATTCCTTGCCAGAAGTTACTAGGATGACAATGAAAAAAATTATTCAGAATTCGTAAGAGAGAACAAAAGACCCTGTTTATTGTCTGTATTTAATTAATTAATACCTATAGCATTAAAGGGACTGATAGGGAAATTAAATATTAAGAACAGGGCACAGAACACATGCCTATCCACTCTACTTCTGAAAAGCATATGGGCAACTTGGCAAAGTTTACTTTCAGAGAACTTAAAGGCAAGCTTTAACGTGGAGTGTGCTTCAGGGAGGAACTCTAATTATCCAGAGACTTAAATTCAGGTCCCAGATCTGCCATGAATTAAAAATAAGACAATGGGGAGGAAATATGGGAATCCCCTATATTTTCAATGTAACATTTATGTAGTCTAAAGCTTCTTTAATTTAAAAAAAAAGGAAAAAAAAAACTAAAAAAATAAAGAATAAGACAAATCTCTTTTCTGAGTCTTAACTTTCTCATGTGTAAATAAAAATGATTAAATAAGATGAACCCTGAGATCTATTCCAGACCTGAAAATCTGATTGTGATAGGAAATATGCACGCCTAAAGGTAGTATTTGCCACCAAAATGGTTGAAATGAAACAGCACATAGCAAATGACATCATTTTTCTTTTCCAAATAAAAGGACTTTTTTGACATTAGAAACAAAAAAACCTTTCTTTGAAATATACCCCCACATACATAATAGCTGCAATCTGCATTCACTTTTTCCATCAAGCTGATAAAAGAAACTACCAAAGCAGATTTGAAAACTGGACATGAAAATATAAAAACAAAGTTCATTTTACTATTTTAAATTGTTTTTCTTAAACAACTTTCATATAGTCATTTGTAACACTGTAATAAGAGGGAGAGCTAGCTTATAGTTTTAAAAAGTTGCAATAATAATAAAATACTAGCAAATAGGCAACTATAGCTTCCTATTATTCACTCCTGATGTGGAGAATACAACTTTCAACCCTGCACATCGAAACATCAAACAAGGGAAGCAGACTTGGCCCAATGGATAAGGCGTCCACCTACCACATGGGAGGTTCGCGGTTCAAATCCTGGGCCTCCTTGATCCGTGTGGAGCTGGCCCATACGCAGTGCAGATGCGCACAAGGAGTACCCTGCCACACAGGGGTGACCCCTGAATAGGGGAGCCCCACATGCAAGGAGTGCACCCCGTAAGGAGAGTCACTCAGCACTAAAGAAAGTGCAGCCTGTCCAAAAACGGCGCTGCACACACAGAGAGCTGACACAACAAGATGACGCAACAAAAAGAAACACAGATTCCCGGTGCTGCTGATAAGGATAGAAGCAGTCACAGAAGAACACACAGCGAACTTACACAGAAAGCAGACAACTTGTGGGGGGGAGAGAAATTTTTAAAAATAACTAAATCTTAAAAAAAAAAACCACACCAAACAACAACCAAGTAACTGAATTAAGCTTCTAACAGAAAAAACAAAAAACAAAAAAACGAAAGACAGAGAAAAGGTTTCTGCAAGGTGAATGAATGGAGTCTAAGAGGTAACCCTGTGCAACTGGGTTTTGAAAACAAAAATTAGTGTCATGGCAATAGGATTTTACCCTGCTAATTTATGCTCTTCGAGAGCAGTTTTCACATGACTCAATCATTGCCTCAGGACAGCCTCACAAAGAAACATGAAGTAAAGGAGGGATTGGTATTTCACAAATGAGGAAAATGAGATTCAGAGACGTAAACTGGAAAATGGAATATGAGAATAAGAAAGGAATTTATCTTGTTCTCTACTACTTAAAGCAAAGAGAGTCACCTAAGGTACTCAAAGGCAAAATGTATGCAGGGAATCCTGCATCTGCTCAAGAAGAAGACTGAGACTTCCCTTCAAAGCCTGAACATAAAGAAAGCCTCAACTTGGATCATCTTCATTAGAATGGAAAGGTCAGCTACAAGAAGAATATATTTTTTAAGCAGTATCCAGAAAACAAAATAAGCATTTCCTCTTACCTAACATAGTCTCCCCCCATCAAGAGTCTTAGTTGATGATACCGCTATTTCTGCACGAAAAAAGGAGCAATCAAGAAAGGAATGCTGGTTCTTTCCACTACCAAATCTATCACACTGCCTGCTCTGTGTCAATGTACTTGTCTTTCAGTTTGATAAAACAGATCAGCTGTCCTCCCATTTAAGTTCAAGGCTTGGGTACTAGATCTCAGCCCCACTTACCTAATCTGCCCCTGTAATTAGCCTTCTTTTCTTCTACTAAGCAATTTTCCCTTTATAATAGCTCACTCTCAAAAGCATCAAATGTGCAGTAATAGCTCCCATTTTTTGTTTGCTTGGTTGCTGTTTTTTATTTTTTATTATTAACATGTCCATTTTTAAAATATCAAAGTAAAATAAAGCCTCTCCCCTTGATTCCACACGTTCCCTGACCCAGCTATTGCTCCATTTCTGCTACTGTTTAAAAATTACTCTAAATTCATGTCACTGCTTTGCCTCTCATTCTGCTTTAAATCCACTCAAATCAGTTTGTTGTTGTTTTTTTTAAAGATTTTCTTTCTTTCTCTTCCCTTCCCCCCCATTGTCTGCTCTCTGTGTCCATTTGCTGTGTGTTCTTCTGTGTCCACTTGCATTCTTGATATGCAGCACCGGGAAATTGTCACTTTTTTGTTGCATCATCTTGCTGCGTCAGTTGTGTGTGTGTGTAGCGCCACTCCTGAGTGGGCTGAGCTTTTTCGAGATAGAAAGATAATGCAACGAGAGACACAAGAAGAAAAAACAGACACACAACAAAGCAGGGAGCAGAGGTTACCGGTGCCTCCTAAAAAGAAGACAAGCAAGACAGCAAGCTGTCGTGACAGGCAGGCAAGGCAAGCTGACACAAGAGACACAAAAAGAAAAACATGAGAGACAAAACAAAGCAGGAAAGGAAGTGGTTCAAGAGTTTAGGCACTTCCCTCGCACATCAGACATCCCAGGTTCGGTTCCTGGTACCTCCTAAAAAAGAAACAAGGAAGACAAACAGACACTGCAAGTGCAAACAAGGGAGTGGGAAGAAATAAATAAATAGCGAGAAATCATGTAACTGACTTTTTTTCCCTATCTCCTTTCCCTACTCCCACAAGATTAGGAAACTTAAATCATCACAGTATTCACATAGCGAGGAAGCCTAGCTTATTGTGGATGCCATAAACATTTGTCAAACCCCTGAAATTCTATCAAATCCTTTTCCATTCAAATGTGTTATCATATGACCACACACTCATCTCCTCTCACCTTCTCATTCCTCTTCTCCTCTAAGTTAAAAAAAAAACTAAAACTCCTGATTATGAATTTAACAATAAAATAAACCCACATCAAAATGGTAAATTCCAAAACATCTCCATATTTTTCTAACATGAAGTTTCTTCAAATGCTTCTGCTTATGACAAAAGAAACACACAACAAAGGGGGTGGGGGTTAGAAAATACTGACTAGGAAAAATAAGAACATTTTCATAAAATCTTAAAGAACACCCTGCAAATACATTTTACTTGCATCTATATTTTCTTTTCTTTTTTTAAGGAGCATAATTTTATTAAAGACTCAAATATGATCAAATTTAAAATCACAGATTTTTTTTATCTCTCCCCACTTGTGGCTTTTTGCTTGCTGTTTGCTTTCTGTGTCCATTCACTGTGCGTTCTTCTGTGTCTGCATTTATTATTTATTTATTTATTCCTCCCCCTCCCCCACTTGCAGCTTGCTTGCTGACCGCTCTCTGTGTCCATTCGCTGCACATTCTTCTGTGTTTTTGCTTGTCTCCCTTTTTGTTGCGTCATCTTGCTGAGTTGGCTCTCCACGGTGCTTGCGGGCCAGCGGCACCCCGCAGCGCACAGGCCAGCAGCTCTCCATAGCATGTGGGCGAGCCTGCCTTCACAAGGAGGCCCCAGGACACAAACCCAGGGCCTCCCATATGGTAGAGAGGAGCCCAAGTGATTGAGCCACAGCCACTTCCCCACAGATCTATTTTTAAATAGCCTACTAATAAAAAAGATAAAAAGTAAATTTCTTACATTTGGGTTTTATACAAATTTAACCAAGCAGGTGACACTAATTTCTCATATGCATTTATCTTGTAATAATTTATGATAATGTCTTAAAATCTCTATAGAGAATGCCTGAATTTTCTATTTCAGTTAAAATCATGACATTTCTTAAGCTTTGATTATATTTCTTGAGCAAGAAGAGAAAAGTAAACAGTGCAAAACATAAGTAACAATCAATTCTTGGGAAACAAATATGGCTCAAGCAGTTGTGTACCTGCCTACTACATGGGCGGTCCCAGGTTTGGTTCCCAGTGCCTCATAAAGAAGACAAGCAAGATAGTGAGCTGACAGAACAGGCTGGTTCAACAAGATGATGCAACGAAGAGACCCAATAAAGAAACACAATGAGGGACACAACAAGCAGGGAGGAGAAGTGGCTCAAGCCACTGGGCACCACCTCTCGATGTGAAGTCCTGGGTCCAGTTTCTGGTGCCTCCTAAAAAGAAGACAAGCACACAACGAACAGACACAGAGAGCAGATAGTGAGAACGAACTGGGGGGGGGGCAATAAATAAATTTTTAAAATCTTTAAAAATATATATAAAAAAATAAATTCTTAGTACTCATCATTATACATTGTATGAGTCCTCAATAGTCAAGTATGCATTTGGAAAACTACTTAGCACACCCTTTTCTGGCTTACCTGAAAAAAATCTATTGGTTAGCCCTGCAAACATTCTCCCTGAATATACTAGCCACGGAATTATCCAGAGTGCAAGGAAAAATTGGATTATCACATGCCCTGATACAATGTTTTACCTTTGGAGAAGTAAGGATAAGGAGCCAAGAATGATTTATTTCATGTACTCTTCTTAGAAAATAGTGTATTTTTAAAGAATTTAAGATACTGGTATTATTTAACAAGAAACAAAACATGTCAAAATACCAGTGAGACCAGTGAGAACAGAAAACAGAACCTCACGTATGAACCATTAGAAAAGGGGAGGGGGGTGGAAATCCCCTTGGTCTAAGTTTTTTCCTTTTCTAAATCAATTAATGCAATCAAAACTCAAGGAGAAACAGCTTTAGAAGTATGCAGGTAAAGAGAAAAAAATACAGCAGAATCCTTAATTCCAGGGATATGCTTTGCATGAACAGGTGGAAAAGTCTCATCATTGTGCTATCCTCATTTGCTTCATCAACACTCTTCTCACAATAGGACATCAAGGAAGTAAGGGACTTATGGAAGACGTATGAAAGAGGTAAGAGCAGATTAATTATCAGTCCTCTGATTCCAAGAAAGATAAAAAGAATCGGTTCAAAGGGAAAACATGGCACTTTTCAAGTTAACATAATGATCTCTTACTGAAGAATAAGGATCACCATCACTTTGAACATTAGGTTGTTACAGCTATAGATAATGTGGTGTATGTCTGAATGGGTTTGAATTCAACACTTGCCATAAAACTTTCCTTAAAAAGGCCTCACCCACCATCATAGCCAGGCATGCCCTCTTACCCCTAAGGTGGAAGAAGAACATGCTGCTGCCTGAGTAATCCCTGCTTGCTTCCCTCTCATTCTCCTAGGAATAATTTAGAGTCCCAATTCCTCCAGGACACTCTTTTCCTGACCCCTGCAATTTCAGGACTTGTGATTTCCTCTTATATTCTCCTCTAGCTCCCTATACATTTCCCCAACCTAGCCCATATCACACTGTTATTTATATCTTGGTTTATGCACATCTCCTCCTAGACCCTAAGCAACAGGGCAAGGTCATTATTGCTTGCCATCTCAGACCCCTCCTCCCAAACCAACTCTTTTTTCCTTGCCAGCAGAGACTTAATTTTGTTTGTTGTTCATTCTGTGAGGAACTGAACTCAGGAAACCACCACCCTCACCCAAATGTCCCAAGGGGGTAAAAAATACTCCAAGTGAATTATGATGTCCTCATGCTCCTTTCCAGTGAATATCTTTTAGGACTGAGGTTAGGATCCAATTCTAGCCAATGGCATGCAGTGGGGTTTCTGGTTTTTCTCCCCACTAGAAGTATGGGAGGAACACCACTCTTCACTGGCTGTCATCACGACTCACAGGACATCTGAATACTACAGCAGTATTGCCAACATGGTGGGAGATAAAGTGAACAAGATAAGAATGAGAGAACCAAAAGTTGGAAAGTCCCTGTGTCAGGAAAATATCATTAATCAACTAAGAACTGCCCCAAAACTCCAGACTACTTGTTATATGATAAACAAGCATTTAAAAGCCACTTTTGGTTCAGTCTTCTACTTATAGCCAAAGATATCCAAACTAAAACAGTTTCCTTTCACCAAAATTGATTTATGTAAGTGGTACAACTGAATTCATTTCCACATCTGTTTGATCCAGTGTCCATATTATCATTCCACTCTGTTTCCAGATTTTCTTCTTAACTAGCTGATATAGGACTCCAACCTTGCCTGATGACTCTAAATTCAAACCTCTTTTTTCTATATCACAGGTGATCTGGGAAATCTACGGCTCCTTGTTTTATTTAGAAACTTATTAGTCTGACAGCATTCAAGATGCCAGGTATTATTAGTTTATCTCTGGCTAACAAGATATTAAAAGTCTTGGGAATGATGAGCGCATGTACCTTAGTAGTTGAGCACCTGCTTCACATATACAAAGTGCCGGGTTCAGTCCCCAGTACCTCCTTAAAAATATATTTTTTTGGAAAATGTAATATGCTTGAATCTACCAAATACTTGGTTTTCTAATGACTTGACATATGTCTTTCAAAACAAATACTTTTCCACAAATCATTGCATTCACTGAGGACAGAACACAATATCAGTTTCACAATCTTTTCCTTCCTGCTCAAATAAGCTTAAGTCACATATGAACTTAATTTCACTAAAAAGCCACACCTCTAGAGAAAAGAGGTAGGCTTTAAATAGCCAGGAAACTAGTGGTTACAACCAATGTAGAAGATGACATTTTTAGAAAGCTAAAAGGGTAAAGAAATGAGGGCTCACAGAATATTTTACCAGAAATCACATGGCTAAGTTAGGTCCAGAACCAGATCTAGAAACCAGGTTTTCAATTCCTAATTCCATGCTTTCTTTATAATATCATAATGTTACTAAGCTGCCTATTAATATTCACTGAGAATTCTTGGCCAAACAAAAATAAACCATTATTGTATGCTCAAATAAATCAAAAACCTTTTAATAAGTTAAAATGACAGATGCACATTACCTTATATATTGGCTTTCTATTTTTTTTAAGTAAGCTTCACGATGTCCTGGTTATCTTTGCCACTTTTTTAGCCAACAATATTTCATTTTATTTAAATAATTTAAACATACCAATTGTTATCAGTGCAAACACCCTTAATGGGAAGTCACAGTTCTCACTGATTTTTACATACCTGTTTTATAAAAACAACATAGTTTGTCATATTTATTAAACTTTGTAAGACAGAACAAAACTTGTCACATTTTAAAATTTAAATATTGTAATTTCCCTAATGAAGCAATTATCATGATACGGTCAGTTCCACCCAGCATCCTCTTGGCTGTGAACCTAATTACTGTGGAAGTCTTAACTTGGAGTTCAGGAAATCAACAGTCTTTAGAAATTTTATCAATGTTAATTTCATATGGAGTTGTAGTGGGTGCTGCAATTGAGTCCAACATCCATTTCACCAGAGATGATTAGTTCAAGTCAAACATGGTAATTCCATCTCAGTTCAAGAAGGAGGAGTACAAAGTCAATTTGGACCAATGATACCTGAAGAAAAGTCTTGCTCCGGTCTTTTTTTTTTTTTTTTTAAGGAGGTACTGAAGTTTGAGCCCAGGACCTCGTATATGCCAAGCATGTGCTCAACCACTGAGCTACACCAGCTTCGGTCTTTAAAGAAAGAAAAGTCTTCATTTACTAGATATAAACAAGGAAAATATGGACACCACTGCAACTCCTATGTTCTTATAAGCACAGAAAGAATCAACTTTAAGGATGAAGCCAAGAATGCAAAAAGGAGAGAATAAAGGAACGAACTTGGGTCTCTTACGACAATGCTGAATTCAATCAACCCACTCTGAAGGCTCTCTGGTTTTCCTGTTCTGCTAATCCACCTCCTTGTTGTTTAAAAGTGTTTCAGTTTAGATTTCTATTACTTGTAGCAAAAGCATCTCAACTAATAAAGTAGTAAAATCAAGAAAAGACTAACAACAACAAGCACTAGAAAGGGAAGAATGTAAACCTACATTACAAAAAGAATCACTCAAAAGTACTTTCTCCCTCATTAGATGGTTCAAATACCAGCCACTGTTCAAGGGTTTTCTCTAGAGCAAAGGAGCCCCAAGATATCCCTAGATAATATCTGATTTGGCAGGCTATCAGGAGGCTAACGTACTTCTCTTCATTTATTTAGCTAGCTATTAGGCACCCAGCATATTTCCAAGCTCTGGACCTACAACTGTAAACAAGAGTCCCTGTTCTTGGATATTACATTCCAAGACAGAGAAACAGATAATTAACAAGTAAATAAATATCTTTCTCATGGATCGTGGATTTGGTTCCACCATACAAAAATCATGAGGCATCCAAGCAAACTCTATTATAACCCGTATTCTGACCAATTAGGGTAAAAATAAACAACAAGAGTTGCTGAATGCTTTCTATCAAATGTGTGTGTGGCGGGGGGCAGGGGGTGGCAATCAGAGATAAAAGACTTGAGAGCAAGAAAACTAAAAGAGCAAGAGAAAGAACTCAGACCAGAACTGTAGAAAAGTAAAAAGGAAAGAAGCAAAAAGAACTAAAATACAAAATTGGCAGGACACACACACCAAAAGAATCAATTAAAAAAGGGAGGGGGGACTGTATTTAAATAGCATCTGTTTCAAAGACTAGGACCAATGGGAAGCTAAATGAATTAATAAGGTCTAAAACCCCATATCTTCTAATATCTCTTTTTTTAAAAACCTACATCTGACCCAGATGATAAAAAACAAAGTTCTCAATCTACATCTTAGCGTCCCTCTAAGCCACACACATGACTTTCCAAAAACCTACCACACCGCCACTCAAATTCCCAGAGCTAGGCTAAATTCATCCAGTCTCATGAGGTGAGCAGACAGTGAGAAATACCATTCTATGTCCTCATATAGAAAAGGAGAAAAATTCCTGCAGTCTTCTATGTCCTACGTAATAAGTTAAGGTTCATAAGGGGAGACAGAATTTTTAAAAAGAGAGAAAATTTCTGAAGTGATTAAAAATTAAAAATTAGCACCAAAAAATGATCCAAAATTTCAATCTTTCCATGCTACAAAAGTCTTTGACAAGGTACTATCTAACAACCAAACTGAATGGCTTGGGTTCTCAATTTTCTCAGAAGAGATTTAAGAAAACTGCTAAGTAGCCCACTGAATTTGCTTAACAACTTCAAGTAAAAGCGGAAAGTAAATAAGTTACCAGAATAAGGCATGAGCATTTGACTAAATTAAACTGCTCACTCTTCCAATCTGGAACTTAAGTTACTTTAGACAGGACAATAGGTAACTGCAACTTTTAAGTGCCCTTATAATATACTCCATGTTAAAATGATTTCAGAGTTTAAATCATAGTTCAATGGGTAACGTCACAACAGGGAAGTCAGAGACTGGGCCTTAATAAGAAGAAAACACAGAATTTTTAACCGAAAGTTCTTTAAAAAATGGACATTCTTAAAGAGATTTGAACGAAAGTTATAAAGTTTCTTTTTAAAAAGCATATTTATTTAATTCACAAGTGTTAACTGAGTGCCTGCTTTGACTTGAGACACCATACCAGCCACAATTAATATGATTCAAAAAGAAGAATCACTCTTAAACACCTGTGGAGTATCTGGTTATTTTTGGTCACAGAGGATGGTAAAAAATAGCCACACTTTGTAAGTAGAGTGACCATATGTCCTCACCTAAGCTCTTATCCTAGCATAATTAGTCGCAACTACTTGCTTGCTTTCACTCTCAAAAGCGTCCCAGGATAGTCACGGAATCATATGGTTACCCCACCACAGTGGATAAGCAGACAGGTGCTATGTGGTAGCTAGTTACCATTATGCCAAATATTGCCTAGATTTCTTTTTTATGCTGCAGATAAGAATAACCTACCCCTAGATAAAATGTAAAGACTCAGGCATTTTATCAACACGATAAAAGCATTCTGTGATTGCTGAACAGTAACTTTAAAAGGGATTTGTTTTCTTAATTCAAACACCCAGCAGTCAAATAATCCATCTTTCTGTGCTACCAGATTAATGGTTTGCAACTAACCCAGGCAGATCTCAACAGCCACAAGGCCAACGAAAGAACCCAAACACTGGGGCCACTTGCCAGACTGCCATGAGAACAAAGGCCGAGCAGGTGGCCATCCGCTGCTCCAAATTAAATCAGGCCGCCCAGAACACTGTCTCCATCATTGTATAATGCTGTTTTTGTGTAATGTTACTTCTCATATCCAATTTTCAAAATTAAGACAAAATTGTTTTTAATGACAGACAAACCAACAATAAGAACGAATAATGATCCAAATAATGTTGTTCGGCATTCTGAGAAAAGGGCCTCTCCCAAATCCCAGAAGCAACCACCAAACCCTACCCCCCACACATGCCAATATTTGTTCAGTGAAGCAGTGCTGTATCTGGAACAAATCCTGAGGCCTAGTTAAATACCAGGTGGTCTACTAGGATCGGTTGTTTTTTTTTTTTTAAGTAACAGATGGCTCAAACTTTTCATCTTTATGACATGCAACACAGACTTATGCAAGGGAAACTGTCTCCAAGTACTTCAGACAAGTAATACAATTCCTCGTGTGACTCATCACTTCACACGGTAAACAGAGCAGCAGGCGAGACAGGTGCTGTACTTCTGGATTATTTATTACTTAGCATAACAGACATATGAATGATATACATAAACACAGATATATGCAGAAATACATATAGTTATTTATCTGAGGTTATTCCATATCTTCAGTTGTAAAATCAGGGAGCTAAATTACACGAGCTCTTTGGCTTAAGCAAATAAAAAGTTAACTATTATAAATCTGGAACAAAGGCTGAAGTAAGGAAAAAGGTGTGCCCAGTTTCATTAATGTTTGACTTGCGGGATATTTTTAATAGAAACTTAAGAGTAGAAAATAGACCACTGGTTAGGTCAGCAATCTCAAGGCTTATGGGCATCTGAATACCTCAAATCCACCAAAAAGGGAGGGAAAAAAAGACTAAAGTAAAAGGCACAAGGCTGAGCCACTGTTTCACCTTCCTTCCTATTTTCCCTACCACATAACACTTCGGCCGAGGTCCAGCCCCAAACAGCGTTGCCTCCCCCCACCTGGGCAGGGCTAGCGAGAGGGGTAGGTAGATGGAAGGCAGAGCAAGGTGCCCCAGCAGGGCAGCCTGAGTCTGGTCCTCGCCCCCTTACTGTGCTATGAAGGGCCAAGCAGGCGGGTGTCCAGGGGCCCAGCCCTCATCTGCCTTGTGGCTGACAGCCGGTGCCTTCCCCAGGGACGCATGGGTAAAACACCTGCTGTCCTCTAGGAAGAGCTACAGCCACGGCTAAGTGTCTGACAATGTCGGTAACTGCCTCACCTTGAGACCCAACCTGTAAAGCAACTTCTCTATAAACGCAACCTTCCTCACCCTCCACTCAGAACAAAATGACACCAGTCGCAAGCAGAAAAGGAGTCGTAAATAGAATCAGAAAGGCCTGTGCTGCTCACACATGGACGGCAAGAAAAAGGAAACCTCAAGGTTTCACGTGAAACTAGCACCCTACTCCTCTAAGAGCCATGAGATGTGTATACATTACTAATACATTGAGTTTATTTGAAAATCGAATTATCATTATGTATTATTACACTCAAGTAAATGTGTCCCTGAATGTGTGACAGAACTTTTGATATACTAACCTGTTTATATGTGATGAACTTCCTGGTAAAATACTTCTCTAAACAATATATTTTTAATTTGCCTTGTCTTTATATCGTATTTCAATACTCATTACTAACTGCTGGGTTTCAAAAATGTACACTGTTTCAAAAACAATAGATATATAATAGACCTAATTGACAATGTTCTTATTAAGTTAATATTTTTTGAAATAGCTTGAGTAATAATCTTAAGATTATTCTAGGGAAACGGACTTGGCCCAGTGGTTAGGGCGTCCGTCTACCACATGGGAGGTCTGCGGTTCAAACCCCGGACCTCCTCCTTGACCCGTGTGGAGCTGACCCATGTGCAGTGCTGACGCTCGCAAGGAGTGCCCTGCCACGCAGGGGTGTCCCCCGCGTAGGGGAACCCCATGCGCCGCCCACACTTCGCATGCCGCTGACGACAACAGAAGCAGACAAAGAAACAAGACACAGCAAATAGACACAGAGAACAGACAACCAGGGGAGGGGGGGGAATTAAATAAACAAATCTTAAAAAAAACAAAAAAACAAAAAACAAGAACTTATTAAAAAAAATTTTTAAAAAAGATTATTCTAGAAACAAAATTTTATTTATTGATACCTGCTTTAAAATGTAAAGGAATCACCATAAAATGCTCAATATTTTAAAAATACTAATATGCCATATTATTTGTAAAGTGAAAAAAAAAACAAGCCAGTTTTTTAAAAATATCTACTTTTACTAAAGCATATCATTCAAGATCTAAGTTAATTAATTCATAGTTGAGGTCAGCTACCTAGCATGACTTTCAATTATAAATACCAAGATCAATATTTCCACAATTTCAGGAACCTGGCCACTGTGAACAATTCCAAGACAAATTAACACTTGGAATAAAGCTGACTTTTAAATTCACAACTATTAATTATCATCCTCCTTCTATTCTCCCCTTTACCCCACTACAATGAGAAATTATTGCAGGCTATGCACATTTTAATTGAATGTGAATTGTTATTCTAATTTCAGTCAGGCTTTCTGACCCATTTATTCCAAATCTCACATTCTTTGTTGCAAATTAACTGGATGGCCACCCTATAATAGGTATTGGCACACCATAAATTCAACAATTTATTCAGGCCTCAGGGCACTAAAACTATGCCATCTAAGATTTCATTTTGAAAGAGAAAATCACAAGAAGATTCACAGAAGTGAGATTTAATTTGAGGACAACGTGCAAATTAACCCTATTATTTCCTGACTTCTGATCTAGGGATTTCTTCCAAAGATGCTTATTTTCTGTTTTATGCTTTTGTCACTTTACATGGAATTTAGCTTGGTCCCATATGACTTTATTTCCGATATATACTCAGGACCATTCATTGAGCAGAAATAAACTCATCTACCATTCTTCCTCTGCTCCCTCTACTCTAGCCACACTGCCCTCTCCTTGTAGTTCCATGAACGCACCAAGCACATTTCTACCCAGTCCTTCTTCCATTTGCCCTCTGGCAAATATCCCACTACCTTATTTTATTCTGGTCTCTGCTCAAATGTCATTTCATCAGAGAACTCTTTCTTGACCATTCTATCCAAAACATCATCCTCCATTGCTCTCAGGATCTTCCTTTCGTCGTCTTCACGGCATTTGTCACCCTTCATAGCACTTGCTACCTTCCTTCTCCAACTGTTAAGAAGGTAAGCTTCAAGAAGGCAAAAGGTTTGCTTTGTTCACTGCTATATCCCCAGGACTTAAAAGGAATGCTTGGTATGGGCTCAATAAATAATTGTTTAATCAACGAACATTTGTTTCTTCAGTGTAGCAGTGTTCCAAAAAAAAACTTTATTTACATTGCAGGGTGGTGGGGATGTGGAGAAGCATGGGAAAAAAGCAATTAATGTAACCCATGGACTATAGTTAACAGCTATACTGTAATATTCTTGGATAAAAACCAAAGATGTACTGTGCTCATAATAGAAGGGCATGGAAAAAATACGCCAAATGTATGCTATGGACCATAATTAGTGGTAATATTCTGATGATATTATTTCATAACCTGTAACAAATGTTCCACAATGGTATGGTATGCTGGTGAAGGGGCGTTGTATGGGAATTCTACACATTTGCATGACTGTTTGATAATTTCACAACTTCTGTAATAAAAATGTATTTTTTTTAAAAGAACAAAAGATGGGAGGGAAAAAAACTTTATTTACAAAACCAGATGGCGGGAAGTGGACTTGGCCCAATGGATAGGGCATCCGTCTACCACGTGGGAGGTCCGCGGTTCAAACCCCGGGCCTCCTTGACCCGTATGGAGCTGGCCCATGCACAGTGCTGATGTGCGCAAGGTGTGCCATGCCACCCAGGAGTGTCCCCCGTGTAGGGTAGCCCCATGGGCAAGGAGTGAGCCCCGTAAGGAGAGCTGCCCAGCACGAAAGAAAGTGCAGCCTGCCCAAGAATGGCACCACACACACACAGAGCTGACACAATAAGATGATGCAACAAAAGGAAACACAGATTCCTGGTGCCACTGATAAGAACAGAAGCAGTCACAGAAGAACACACAGCAAATGGACACAGAGAGCAGACAACTAGGGGTTGGGTGGGAAAAGGGAGAGAAATAAATTAAAAATTTAAAAAAAAAACAGATGGCAAACCAGATTTGCCCATGGGCCATGATATGCCATCCCATTGTCTATACCACTCTCTCTAGAGCAACTTCATTTAACAAAGCTCAGAAAAACCCAGCTTATGCTTGTCCTAGGTTGCAAAAGTCAACTTGTAATTGAGGTGTTTTCTTTGTAACTTTTAATATGTTTCTAGCATAAATTTCAACAGAAAATATATTACAATTAGTAGTGAGATTCTGAGACAATTGAAATAACTCTTCCCCATTCCTACTCTCTCCCTTCAATGAAAAACAGAGAAAAAACATTTATGACAAGGATTCCGGGTACTAAGAGTTTTATTAAAATACCAAAGAGTACAGGAGTGGAGAAAAAGGAGAAGGAGGAAAAGAACCATTTCTTCCATCTTTTCTAGGAAAATTTTCTTCTCTGGCATTCTCTTTCTTCCTTTTGTCCATGCTCTAAAGAGTCCCATTGCTATCAGTCTTCTTGAAGTTGCCCACTGTGACATTATACCATGAGTTGTCCTAACACTCAAGCTACCCAGAATTTTTTAAATATTCTCTTGTTACTTGAACTCCCATTCTTCAATAACGCCGATTTCCACTAAAAAGAGAAAAAAACTAGCTAATTAAACTAAATCATATTAATGCAAATTAATTAATGGACTAGTGATCATTCATACCACTCTTCCCCCAGGTATCTAGGGTGTTTACTTTTTGAAGACCCATCCTAGATGGATCAAGGCTTCACAAACCCACTCCTCAAGATGGTCCTTTCTTGGCAGGTTTGTCCATTTTTGAACCCACGTATCTTCTAGTCCAGGGGTCATTAACTCCAGGGTCTTCTGTACATAGGTACTGTTGCCCAGTACACTAGACACCAGCTAGTAAATAGACAATGGGGAATGAGTGCGCTGTAAGAAGTCTAAAAGGAACAGCTGCTACTCAGTTGCAGCCAATTGCATGAATGCTGGCCCATTGTCACTATACCATCCAATTTTCCCAAGGAAGCCAGAAGTACATTTTTTAAATGTAAAATTGTCAAATTCTGGAAACATTCTGCAAGCCAATGAAAACTCACCCACAGATTAGACTGGGCCCACATCTCATCAGCTTTTTCTCTGTATTCTAGGAAGAGTCCCTCTCCCTTCTAAACTGTACCTCTCCAAAGTAACGACAATGTAACGAGGGTTGTTGGGGGGGGGGGGAGAGGGGGGGTGGGGGGGTGGGGTTGCATGGGACCTCACATATATATTTTTAATGTAATATTATTACAAAGTCAATAAAAAATTAAAAAATTAAAAAAAAACAAAAAAAAAAAAAACAAAGTAACGACAATGTTGGATGGAGTAGAAGTTGTTAGGTAGGGGTGGCCAGGCTTCTTTATGGATAAGCATAAAATAAAGTGTTTTTAAGGTGGGGAACTGCCTAATGGAACCTGAAGGTAATTTAAAAAAAAAAAAACATTAAAATTTGAAATACTCTGTACGGAGCTCTATAAAATTACAATGCAGGTATTCTCAAGACATTAAATAGTGAGGATTGTCTAAAAATTAAAATATTTGGAAACAGATAACATAAATAAGAAAAATTCCCCAAAACACCCCCTTCAGATATGACCACTGAAAACCATTAGCATCTATTTCTGTCAACATGCGAATCAATTTTTAAACTCATCTATACAAGTTTCAACTAGTCCCAAAGTCACAAGAAAGGTGGCTTAGTGGACAGGCTTCTTTCTTAATATTAACATGCTACTCCCTTTTCAGCTGACATCTAATCGAAATCAAGAGAATCTTTTTGCAGCAGCAGATGAATTTCATACTATAAAGCAAATCTGAGCTTGCCATGAAACTTAGGCTACTGAACTCAGGTCCTGCCTCTCCCAGGTCAGGCCTGCCAGCTGCTGTGAAACTTCTGTTCCAGCTTCTGCCCAGGCCTGTAATTACTTACAGTTTTGCACCTGTCGAAATCCTGCAACAATGACTTTCCTTGTTTCTGAGGGTTTATAGCCAGCAAAAAGTATTCGGTTTCATAACTGAACACTTAAGGCACCCATCATGTCAAGGGGTCACTATCATTCATTTCCAGCGGAAGTACAAGAGACATGAAGTGGAAAAAATAAACTGACTTTTGATGGTTAATGAATGAAACATTCAAGTCATACTCTCCATCTTCATGATATTAGAATTACCCAGGAGTTACAAAAATATACAAATGCTTAGCCTAAAAGCTAGATCTCCAAAAGCAGAATTTAGAAACGGGGGAATGGGTGCAGCAGAAAACACAGCCATCATTTTAAAAGACATTTTAAAAGATCACTAATGCCACAGTAGAATCAATATTTTGGAAGACTGTTCATTAAATAATTCAGAAGACAGGTAAAACTAAAGTACAAAGTAAACAAAAGAAGGAAAGGCTGAAAGTAATTGGGGAGCTAATCTGACCACTGATAAAATAATGTAAATGGGTCTTTCCACTACAACTGCTCCCATGACAGAGAGATTGAGAGCTCTGGCTTGATGAGCTTTTTATTCTCCTCAGTTATGCAACTCTGTCCAGAAGGTACATATTTCTTTAAGAAATCAGCAATGCTGGGTAAACAGGTGCATCTGGTGCACACATGTCCATGGACAGGTAAACACATGATTTCAGTAATTACTTCCAATACCATCTGTCAAGCAGGTAGTTCAAAACCTACTCAACAGAAAAGGCAGTTTGAAGTAATTTTTAAGCAAGTACACTTCTCAGCTGCTTAATAAAAATAAAGATCAAAATACAAACTTAAAACCTGTCTACTTCATCCCAAATTTACCCAGGGCATAGTCAGACAGGTTTATTCTTGTAACTAAAAAAGAATCATAATGCTACACTGGTTGAGGAATACATGGATCTGATTAATTATGCCCAAAAGGAATTTTCTTATGACTAAAAGCGGCAGTAATTTACTCATCCCTAATCAATAACTAACAAGGATAGCCTGTGATACATTAAAGTCTGTCACCTGACTGTAAAACTACCTCACCATTCATTAAGATAAAACCACCCTAGTGACAAATGCTTTGAAATATTTCCCAACAACATTAAGTTATCTTGAAAAACATAAACGCAAATACAAAAGAACACAAGGAAAGAAAAAAAAACAGAGCAGCAGAAGAAAACAAAGAAATCCAATTAAGAATTTTTCTGACTTCAAAAAATTGGTTTTCTGAGTTGACTTTCAAAAAATTATCATTGCAGTTTTGCCTTGATATATATCCATAAAGCACTGGACCTCTCATTTGTCTGCTTTATATGAGTCAAGCATTTAAACAGAGCAAATACTATCAACTCTAGAATATCCAAAGTGATGTATGCCAGTAATACCAAGGGTTCAATTCTCCCAGATAAATTTTATTTTTTCCTTTAAATTCAGCATTCTCACCTTATCTTTACCATGAAAAAACTGACTGATTTAAATTCCATGTTCTTCTTATCCACATCTCTCCATTCTAAGATTGAACCATTAAAAATAAAAGTGTTTAGGGGACCTTTGATAGGATGTATTAAGAATGGCACTTCGCCTCTGTAGTCTCCCTCTAAAACCCATAACCCACCCTAAACATGAGAAAAATATCAGAGAAGCCCAAACTAAGGAACATTCCACAAAACTCCTGGTCAGTATTTCTACAAACTGTCGAGGTCATCAAAACAACAATGGGAACAGATGTAGCTCAAGTGGTTGAGCACCTGCTTCCCATGTACAAGGTCCTAGGTTCAACCTAGGTCCTAAAAAAAAGACAAGAGTAGTCTGTGAAACTGTCATGGAAAAGAGGAAACGAAGAAAACATAACAATTAACAATTAATGCAAGATAATATCCTCAATGAGATCCTAGAACAGAAAAAGGACACTAAGAAAAAACTAATGAAACCCATGTAAAGTGTGGAGTTTAGTTAACAGTAATGTGCAAATATTAATGCCTTACTTGTAACAAACATACCATAGTAGAGTAATATGCTATCAACATATTACATAACAGAACTCTGCATTACCTCTGCAACTTTCACATAAATGTAAAAGTATACTAAAATAAAATGAGTACTTAAAATTTTGTTTAGTGGAGTGTTGGGAGCGATAAAAAGAATGTATGCCGAACTCAGCGAGAGTCAGTAGCACGGCTGCCAGAGAAGAGCCAACCCTCTCATTTGAGCAAACTATGATTAGCTCCTCACAATATGTCAGGTCCCACAACATGGCAGAATCCAAATCTGCCCTGTCACTTCCTTATTCTTCCCCTTCAGGCCTTTGTTCTCCGTCTTCCCACCACTGCCCAGATTGACAAGGCAGTGGGCAGGCGCTAGGCAGGTAAACTGAAACCCACCCTATATGTTAGTGGTGATCATAGCCAATCCCTAACTTCCACCCCCGCCTATTACCCCTCCCCTTCCCAAGAGTATATATGCTTTGTTCCCCTCAATAAAATTTGCAGCTTGATCCTCACCCTGTCTCGCTGTCATTCCTCGCGTCTCCTGTCTCATCATTCTCCTCCACGCAAGCCATGAGCCCCAGTTCGCAGCCCCGCTGGCCGGGGCATTCACAGTGGAGATCTTACAATGTTCATTTATTCAACCAACATTCCTTGAACAGCTACAATATTACTGCCAAGCATAGTGCAGTTCACTGGAGACCCCACCTCGAAAAAAATAGACACACTGAAGCATCACAAAACTGGGACTAAACTCCATTACTGATGAGAAAAATGACTTTTTTAAAAAAAAAAAAAAAGATGTTTCATTGATACAACACACGTTATTTAACCTATAACAACACCAACACATTACTTTAAAATACTTGAAAATAGAGAATGAGTTTTGCATGTTTACACAGAACCTACTTCCAGTCTAAGAGCATCCAGTTGCCCTTGTCAAGAATGCAAATTCCAGGGCAGTCGGCTGGCACTCTAATCAGAATCCCATCTCCAGACACAGCTACTATAAGTAGTTCTATTATCAGTATTTCAACCAATACTGTTAATTAGCAGCTTAAATGTCTGAAATAAGTTTTTATGGGTAAATCCAGCAGCCTGTTGACTGGCATGATTCATGTTAGAAATGGGTTTTCACTTATTCAAAGTATGCAAGAAATGCAGACTGCTTAAAATATTTTGGAGGCCTTCCACACCCCTGAACAACTACGGTACAGAATTCAGCAAGGCCTGAAGCCTTTACTCTCGGATATAGCTTCAGAAGGTCATCTCTGAAAAGTCCTGTTTCCAGCCTTGGGTTTAGAGGATTCTCTGTTGCTAATGCTGAATGTAAAGGTAACCAAATCCTACTTCAGAAATACCACTGGGTTTGCCTGGAAAGAACCTTTCAAACAAAGTGGCAGTCAAGGTACCAAAAAGGACAGAAATGAGAATCTCCACAAAGCTGGTGTTAACTGTATTTTATTCCTGCTTCACTAATGAATGATTAATAAATACCTTTGCGTGGCAGAATGTGGTCTGAGCCTCACTTTCATTCTGACCCGTTATCAGGATTGTGGAGAAGTAGCTAACCTTTATCTGCCTTAACCTTCTTTGGCAAAAGCGAAACACTGTGAACGACAAAATTGACCTATAACAATTCAGGACAGCCCCTGTAGACAGAGTTTCTAACTTGATATCCGTGACTGGTCTTCTCATTCGTGGATTAACCCATTAACCAAAAATTCTATGAAAACCTTTTTGTGTGCTTTTATCAGATTCTTAAAATGGCCTGTGACTCAAACATCATGAATAACCATAGCCTGGAATAATCAACAGTCAACCAACAATGATTCTTTTCTTTCATTAAAATCAGTTTTCCCTTAAATTACACAATTTATATTTTTCCCCTAAAAGTGGCCTTCTCAAACAGACATCCACACACTGATGTTCATGGCAGCATTTTTTACAATTGCCAAAAGATGGAAACAATTCCAGATGTCCATCAACTGATGAATGGATAAACTGTGATGTATACACATGATGGAATATTATGCAGTTATCAGAAGAAATGAAGTTGTGAAGCCTAAGACAACATGGATGAACCTGGAGGACATTATGTTAAGTGAAGCAAGCCAGACACAAAAGGATAAATACTGTATGACTGCACTATTATGAACTAAATACAGTATGCAAGGAAGAGGATTTGGCTCAATTGATAGAGCGTCTGCCTACCATATAGGAGGTCCGGGGTTCAAACCTAGGGCTTCCTGACCTCTGTGGTGAGCTGGCCCACGCGCAGTGCTGATGTGCACAAGGAGTGCCGTGCCATGCAGGGATGTTCCCCATGTAGGGGAGCCCCACACACAAGGAGTGCTCCCCATAAGGAGAGCCGCCCCTCACAAAAAAAGCACAGCCTGCCCAGGAGTGGCACCGCACACACAGGGAGCTGATGCAGCAAGATGCAACAAAAGAGACACAGGTTCCTGGTGCCACTGACAAGAATGCAAGTAGACACAGAAGAATACACAGTGAATGGACACAGAGAGCAGATAATGGGGCGGGATGGGGGGGGAAGGTAAAGAAATAAATACATCTTAAGAAAAAAAAAAATACAGTGTACAAACTCATGGAGTTAATTAGAATACAGGTCACCAGAAAATAGAAGGAGGGTAGAAAACGGAAAGCTGAAGGTTTATCTGTTCCGTATTGGTAAAAACTTTGTAAATCTTTGGAAATAAAAAACATAGACGCACATCTAGTGTTTGTAACTAGCAGTGCCATTCTATGGGGATGACAGTGGTTGAAAGCAAAAATCTAAGGTCATGTACATTACTAGAAGCAAAGCTAAAAAATGTAGCATAGGACTGTACTGCCTCCTGAAACCTCACGTGAAATAGGAATATGGATAACACTACATATATAAGACTTTTTCTTTGAAACTGGACAAATATATGTTATGGTACAAGTTGTTAATATCAGGCAAAAAAACACATTATGTTAAGTGAAAGAAATCAGACACAAAGTAGTACATAACTTATGACTCCATTTATATAAAATGAAAATATAAATCAATTTATAAAGATGGAATTTGATTAGTGGTTATGTAGGGCTGGGGAAGGATTGAGGGATTGAGAGGTGAGTGCTACAGGCTGTGGAGTTTTTCTTTTTGGAGTAAGGAAACTGTCTAAAATTTTTTGTGGTAATGAATGACAATACTGTGATCATACTAAAAACCACTGGTTGTACACTTTGGATGGAATGTACGGTATATGGATATATATCAATAAAACTGCTTTTTTAAAAAGTGGCCTTCTTGTTTGATCCAATAATCACTTATCTTTCAAAAACAGAAACTCCACATTTTACTGGGGCACTCGTTTTTACATTCCATCTTGGAGTTTTCAGTTCCTCCAACCCTGGAAAAGAACAGTCAATTTCCCTCCTTCTGCATCTCCCAATGATTTTCTTCATCTTGAATAAACTCATACCAGGAAATTACATTCTATATAGTTACCAGCTATGCTGCTAACGGTCAGATTATCATCTCAGTAGTCAAATACATGATAAAGCAAAGCACAGGAAAATACTTTTTTTAAATCCTCATGGGTAAAGACAGCAAATACTGAAATTTATTACAAGTCAACATTATGAAAAAATGATTGCTGAGTACTCACATCAGACAAAATATTCTTCAACACACACTGCTTGAATCAAGCCCTAACTGGGGAAAGCTAGTAAGTAAATAAGTAGTTGGGTCATGGGCTACTCATTAAGTAAAAACTTAAGTGAAAGGTTACATAGCACTGACTCAAATGCTATAGAAGTTTTGTTCTTATTCCACGATGCTATCTCTCAATTTAAGATATCTTACATTAAAATCAATTTCAGAGGCATGTGGTCAAAATTTAAATAATTTAAATCATTTTGTTAAAATGTTTACTTAAACATATTATAAGAAACAAAAACACTTTTTTTCTCCAATCCAAGCATGAAACAATAGAGATAAAAAGTATTTCAAAGTAAAAACATCCTGTATTTTAGCCATAGAGAGACTAGCAAAGAAAAGTGTCTTTGCTAATTACTAGGTGACTTCTAATTTTTGCTTTCTGAAGGATGGATTTCATTTCCTTCACTGAAAGTTTACAGATGCCTTTAGCTACCTGATTTATTAAAGAATCTACAGTATAACCTTAAGAACCTTGGGAGCCTTAGAGCCTAAGACAGAGGAATTCGAAATTCTCCCTGTTTTATAAGTGCAATGTTGCTTCCAGAGGGATGTAAACTATGGGAAGAAATCTAATAGTTTTCAAATGATTCTCAGCCTTTATTAAAATTGTAGGGACACAGAGGGATCTACCCTAGTATCCACCATTTCTGGGGGTTCATTAAAAGAAAGTTACATGGGAGAAATCCAACTGATGATGATGGGCCAGTGACTAGTGGGGAAAATGCTCTAGACATTTTAGGAAACAATTCTGGATATTCCTGTCAGTGTCAAATTTTTTCTAGAAGTATGAGAGAATCCAGTTCTGAGGACCATGGGCAATGTGATCTTTTCCCAGAAAGACACAGTCCTAAAAAATGCATACTAGATCTGTATCTTTCATAATTACTAGCTGGGAAGAAGCAGTTGACAGAGGCTTTATTCTAGTGTTTGTCTATTTTAGCAGATGGAGTCATGACATACTAACTGGGCTATCTGGTGAAAGGTCGGGGTGGGAGCACTTGCTTAGCTCTAGGATAAACGTAGCTATGGTTCCTGTTACCTCTGCAAAATTCATGCCTCAAAACAACATTAATATAGACAGGCAAGGGAGAAGAGACAAAAAAGACGGAGTAAACCTTCTCTGTACAACTCAAAAGAACGACATTCCGATGCAGCGGTAGACATGTCCACTCACTGCCTTTTGAGGAATCCTGGATCTGGAGTAAAAACTGTGACTCTTAGGACAGTTGCCAGCAGGTTCTCAAGACTCAGGCCAGGCATGACTCCTATCAGTGAACAGGTTAAAATTTCATTAAACTAAGACGTTTTTTGAGTTAAACAACTCTAGCAAGTTCAAGAACACCTACAAAAAGCTCTTAGTATTATACTTTACTCATCCTCATTAAATAGATAAGACATGACAAGAGAAGTATTTTTCTGGTCTTAACCTCTCAGTAAGTCATAGACAAGAAAGTAAGGCCACTGTGTGTAGTGCTGGATGCACACTAATATGAATTATATTAACTAAAAATAACTAAATAGGAACTGTTGTTCCTTAGAGACAACTCTCTGGAAACATAATTCTGTCATTTGCCTTCATCTATACTCTAGGCTTTTGGGAAAGGGGAAAATGATTTTTCTTCTTCCTCTTCATAAAACACACCAAAACATTTCAAACAGCTAATAGTTCCATAAATTTAGTCTCAGGGATTTAAGTGGCCTAGAATTGACTAACAAGAATTGCCTTGTTCAACTGATTAAATTATCAGAACAGGTCAGTTTTTTGACTAATGGTTAATGTTTCTGACTATCCAGAAAAGGCAATAAATATTTCCACATTTAAAATATTTGCAAAGAAAATTAGATGGAGCAAGGAGAGAAGAGGCTGTCTTAGCTTTGAGGGTCTGCCGGTAACTGAGATCTAGTCCCTGGCTCTGGTGCAAGTTCTGGTTCCCGTCTAAAATCTTAACACTGTTGGCAGCTCCTGGCTTCTCTTTATTTCAGTCCCTCAAAACATTGCTTTTCCAAATTTACCCAAAGAGTTAGATTTCTCTTTCTTATGTTCAGGGCTGCTAAAGAAAAACTAAAAATGAAGCCTCAAAAAATAGTTTATCCTAGGAAAAAACATACAAATGATACTGCTGATGGTGAAGAAGAAGAAACCAGAGACAGATACTGTCATTACACTTATTGATTAGCTGACAGAGTTCCCAAGACCTCACATTTGGGATTCCAAACAAAAAATGCCTAATACACAGGTATACAACTGCCGTGGACACAGAGGATAAATAAACCACCAGTACTTCTATCCTAATCATCTCTAACATCTTTAGTCATTTTGACATTTATTTTAACTTCTGTTTAAAACCCTGGGCAAAAAACAGTGAGAACTGCCCTCAAATTCATGCCCTTCTTAAATACTCTAAGTCTGATTTATTCACAGGAAGAGGAAAAACTCTAATAAAGAGTAGTTTTATGTAAATATCTCAAAGCCCTAGTATTCAAAACAAAAGCTACCATATCTATACCGCACTCCTACAAAATCTTTAAACCACCTGCTGTTGATAATTTAAAATTTAAAATTAAATGTTTTGAGCACAGTTCCAGTTTATGCATATTTATTTATAAATTGTATACTTGTATTACTGTATATAATATACTGGCTGTGTATATTATTAAAGGACATACAAAAATGGAAATTTTAAAGAATGAGATAAAAACGAAGTTTTTAGATTTTTCTTTCCAGGCCCCAATGCATGGTTTTATCTATCTGTGGTGTGTGTAGACTCTACTTTGGAGGTGATTACAAGAAGAGACAAAAAACAGACTCAGGCACATAATGCCTTTCACAATGCCTTGGAATTCAGTCTACATTACAGAAGCACTGATGACTGAAAACCTTCTCCAACTCAGCCAAATTCTGTATCTGTTATCCCCTCAGTAAGGAGACACGGGGAAAGAGAGGAGGCAAGGGGAGGAAACAGCAAGCACCAGGCCACTGGTCAAGAGCACTAACAAGGAAGTTTCATAAAACTACAGTTTAAATTAAGCCTGTGTTTTTGTTCTGCCAGCTGTAATTTTCACCTAGTCAGGTATCTTGCTCCTCACACTCTCAAGAGGAGTAAACTGGCTTATGTGGCACCTTCTCCAGCACTGTCAAGGCAGTAGGCAGGCTTGCCCCCCACACATCAGCACACACACCTGGCCCCAAGATAGCCTGGCCCATAGGGCAGCACTGTGAATTGATATTTCCTGTAGGAACTACCCCAAAGATTTAGGAAGAAAAGCTAGAAAGAGCCAAAGACAAAAGATAGAACAATGAAATGGCAGCTTATAAACGTGAGCCACATAATCTCTTGGGAGAAAGGTCATAAAGCATTTTATCTACCTATAGTGTCTAAAGAACTTCAAAATCATTATTGCCTATTGCCTCTAACATTTACCATTATTTTTAATGTAGAAATGCAGCATACATATCGATTTAAAGATAGTTGTCATTTACGAACAAAATAATTAGCATAGCATAATTTTAATTTCCATTTTTTAATAGTGATGACAGTACTCAGGCAGACAATAGTGGGTAAAGAGCAATATCATTCAGTGTATCAGCATTAGATCCACAAAACCTGCTTTCAATATTCAAAAGTTAAATTTGCTCCTAATTATAGTTTTTATAAGCATGGTAAAGCAGTCCTGCCTTTAAAAGTTGTTTTCCAGCTAATTTTCAGAATATAAAAGGCTCCTATGTCTATAATTGAAGAACATGAAATACATAATAAAGACAATATAGTAAATAAGCTAAATAAATGTAAAAATGTTAGATTTCATACATAATCAAAAAAATACATATTAAAACAAGCTATCACCCCAATTCCCAGTAAATTAGCAAGGACGAAACTGGGAATACTAAAAGCACATAAGGGAGGGATATAACTCAGTTACCCTCACACAGGGTGGTAACCAAGAAGGCCAATGGACATACCCATTCCTGAGAACAATGTGGCAGAAAATATTAAAGTTCTTAAAATGTTCACTTCTTGACCCAAAATTCCACCTCCAGGAATCTAACCTGCATAAAAGTTAATAACCAGAAATGAAGATAAAGTCTTATACCCAAAGATATATGAAGGCAATAAGACAGAGAAGATGAATGAAAAAGTGGATAAAATCTAAGTACTCAACCAAGGAATATACAAAAATTATAGTGTATCTATAAATGAAATAGTCATTTGAAATTAACATTTCATCTAATAAAAAAAGTGTTTTTTAAAATGGGATACAAAACTACACAGAAAATAATTTACATCTATGTAAAAGAGAAACAGGAACAGAAAAAAAACATTGGAAAGACAAGTGCCAGCATGGTAACCATGGTAACAACTACATAAGGGGATTCAGATAGCAAACTTTTTGTATTTTCCAAATTTTCTACATCATGCAAGCTACTTTTCATAATTAGGGAGAAAAATAATTTTAAATGCCCATAGCTGGTAAAGGGCATAACTTTAAGGTTGGCTTTATGAAATATAAGCATTATGCAACAAAACACAAAATTACAAGAATTCCTTCTCATTCAATTTGAGTGATGGTGAGATGAAGTATATATGATTTGACCATCAATGGCACATCATAACTTTTAAAAAACAACGACGATAAAACACCATTCACCCCCAGGCAGCATGATATAATAGTCATAAAATAGAGTTTCAGGAACTCTTCTTACACTTCTCTCAACTCCATTCTCCAGCCTCTCTTTGTGGGTTAAGAACACAGCATTGCCAATGCCCTAAGCATGGCTTTATCTATACCCTAGACCACAATCATGGCCATCTCACCAAACTTCCTGCCTCCAACCTGTTCTCCTTTCACTTTTTACACTGCTGCCAAACTTACCTTTCTAAAATAAAGTGACAAGACATATATCTTGTCACCCTCCCCAGCCTGCTCCCCACTTAAAACTCGCCTCCACTCCCCACTACCTATAGAATAAATTTCACACTTAACATGACATCTAAGGTCCTCCATGGTAGGCACAACTTCCCAGGCAACTCCTGTGACCCATCCTGGACCACCATAGCCAAAATTCTGGAAGTCCCCTTACTCCTTTCTTCATTTTTCGCATTCTACTGGGAATAACATTCCCCTTTTCCAATCCTTCACCACTTTTCCTTTCACAGCCAAATTCAAATGCAAACTTCCCTGGAAGCCTTTCCCAATTCCTAGCCCATACCCATTAAAAGTGACCCAAGCAAATGGGCTGCTGTTGCCCAAGGGTGTGGTTGGCTGGAACTAGTATGAGAAGCACTCCACTTGGGGGAACTTCCAGAGCTGTCCTGGTGGGAGAGCCTGAGGGTCTGGCTGGACCCAGTCCATGAGGACCAGTGAAGTGAGCCCTCCAAGCCCTCCATCTGCCCATCTTCTGGCTCTTGCAACGAATGCAGAAGGAAGGAACCTGGAAATGAAGTACTTTCCTGCTGCTATCACCTTGCACCCTCTATTAACAAAGCTAACACTACACCAGCTAATAAAGGAGAAATATTACGCAGCCCAGTGTCAGTAGCAAAAAGTAAGGCACAGAAGGGTGGACATGGGGTTGATAGACAATAAACTGATCACTGGTACATGAAATAAGCAGGTCTCTGTATTATTCACCTTTTTATCGTTGGCCCTTAACACAATGTCAACAATAAAGTAGGAATTCGATAAAGTCCTAAAGCATACCAAAATGGAAGGAGCACAGAATTTAGACTTGGGCAGATGCTGGTTCAAAGGGGACACATAAGCTGCAGGAGGGAACTGGATTCCCCAAAGGCAGAACCTGCAGAGAGCTGTCACTGCCTAGAAACCCTTTAGACTCCAGATTATGATTAGGAGCTACTATAACAACTTTCTATAATGTTCTTTATAGTGATACCTCTATAGACAGGAATCTTCTAAATGAAGAGTAAATACATATATGACAACATTGCAAAGAGGGAGGTAAAGTAAGTCAACAGGGAAGAGGCTTCAGCTAAATAACCCTAAGATGATACAACAAACCAAATTGAAGCCAAGTATCCATCTTAACTTGTTTTTCCATTTGTCACAAAATACTGACTATTCCTTTAAGGCACTGAATACTCCAGAATCTGTGGTGTCATGAGCTATTATTTTCTCTTCCTGAAATGATGTCCTAATGTCAGAAAACTGATGACAAAATAAGATGCCTCTTTGTGGGCCAGCAAACAAGAAACAAGCTCAAATTTCGCTCTGTTACAAGCAGCCTCATCTTGCTGAACAAAATCATCATTGTTAGATTGGATTTTCTCAATATTTTTTAAGCCTCAAGAAAAAGTGCCCTGTCGTGCCAGGTTCTAAATAAAGCAGTATGGAGAAAGCAAAGATTCTATTTCAATCAGAATAAAGTACTTTAAGAGAATCTCAAATGTAGACAGAGAGAGACATCATCCAGTTTAAATAAAGTCTTGCTTATAGAAAGAACAATTCAAGACAAGTGACAACCTGTCCTAGTTATAGTTATCTTTAAAAAACAAACAAACAAACAAACAAACAAAAACTAGTCCTAGAATAGTAGTGGTTTGAACACTGAGCTAAGGACTCTAAGAGTGTTTTACTATCAGGCTATTTCTCCCCAATTTTCCTTCATTTGGCACAAATTTATAAGAAAATTAATTTCAAATATAATGTCTTAGCTTTAAAAATCATCAACATTTGGGAGTCTTTATTAGAAATAAAAGTAGTACACTACATAATTGTTGATTTTATAGCCATAAATTTCAAAAGCAAAATTGATTCCTCAGAAACTATCAATTTCATTACGTCAAACCTTCCAATAAAGCCACTCAACACAAGAGTAGAACAAGATTTAAAGGTCTCCTCTAAGGGAGTTTATCTGTAAATGAGAACAGGGACTATAAGATTTGAGTAAAAACATTTGTTGAGCAAGTAGTAGGAACTTCCCACAAGGTGCTCTGACCAATAAGGCAACATGTACCATGGATATCATTGCCACTCACTTTACCTCATATACACAAACTCAAATTTCCAAAAGGAAAATAATTTAATAGGTATCCACTGCTGCTGACCATAATGAATCCTTTATTAGCTGGTTTCAAATAGAACAAAATACGACATACTTATTTCAACATTTCTACTAATAATCTAGGACTCACCTGAAGAGGGCTGGGACCGAATGATAGCAGTGGAAATGACAAGAAAAATAACGACATAAACATTTAAGTGTTTTCTGTCCTATCTGTAATGCCTTTTCTCCTACTGACAATGAGTAAATACTGCAGAATTCATTTGAGATCCAGATCTGGATGTATGCTTCAAAAAAACCTTCCCAACTGGGCTTATCCAACAATGATCTAATCTAAATAAGAAGTTCCATTCTAACCTCTAATGAAAATCTAATAGAGGGTACTGAAGAAAGGCAGGCAAACAACAAAGATAATTAAAATGTGGTAAACAAAAAAGTAAAAAAAAAAAAAAAAAAAACAGAAAGTGGTGAAATTAGAAACAGAAAAGAAGGAGTAACATTCATAAAATCAGAGTACTAGCAGATGGGAACTAAATAAAAAAAGAAACAAACAACAACAAAAAAAAAGGAACAGAGCTGATATTTAAACTATAATCCAAGAACTCTTCCCAGAAATAAAAAGAAGACATAAATCAAAATACTGTAAAGGCTAACCAGTATCTGGGAAAATTTACCTGGAACAATCAACTGCAAGACATATCCTAGTAAATTCTTGGGCTTCCAAAATAAAGAAAAAAATGGTCAAGGCCTCTAGGCAAAATAGATAAAATAACTAACAAAGGCAAAGAAATTGAACTGACATCAGAACTGTCTGAAAGAAAAATACAAGGCAAGGTAACAACGGAGTAATACTTTTTAAAAATTCAATGAAAAAAAAGGTATGACTAATGAATTTTATATTCAACCAAGTTGCCAAAAAGAATCAAGACTCCATACAATCAGTTTAAGCAAACAAGAATCAGTAATTCCTTAAGGAATCTACTAGAGAATGAACTTCATGCAGCCAACAGATGAGTGGGGAAATTTCATCAGAAGGAGTAATGATAAGCACAATAATGCATTTTAGGTCTAAGACTAAAGTAAAGGTAGAGATAAAAGTTAAGAATAATGTACAAACGTTATATCTTGAAACAGAGTAGAAGTGACACAAACTAAAGGGTAAGAGAAGAGAGGGAATCGGTAAGGTGAAATAACCTGATTGGGAAAAGGAAGGAATTAAGAATACCTTTAAATACCACACAACAGACAGTAAAAACTTAAACGACAATGGAGCACAGGCATTTTAAAAGGTATGAAAAAAATGTAACCCCTAGAAGAAAAATACAAATCTTCACAATAACAACTTTTATTTAAAAGTGCAAAATATACGTATCTCATAAAAATGAAGCAATTCACATAACTGTAAAATAGTATGGCAGAGCTGACCAAAAACATCAGTCACATCAATAAATGTAAATAAGCTTAATTTACCTATTAAAAGATTTTAGAAGTGACTCACAAAATAAAACCCAACTATATTCAATATTTAAGGAAAGTAATTCCAAATGGCTAAAAATAAAGAGACAAAGATATAACAGGCAAAAAGCGGACAAAGTAGAATTCAAGTCAAAAAGCATTTAACCTGAAAAGAACACTGTAATTCTAAAGCCACAATTGACAATGAAGTTATTACACATACAAATATTTATAAATATTTATGCACTAAATAACACTGAAAGTATAAAACAGAAGTTGCAAGAAGACATGAAAAGAAATGCACTAGAAAGACTATAATCTCAGAACAAGAAACAGCAAACACACAATAAGTAGATAGAAAAATTATTAATAAGGAGGCAAGCGGATGTGGCTCCAGTGACATACGGGAGGACCCCGGTTCAATCCGTGGGGCCTCCTGGTGAAAAAGAAGAGAAAGTGTGCCTGCAGAGAGAGCCATGTGGTGAGTCAAGTGCCTGCGCAGTAAGCTGAGTGCCCATGTGAGTCCAGCGTAGCAAGCCTGTGCCCACATGGCGAGCCAGCACCTGTGTGGCGAGCCGAGTGCCTACAGAGCAAGCTTAGTGCCCACACGATGAGCTAGTGCCTGCACAAATGAGTCATTCATCAAGGTGACAACACAACAAAAAAGAGACAAAGGGGAGAGTCAAGGTGAAGTGCAGCAGACACCAGGAACTGAGGTGGCCCAACTGAATGGGAACTTCTTTCCACATTACAGGGCCCTGGGATCAAATCCCAGTGAATCATAGAGGAGAAAGACGAGCAGAAACGACAAAAAGAGATAGAAGATCACACAGAGAATGGATACAGACAGCAAAAACAGAAGGGAGAGGGAAGAAAAGTAAAACAAACAAACAAAAAAACAGTAATAAGGTAGATTTTATGGAACTGTATTGAATATTACACCAGATAAGAGAAAATACACCTTCTTCTTCTCAAGTACCCATTGTGCATTCATAAAAATCATATTATTTCAACCAAAAAAAAGTGTCCTATAAAGTAAAAAAAAATAAAAATAGCACCGTTTGGTTAATAAAACTAGAAATTTAAAAACCTTCCTCTGACAACTCTAAGATGAAAGGGAATATATGAACTGAAATTAGGCAATTTCTTAAAAATAATAATATTGAGTATATTATTATATTGAGTACATATCAAATCCTAAGGGATACATTTATAGCAGTTAAGCACAAGAAATTTCATATATTGAATATTTATCAATAAAAAAATGAAAGAATGAAAATAAATGAAGACTTAGCTCAAAAATGAAGAACAAAGTAAACCAAAATACATGCACAAAGGGAAAAATACAAATATATCGAATTGAAAATAACAAAGAAGAAATAACTATTGAAACTGAAGAATTTTTTTTTAAATCAAGAGAATACTTAGCAAACTTCTACACAAATAACTTTAAAGCCAAGATGACATGGATAATTTCTTAAAGAAACAGATTAGCAATACTGTCCCCATTTTGAGTTAAGTAGACAAATTTCCATAAAATATATAGTAAAATTTATTTGAGAATCATTCCACAAATCAACAAAAGGTCCACATGAGTTCACAGGGGAATTCCACTAAGCCTTCAAAGACTAGACAGTCCTAAAGACTGTCTAAACTATTCCAGAGCACTGAAGTGAAGAAAAATGTCCTGATTCCTTTTATAGAGTATGTAAAATATATGATAACCAAATCAGATAAAGACAGTTCAAAATAAAACTAGATGAGCGGGAAGCGGACTTGGCCCAATGGATGGGGCATCCACCTACCACATGGGAGGTCGGCAGTTCAAACCCCGGTCCTCCTTGACCCGTGTGGAGCTGGCCCATGTGCAGTGCTGGTGCGCACAAGGAGTGCCGTGCCACGCGGGGTATCCCCCGCGGAGGGGAGCCCCATGTGCAAGGAGTATGCCCCGTAAGGAGAGCCGCCCAGGGCAAAAGAGAGTGCAGCCTGCCCAAGAAAGGCGCCGCACACGTGGAGAGCTGACACAACAAGATGACACAACAAACGAAACACAGATTTCCAGTGCCACTGATAAGGATAGAAGCGGTCACAGAATAACACAGCGAGTGGACACAGAGAGCAGACAACTGGGGGGGTGGGGAAGGGGAGAGAGAAATCAATCAATCAATCAATCATTCATATTTCTCTTTAAAAAAAATAAAAAGTAGATGAGGGGTACAGATGTGGCTCAAGCAGTTGGACACCCACCTTCCACATAGGAGGTTCCAGGTTTGGTTCCCGGTGCCTCCTAAAGAAGATGAGCAGAAAACGAGAGGACACAGTGAGCAAAGACAGCAAGCAAACAGAAAAGGGAGCCATCTTGGTGAGGCGGAGTTTTTAAAAACATAAAATAAAACTAGATGAAATTAAAACAGTTATATCTTTACCAAGAAAAATTATGAGTTAAATCTGTAAACAGCAATAAATAGAATCCAGACATTTCAGAACAATCATTGATGTGTATAAGAAAGCACTATTAAAGGGCTCCAAAAAGGGGAATCAGCTTTGTCATCGCAATCACTAACAAATCACAAAGAAGATGTTTTGAAACAGTGCTAGACTGGCCCAAAAAGGAGATTTATTGACATGGTATAAACAAAATTTGTTACCCAAGAAAGAAAATTACTACCACGGTATTTTAGCTTGCTAAACTGCCAGAAACAGATACCATAAAATGGGTTGGCTTTTAACCATGAGAATTTTTAACTTACGAGTTTACAGTTTTGAGGTCCCATTAAAACGTCCAAACCAAGGCATCATCAAGGTGACACTTTCTTCCCAAAGATTAGCTGTCAGTGATCCTGGACTCCTCCATCTCATGGCAAGGCACATGGCAGCATCTGCTGGTCTCTCCCTTCTCTTCCAGATTTCCTTGCTTTTAGCTTCTTACTTCCATGACTTTCCCTCTCTTTGAAATTCATTCTCTTATAAACAACTCCAGTAAGAAGGTTAAGACCCACACGGGGCCATCCTTAACTGAAGTAACCTTATGGAAAGGTCCTACTTACAATAGGTTTACACCCACAGGAATGAATTAGCTTTACGAACATGACTTTCTGGGGTACATACAGTTTCAGACCACCAACTCATGGCATAATACAATTTGTTACAACATTTTTTGCCAATACAAGCCATGATAAAATAAATAAATTATATCCTTATCTTACAAACATGTGCTTTTCAATAATTTCAGGACAGTCATAAAACATAGGATTAATAAATTAAGGAACACACCTATTTTTAGTTTTTACACCTATTGACAAATTACTTTCCCAAAAGAGTGAAGCAATTCAAACTCCTACCTGCAATGTATCAGACTCTATCCACACTCTCAGGACCTATTGAATTCTTAAGAAACTAGCAGACAAAATATAGTATCACATTTTAATTTCTATTTCCCTAATAACTGATGAGGATAGACATACACACATTTCTGTGTGTCTATATGTATTTCTGTATATCTATGTATGTACATAAAGGCTTCTGTTCATATGATGTATAAATGACATATGCATATACACACATACACATATATATATTTCCATTCTCCCACTGTTGTGGTTTTTCAATCTTGTTTTGGGTGCTTTAGGTCATACAGAAAATGTTAATCATTCGATGATAAAATCCAACAAATCCTTTTGCAAAGTCACTGACTTAAGGATAAATTTGCTATTTAGTGGGCAAAAGTCAGAGATGCTAAATGTCTTCCAATGCAGAGATCTGTCCTATACAATAATGCCACACATCCTGCATTAGTTCTGAATGTCTCACTATTCATGTAGACAAAATCCATTTTTAACTACCTCAAACCAGAACCTAAATCTATTTTACATATAACCAATGTATTTCTTGCACCATTTTAATATACACTGAATCTTTTGGGATTCCAACCTCTGTGAATATGGAGGGAAGAGAAGAGTACAGTTCATTTTATTTGGAACTTTACTAAGAGTTGCCTCCTTGATACAACTAAGGCAACGTTTCCTTGATACTTAAGTTGCCAGTTAGTGCTACATGCATATCAGACTGGATTCACTGATCCCACATTCAGTTTAGTTTCATATATAGGCTATTTCATTTGGTCTTTTAGGGTTTTATGCCTGAGCATTTATATTTTGAAATATGTATTATACTGTCAATTAGTTTCAATTCTTTTACCCTTATATCACATTTAGAGCATTGCAAAGATTCATTTTTCATTATGTGTGCAGGTAAATCATGTTAACCATTTGCGGAGGATCAACAGGGTTTTAAAAATCCTAATTATATACAATATAAATACCTCTGCGGCCACCTATTACTGATTACCAAGTTCGTATATTTCAAAATCTCTGTGCAACTATCTGAAATGAAACATCAGAAAAAGCTTGCAGCCTAGAAGGAAGAAAGATAAATTTTATAACAGTTTCTTAGAATTTATGTAATGGAATATCCATTAATTCTATTATCATGGGGTTTTTTTCAATTACCATTTTTTACATTTACTTTATCAAAGAAACCAAAACCTTTGCTACTGATTAAAATGGCAAAAATATTAAAAGAGTACATTAATCAATGTTTCAACTATGGATGACCACAAAACTGTAAAAGTATGTTGACTCAAACCCTTTTCTCATTTAAAGGAAAACAAGACTTCTCCTTCAATGATTATCATAAAATACTGACAGGCATTTAAGGAAAACACCAAATTAAACTTTCTAGCTTTGACATAAACTTGCTTATCTCATCTCCCTCTTAGAAAAGAAATTTATGAACTAGAAAGCACATCATTGGTTGGCAAAAGAGATGAGCTGCTGACTTCTAAAATATATTGTTAAAGAGATCCTTGACATCTACTTGAATTTATATTTTTCCCAAAACAGTCTCTGTCATGTGATTTGGTCACTTTCTTTCTTAATGCATTTACACTGAGAAAGCCAGATACAAACACACAAAATCACTCTCTCTCCTTCACCCAAAGAAGAAAAAAAAACTAAAGAATGGGTCATTAGAACCCAGATATGTCTGAGTAGTTCATGGCCATGATTCAAAAGTATATTTCTGCAGGGACACAAAGAGACACTGTTGCAAAATGTACAGGTTCCATTCTAGAACAAGAATTTGATATCCTTAACTTCCTTCTAATAATATTCAGTAGCACCAACCTACAGAAATTCTACATCATGCTATATAAAGGACTCTTCCCATTGGTCAGATATTCAGATTACATCTAATGCTCCATTTTCTTCAAATTAAGTATAAAACACTAACACTAAATTTCCATCTTTGTGAAAAGAAGCATTGTTTGAACTAAAGCAATGTTTTAACATTGTACAAAATATCATTTTCTAACATTTAATTTTAAAATGAATTTAACTCTCATTTAACTGTCTTCAAATTGGTTAAAACTTTGGCTTATAATTAGAATGCCTACTTTTATCTTCTGCTTAAATTCTTTAAAATTTTTCAACATTTACACCAGGCTTAAAGGTAATCAAAAAGAGGAAAAGTTCTCAAATGTCACCGAGTTTGCTTCTTAAAAATTCTGAATAAAGGCAGCCAGAGGAAAATGGGTCAGGTGTTCACAAATATGTGAAGGACTTCCTCCTATACACTGGTCCTAATAAAAGATATAAAGATACATAAAAGAAGTTAGCCCCCATGAACATTTGCCTTTTCTTCCTTACTAACAAAACCCCAATTCTGTTGGGAGAAACTATTTGACCAGTCTAAAACAAGTGAAAAGAACATTAAGTTCCCCAACCTCCCTTACAAAGAGAAGCAGGGATATGATAGCGTTCCAGCCAATGAGATGCAAGCACGGAGGCTTGAGTGACACCCCTTACATAGAAAGCTGGGACAGGCGCAGCTAACATGCACCCTTTGATACTTCCCCCTTTTTGGAATGTACATTTGATGGCTGGAGAATAGCAATCATTTTGCAACCATAAGGGAAGACCAATAAAACTGCAGAGACTTCAGACACCCTTTACTTGCTAAACCAAAGCAAACAACTTCTGACCTGTGAACTTGATATTATTTAAGAAAAATAAATCCCCTATCTTATTAAACCTCTACTGTTTTGGGTTTTCTATGACATGCAGCTGAATTCAATTCCTACAAATGCAATCTAATAGGAAGGAGAAAAGCATAAAAAGTTTAATGGAAATCAACAGAAGAAGTTCTGGCCAGAGGTATGGGTAGAAGGGGTTGGAAGGGTAAACACATAGAGAAAGAAAAGTTGGTTCATGCACTAGTTCAATTATCATTGTCAATCACTGTACTAGGTGCTGGGGATACAGATAAAAGACAAACTGCCCCTCATTAACTCTGAACTGGGGAAGAGAGAGATAAAGAAGGTATTAAAATACAGAGTTATTTATAAGAGGCAGCCACCATCAGCAGTACCAGGTTGTATCTGCAGGGATCCATATCTTTTTCTAATATCCACAAAGGTGCCATCTGGTCATCAAGCCCTGTACTCAAAGATGTTTTAGGGACAGGCCTCAGTCCTACAGCTACTAAAAAACAAACGAAACAACAACAAAAAGTAGAAGTAGAGGTAAACACAGGGTAGGAATTGAATCCAAAGATGAAATTATTAGCTACAAGAGTTGCATATTACCTGTGGATTTTATCTTTCACTGCCATCCCTATCCAATTTTCCATGATCATGTCACAATACAGTTAAAATCAAACCAAGTTCATTAACGTGGCTCAGAGTACAAGTGCAACCACAATAAATAGAAAGTTAATATTTAATATTTTTGTAGCATGTTCTATGGGTTTAAAGACCATGCATTTTTCTTGTATTTCATTATCAGTTATTAAATAACATTACCGAATCACTAAAACTTAAAGATGTTTTTCTCATTACAAGCATATAATAAAGGGAGGAAAAATCCTAAGAGTCTTTTTTTTCTCTCCTGTTGTATAAACACACACATCAAGTGTAAGTAGAATGTCTTTCAAACCAAAACAATAGGAAATCACTCTTGGCTCAAAAAACAGGTTTAGATGATGTTGATTTCTTCTTTAATCCTGCTAAAGCAAGTTTCTGCATGCTTTCTGGGGCCTCCACCTACAGAGCTGTTAGGACAACAGCCAAAACATATATTTAATTACGTAAGTAGTCAATGCTATCAGCCAGCTGTTGCCAGTACATAATACACTGACCTCTTTCACTTGCTCTCCTGCTTAAAATGGCAAAAACAAAGCAACTGTAATCATGAAATATGCAAAATACTGTTCTCCAAAAAGACTTTAAATAACTACAAAATGCAATTTTGCATTTTAAAATGACTTATGATCTGCTCCTTCTGTTCCTGATTTGCAAATTAAGTTACTAAGTGTCTAATGATTAACTATTCCTTCATTGTTTTTTTTTGTTGTTTTTGAAAAGTCGAAAAGGAAGTAGATTTTCAATCCCTAAATATACTTTCTCCCTTATTTTTAATCAAATTGCTCAAAGTTAGGGGATAAGTAACTTCAAACACATAATAGGAAACTGGCCAAACTCTTCTCTGAACATGCATAACCCTCACCCCTAACTCATCTCAATTTAGGAATCAACAAAGAGTTCTTCATTTATACTTCCAGCAAGCTTCTTCCTCCAATAAATACTATTACTATCCCCCAGACTAACCCAAAGTGGGGAGAAAGATCCTAGCAACAACAAAAAAATAGAACAAGCTGAACCAAGGCATAAGACATGAATACTATATGAGCTCACATACAGTAGAAGAGAAGTTCTACCCATGAACTTATTCACAGACATGTGGCCTTCATCAAATCCATTTTCAATGTGTGCAGAATAACTCTTTACAGGTGCTGTCCCAGGGACCACAGTTGTATCTCAGTAGAGTGGAGACAGCACGACTATTCTCAGATCTCACTGCTCAACTCCTCTTACAAGATCCTGCATCAAATTCATCTTTCCAACACTTGTATTTCTTCCTACTATTTTTTCATTTTTGGTGGAATGGCTGTTTTTTGTTTGTTTTGCTCAGTCACTGAAACTGGAAAATCTGACACTCAAATATAAGACAAGTATTGTTGAAGAGTTATGTTACTCTTGGAATTTATGGCATAATAAACATTACCAATGACTTGCTGGTGCACTGGCATTAGTAGAGTGATGTTAAACTCTTTTCCCAAAAAAAGGATCAGTTCAATCTAATCACACAAACACACTTTGAATAATTACTACTGGGTTTTTATCCACACTCTTCCTACCCTCTGCCTCAAGATGAGATGCTTCATTACTCAAAGGGCCAAAGTCCTCATTTAGGATACTGAGATGCAGGTTTCTTCATATTCTATAAGTAAAATATAAAAAGCAAAACAGTACAATTTCTTAAAAAAGGGGGACTTTTAAGACAATACAGGGACATTGGGGGACCATTCTTAGAAGAGTTGACAAGCAGTCTTGGTCTGTTAATATTATCTATTTCCCAGGGAAAGGAAAATCATTACACAGCAGAGTCAGAGGTCAAAGATTCCACACAAAAAAAGTATTTTCCTTAGGTCAATACCCTGACCTCAGGACTCAAAATCTAGAGGACAACCAAATAAGTAAACAGATAATAAAATGCAGTATACAATAGATGTTTGTATGGGATAAAGATATAGCACAGAACGGAGGGTGGTTAGCTCTATGGACTTTGGAGGTAAGGGATGGGGGTTAGAAGGGAGATGACCTCACAAACAATATTGCCCTTGAAACGAATTCTAAATGATGAAATCATCAGCCACGTAAGATTAAGGAGGTGGGTGGGTGCGCACATCTGCACACATGCCCACGTACACATGCATGTACTTGCAGAAAGGGGGGAGCACATTCCAGGAAAAAGGAAGAATAAATTCAAATATATCATGCATTCTGAAAATTAGTTAGAAGGGGGTAGAGTTCTATAGGAGAGTGGCAAGAAAAGAGGTCAGAGAGGTAGAAGGCAAGGGACAGGTAAGAAAAGACCTTGCTATACTAAAAAAATTATAACTTTATCCTGTAGCAAAGAAGAACCTTTAAAGGGTTTAGAGGGGAATGATATGCAGTTTGGAAAGCAGGGACTAAAACAGGAAAGAAGCTGGAAACAAACTAAAATTCTATTGTAGTATTTTTTTTTAAGGTTTATTTATTTATTTCTTTTTTTCTCTCCCCCCTCCCCCCCACCCCGGTTGTCTGTTCTCTGTGTCTTTGCTGCATCTTCTTTGTCCGCCTCTGTTGTTGTCAGGGGCACGGGAATCTGTGTTTCTTTTTGTTGCGTCATCTTGTTGTGTTAGTTCTCCATGTGTGCAGCACCATTCTTGGACAGGCTGAACTTGCTTTCGCGCTGGGCGGCTCTCCTTACGGGGCACACTCCTTGCATGTGGTGCTTCCCCACGCGGGGACACCCCTGCGTGGCATGGCACTCCTTGCGCGCATCTGCACCGCACATGGGCCAGCTCCATATGGGTCAAGGAGGCCGGGGGTTTGAACCGCGGACCTCCCATGTGGCAGATGGATGCCCTAACCACTGGGCCAAGTCTGCCGCCTCTATTGTAATATTAAGAACAAGAGATAAGGACTTATAATTAAGGCAGCAGCAAAAGGGATGTGGGGGAAAGATTAAATTCAAAGGATATATGTCTAGATCATGGCAATCTGATTAAACATGATAACACAGTGGTTTTCTGCAGGTTTTAGGAGGAACATGTATTACCACATGAGCAATAAATCACCAGTAACATTGAGCAAAGGAAGGGGGAGGCAAGAGAGAGGAGGAGGAAGAAAAAGGAATTTTGGAAAAAAAAAACCTTGACAATGGGAGGAAAACTCCCAGACCATTTAAGAGATGACTGTGACTGTGCAACCAAACAAGACAGGCAGTACAAGTGGAAACACTAGCTGGGGAAAAGACAAGGTAGACAATGAGGAAGTTTGACGTAATGATTTTAGATGTCAATGGTTCATCCAAATGGAGAAGATCAGGAAGCTGCTAGAAATACGAGTCAGATCTTGGAAGAAGAAATGAGGGTCAAGGACAGATTTGGCAGTAAATAGTATATAGACAGGAACTAAACAGAGGAAGTACATGAGATGGCAGGAGGAAATGCAAATTTATATTAAGCATAGTACTGTTTAGAGAAAAAAATATTTCATTAAACCATATCTGATCAATAACAGACATTAAGTCAAACAGTTCAATATTCTAAACTTCTAACTTTCCATACATATAAAGGTTAATTTTTTGGTGGGCTAGGATAGCTGAAACATTAGAATGTGACTGGTAAAAGCATAAAACAATTCATTATATCTGCTACTGACATTTTACATAACAACAACAAAAAAAATTGATATTGAACTAAAGCCAATTCATACAACCAGTAAAGCCAAATTAAAATATTTAAGTTTAAAGAAAAATCAGCAAGCTACAATACTAAAAAAAAAAAATTTAATTCAAATGATCTTGATTATGTAACATGTTTCTTCACAAAAGGGCTAAGTTGAAAAAGAAAAACTTATTTTTCCAATGCTGCTTTAGTTGGCCAAAGGGCTGCTGATGCAAAGTACCACAAATGGGTTAGCTTTTGAGTTAAAAGCTTACAGTTCCAAGGCCATGAAAAGTCCAACTTGAGGCACGATGAGAGATGCTTCCACACCAGTCAGCTATTGTTGATTCTGTTGTACAGCCACATGGCAAAGCAAGATGGCCACTGACCTGTGCCCAGGTCTCAGCCCTCCTCTCTGGGCTTACCATCACGAGCAATGAGGTAGAGGGCTCGTCTCTCTCCAGGCTGCCTCTAGTCTCAACTGCTCTACATCCTCCCAGAGTTCTGCTGCAAGCTATCAAACATATGGCTCATTTCTCCCTGGGCCTCAGCTCTTTGAGCCTCTAGGGGGTGGGGGGCAGCTGCTCTCCTTGCAGTCCAGCTGTGGGCCAAACTGGAGTCCTCTCTATCACATGGCAGGATCAATATGGCAGCTCCCTTTACATGTGTCTGTGTCTCCATGTATATCAGACCAAGCAAGAGGGCAGAGACCTCCATCCTCTGACGAGTCCCATCAAAAGTCCTAAAGCGATCTTATCCAGGAATCTAATCAAAGGACCTTCAACCGAATTTAATGGATGAGTTCAAACACATAACCTTACTCTTTTTGGGATTCATAAAAGAATTTCAAACTGTCACAAATGCCAGAAAAAGAAAGATAGCCTGATTACTATTGAATCTACTTAACAATGGAATCAGTAGTGTTTTGTCCTTTCTTTTAAACTGGATTATTGATATGGCCAGAACATTTCTGTTCTTAAGTCAGCTTCTCTGAAGGCAATTTATTTTACAAATTCAACTTAAAATAATACTCTGGAACCTTGGCCAACTTCATCTTATGAGGACCAAGAATTTAAAGGTGAAGCTACATAAAGCAAAGAATATCTTCATAATAGGAATAATTATGCAATACTTTATGTTGCTCAACAGAACTGTAAGGAACTTTCCTAAAGAGAAGAGATATACAAAGCAGGTATCCTCTCCCTCAAAATGCACACTTTTCTTCTTTGTCTATTTCTCCCTTTATTTTCTTTTTTTTTTTTTTTTTGTCCGCCTCTGTTGTTGTCAGTGGCATGGGAATCTCTGTTTCTTTTTGTTGTGTCATCTTGTTGTATCAGCTCTCCGTGTGTGCAGCACCATTCCTGGGCAGGTTGCACTTTCTTTCACGCTGGGCGGCTCTCCTTATGGGGCACACTCCTTGCACGTGGGGCTCCCCTAAGCGGGGGATACCCCTGTGTGGCACGGCACTCCTTGCGCACATTAGCACTGCACATGGACCAGCTCCACATGGGTCAAGGAGTCCCGGGGTTTGAACCACAGACCTCCCATGTGGTAGACGAATGCCCTAACCACTGGGCCAAGTCCGCCGCTGATTTCTCCCTTTATTTTCAAATGCCCTTTCAAGTAATTACACTCAGACATCTAAACCATCCCCTCAACATTTCAATTTATTTCTAAAGACATTTCTGTATGTTGGAAGAACTAGAGGCTGTGTCTATCCACTATCAATACTGCTATACTAGAGTGCCAATATGGGATAATAAAGTACAAGGTCAAACAGAGGTTGACAATGCATGATCAAAGCAAGCCAGCTATTCTTTCTGTCATTTATACAGAACACACAAGATGTGTTTATTTTCACCAGTCTATGAATGACCTCCTTTAGGTGGCAAAGGAAAGAGCCCATATTTCTATAAAACATTAACCAGAAGAGTTTTCTTATTTGATACTCTCATTAAGAACAAGTTTTATTTTTGTAAAACTTTTGATCTTTTTCCTTTAGTCAAGAACCCCTCAAGTTAAAGGCCATATTGGCTAAATCAACTTGGCGTCATGGATAAAACAAGGACAGGGCAAATAAATGCTGAAGAGAGAACAATATGCATCCGATAGGCTGCAAGTCACAAAACATGGGGCTCATGAGCGAGGCCCTCAAGGCAATAGCATTCAAGATTTCTAAGTACAAAAAGCAACCATTCCCCCCAGAAATGGTCTTAACTTGATCTTTGCTACTTCAAACTACTCACTTATCAATCTGAACATCAGTAATACAAACATGGAAGCCCTTAGTAATTTAGATCAACTAATAGAAACCAGTACAGAATGGAGGTTTATACTGAAGGCATGTGTTTTCATTTTGAGGTTCCTCTGGCTAGACTAAGAAAAGGGCAGCATTATTTAAAGAGAATGATTTACAATCAGCACTAATTTATAAAGTGAAGATTTCAAAGTACATTTAAGCCATTATTTCCTATGACCTAGGCTAAATTATACTCGCCACAATATTGTTTCCACAGTGTAGTAGCAAAACTAATACTTTCTACCACCACCATGACAAAAAATTCAACAAATTAGTCCAGGGCTGGTATGTCATGAATTCATAATCCATGGCTTTAAACTAAAGATCCTGTATCAACTCCATGGAAGGCAGTAAACCCTCAGAATTCTCTCTCTTTATGCTTTTGTTAAAACAAGGTGGTCTACTTACTGCCTGGTGGCTCAAGAGAGAGAAAATGAAGTGAAAAGTAATTAAAGACAGGCAACTATTAAATAGTAAGAATACACTGGCAGGGAAGCAAAAGCAGATGATCAGAGACAGTACAAACATGCAGGATTCAGTGGGAAAGCCCAGCAATCATTTTAGGTAGGGGCTCCAGATTAAAAGAGCCAGGTCCCAGCACCCCCATTGAAAATCTCTGAATTTAAGCATAAAGGAGGCAGGTCTGGGTGTTAGAGCATCTGTCAGACTCTCTTTGGGTTTAAACTTTGCTTAGGTATCAGGAAGAAAACGAAGTACATGCAGGAGAGAAAGCTGAGACAAAAGTATGGAACTAGAAGATGAGAGAAGACAAATACATAGCAAGAACTGATATAATAAAGTTTATGAACTACTCATCTTAATTTTTCTTTGTCAGGAAATGGTGATGACAAGGGGGAAAGCACCAAAATAAAGCAAACTGCTTGACAAAGGAAAGTAACCTATCACTGAAAGTCTTCCTCCGTATAAATATCCCTTGAACCTGATGTCATCTCCATGTCAACTGATACTCTGCGTTTTACAGAAGTATATTTATTCTGGAAACAATCAAATGCTAGTTTAAGTGTTACCTCAAGAATTATTTGTGATTATGAAAAGGTTTCAAGGCCATTAAAAATACTTAATCGCCTATTGTTTTTAAAGTTCCTTTTCAGACAGCAGAATAGTGCATTAAAGGAACCCTTGCTTGCTACCACTAGTGCCACAGGATTAAAATGACAAACCTTTGCTATTTACATTACTACCTAACAAATCATATAAACACCATATCACGACTTTGAACCACAGTCACAACACTGTTTATATATATTATAAACCCATTGACACAGACTATCTGTAAGTATTTAAATAAGCTTTTAGAAACACTCTAGAAGTATATCCATTGATTAGATTATAAAATTGATCATAACAAACCAATTCTCTGTGCTTGGTACTTAGGTAGTATCAGTAGCACTAAAATATCTCTGTATCTAGTTTATCTTTCCTATAGGGAAAAGCATGACAGACTTCTCACAAAATAAAAAAAACTTCTCTGAAAATGATCAGCAGCTAGTAAACAGCAGTCTCCGTTCTTGATTTAATTCTTCCTTCTCCTGCTGCTGAAACATGAATTTAACTCCCCTGTTCCACTATGCATCACCATCTACTGCCTCCCACCTTACATCAGGTGAGATCTCCTCTCTGCAGCTGTAATTTCTCAGTTGAAGATGCCATCCACATTCCTTTCTCACCTCTATGCAAATAATATAAAATTTGCAACCCTGGTGTTGAACTCTTTGATCCTTAGCTCAATTCTACAGCTGCGTACCAGACACCTTTACCGGGGAAACAGAGTAATAAAATAGTTACTGTGCAGACTCTAGTCAGATTGTCTAGATTAAAATCCCAGCTCCACCTTTTATTGAGCAGCCATAAAGAACTGGCTTACCTCATCTGTAAAACAAGAATAAAAAATGGAATTTAGAACTCACTGATAGACTATAAAAATTAAACTAAATAATATCTAATTCATGTAAAGCAATTATAACAGTACCTGATACCCAGAAGACACTAAATAAATGCCAAGTATATCTGCTGCTTCATTAAAAATATTTAGCTGTGACTTCAAAATAAACACATTCAAAATCAACACATCATCCCCTGAAACTGAACTCCTTTTCTGGAAATCTCTTATTTCTTTCTAGGGTCAGTCAAGCCAGAGAACTTGGAGTCATTTTCAACAATGCTGATCATGTAAAGAATTCTTCCTTCCCAAATCGACTCCTTCCTTCCAACTCTGAACACCTTCCCTTTAGATGAGGCCATCAGTACCTGGATTACAGCAACTCTGTCCTAACTGTTCCTAATCTGAACTCTTCCTCACTCCTAGCCATCTTTTAAAGTGATGCCAGAATTACTCTTCCAAGACCAAAGGAGCAAACTCAGTTACAAAATGAAAATTTATACAAATATATCATTTACAAAACTTACTGTGTAGGTAAGAGAAAAGACAAATTAAAAAAATAATAAAAATAAATGATACTGGAATAATTTGCCATCTAAATTGTTAGGAAAAGGTCTAAAAGATGCCCAGGAGGCATATGAAAAAAATTAAAATATGTATAACAACATTAAAGAAGACCTACACACATTCATGGATTGGAAAATGCAAAATTGATTCTTCCCAAATTTATCCAGGGATTCAATGCAATCACAATCAAAATCATAACAGTATTCCTTGTGGACCTTACAAACAAATCCTGAAATTTATATGGAAGGGAAAAGAGCCAAGAAGAACTAAGACACTCTTGAAGAAGTAAAAACGCTCTAGTATTAAGGAATATCTAGACTTATTAAAAATTTATACCAAGCCAGTGCTGGCATGAGTGCCCGTGTGGTGAGCCAATGCCCCAAATAAGTGAGTCACGCAGCAAGATGATGACACATCAAAAGAGACACAAGGGGAGAGTCAAGGTGAAGCACAGCAGAAAACAGGAACTAAGGCGGCACAATTGACAGGGAACCTCTCTCCATCAGCAGTCTCCAGGATCAAATCCCGATGAATCCTAGAGGAGAAAAATATGAGAAGACAAGATAATACAGATAGCAAAAATAGCAGGGCAGGAGGAGGGGAAGGGGGGTAAATAAATAAATCTTTAAAAATATATATATATATATGTATATAAATATATGTATATTTATATATATATATATATAAATATATGCTATGACTGTGTACAACAAGGACCAGAATAAGAAATACTCTGGGAAGCAGACTTGGCTCAATGGATAGAGTGTCTGTCTACCACATGGGAGGTCCAAGGTTCAAACCCAGGGCCTCCTTGACCCATGTGGAACTGGCCCACGCACAGTGCTGATGTGCACAAGGAGTGCCATGCCACGCAGGGGTGTCCCCCCACATAGGGGAGCCCCATGAGCCGCCCAGCGTGAAAGAAAGTCCAGCCTGCACAACAGTGGCACCACACACACGGAGAGCTACACAACAAGATGACACAACAAAAAAGAGACACAAGATTCCCGGTGCAGCTGACAAGAATAGAAGTGGACACAGAAGAACACACAGCGAATGGACACAGAGAACAGACAACTGGGGCAGGGTTAGGGGAGAGGGGAGAGAAATAAAAATAAATCTTTAAAAAAAAAAAAATACTTCAAGGGAACTAAAAAGAGAGCCCAGAGACAGACCCAAACAGTCACGAACACTCAACATATGTCAGAGCTGGTACCGAACAGGTAAAAGGAAAAAGATGGATTAAAATCATTAAAAATGATTGAAGTAATGAATACACAACTATGTGATTATACAGAATACCACTGATTGTACCCTTTGGATGGATTTATGCTTTACTAATATGTATCAATAAAATTTGTTAAAAAATGATATTTGGGAGGCAGACTTGGCCCAGTGGTTAAGGCGTCCGTCTACCACATGGGAGGTCCGCAGTTCAAATCCTGGGACTCCTTGACCAGTGTGGAGCTGGCCCATGCTCAGTGCTGATGTGCGCAAGGAGTGCCGTGCCACACAGGAGTGTCCCCACGTAGGGGAGCCCCACACACAAGGAGAGCGCCCTATAAGGAGAGCCGCCCAGCGGGAAAGAAAGTGCAGCCTGCCCAGGAATGGTGCCGCGCACACAGAGAGCTGACACAACAAGATGACGCAACAAAAAGAAACAGATTCCCGTGCCGCTGACAGTAACAGAAGCAGACAAAGAAGATGCAGCAAATAGACACAGAGAAGAGACAACCGGGCGGGGGGGGAGGGGACAGAAATAAATTTTAAAAAAAATATTTGAAGAATTACATATCTACATGGAAAAAAAAAAATTAGACCCCTTCCTTGTACTACACACAAAAAAATGACTCCAGTAGGGTTATAGACTTAAATGTAAAAGGTAAAACCATGAAACTTTTAGAATAAAATATAGAGTAATATTGTAACAACTTTAGGGTAAAGAAAGATTTCTTAAATAATAGAAGGAGAAGAGAACAAAAAAGAAAAGATTGAAAAAATTTTAAACAAGTTTCTCTTCCTCAAAAGATGGCATTAAATAATTGAAGGTGGGGATGGTAGCTCAACATTGTGATTTTGATTTAATTTCCACTTGTCTTAGTTTGCCATGGCTGCTATGTAACAAAGTACCACAGACAGGCTGGTTGGCTTAAACAACAGAAATTTATTATCTCTCATTTATGGAGGCTAGAAATCCAAAATCACGGTGCCAGCAGGATCACATCTTCTCTGAAGTCTATACTGCTCTGGAGACGGCTTATCAGCAATCCATAGTTCAATCTCTGCCACCGTCACGTAGCTCATCTGCCTCCTTCAGCCCCTGTTCACGTCTGTACAAATTTCCTCTGCTTATAAGGACTCCAGTCATATTGGATTAAGATCCACCCCATTTGGCCTCATCTTAATGATAGGGTCTTCAAAGATCCTATTTACAAATGCGTTCACATCCATTAGCCCAGGAGTTAGGACTTGAACATGTCTTTGTAGAAGGAATGATTCAATCTAAAACACCAATGAACAGTACACTTGAAAGTGGTTAAAACTGGAAATTCTGAGTTGCATATACATTACAATAAGTTTTTTTTAAAAAAGGATACCATTAAAGGAGTGAAAAGATAAGCAAAAAATTAGGAGAAGATATTTGCAACATGTACAAGGATTAGTATATAGAATACATATAATGTATTCCCATAAATAAATAAGAAAAAGACAAACAACCCAACAAGAGAATGTACAAAAGACTTCAAAAGTCATTTCACAAAAAGACCAAAACCCAGATGGCCAATAGACATATGAAAAAAGATGCCCTACCTAGTGGAAATGCAAATTAAATCAACAATGACGTACCACTGGCAAAAGTCTAGAAGTGTGATCATACTGAGTACTGGTAAGAATGGAGAACAACAAATACACATATCCATTACTAGTGGGAGTGAACACTGATACATCCACTTGGGAAAACTGTTTAGCATTATCTATGCATCTGTACATCTGTGACCCAGGAATACAATTCCCAGGCACATATCCTAGAACTCTGGCATGTGTGCAACAGAAAGCATGTTTAAAATATTCATAGCAGCACTGTTCATGAAAGCAAAAGACCAGAAAAACCTCAAAAATCTATCAATAGTAAATGAATAAATAAATTGTGACAAATTCATCTGATGAACAGTATAGTGGCCAGAGTTATTTTACATGTATCAACCTGGATAAATCTAAAAACAATGTTCAGGAATGAAGCAAATCTCAGAACAGCGCAAACAGTGTACATCCAATAAATAAAGTTCAAAAAGGGCAAAGCTAAACACCACTTTGTTTAGAGTTACATTTAAGAAATGACAAAATTATTAATAAAAGTAAGGGAGTGGTTCACAAAAGTCAGTGTAGAGAGAACTTACTGGGGGTTATGATTGAAAGATGGGCACTGGGGGATATCTAAGGTCCTGACAATTTTATATTTCTTATCCTGGGTGGTACATATATAGGTGTTTAATTAAACTGTACATGTTTTATAAACTTATGTAAGTATGATATATTTCAGGATAACATCAGTGGTAGAAAAGAATGAGTATGAGAGTGAAGGTAGGAAGTAGAAGTCTGGCTGGGAAGCAGAGAAGAAAAATAGGACAATAGCTATTTAAAAGAGGCACCTGGGGTAAATTAAACCTGAGTGTGTTTAAGTATCAATGAAAAAAAAAGGTGCCAATAGGATTGGTGGACTTGAGGACACAGGAGATTGAGGAAAAAATTTTTGGAATGAGGTTTCTAGAAGGAAGGTAGGGATAAGATTCAGAGCACATGTGAAAAAAAGAAACTTCTTCCACTTTAACTTGCAGAAACAAAGCAAGAAGGACTTATATGTCCATGTTGCCCCCAAAACACTGTTATTCCCATGAAGGTCAGGCATTATAGAACCTAGTACAATGCTAAGGGAAGAGAAAACTGCATTAGGCAGTTTCACAAAGTGCTAACTGGATTCCCTAAGGATAGTGCATAGTTAATATTTAGCAAACATTCAAATCAACTATTAGCTAATTTCACAAATACTTAAATCACCTATTTGAAAAAGTCACAGTAAAGTTTGATTATCAGATAATTCAAAACAGTATAACTTTAAAAGTTCAACTCGTACTTTTTATGACATACTAAGTATTTATGTTGACATTAGAAATCTTTTAAAGTTAATTTCCCAATTATTTTACTTTTCCCAATTAATTCTTACTTCACTCATAAAACATAGAAGAAAAAATCCAACAACCTCTACTTACTTAATTGAGTTCCTAAAGTGGTCTTCAGCTGGGTTTTTTACAGTACAACTATTCAGGAGCCATAAATCTGCATCTGATGCATTGTCTATTTTTAAAAAGGAATACAAAAAGAAAAGTGAGTATCACATTAAATCATTCAAAAATACCCAAGTGCTTACTCTGATGGGAATGTGACTTATATAACTGCCAGGGGGAACAGGAGGAGGCAGGAGATAAAGCCGAGTAAACTGCAGTTAGAAGTCAGTAGGTGACTATTATAACATGGAAAGCATGCATGAGAAATATAAATAAAAACTGCAGCCTGTGCTATATTTTTTCATTAAAAATGGAACGTTAAGAAGTGTTAACTCTTTTATTTTCAATACTTCGAAGGACTACTGAATAACTTCCAAATACCAAATTGAAACTGGAATAGCCTAATCTCACCCCTGAATATGAAATTAATTGGCCCCCTTTGGACCATGTGTTTCTATGTTTCCGGCATAGGTGTTATCATATGTTGAATATTCCTCAGTTTGGGAAGTTATTAAAATATAACTTGTCTGCTTTGAAAATGTTAATGATTTACCACAAAGTGAGCCTTTTGTTCCTCTCATAAATATGATTACAAATCATTATATCCTATGATAAATTCAAGCCCATCATATTTATTAAAATGAATTTATAAATGCCTAAATGTGCTTGATGCTGTATTAACTGCTTTTAGATATTTCAGTTGCCTAAAAAAACCTTATACATCAAAACAGGACTACTACAATGAAAATAAAACCAAAATTGAAACCTTAGCACCTTCAACAGCATTTCAATAAGAACACAAGCTAAGATCAAATGGCACAAAGAATTAAGACAACACAGATTTCTGTGTATAAACACTCTACCTGAGAAGGGAGCTTCAAATAAGAGAGTTGGGAAAGAGGGATGGTCAGAGATTCTGGTTGTCTGGCAAAAACTTTCTCCTCCAATATTTTGTTATAAAAATGGTAAAAGCTTTCTATAAAGAGGCAGGATAAAAAAGTTCATGGAACAATAAAAGCAAGGTAGGCCCCATATTACCATGTATCAGCTGAATACTACAATCCCTCTTTACTTAGCTTGCTGCTTTCATTCCTCTCCCCATCCATACTTCCATTATCTATTTTCCCCTCAATGGGAGCCAAAGTGGACTTTCATAAAACGTAAAATCTAATTATGTCATTTCTATGATCAAACTCAGAAAAGATAAGTTATCACCTAAACACCTCTTAGCTCCTTCCAAATTATTCCCTACAGTGCCACCTGAAAGACAGACAGACAGATAGATTTTAATATCAATCTGATCATAGCGCTCTGCTTTCATCTCTCAGTGATTTCCATTTGGAATTCAAGGTCTACTCAGATTGAGCCATCTACCTCCCCACTGTCAATATTCTTTTCTCCCTATATTCACCTGTCCCTCCAGCCACACCAAACCACTTGGAATTCCTAATGTTTCCATCTGCCAAGAATATCTTTATTTTCTTGAATAACAACTGATATTCCTTCACCCTCTTATCCACCTGGCTCACTGCTACTCAGCCATTCAGTTTCAGCTTGAGGCTTGGTTAGATGCTTCTTCCCTGCACTCCCAAAATAATCTGTACATACAACTATTCTTCCATTTTACAATTCTGTATTAAAAATTTGGAAGCGGATGTGGCTCAATAGATAGAGCGTCTGCCTACCATACAGGAGGTCCAAGGATTCGATACCCAGGGCCTCCTGGCTCATGTGGTGAGCTGGCCCACACACAGTGCTGCTGCGCACAAGGAGTGCCGGCCCACACAGGGATGCCCGCATAAGGGTACCCGCCACGCAAGAAGTGGTCCCTGAGCAAGGAGAGCCGCCCTGCGCGAAACTGCAGCCCGCTCAGGAGTGGGGCTGCACACATGGAGAGCTGACACAGCAAGGTGATGCAACAAAAAGAAACACAGATCCCCAGTGCCACCTGATGAGAATACAAGCAGACACAGAAGAACACATAGCAAATGGACAGAGAGAGCAAATAACGGGGTGGGGGGGATATAAAAATAAATCTTAAAAAATAATAATTCATTCTTTCCTGCCTGTCTTTATTAACAGATTAAGAGATACTGAAGACAAATTTTTATCTGCTGTTCTCTGAAAGTCCAGAGCCTAACACAGTCAAGGGCACATAGAAGATGTTCAAATAGCCATGGAACATTGAACAGTATGCAAGGAGCATTTAACAAGAGAGAAGGAAGATAAAGGGAAAATAAGTGTACCTTATGCATTTAGTACTTCTACCTAACTCCCGCAATTGTGAAGGCCATACTGATTTTTTTAAACAAGCTCTCCAAGAAAGCCACTGGTTAATTTAGCAAATATTTAGGGTTGGGAGTTTATCTTATTCATAGCTATTAATATATTTCCTTTATTTATAGCAGTACCTGCTACATGGTAGGTACTCAGAAATAAGGTTCTAAATGAACGAATTTTGAAAGACTAAACAATATTATGAACAAATGATTATGCAGAGAAGAAAAAATTGTAGATGTCTGTTATCTAATAATAATCCTGAATTTTCTCAGGGTTGGAATATACTAACTTTCAAAATAAAGTGAATACTATACTTGGTGATCCAGTAATTGCAATCAAGAAGAATTCTGTACATACATCATAATATCCACAAAATTACATAACCTCATTATAACACTTCCTGCCAAAAAAAAACAGATGTCCCTTCTCCAATGAACAAAGATATTTCTTATTCAATATTTTCTGAACTCTATTTTGTGTAAATTCATCTTCTTTAATATTATCAAAAGATAATTCTACTTACAGGCATAAGTCAGTCAAGAACCAAGATAATGAGGACTTACTATGTACTAGGCTCAGCTCTAGGTACTGGGGTATGGCTGTGGAAAGTCTCTATCCTCAAGGAATTTAGAGTCTAGATGAGGAAGTGTGATTAAAAAGAGAGAGAGGGAGGGAGGCAGATGTGGCTCAACTGATTGGGCTCCTGTGTGCCCTATGGGGGGCCCTGGGTTCACTTCCCAGGGCCTCTTTGTGAAGGATGGCCTGCATCCACAGAGAGTTGGCGCAGCAAGATGGTGCAACAGGGGGAGACAGGCAGACACAGAGGAATGCGCAGCAAGCGGACACAGGGAGCAAACAGCGAGCAGGCAGCAAGGGGGGGGATAAATAAATAAAATAAATCTTTAAAAAAAAAAAGAGAGCAAGCGAGAGAAACAAGCAAGATCATTTCAGGTAGTGGTCAATGATAAGAGATGGTAGTCTGGAGAATACTACGGAACTGCTCCATCCAGGATGGTCAAAACCATACTACTCCCTGAGACATTAGAATCTGAGATGAGACTTAAATGATGGGGAAGGAACCTGTCATGCAAAGATCAGCAAAAGAGCACTCTGAGAAGATACCAGAGTACAAAGACCATGAAACCGGGCCATGCTTGTCATGTTCTTGTAACAACAGACAGGAGACCAATATGATTGGACACAATGAAAGAGAGGGAAGGCATGGAGAGAAAAGGTCAGAAAGACAGACAGGAACCAGATTATGTTTGTCAAATTAACAAATCTGAATTTTATTCTCAGTGTGACAGGAAGTCACAACTGGGTCTCACACATGAGCTAATTTCTACTTCAGAAAGCTCCATCTGGGGAAGCGGACTTGGCCCAGCAGTTAGGGCGTCCGTCTACCACATGGGAGGTCCGCGGTTCAAACCCTGGGCCTCCTTGACCCATGTGCAGCTGGCTCATGGGCAGTGCTGATGTGTGCAAGGAGTGCCCGGCAAGGAGTGCGCCCCGAAGGAGAGCCGCCCAGTGCGAAAGAAAGTGCAGCCTGCCTAAGAATGGCACCGTCCACACAGAGAGCTGACACAACAAGATGAAGCAACAAAAAAGAAACACGGATTCCCGTGCTGCTGACAACAACAGAAGCGGACAAAGACGATGCAGCAAATAGACACAGAGAACAGACAACCAGGGAGGGGGGATGGGAGGGAAGGGGAGAGAAATAAATAAATAAAATAAATCTTTAAAGAAAAAAAGAAAGCTCCATCTGGAATCTGTGTGAAGAAAAGACTATGGGGTAACAGTAAAGGGAGGAGGAAAAAAGTAGAGGCAAGAACATCAGTTAGAAGCTGATGCACTGGTCTAAAGATTAAGTGAAGTTTTTGATTACATAAATGTTACATAAAAAATACAAGGGATTCCCATATGCCTCATTCCCTAGCCCCTCCACTTTCCCACATCAACATCCCTCATTAATGTCATACATGAGTTACAACTGATGAACACATATTAGGGCACTGCTACTAACCATTAATTACAATTTACATTATATTTTACACTCTGTCCCACTCAATTTTGTAGGTTATAACAAAATGTACAATGGCCTATATCCATCACTGCAACATCATGCAGGACAAATCCAATGTTCCAATCCAATGTTCCCAAAATGCCCCCATTTTACTCCTATTCCTCTCTCTCTCATCCCTCAGAATCTGCTGGCCACAGCCTTTGTATCAGTGACAAAAGTTCTTCCATTGCTAGAATAATAAAAAGTTCATTCCCCAATCTTGGGGATTTGGGATAGTGATGCCCACTTTGCTTCTGAGAGGGAACTTAGATCCCATGGAGCAGATGGATGGTACTAGCTAGCTTGCAGTTGTAGACACTCTCTAAAGCTTCTTTAAAAATAAAAAAGGGAAGTAGATGTGGCTCAAGCAATTAGGCTCCTGCCTACCACATGGGAGGTCCTGGGTTCAGTATCCCATGCCTCCTGCAGAAGGCAAGTTGGCACAATGGGCAGGCGTGGCAAGCTGACACAACAAGATGATGCAATAAAAAGATAAAGAGGAAAGACAATGAGAGACACAACAAACCAGGGAGCTGAGGTGGCTCAAGCAGTTGAGCACCTCTCTCACACATGGGAGGTCTCAGGTTCAGTTCACATTGCCTCCTAAAGAAAATATGAGCAGACACAGAAAGCACACAGCAAAATGGACACAGAGAGCCGACAACAACCTCAAACAATGAGAGGAAATGGAATCAATTTTTTAAAAATTAAAAATCTAAAAAAATCCTCCACAAAATTTTTAAAAAATAAATAAAAATAATTTAAAATAATAATAGGGTGGGTTGGTGGGAAAATATACCAAATATAAGATATGGACTATAATTAGTAGTAAGATTTTGACAATATTCTTTCATAATTTATAAAAAATGTCTCACTACAATGCAAGCTGTTGGTACTGGGGTGATGTAATGGGACCCATGTATGTTGTCATGAATGTTTGCCTTGTAAGTTCACAACTTTTACTATACACTTACTGTTTATATATATTCATGTATGAATGACATACTTCAATAAAATTTTTTAAAAAGAAAAAAAAATACTAAGTGAAAGACAACTGTAACCTGGGCTGGATTTATAGCAAAAGCAAGACTGAGAAATGAATTGAGGGCATATTTTAGAGGTAAAGCCAAGAGAACTCACTGGAAGATTAGATATGAGACATGCAAGAAACAATCAGATAAGATTCCTAAGTAGGGAAACGGACTTTGGCCCAGTGGTTAGGGCGTCCGTCTACCACATGGGAGGTCCGCGGTTCAAACCCCGGGCCTCCTTGACCCGTGTGGAGCTGGCCATGCGCAGTGCTGATGCGCGCAAGGAGTGCCGTGCCACGCAAGGGTGTCCCCCGCGTGCGGGAGCCCCACGCGCAAAGGAGTGCGCCCGTGAGGAAAGCCGCCCAGCGTGAAAAGAAAGTGCAGCCTGCCCAGGAATGGCACCGCCCACACTTCCTGTGCCGCTGACGACAACAGAAGCGGACAAAGAAACAAGACGCAGCCAATAGACACCAAGAACAGACAACCAGGGGAGGGGGGGAAATTAAATAAATAAATAAATCTTTTAAAAAAAAAAAAAAAAAAAAAAAAAAGATTCCTAAGTAAATCGAAAAGATTCAGGCCTAAGCATCAGTTGTTTTGGCTCTGGTCACGTCATATTTGAGACTCCTATTAAATATCCAATTGGAAATACCAGTCGGCATGGGGATATATGGAACTAGAGCTCAGGGGAGACCTTCAGACTGGAGTCATAAATGGAAGATTCAATACCTCATGGAATACACGTGATGTTACAGAAATAGAGGAGCTCACTGAAGGAGAAAGTATAGAACTATAGAGAGAGAGAAGTAGAAACAGAACACGGGGTCATTCAAAGGACTGAAAGAAGATAAGATGAGAAAGGGACATAAAAAGGAGTAGCCAGTAAGACAGGTGGAAAACACTGAGGAACGTAGTGTCACACAAGTCCAGAGAAGTATTTTAAAAAGAGGAAGAAATAAATTATGTCAAATGCCAAGTTCAAAAAAGATATCTGCATAAATGTGAATACTGTTTAAAATGCATAGGATGGTCCTTTATAGTTTTTTATTTTCCTCTCAGTTTAGAATATTTGCTCTCTCTGTACCAACCCTCAATCACTCAGCAAAGGTTCTTTGTACTAAGTAACAGAGAAACTCACAAAATAAGAGTGAGGAGAAAAACTCTGTATGGCTATCTGTCAAAAGAGCAGGGGGTCTTAACCAGAGGTCTGCGGAAAGATTTCAGGGGGTCCATGAGCTTGAATTGAAAATTCAAAACATTATTCTTGTGGGGACATGTTGGTGCAAGTGTGATATATTAATTAAATAATACACAGTATTTTGATGTAGCATGTTCTGAGTGCAGTGGATAACTACTTGCATAAGGTTGGTAAGGATAGTGGAGATGGTTTTATGATGCTGTGGGAAAATTCAAATTTCTAAATGTTGGCCGAAAATGCCCCTCTGAACAGATGTTGAACTGTGTTAGGTTATTAGGTATTGAAATTATGGGAAAGGTGAAAAAGGTAATTTTGGATAATCCTAAAATTAAAAGACATGCTGATACTGAGTGTCATAAAACTATCTGCTTCTACATTCTAAGAAGGGGTTTGTGGTTTTTACCTGACAGGCAAAGGTGTCCATAATATAAAAAAGGTTAAGAACCCCTACAATAGAGAATGCTGATTCCACCCATTTTTTCCCCTTATACCTCCATTCTAAGATACCATCAACAATAAGACACACAATGAACTTTGTAACACCTTTTCAAGTGCGGTGGATTCCATTACCTATTGTTAAATTCCTCTCCACAAGAAGTTTGCCACTTCGCACCGCCATGAACAATGCATCAGTGCCTGTTTATCCACATCCTCACCAGTGTGCTATCAAACATTTGGACTTTTGCCAGCATGATGAGAAAGAAGACCTGAGTGGGGTTTTAACATGCATTTCCCTTATTTTGAATGAGCTGAGCATTTCTTCATATAGCTAAGGGCCATTTGCATTTTTGTTTCTCTCTTCATATAACTTGCCCATTTTTCTGTCAGGCTAATGGTCTTTCTCATCTTAAGTTGTAATTTATATACACACAGGATATATTTTTTTTAAGATTTATTTATTTATTTATTTCTCTCCCCTTTACTCCTCACCCCGGTTGTCTGTTCTCTGTGTCTATTTGCTGCGTCGTCTTCTTTGTCCACTTGTGTTGTTGTCAGCGGCACAGAAATCTATGTTTCTTTTTGTTGTGTCATCTTGTTGTGTCAGCTCTCCGTGTGTGCAGAGCCATTCCTGGGCAGGCTGCATTTCCTTTCACAGTGGGCGGCTCTCCTTATGAGACACACTCCTTGCGCGTGGGGCTCCCCTACGCAGGGTACACTCCTACGTGGCACAGCACTCCTTGCACACAGGAGCACTGCACATGGGCCAGCTCCACGTGGGTCAAGTGGAGATGGATGCCCTATCCATTGGGCCAAGTCTGCTTCCCCCAATATAGTATTTATACACCTTTCATTTTCTTTTTTTTTAAAACTTATGCAAGTTTAATCCTGAGAAGGAACACATTAATATTTTATTTATATCCATCTGTATTGTTTGAAGTTTTAAAAGCATGTATTGTTTTTTTTAATTCAGAAAACTAATCAAGCTGTTTTTCTTTTTAAGTTTTGTTTTCCATAGAGTTTAGAATTTATTGCTTTCTTTCATATGAAGGTGAGAACATAAACTATTTTCCTGCTGTGGTTCATCAAGAATATAGTGATGTGATATACATTTTCTAAGGGACTTCCTTCCCCATTGCTAAAACCTTTTGTATTCACCAGATGAAGAAAATAATGATCATTGACAACTACTCACTTTGAGAATGAGGATAAACAAACTATTATTTGTTTCAACCAAAACACATGAGCTTTCCAAAACTATTCCTTTATATATACATGATAAGTTGTTTTATAATCAAAAGGAATAAAAATTTGATGAGTAATAATGATAATAGCTAACACGATTAAATATATATTTTGTGTCTAGCAAGGAACCAAGCACACCACATTACTGTTTCATGGTTTTTATTCCAATTTTACAGGAGGAATGTAAGACTTAGATAGGGAAAGTAACTTGCCTAAAATCACACAGTTAGAGGCTGCAGGGATTAGAAATCCAGACAAACTGACTCCAAAGCACATGAATTTAAGGAAATTAAAATCTCATTGGCGGCTCTTTGCCTCTTGATCAAAAATAATGCAGACAATATCTAAAGCAAAATCAAAAAGTACCCCACGGCCTTGAGGTTGCCTCATGATATTTCTAAGAGAACTAATAACCAGGCTTCAAAAGCAGCTGTTTTGCTATTTCCAAGATCTTAAATATCTGAGCTCTTGCCCTTCAATGACAGTGGCAGCCATGGAAATGGAGAGAGAATTAATAATAAATGCAGGATTACTGCTCCAAAGCTGCACTGTCTCGCTCAACAATCACACTTCCTTCACCCTGCAGGTTTCTCCATAATGGTGGCATTAGAGAAGAGGTGGCACGGTTTACGGATACTACTGAGAACAAAATATTTATCTTACACAATTATTCCACTTCAATATCAACCAGAGAAACAGCATCAAAAAATAGAGGAACTCGGTGTTAATAATAGGGAGGTATATGGAAAAAATATACCAATTGTAAGCTAAGGACCATAGCTAGTAGGATTATTTGGATGACATTTTTTCATAATCTACAACAAATGTTCCACAACAATGTAAGGTGTTGGTGGAAGGGTGAGGTATAGGAATTCTGCACTTTATGTATGATTGTTTTGTAAGCTCAAAACTTCTCTAATAATATATATATATATGAAAAAAAGAGGAGTCTATTCATAGATTTAAATAAGGAACGTTAAGTAGACAGACAGAAATAGAAATTCACTAAAACCAAAACAATGAAGGAAGGAAGTTTAACTGCTTTGGACCTAACAGCATTTTTTGAGACTTTCTCTACCACAGAACCCTGGAAGACAAACCTAGTCCAAACAGTTTAAATACTCATTATGCTTACTCATACCCTGGGAGTTTACTTACATAATACAAATCACTGTGTGCCTCATTAAAACATAAGAGAATAGAGTATGCTTTAAAAGAGAATTTGAAAGTATCTTTAAGTTGTATCCTGAAAAATAATTTCTCAAAACCAATAAAAGGTAAAATAAAATTTGTCAATGGATTAGTTTTTATCTTCTACATTTCTTTTATTCAACTTTCTATAGACCATATAATGCCCAGCACAGACTAACCACATTTTTAAAATCTGTTTTCTATAGCAATTTAAGTGATCCATGAGGAAGCACTCTTCCTTCAGCTAGGGCTGGAGGGAGCAGGAGGAAGGAGAGGAAGGGCACAAGGTTGAGGGGCAGCAGGGACAAAGGATACAGGAGGAAAGAGAAAGAACTGACAGACAAAAAAGTAAGAGTCCCCAGTATGAAATACTGAGAGCAGTAACTGTCCCTCACCTGTGCAGTGCTGGGGATTACATGGTATGCTTTTGAGGAAGGAGAACATAGCAGCTCCTTGGGAAAAGCACTTACTCTTGGAGATTACTCACATAATGAGTTTATTCTTTTAAAATAGTCCTGCTGATTCCCTCACAGAAATAAGATGAGGAAACCAAGGGTCAGCTTGAACCCTTGTTTGACTTGGTTATTGTTTACTTGAAGGATAAAGAAAATTTTTTTTTCTTTTGAATGAGAAATAATAGCTGGCAAAGCTATTAACAATAATTGTTGAAAATTAATTATAAGTGTACTGGGTCATAATCAAAATTAAAGTGCAGGGCAGATCTTTTACTTACCATGCAGAAAAGAATCATTGCTAATAATCCCCTTTCCTCATTCCAAATTCAACTGTTCTGTTGATCCTGACATCTAATCACTTCATTAATTATTGCATCTTAAAAATCCCTAATAGAATATCTATTTCTACAGGTTTAAAAGGTTTTATAAATTGAGGGCCAACGTAGACACCAAATGGACTTCAAAGGGCACTTCACGATCTGGCCACCACTCATCTATCCAAAGCCACTGTCCACCACACCATGGCCCTGCTGCACTCAGCTTTCAGGTCATCAGGCCTAATAAATAAACTCAAAGACTGAGAAGACTAAAATCCAATGGAAAAAGAAACAGCAAATACATACTTCAAGTCCACAAAAAGGGAAACATACATGGCTCTTAAATGTATGAAAAGATGTTCAATCTCATCCTTAATAAGAGAAATGAAAATGAAAACTGCCCTGACATATCATTTTACACTTACCAGATTGTCAAAAACTCCAAGAGTATGATAACACACTATGTTGATGGAACTGAGAGGAAACAGGCACTAACTATCATGCATTGCTGGTGGGAAGTAAACTGGATCACTACCTATGGAGGCAATTTGACAATATCTACCAAAATGAAAAATGCATCCTCTGAAGTAGAAGCTTCGCTTCTAACAATTTAGCCTACTGAAAACAAACTCGCCAGTGTACAAAATGATGTACATACATGGTTATTCAGTGTACTATTAGTTGCAATGGTTAAATACATTTTAGTACACCGATAATTGAAACTCCTATAAAACTGCTAGCAAAAGGAATGACTAAACTCTAAATGCTAAATGCTAATATAGAAAGATATCCAGGATTTATTCCTCAGGAACAAGACCAGTATGCTACCAGAGGTAGAAAGGGAGGGCAAAATCCAGAACATACCATCGCATTTGCTTTTATTAGCATAAAATAACTTTTGATTGTATACCAGAATCTATTAGGAATTACTATTTGCCAGAAATGGAAACAGAGTTGATGGGGGACAATATAAGTAGAAGACCTGTACTTACACAAGTTTTATTTTTAAATTTTTTACTCTATTCAAAAATTTTGATACATTTTTAAAACAAAAAAGCTATTATAATTTTTTTAAATAAGAATTTAAAATTTAAAAACTGCCAAAAGATGGAAACAATCCAAGTGTCCACCAACGGACAAATGGATAAACAAAATGCAATACACACCTACAACAGAATATTATTCTATCAGAAAAAGGGGTAAAGTTCTGATACATGCTACAGGATCAACCTTAAGACATATTGAGTGAAATAAGCAAGATTCAAATGGACACTGTATGTTCTCACTGAGAAGAAATAATTAGAATAGACAAATTCAAAGGGACAGTAGATTACAGATTACCAGAGGCCAGAGGAGAGGAGGAATAGGGAGTCAATGCTTAATCTGTACAGAGTTTCTGTTTGGGATGACAGAAAGTTTTGGTGAGGATAATGAGAACGGTAGCACAAGACTGTGAAGGTAAGCAATGCCACTGAATAAATGTTTTGAGGTGGTTAAAATGAGAAGTTTTGTGTTGTATATATTTTACCACCAAAAAAAAAATTATGAGTAGTAACATTTAGATGTTGGAAATCATCTTCTAGATTTGAGGCTTCCTAGATTCTAGAGGCTTCTGGCACTAGTCTGGACCTGGCAGGGCAGATCTTCTTCCCCAAGCTGACCCCTGCCATCTGGACGTCCTTACCAGTCACTGGAGCCATGCTCTGTATGACTGGCTCCCCTCAAAGGGCTTGCTCTGCGGGGAGCTGGCTTGAGCCCCAAGGACCTTCTTCATGCAATTACTCAGCAGAGGCTCAGGCGCCTGGCAAGCTGAGCTGAAGAAAGCCATTTCAATAATCCAGAAGTGAGGGAATACGAGCCAGGGTTAGGCTGCTAATAAAGGGAAAACGAAGCCTCAAGTGGGAAAGAGACTTTTTGATGGAATAAGAGAACTTAGTAACTGGTGCAGGGGCTCTTAGCCTTTTCTGTTCCACAGATCCTTTTGCCAGTCAGATGAAAACCATGACCCCTTACTAAATCCACACTATACTATGCATTATTTAATAACTATATCACACCTGCACCAACTCGTCCCCACAAGAACAATGTTTGTTTTAATTTCAATTCAAGCTCACCGTACCCTTGTTAAGAACCCCTGGGCTAGAGATAGGGGAGAGTAGAGGGAGGAGAAAAAGGTTTCCAACTTAGGAGACGCTACAAGCAGTGACTTCAGGAGCATCAACATAAGCTCTAGGGAGAAGTGTTTAATGTCAGCATCAGGCACATTCCTTCAAGCTACCTACCCAGGGATGGAGTCAAGCAGCACTGTGCCACAAGCACCTGAAGTGCATGAAGGTTCTCCCAGGAGGCCAGTGAGGCTCATGTCCCCAAAGAGGACAGACAGCAGGCACCAGGGTGGGGTGGACTATTGTACGCCAGGGGGTAAAAATCAGCAAGAAGGTAGGAATGTGTCACAGGACTTCAAAGGAGGAGTGCTTGCGTGGGTGAGTTATGGTGACAGAACAATGGACTTAAAGTGGTGGTGAAAAGCAACAACTATGCTGACCTCTTTCCTGCCTTATGAATCAGAGGGAATTTGCCTAGAAGTCACAAGGGCAATTAAACGTTTGACTCAATGTCCCATAAATCTCAATTTTAACTATGCAGTAAAATTAGAAAGAAATAACCACATTTGCATAGCATTTTACTGCTTGCAAAGCATTTTCACATACATTATCTCATCTGAGCTCCCCAATAGCTCTATGAACTAAGTATAACCCGCATGTTTTGGATGAGGAAACAAGGATCGAGAGAGGTGTTGTGACTTGCAAGGTCATAAGCTAGAAAGGAGGAGGCAGAAGCAGAATTCATCTTTGACTCGAAGTGCTGATTGGAAGCACTGTGTCCATCTGAAGTCAGGTGCTACCGTACACCCTTCTGTTCCATGAGATGTCTTCACTCCTCATGTATAGGGAGTAGTTCTTCCTTTACACCTAAACCAACCAGACTCTGCACATTTATTTATGGAATAGAGTCACCTGTTTTCTCTAAGGAAACTGACTCTTACATTTAGAATGTAACTCTAACTGCCTCTCATGAAGAGACTGATGAGAGAGGAGGACAAGGTGAGAAAGCGAAGACCAGGAGGCTGATGTAAGAATACAGCAACTACAGGAGACTCGAGTTCCCTTACCATCCCCACCCTTCCATACTGAGTCAGTGCAAAGCCACGATTGGGGCTCACAGAGAAGCAAGTGGGGAAGTGGGTGTCGGGGCACAGGTGGGATGGGAGGGGAACTCGGCACGGGGTTCTCAGGGAGGGTGCCTCAAAGGAGAGCATCTGGCACAGCATGCAGGAGTCTGAGCACAGCAAGAATAGCCAAGGCAGGCACCCAGCAGAGTATTGGAGCCCAGGCCGTGAAGGGCAGCCAAACACAGGTGTCAGGGCGGGAAGGCAATGAAACAGGCATGAGGGGGCAGACTGGCCCAGGTGTCAAAACCCAAGGGCAGTCAAGAGCAAGTGGTGGCAGCAGCTCCAGGCCTGCTGCCAGAGCGGCAGGAAGGCGAGAGCGGCGAAGGGGCAGGAAGCGGCCGGGGCTATTTAAGGAGTGTAGCCCCAGGTTGCTGCAACCCAGGAGGGGGGAGGAGGGCACCTCTCAAGAGAGCAGCAAGGTGAGGGAATCGGGGAGGAGCAAACGTGTAAGGAGCAACAGCAAATTTACCCACCACTCCAGACTCCTACCCCTACAATACATATATACGGTACCAGGGACACCAACCTAATCTACCAAGCAAAGTCAACATCCCCACTAAGGGAACTAATCGACATTGTCAAAGTGCCTCCTGATAAGATGCAATGAGCACACAGCATCATTTTTGTGACATTCCTGCCAAAGGTGCAAAACTTTATTCAAGGAAGCACCAGAGAAACTCCAATCAAGGGCTATCTTTCAGATAACTGGCTAACTCTTCAAAAATGCCACAGATCTAAAAAGGCAAGGAAAGACTGAGGAACTGTTAGGGAGTAAAGAGAGTCTTAAAGAGACAAGACAATTAAATGCAAACCTGACTCCAAGTTGGATCCTTTTGCTATAAAGGACATTATGGGCATAGCATGAATGGGCTCTGAGGAATAGGTGGGGTGATGCCTCAATGTTAATTCCCTGGTTTTTGGTAGCTGCGTTGTGGTTTTGCAGAAGAATGAGTTTGTAGGAAATAAACACTAAAGTATTCAGGTCAGCAACTTACTCTCAAATGGTTCCAAAAGTAACAATTTTTGTACTGTTCTTGCAACTTTTCTGTAAATTTCTTTCCATTTTTTACTTTTATTTTTGAAATAAAGAGGAGATTGGAGAGGCAGACTGCTCTGTAACATAAGAATATATAGCTATTGCAACTAAAGTGCAAGATAAAAGAAGGCACTATAAAACATGGAATGTGACTCTCTATCCCATAGAGGTATTTCTTTTCCATGCTAGTAAAAGAGGGCTTATTTTATGAGGAAAATTTCAGTTACAGGACCAAGAAAGCTTTGTTTTGTATATATGTTTAATATATATGGAACATTGTTTGGGAAGCCTAAAGAAAAAGAAAAATTTCCACATGTAATTATATTCACAAATCTCTCGATATAAATATAGAGATATGTAAGCTTGATTCATAGCTGGGCAGTGTCCTTTGGGTTCTTAAGAATTGTATGTATGGGGAAACGGACTTTGGTTAGGGCGTCCGTCTACCATATGGGAGGTCCGCGGTTCAAACCCCGGGCCTCCTTGACCTGTGTGGAGCTGGCCATGCGCAGCGCTGATGCGCGCAAAGAGTGCCGTGCCTCGCAAGGGTGTCCCCCGCGTGGGGGAGCCCCACGCGCAAGGAGTGCGCCTGTGAGAAAAGTCGCCCAGCGTGAAAAGAAAGAGCAGCCTGCCCAGGAATGGCGCCGCCCACACTTCCCATGCCGCTGACGACAACAGAAGCGGACAAAGAAACAAGACGCAGCAAAATAGACACCAAGAACAGACAACTAGGGGAGGGGGGGGGGTGGGAATTAAATAAATAAATAAATCTTTAAAAAAAAAAAAAAGAATTGTATGTATGAGCAACATTCAGATTTTATTATTCTACTATTCATATATTACCCTACTTCCAACTAAAAAAAAAAATCTATAAAGTATCCAACATCTATTCATGATAAAAAACACTCACAAAACTAGGAATAGAAGCAATTTACCTGAAACTCATAAAGAATGTGTACCAAAAAATAAACAAAACCACTATAGCTCACATGGCACCTACCAATGAAAGGCTAAATGCATTACCCTAAGGTTAGGATCAAGGCAAGGATATGTGCTCTTAGTCAACATAGTGCTGGAAGTTCTAGCCAGCACAATAAGGTAAGAAAGGAAATAAAAGGCATACTGATCAAAAGGGAAGAAATAAAACTGTCTCTATTTGCAGATGACACGATTGTCTGCATAGAAAACCCTAAGGAATTAAAAAAAAAAAAAAAAAACTAATAAGTGAATGCACTAAGATAGCAGAATATAAGATCAACAAAGAAAATCAGGGAAGCAGATGTGGCTCAAGCGAATGAGCTCCCACCTACCACATAGGAGGTTCCTGGTTCAGTTCCCAGTGCCTCCTAAAGACAACGAGCTGGTGTGACAAGCAGGTGTGGCAAGCTGATGCCACAAGATAAAGCAACAAGAGACACAAGAAGAAAAGCATAATGAGAGACACAACAAAGCAGGGAGTGGGGGTAGCCAAGCAATTAGGTCCCTCCCTCCCACATCAGAAGTCCCGGGTTCAGTTCCCAGTGCCTCCTCAAGAAACAAGGAAGGCAAACAGACACAGCAAGTGCAAAACAATGAGGGGGTGGAGAGAAGTAAATAAAATAAATCTTTAAAAAAAAAAAAAATCAATTGCAATTCTCTATACTAACAATGAAATAAAGCACTATCATTTACAAACACTGTGAAGGAAATTAAATGGTTAGGTACAAACACGTACAGGATCTATATGATGAAAATTTTTAAATGCTCTTGAGAGAAATCAAAGAAGACCTAAATTACTAGGGAGACTTGTTATGTTCATGGATTGGAAGACCCAACACAATAGAGATATCAATTTTACCCAAACCTATATAGGACGTAAGTTCACACAATTCCTTTCAAAATCCCACCAACATTTTTGTAGACATACACAGCTTATTCTAACATTTATGTGGAAAAGGAAATTCCCTAAAATAGTCAAAACTATTTTGGAAAAAAAGAATAAAGTGGGAAGACTATGTCTACCAGATTTCATGACTTTTTATATAGTAACAGTGTGGTCAGAAGTGACTAAGGAGAACAAGGGAGATCCTCTCAGGGAAGATAAATAAAGACAGCCCTAGAGGTCAACTAAGACTTAATCCACTGCCACAGCAGCAAGTCTTCAATATTCATATTCTACAGAGTACAGTATTCTTCAGACCAGTGATGATTCTGAATTTCTCATTTCTTTATCAACTGTAGCTTTCTGTATATACTGGGAGCAGATAATTTTTCTTTTAGCTTTAGGTCACCAGAGCACACCAAGCTATAGTCAGACTTGATGGGCCCTATCATAGTCCTATGTGTCCAGCTGCAATCACTGGATGAGAACAGGTACAGCCTCCCTTGGAGAGGTGATGTCTGTATCCCTGTAAAATGTGTACATAAGAATAAGATATATTTGGGCTTGGCCTAGCCAAAGTAGACACTGCAGATGCTGTCGGTTAGAAAACCCAATTCCAAACTCCTTCTCCTTTCCCATCTCCACCAAAGGCTGGAAAAACTACATCACCCTTTCACAGTTTTCCTTTAGTTAGGAGTGGCCATGTGCAACACTTTCAACCATTAGAATTAAGCAGAAGTCTACTGTGCTACAGGTTTCTAGGAAGTCTTTTGCTTTCCCAGTATAAGGAAGAGAAATGCTTGTGTCAGTCCATTCCCTGCCTTGGTGCTTCAAACAGAAAGGTGACACCTAGAGCAGGGGTAACTATCTTGCAACCATGAACAAAAGGCTAAGAAATTATAGAGGCAATTCCTGACATCATTGGGGTGCTAAACTAATACCAAACACTTATTCCCAACTTCAGCAAACATCAAAATTAATGGGCAGAAAATTAATCCCTACTAGTTTAGGCCACTGTTGATTAGGTTTTCTGTTAGACATTGAAAAACATTCCTAACTGAATATATGCGATATGTCATTTAATAAAAAATATCATTAATTATTTGCATTTGAAGTTAGCAGTCTGGCTCCAGGTTCTACACACTTAAATCACCACTGCTGTGAAATGTAACAGTAATGTAACAGTAATGATTTAATATTCTACGAATACTAACAATAATCTTTCTAGCACCTTTCAGAGTACTTTCATATACACTAATTCACTTCATAGCATATGTTACAAAGTACATTCTCCCATATCATTCATTACACTTGGCCTTTCTCTCAGTTCTTTTCTATCATTCAACATGGAGTTCTGAGCACCTGGTAAGTGGTGCGGGGCGGGGACGACGACGGACGGGACAGGTGATCAAGATTTAGTCAAGGCCCTGCATCTTCCCTGCTCTCTCGAAAGAAGCGTATTTTGATGGGAGAAGATCCTTCCTAGCGCCCACATTTCTGAGGTGTGAAGCTAGGTACCACATATAACTAGGTATCAGGAAAAAAATTAAGGAAGGAAGGGAGTTCTTGAATGCTGAAACTAATTCTATTTCAGTGAGCCTAGGAGAAAAAAAATGTAAAGCTTAAAGTTAGAAGCAAAATAATTACAAAGTAAAATACCTAGGAATAATTATATTCCTCCAAGCCCTCAAGCATCCCTCTTCCCCCCAAAGGTAAGACAGAGTCTATCAAGTCTGACCTTAACGGCTGGGGGTTAGGGTGAAGTACAATTAAGCAGGTCTTGGCAGGTTGGCAATGAAGGCAGTTTATCGTTTTGTTTTTTAAAGATTTATTTTAGTTATTCCCCGCCCCCCACCCCCGTTGTCTGCTCACTGTGTTCTGCGTCTGCTTGCATTATCAGGCGGCACTGGGAAACTGCATCTCTTTTTTGTTGCATCATCTTGCTGAGTCAGCTCTCTGTGTGTGTGGTGCCCCTCCTGAGCGGACTGAGCTTTCTTTACGCAGGGCAGCTCTCCTTGTGAGGCACACACCTTGCACATGGGGCACCCCTATGCAGGGGCGCCCTTGTGCAGCACAGCACTCCTTACACGCAGCAGCACTGTGCATAGGCCAGCTTACCACACGGGGATCAAACCCTGGACCCTCCATTTGGTAGGCGGACACTCTATCAGGTGAGCCAAGTCCGCTTCCCAGTTTATTGTTTTAACCTAAGCCAGAAGAAAGGCCAATAACCTAAAATTAGTAGAAAGAGTACAGAGTCTCCCAATTATTTAATACAATTTTATAGAATCTGATTTACTGGTTTTTTAACAGCCTATATTTTCTTCTAAGATAATATTTTATAATCTTTACTAAAAATCTGTTCATGTCATCCTATACCCGGAAATTATTCAAATGATTATAAATGCTCTACTTCTACATAATTGAATAGGAAAAATAAATATTACAAATCAGCTAAGAGGGTTAAAATATACAAAATGTATTTGAGGTCAATATGTCTAAACATTTATTACTGTAGCTTATAGCAGGATATTGACTTTTTGCAAAAACTATATGACTTGACTCATTAGACAGCCTAATTATCTGGGATTTGTCCTAAATATAAAAGATATTCAAAACTTTTCAATTAATTTAGTGAATTTTACATATTTCCCTGGTGAGAATTTTGGGAGCCACAGTCGACTAAACACACACCATTGGAATTCAATTTTTGTTCAAATAACCAATGCAGAAAAGGTAAAATAGATGCACACTGACAGAACACACTAGTTTAATTCACCAATAAACTTATCTAATAGCCTTTTAATATTTCACAGATAAAATAACTTTATATATTTGATAGATAATTTTATTCAAAAGTAGAATCAAATATGGAACTATTTCTAGATTACACTTAAAAAACAGAAACAATTGTCTCTTAGATTGACTCTTACAAAAAGTTATACCTTACCCCAAAAGAAACAGAATAATTTTGCCTAGAAATTAACTTCAATATTTCTGTTCACAATGCTTCAGAGGTTTATCTTATTGCAACCAGAAGAAAGACAAATATTAATTGAATTAGGTGTGCCAGGTATTCCAGGAAATCATGCTACTACTCAGAAAACAGATTATTTTATAAACGATAATCAAATACATAGGATCTATGCCAAAAGGCATTCAGGCACTATAGATAGAATTTTACTGCGATAAAATCATTAGAACAAAATGACTATTTCTACTCTTTAGCTACCCTAATACTAGTTGTTGATGTGAATATAATAAACTCAAACAACTGAAAACTTGGCTTCCATAAACTCTGTGGAAATAGGTACAAAGCAGAATTATATAAAGAAGTTTATGCAAAAACATTTAGTGTTAAGTACTATGTTAATATAATCTGAGATGCCTTCCAAATTTTTGTCTCATTTTTTTCCCATTACTCCCTTCATTTATAAAAATGTATGGCTTTAAATTGAGGCTAACCTTCAGATGTAATCTATGAGATCACAGCTCAGATTCATATATGTATTTGTTGAGATGGGAGGGGAAAGGGAGGATTGGTGGTTGGTTTAGGGGGCACTAAGGTAAAGAAAGGCAGGGAAGCAATTATATCAAGGGTAGGACTTTCCCTATCTATCTTATCAATCTATCTGTCTGTCTATCTACCTATCTGTCTATCTATCGGAATGTGACAGCATCTAGGTACCATCTGCCCAGCCTGCCCGAGGCAGAAGCAAAGGTTACAAGATGCATCTTCAGACTTAGCAAAAAAATTAAATAAAATAAAAAAGCTATGAACTTTAATGATCTGCCTTCACTGACGAATGACCTGCGTAGTGTAGTACTGGCTTTTTCCATGAGTCTCACCTCCAAGCACTACTCCACTTCTGAAAAAAAATCCCAACCAAAAGCTGATCAGCATCTCACCCTAGCCATCATCTGAAACCACCAGATGTGTACCCACAATCTTTGAAAACAAACTCCTTGATTTAAATAGTAAACTCTCCAAAACCACACAGGACCTAATCTCAAGAAATGAACTCCACAACAGGCTGCATGTAAGGGACCTCCAGTCCCCCCAAAGAAAGTGTATAAGTAATAAACCAATATTCCTGAAAGCAATATAATTAAAGCACCATTAGTTGAGTAAGTCCTTTGTGTCAGGCTCCAAGTGTTTTGTTCACATGCATTAATTCATTCCGTCTTTACAACAGTTCTACAAGGCAGGTACATGAGTATCCCCATTTGACAGATGAAGAACCTGAGCTTAAGAAATTTGGCCAGGGTCAAATGGTGGAACTATCATTTGAAGGTAGCAGTCTGGCTCCAGGCTCTACACACTTAAATCATCACTGCTATTAAAATGTCTTTAAAAACACGACAAAATATAACAGTAATAAACTAAGGGGCTATTGCATAATTCTATTTTTCTTTATGTCAGACACCATGGCTTAGGGCTCTACAGTTGCTTTTTTTGTGGCAAATGCAACCATAAACAACAGCCAAAAAAAACAATTGGGGGAGGGGGGCACAGAAATCTGTAAATCATATCACGAAAGGGTTAATTTCTCAAACAGAGAATGCCTACATATTAGTAAGAACAATCCAATAAGAAAATGATAAAGAAAAATTGATAGGTTACAGAAAAGGAAATAAAAATGATTCTTAGGAGAAATGCAAAATATAAGACTGCGATACCATTTTTCCTCATCAGATTTGCAAAGATCAAAAAAACTGATAAGGGAAGCGAATGTGGCCTAACTGATAGAACATCCACCTACCACATGGGAAGCCCAGGGTTCAACCCGGGGCCTCCTGACCTGTGTGGTGAGCTGGACCACGTGCAGTGCTGATGCACGCAAGGAGTACCCTGCCACACAGGGGTGTCCCCCACATAGGGGTCCCCACACGCAAGGAGTGTGACCCCGTAAGGAGAGCCATCCCACGAGAAAAAAGCGCAGCCTGCCCAGGAGTGGCGCCGCACACACGGAGAACTGATGCAGCAAGATGACACAACAAAAAGAGACACAGATTCCCAGTGCCGCTGACAAGAATGCAAGTGAACACAGAGAGTGGATTGGGGTGGGGTGGGGGGAGAAATAAAAAATAAATCTTAAAAAAAAAAAGACAACATATCATTTTGACAAGGTTGTAGAGAAACTGGCATTCTCAAACACTGCTAATGGGAATATCAATTTGTATGAACCCTATGGAAGGCAATTTGTCCATTATGTTCACTGGTATAGATTATCAAGAAACAATGAGTAGTTTGTCTAAAATTATCCTATGCACTAAAGTAAAATGATGAAGTGGTCATAACTGAAAGAAAATTATTCTGGAGTGGGCAGATGTGAGCTAATGCACTTTCTTTGATTAGAAAGGAAACAAAGAAAGCAAAAGGTAGTTACGTAATTAAAAGAAAGCAATCTACAGCAGAGAAATGTGGAGAAGTTTCAGAGAGGCATGAAAGAAGAGTCCAGAAGTTACTGATAAGATAAAGAGGCAGTCATCCAAACATATAAAATTAATACTATGTCTATACAATCAAGAACATAAATAAAATGCAGTGAAACACGGAATGCTGAATACAGACTGTTATATTTAATGCACATATGGGCTTTTACATATGTTCTAAAATAAACCACTACTGTTCATATTTTAGTGTACCACTGTCAAGAAAATTCCCAGAAAGTAAAGCAAAAAGACAAAATGAAAATATGAAAGGTTAAGAGGCAGAGAGGACCAGACCACAAAGACTATCATGTAATAGGACTGCCAGAAAAAGAAAACATAGAAAATGGAGGTGTGAAAATAAAGAACCTCTTCTAGGGCTAAGAGGTGAGCGTTCAGGCAGATGGAAACCAGGGAAAGCCAAGCAATGAAGAATGAAAAACCATCCACACCTGGGGATACTCTTCCGCTATTTCAGATGACTGAGGCTAAAGATGAGGTCCTAAATCAGGGGTTCTTAACAAGGGGTCTGTGAGCTTTAGTTGAAACTCAAAAAAACGTTATTCTTGTGGGGATGTGCTGGTGTGGGTGTGATATATTTACTAAATAATGCACGGTACAGTGTGGACTTAGTAAGGGGTATATGGTTTTCACCTGACTGGCAAAGGGGTCTGTGGAACAAAAAAGGCTAAGAACCCCTGTCCTAAATATTTCCAAACTGCTAAAATTTTTAAAGGTATCTGTATAGAAAGAAGTCAGATTGTCATCAGACTTCTTATTTGTTAGACTGAATTTTAAAAGAAAAGGATGCCTCAAAATTTTAAGGGAAATGATTCTCAATCTAAAAATTAATACCCATTCCAACAAATATGAAACTTTTTCAGTCATGAAAGAGCACAATGTACCATCACAGACCACTTCTGAAAAAACTATTCTAGATATTAGCCCAGATACTTTCTAAACTAGATAAAGTGGAATTTTGCTGCCATATCTTCCTGCCTTTTATATTTTGTTAATTGAATTTGCTTTCATCTTCTGGGTAAGATATACTTACAGAAGGGAGAGGGAAAAGAGAAGGAGGAAGAGGGACAGGAACGCCTGGCAGGAAAATGTGTTAGTGGTCCTTTAAGAAATTTAGGGAAGAAGGGACTGGACAAAAACACAGCCACTTGCAATTCCAAAGTCAAACTATTTTTTAAAAAGAGAAGTGTTCCAAGCTCAGGTGACAACAAAAGAACAATGGCAAGCACCCTCACAGCCTCCACACACAAGTCTTTGATGGGGGGGTGGAGTTGGGGGAACAATGCCCCCCTCAAGCCCAGTAATTTTGCTACAGTCCCAAAGAGGCAATGCAAAATTTTACTTCATGACACAGACGCTGTCACAGACATGAAAAGGAATCAATTATAAGTGTCTAATAGTTTAAAGATTTATATTATGAGTACACTGTTGTCCCACATCCAGAAAAGGCACATGGAAATCATTCTTGTCAAGGTTTTTGCCTCATTGTGAAAACATCTTTCTCTCACCACATCAGCTGCAATCACAAACTACAAACTCAGTAGTTTGATAGTATTAAAAAGAAAACATATCCATAGGACTGCACAACACAATGAATCCTAATGGACTGTAATTAAAAGAATTAAAAAATGTTCTTTCATCAACTATAACAAAATACCACATTAACACAAGGTGTTAATAATAGGGTGGAATAGAGAAACTGTGTATTTTATGCATGATTTTTCTGTAACCTACAACTTCTCTATCAATTTTTTTCTTAAAGTATGTCATACAAATCCTTCTGAATAACTTAATTACGTGTTACTTATTTTTTATAATGTATTACCCTTGCTAAGGGTACATAAAGACACTAAGCAAGCATTAGCGTGTTCTTTCCTGATCTGCTTTCCCAAGGTAGCACCAGCTCCAATTGTTTGACTAAACCAGTTGTAAAGTACTTGACTGTAGGTAACTTCAGACATATTCTCGTTTATCCCATGTTCACAAACTAAAAAATAATTGGCTTCCTCTCTGATTATCAGCCATAGCTTTAACAGATGGTGCCATTAAATGAGGAAGGTATGGTACTGACTACAACTAATGACCAACCATATGTCACCAACAAAATAGTGTTCTTGTCATAGACATAACATACTGAATTTTCCTTACTTTCTTATCTTGGCACATAAGAGAACATAGCACAGTGCCGTTACATAAACTGGTATTAACTTGAAACCAGGAACAAACTTAAAAAGTGCTATATTTTAAGAAAATAATTTTGGTTTTCTAAAGTATACAGTGTGCCAATTTGATTCTCACAATCAGATAATGAGAATTTATTTTTATTACTTTAAGAACTTTTACATTCTGACCACATGTTTCAGACAACCCTTGAAACAAAAGCTTCGTTTATATGACTCTAAACTTTTCCTTTCCTCAGAACCAAAAATTTCTATCTATCCAAATGGTGATATCTTAAAGTCTACTTATGCACGTGTTAAATTATTCTAAGAACAACAGAAAATACTCAGATTTTCTGATCTATTAAAAGCTATCTCATTATACCATTACTTAAAATTCTTAATAATACAACAGGTTTAAACACACTGGCATTGAATGTGTTCAAATCTACCCTATTTTTACAACCTCTCCCAGGAAAATGGCAGAATGTTGCACCACTCTCCTCCTAATAACTCTGCTTGTATCTGTTTTTCAAGTTGTTCTTTAGGGTCAGATAATCTTATTTGGAAAAAGGTTGTCTGAATCTCTCTTCTAGTACTAACCTTTTATGATCCAGGTAGCATCTACTATAAAAACCTATGATAGGGAAGCAGATGTGGCTCAACTGATTGAGCCTACCACATGGGAGGTCCCAGGTTCGGTTCCCACTGGCTCCTAAAGAGAACGGGTGAGACAGCAAGCTGACACGATGGCTGGAATGGCAAGCTGATGCAACAAGATATACAAGGAAAATATATTGAAAAACACAACAAAGCAGGGAGTGGAGGTGGATCAAGCAATTAGGTGCCTCCCACATCGGAGGTCCTGGGTTTGGTTCCCAGTGCCTCCTTAAAAAAAAAAAAGATCATCACACAAGAAACAGACACAGAAAATGCATACAATGAGGCGCTGGGAAGAAATAAATAATAAATCTTAAAAAAAAAAAAAACACCTATGATAGTGGATGGATCATTTAATAAGAATATGTAATTAACTTATTAAAATAAACATGTAAATATATAGTATTTTATTTAGAAAGATGGATGAGCATTTCAACAAAAATTATTTTAGTCAGAATAATAGAGAAAACATAAAATCTAGGTTAGACAGGTTGCTCAGTCTATATTTCTTTTTCTGTTAATTTGGTGATCAAAAGAAACTGATAACCAACGAACTACTTTCAGTTCTTCGTTTTTTCTTTTTTTATCCAAAGAAGGATACACTCATCTAATACTTCAGAAAAATACCTATAGACACAGAACCAATGTGTGGGATGAGATGGACGGAATTCATGCCTGGGAGACTAAAGCTGGCGCAATCCCTACTTATTAGCAGTGTGACTTTACATAAACTACCTAAACCTTCAAAGTCTTCATCTTTTTTTTTTTTTTTTTAAAGATTTATTTATTTATTTAATTCCCCCCCTCCCTCGGTTGTCTGTTCTCTGTGTCTATTGCTGGGTCTTCTTTCTTTGTCCGCTTCTGTTGTCCTCAGCGGCCGGGAAGTGTGGGCGGCGCCATTCTTGTGCAGGCTGCACTTTCTTTCGCGCTGGGCGGCTCTCCTTACGGGTGCACTCCATGCGCGTGGGGCTCCCCTACGTGGGGGACACCCCTGCATGGCGCAGCACTCCTTGCGCCCATCAGCACTGCGCATGGGCCAGCTCCACACGGGTCAAGGAGGCCCGGGGTTTGAACCGCGGACCTCCCATGTGGTAGACGGACGCCCTAACCACGGGGCCAAGTCCGCTTCCCAAAGTCTTCATCTTTATAATGATATTAACACACATCCCTCACAGGGTTGTCAAGAGAACTAGATGAGAGCATATAGGTAAGTCACCCAATAAATAAAATCTCACTTCAAAGACTCACACAAACAGTCACAATATCCTTCAGAACCACATCAGCAAAGATTCTTTGAAGAGTTTTGCAAAAGTTTGCTTTCTTCCCCATTTCATATTCAACTTTTCTGCAGCATTTTAGGTTCAACTCTTTCAGGTTCATAAATTTTCCAGCATACACTAAGTAGATTTCAAATCAATGAATAACATATGCAGAAGTATCCTTAGGACAAGACTTCAGGAATACTGTGCTTCAAAACCTTCTCTTTTGATTCTTCACTTTTCTCATCCTCCATTTATTTCCAGACGATCCTTTGGTTCTCAGATAAGCTCTGCTCCAGATTTCTCAATCACCCTCTTGAAATTCTATATATTTTCAGCTTCTCTGTGTACACAATTCCTGCAGAAGCAATCAGGTCAATCTTATTTGCTTTCTTTCTTCACTACGTTCTACTACTTATAAGGATAATATCTGGAAAGGCAAAAATCTTCAGTAAAAACAAAATATCTTACAGTGATAAAGAAGTAGTTCTAAATACCTTAAAAAAAAAGCTTCTGTGATATAGAATGGTTTTATTGACTAAATAATCTGGGTTTTCTTCCTTTTTAATCTTAGCCTATTAAATGTTACATGGACACAGGATCTCAAATATTTTACTAAGAGCTCCTATCTGAAACAACAACAAAAACAAAACTGGCAAAACACATCAAACAACAGTTTTCAAGATATTGATCATCATGCAGTGAAGGACAGTGAGAGAAAGGAAACAAGTGAGGTGAGCCCTAGGTTTGCCCCAGCTTACTGCTTTGACAGTTTCCAGACCAAGGTGTAGGAAGCTGGGAACAAGGAATTCCAGAGGACTCCACACTGACAAGATGGAAATCAGAGTTTGGGGAGACCAAGCAGCTATAGCTTGCAGGACAGCAAACTGGAAATAAAGCTACACAGAGAGATAACTTCAGAAAACTGCAAAAGGTGCCCTTCAAATACTCAGCTAAGTATTGTTCAACACACACATGTGAGGAAAAATAATCTCTTAGGATAATCTTTCTCTTAGGAAAGAATAACCTCTTAAGAAGATGTATAAGTACCCAGAGCTCATTCAGAGTTGGAAATACCTGCCCCATAGACAAGAAAGCATCGTGACTCATGGGACATTGGTTAGAGTACACAGAAGGTTCTTGCCCCAGTAGCAGGAAAAAAAGCAGCCCTTTACTGGGTATGGCTCCAGTCATACTCAAAAGGATCCAACTATTTCTAGCTAATTTAACTGCATCCAAAAACAAAGTTTAAGAATATTAATAACACAGAAATGTACATCACCCAACAAGGTAAAATATATAATGTCTAGCATTTATTCAAAAATTACCAAACATGCAGAAAAGAAGGAAAATCGATCAATAGTGAGAAGAAAAATCTATCAAAACTGACCCAGAATAGATATAGATGTTAGACTTAGCGGACAAAAGCATTAAAAATTTATTATAACTATACCACATATATTCAAAAATTAAGCAAGGCCATGAAGATATTAAAAAAAGACCCAAATCAAAGTCTAGAGACAAAACAACTTCAACTGCTCTGAGTTCTTTACACAGAAGAGTGGCCAAAACCTCCCTTCTCAAAACATTTAAGTCATTAATCATTCTGCCCATTTTTGGCTATCGAGGTTTTCCATTACCCTTTACTGTTGGGGATGGAAGTACTAAGAGGTGGCTCAGAAAATCCACTGGACTCCAGACATAGCCCTTCCTCATGCCAGTGTATAGCAGCAACCCAATTTTCTCTAGGCAACCAAGACCAACACTCCCTCGTAGATTATCATCTTCACCATTATCAACTACCAGCCAAACATAATAAAAGAAACTCTAGGACTGCTAAATCCTTTCTTCTCCAGGGAAAATTTTGAAATAATTCTCAGATTTCTTTTCTTTTTTTTTTTTTTTTAAAGATTTATTTTTATTTATTTAATTCCCCTCCCCTCCCCCGGTTGTCTGTTCTCTGTGTCTATTTGCCGTGTCTTGTTACTTTGTCCACTTCTGTTGTCCTCAGCCGCACAGGAAGTGTGGGCGGCGCCATTCCTAGGCAGGCTTCACTTTCTTTCCCGCTGGGCGGCGCTCCTTACGGGGTGCACTCCTTGCACATGGGGCTTCCCTACGTGGGGGACACCCCTGCGTGGCACAGCACTCCTTGCACGCATCAGCACTGCGCATGGGCCAGCTCCACACAGGTCAAGGAGGCCCGGGGTTTGAACCGCAGATCTCCCATGTGGTAAACGGACGCCGTAACCACTGGGCCAAAGTCCGTTTCCCTCAGATTTCTTTTCCTTCCATTTATTAAATGCAATATTTTAATCACCACACACCATGCACTCCTCAAAAAAGTTGTTTGTTTTTTTAGATTTATTTTATTTATTTCTCTCCCCTTTCCCCTGTTGTCTGCTGTGTCCATTAGCTGTGTGTTCTTCTGCATCCACTTATATTATCAGGCAGCACTGGGAATCTGCATCTCTTTTTTGCTGCATCGTCTTGCTGCATCAGCTCTCCATGTGTGCAGCGCCGCTCCTGGGCAGGTCGTGCTTTTTTCACACAGGGTGGCTCTCCTAGCAAGGCGCATACCTTGCACGTGGGGCACCCTTAAGCAGGGGCGCCCCTGCATGGCATAGCACTCCTTGCGCATGGAAGCACTGAGCATGGGCCAGCTTACCACACAGGTCAGGAGGCCCTGGGGATCAAACCCTGGATTCTCCGCATGGTAGACGGATGCTCTACAGTTAAGCCAAGTCCGCTTCCCTCAAAAAAGTTTTAATAAAAACTTAAGGACTATCTCAAATAAATTTTTTTATCCTATTCTTCCAAACTCAAATATAAAATTTATCTAAAAGGAAAAAAAGGTGAGAATCATTATCTTTATTAGATGGACCCCAAGTAGTGCTATCCAGAATAATCAATGACATTGGATTAACCTAGATTAACTCAAAATTAAAGTTGCCACAATTTGCATTTAATTACATGTTTCTGCTCTTTTTCAGAGATTCCAAGACTTTTATAATCATGTACAAGGCATACATCAATAACACTGATTTTCTCAATAATTTGATGTAACTGTGGGCCACAGAGAAGGCAAGGCAGGGAAAAATCTGAAGATTTAGCAATGCCATCCAAGGAAAACTACCAAATCTCTCAGGGATTCAGGATCAATCTGACTAAGAACATCACTGTTTATCATTCACCACACAGAATTTGGGAATGAAAATATGGCAGGTTTTAAAGAGCCATGTTCATTTTACAAAATAACTGTCAAGACTTAACACTGTACATAAAGTGAATTTATACTAAGTGTGCTTGCTAGCCAGAAATATATAATTCATATATACTGTCAAAATTTATCTTATATACATATATGCAAAACATATGTGTGAATATATATATATACACACACACACACACACACACACACACACAACCAGGGTTTTGTGTTTCTGTTTACATCATTAGATTGCCCAAGGCAACCAAAATAAATATAGAGTAAATGCCTTGGGTATTATTTAATTAGCATCTTATTTGTAAATGATTTTAAAATACTACTCATATGATAAAAAGTTTGAATAGAAACTGTATTCTTTTTCATTGCTGATGTTTGTTTAGTTACCACCTCCAACATGATATTCATCCTGAACTCCTACAAAGAAAAACAGCTTCGATGAAGCTGATGAAATCCTACTGTTCAAACGCAGAGGTCTCTTCAATGGCCTAAGACCCTTATAATATATTTACAGTAGGTTTAACCACAGATGGAAAATGGTAAAATAAGAGGTGTGATTTTCCCCTGCCTTTGCAAAGCTGCAGCAATCACTGTTCTCAGAAGTAATCAACGCTTGTAAATAGCCTGAAATTTCATCTGAAAAGATTTTATTAGCTGATTTCCTCCACTAAACCATAAGATATACATATACTCAGACAGTATTTAATAAAAACAATCACTTTCTCCAAAGGAACACAAAAAGAACCAAATGACTGAGAAGTTATCAGTTAATGCCAGAAATAAAATCTACAACAAAGCCAAGAGCAGGACCAATCTGTAACCAATTTGTATAGCCACACTTAAGAATAGAAAGGCAGACATTTTACTTAAAAAAAAAATTTTAAAGCACTTTTACAAAATAACCCTAGCAAGAAAAAAATAAAGCAAAGAAAAAGAAAAAAAAAAAAACAAACAAAAACTACTCAAAGCAAGAGCCAACATAAACTGCAAAATACCTGTATAATTTCTTTCAAAACTATGGAACAAATCACAAGCCCCAGTGCATATCCTGAATGCCCTAATTACCAAGGATGAGATTCACTAGGAAAGGTTTGATAGAGCACAGCCACTGGGATCTGAAACATGCCATCCACCATCTCCAGTATGAAAAGGCAAGCTGTCAGACACATTTCTGACTTTCTGACATGAAATCACAGCTAATTTCTAGAAAAGATTATCAGTAAACCAAATGTGCTTGGATTAGCTTGCATCATGACAGTCAGTCTCACAAACTACTCAAGCTCATAATGAGTTAAAGTTTTGCTCACTATACCTTAAGCTATCAAGACCAATTTTATGCAAATTCTCATCAACTGTAAACGGAGTTGGGTTAATAATCATAGGTCTAGATTCAATATGCAAATTAGATATAAATACACAAGACAGAGTTATCCTGAGAATACTGCCTGTCACAGCACATTTTTATTTGGTACACACTGTAATCTTTCATATCCACAGCATTTGAACTCTTAACAATATACAAAGCTAAATGAGCCAAGTCATTATGCAAATTTTACCAAAACCTCCTTTGAGAAACACAAATAAAAAATACAGGTGGTAATATTTGTATAAAGCACCCAGTGTTTGCATGAGTAAATTTGCATAGGATGGGTCAAACAGAACCAGTTCCAGAAAGGGTTGGTCTTCTCCAGGAACTTTCTATTCTTAAGACGAAGTAAACATGTATACTCAACCTGAAGTAACTGACCGGGGGATGATGACACACACAACACGGAATTTGAATGAATTTATTCCCAAGTAAAAAGTACTATGACTGTTGTTTTTATCTCTGGATTTATACTTTTTAAAATGAGATGAAGGGGTTAAAATGAGATAAAGATAAAAATATATATTTGTATGTGCTTGTATCTGCATAAACTATGGAAGTATCCACAAGAATCTAATAGATGTTTTTACGAGGGGGGGGGAGATGTGAGAAGCAACAAATAAGGGATTCAGCTAGGAACAAAACTATTGTCTGTAAATCTTTTTATATTTGGGGTATTTTTAAACCATGTGAAGATAAGACCCATTCTAAGCATTAATAAAAATGTAAATAAATGATGTGATAATATACTATAGTGCCAGAAAGAATTTTTTATTAAATGCAGAAATTAATAATGGAATTTTAACATTTCAACAAACTTCATAGCACTAAAGATATTTTATAATCATAATTTCATAGTAAAAAAACTAAGCTCCTTTGTTATATATAAAACCTCCAGAGAACAAAAGTAGAAATGCCAGTGTTTCTAGTGTGTGAAAAATAAATGTCCCCTTTCATCTCTGGAAGCAGAAATCTAATAGCATGTAGTAAATCTATTTTAATTACCTTCACTCTCAGTGCTAAAAACTAATTAATTATTAAGAGTTGATAAAATTAGCTATTAGAAATGTTGAATTTGATTCTAGTTTAATACGTGTATTTTAATGAACACAAGAGACATTTTTCAGTAGGCCACCATTTACGAATTTATAACATGTGTCTATGTTCATGACAGGAGGTCATGTCACTAATGACTTGTTTTAGCAAGACATGTCAGACACGCAGCACATGCCATACTTAATGTAAAAGTTCAAATGCATTTTCTCTTAAAAAATGGCTGTAACCTATTTTTCAGTCATCACTATACAGTCATCAAAATCAATATTAAGCTCAGTAAGCTGAGTTTCAGTTTAGAAACAATTTTACCTTCTGGGGAAAAGAAAATCAGTATGTGACATTAAAAAAGCAAATTCTGACCCTTGACTAGCCCATCCCAAAGCTTTCCCTAGATTCTAAATTATTCTAATGTTTTTTGTAACTATAACCAGCACAAAGTTAAGAATTTCAGGAAATGCGACTTCAAGCGTTCTAACATGGCTTCTGAAACTTTTTTTGCCACCACTCCCCTGATGCCCTTTGATTTATTGTGGTCCCGATGCCATCACTTTCAAATGAAGGGACTACAATTCTATGACCAGCATCACCATGCCTGAATGGTAACTCCAGCCATCATAACAACCTCCCAGCAGATATTAACAGATGGGATGGAATGACAAAGAGAAGATCAAGGAGGTAGAAAATGTTGGCTCAGCATTCACAGCCTTTATTTTAAACACTCAGTGGTGGAACCTTTCAATTTCATGGGCTTTCATTTCAGTAAGAGTATGGATTTCATTTCATTTCAGTAAGAGTATGGATTACATCCAAAATCAAATAGGAAACAATCTGAAACTTCTGCTGAGAATATATATGTATGCGAAATAGAAAGAAAAAAATATCAAGTATAAAGGAGGAAAAAAGAAGCCAACTCATCACTGAAGTAAAAACCAAGATAAATATGCAAGATATTAGAATAAATATATTTTAACAGCTCTGATTAATGCTATTAACATTTAGCTTAAACATTTACAAAATGTGAATCTAATAACAAAAGGCAAAGCAAATTTCTCCACCTGGCGGAAATAGTCATGGACACTAGAAGACCACCAAGAACTTAACCCAGAGCTACTCGAATGAAGAAAGAGCAAAATGCCCTCTTTTTGTAATGAAATTTTTATTATTGCCTGGCCCAAAGCTTTGATTCACATAAAACCACAAAAGTAAATCCTACATTATAAGATTTTGAAATTTTCATTTCATAAAATAAAGCTTAAATATATATCCCCACAGAACACAAAGTTGGTTAGCAGCTAAGCTAGATGCGAAATATCTTAATTAATTTGAGCTTTCCAGTCTAGTCAAGGAAAATTAACAGCTCATTCTTAGGCCTATAATAGTTATAAAAGAGGCACAATAAAACATAAAACAGGGAAACAGGTATATCAGATTGAATCCCCAGTACCTCCTAAAAAACAAACAACAACAAAAACCCATAAAATAGACGAAAATATTTTAAAAGAGGTCTCTTTCCATCCCAAGTAACTATCTTAGTAGAGGAAGATTTAGAAAACAATACAAGTTTAAAATATAACTTTAAAATTTTGCCCCTGAATTTTTGAAAGACTGCCAAAAAATCCTAAGCAAAAGGGGAAAAAACTTTTAATAATAATTTTTTTTAAAAAAGCCTTTTGCCCAGAAATAGGAACACTAGAGGGAAAAACTGAAATGGAAAGTAAACTTCAAAGAGATTTTTTATAATCAAAGGTGCCTTATTCTTGACTGCCTCATCTCAAAGATTAAAGATTTTTAAAGTTATTCCATGGACAAAGAGATCAAACATGTATAAATGTTTATAATTTTACAGGTCCTAAATTCAAAAGTGGGTGCAAAGAAATAGGAGTAACTGCAAGGCTGCTAGGAGGAAAGACGGATTCTTGGGTGAAGGAAGGACCCAGAGGGAAGATTTGAAGAATACTCTTTGGTTGTAGAGAAGAAAAAGTACCCTGGAAAAGCTCATTCATCACCCAGGACATCTAAATGAATCATAGTAAGATGCTATGAAAAGGGAACCAAATCACAATCTCAATTGTTTTCCCATTCAATTTTAACAAGCATTAAACTCACCAAGTACTGACACAGTCTATTCTGTAGCAGTCAAAGATTTTCAAATAAATCGAGCTAGGTCTTCTCTTTTAAAATGAAAATCTCAACAATTCAGGCTTGTCATTTTCAAAAATGTGTAAACAATGTATAAATTTTACCTTCCTGAGTTTTCCATAGAACTCCTGATATAAAGAGAAAAGGAGAAAAGAGGTGGAAAAAAAGAAAACATTTGATCCCTATCCAACAGCAGCATGGAACAAATCACTACTGGGAAGTATGGTCACAGAGCTACTGATGGAAACAGAGACACATTTAATATACTTTTACATATTAATCTCTTAATACATATTCCATTTAAAATGCTTAACAGAAACTTGAACTTGAGCTTTTCACTAGTTAACTCATTTCCGACTGCAATACATACAACTATATTTTCACGTACTCTGATATTCATTTTTGTATCACCAGTGCCCAGTACAGTGTAGACTATATACGAGAACTGAAGAACAAGAAGAAAAATAAACCGACTATCATAATCAAGGCAAGACAATGATGCTGGCTTAGACCGGGGTAAACAGACTACTCAGTGGTGCTAAAAGAAAATGTTAGGATTATGAATATATCTTTAAGGTAGAGCCAATAGGATCTGTTGAGAGATTCAATGTGGGATGTATTAGTACTTATCCTGGACTCCAACTGAAAAGACAGAGATTCCATTCCCTGAGATAATGTGTATTAAACAACCAAATTCAGATGATATGTAGGGAAAAGAGTCCAGAGTAGAGAGGAGAGATTAGATTTGGAGATATACATTTGGCTGCGGAGCTCTGTAAAGTCCCAAATAGGCAAGTATAGGTAGAGAAGTAAAAGAAAGGAGTAAAGTGTCTTGGAGGCCCTTCACAACTTAGGTACGATAAAAATGAAGGGGAAACAGCAAAGGGGATTGAAGAGGTAGCCAGAGAAATAGGAAGAGAACCAATATCCAAGAGGGTGCAGTATCCGGGCATTCAAGTGAACAAGGTATTCCAAGAAGGAAAGAGTGATAAATTACAGCAAGGCTAATAGCAACCATCAGGATCAAGAAATGACCATTGCATCTGGCCACAAAGAGGTCAGTGGTAAAAGTACACTGGAGACAGAAGGAGAAATAGCAGGTATAACCCACTCCTTAAAAGGGAAGAAAGAAATGGAATAGCACAGAGAGGAATGTGGAATCAAGGGAAATTATTTTAGGATAGGACATACGAGAGCACATTTAAGGATGGGAATGTTCTAGTAAAGCGGAAAAATAATCCAACAGAGAAAGGAGAAACCTGCAGAAGGCAAGTCAGGGAAGAGGTGAGAGAAGACGCGTATACAAGTCCTGCCAACACAATGGCAGAACCTCCGAGCATGTCCGTGAAGAAAATTCAGGCAGGCAGTCAGATACAGTGGTGGGAATGTGTGGACATTCTCTTCTGATGGTTCTGAATAGCTATGCCCCTCACCAGATGCACAGCTCTTCATCTTTATATTCCTAACACATTCAAGAGTTCTATTGGACAAATACATTCCTACCACTACCCAGTGTCCCCTCGGACACTGGCCTGTTTACTCCTAGCAGACCTACCAGCTCCCCTCTTCCATGGAGTGTAACTGAGCCCTCTACCATCAAGCATACTGGAAAGTGCCTCAAACACTGTGATCAAACCTGACTCCTAGGTGGTGTTTCCCTCCTACGCCCCAGTCTTCCATTCACCACAAACTCCTAACTACAAAAAGCCTTTAGAATTTATGCAGATTTTTAAAATAAAAATGAGATTAGGAACTGAAGATATAAAATATAATTCAAGACTTCCAGGGAGGATGGTGGAGTAGAGAGCTCCAGGAACCCAGTCCTTCCACCAAGACAACAATTAAACAGGCATGAACCATCTGAAGCTATTTTTGAAACTTCAGAGGCCAGAAAAATACTGTGCAGCATCCAGGGAAGAGTGGAAGGAAGAGGCTGATAAATTACAATGAAGAACTGTAAATTGCTCTCTCCATGCAGTAGCTACGGCACCCATCTCCGACTCTCACAGCAGGCCACCAGAGATCTTGACCCTGGCTAGCGGCTGGTGACAGAAAGGGACATAAATATCCTTTTCCCCGAGAACAGGGGTGTGCACGACCAAACACAGAACATGCTATTAGGGGATTCAGAAGGCTGGGTCCTGACTCTGAGGACAGCCATTGTTTCAATCTGCCCCATGCAGGAGCGAAGGTGCTAGATTTAAAGACGCAGAGCTTCCTCAAGGTGAGGGGGAAAGGTTAACTGAAGGGCTTCACATGCTGGGCAGGTGAGGAAAGTTCAGCTTTGGGGAGACAGAGGAGAAATTTTGGTGGCCTCCACAAAACATTTTGGAGCCAGTCTGCATCCCCTCAGTGGGGCTCTGGCCCTGTTTTGGCTAGGAAGGACCCTTCTCCAAGATTTGCCCTCCAGACAAAAACCAACATGAGATAAGGAAAGGAGTGTAAAAAAACAGAGAGGCAGACAGTCTGGGATAAAGGCCTGCTGGCTTCAAACACCTAGAAGAGGGAATTCTGTCTCCTGGGAAACAGAGGGGACAACCAAACTCTTGTAAACAAGGGAATTCCGAAACAACAAGCAAAAAAGCCCAGGACAAGACAGAGACCAAATAAGACAGGGGGAAACCCTGCACATTGCATTTACCTTGAGCAGATGTTCCTGTTAGAAGAGCTGAAGCTCAAGAAAACCATCGTATCACCAGCTAGTTACAAAACCAAGAAACAGACAGGACGGGGAGTAAATCTGAGAGTTAACATTTTAAAATATTAAATATTAAAATATACAAAAGGGTACAAGACAAAGAAACAGGCTCATCCAGAGGAAGAGGATAAAAATAAAGAAAACACCAACAAATAGTCAAAGAAATAAGGACAGAAAACCTCACAAACTTAGCAAACCATGTGAGTACAGACATACAAGAAGCTCAGAGAACAAACAGGATAAACATGAAGAAAAATACACCCCACCACATACTGATTACACTATCAAGTACAAAGGAAAAGGAGAGTTCTGAAAACTGCAAGACAAAAGCAACGTGTTGCCGACAAGGGATTCCCAATAAGACTGAGTACTGAATGCTCTTCAAAAACCATGCAGTCAAGAAGGTAGTAGGCCGAAATACTTAAAAAGTGTTGAAGGAAAACAACTACCAGCAAAGACTTTTATATCCGGGGAGACCCTTTCAAAAATGAAGGAGAAATTAAGACATTCTCAGATGAACAAAAGCTAAAGGAGTCCATCACCACTATACATGCCCTTTAAGCAATGCTAAAGGGAGTTCTTCAGAGTGAAATGAAAGGACACTAGAAAATGGTTCAAAGCCCCATAAAGAAATAAAGAACTGTGGTAAAGTTAACCATCTTGTAATTATAATGGCCATTATTATGGTATGGTATGTATGGTACAGTATTCCACTTTTTCCTCCTACAGGTGCTAAAGTGCAAATGCACAGAAATAATGACAAATCTAGGTTTCTGGTCATACAATATACAAAGATGTAAGTGGTAACAAGTACCAAAAAAATGGGGACAGAGGGATATGGAAAAGGTATATATACATGTTATTAAAGTTAAGTTGGTATCAAACCAAATATAATTGCTAAATATTTAGGATGATAAATTTTAACCCCATGGTAACCACAAGGAAAACATGAAAAATATATTCAGATAGAATTAAGAAGGCTCTCAAAATAGTACAACACAAAGAACAAAAACAGAAGTATGCTTTAGTGGAAATGAAGGACAAAAAAGGTATAATACTTTCAAAGGATAAATAGCAAATGGCAGAAGAAAGCCCTGTATTATCTATCAGTAGTGACTCTAAATGTAAATGGATTAAAGTCTCAGGTCAAAAGACAGAGACTGGCAGAACAGATTAAGAAAGCACGACCTAACTATATAATTTTTGCAAAAGATTTGCCTCAATGTCAAAGATACAAGTACAGTGAGTGAAAGGATGGAAAAATATATACCATGCAAGCAGTAACCAAAAGAGAGCCAGGTGGCTAAACAAATACCAGATAATATAGACTTTAGATCAAAAACAGTTACAAGGGACAAAGATGGTCATTACATACTGATAAAGGGGACAATTCAGCAGGAAGATATAACAATTATAAATAAATATGCACCTAACAGCAGAGCCCCAAAATATATGAAGCAAATACTGACAGATATGAAGGTAAAAACTGATGGTCCTATATTAATAGTAAGAGATTTAACACACCACTCTCAATAAGAGAGAATATGTAGTCAGAAGATCAATAAGGAAGTATAGGACATGAGTGATACACAAAACCAAGTAAACCTAAGAGACATACATAGAACACTGTACCCAATGTAAACGGAATATACATTCTTCTCGAGTGCACATGAATCATTTTGCAGGATAGACTATATGGTGATTCACAAAATAAGTCTCAAATTTTAAAATATTGAAATTATAAAATGTATATTCTATGACAACAAAATGGAGCTAGAAATCAATAAGAGAGGGAGGAAGGGAAAATTCACAAATACGTAGAAATTAAATAAGATAATCTTAAACAACCAATGGGTTGAAGAGGAAATCAGAAGCAAAATCGGGATATCTTGAAGGGAATGAAAATAAAAATACAACATACCAAAACTTATGAGATGCAGCAAAGGCAGTGCTGAGGTGGAACTTTATACCTCTAAATACTTATATTTAAAAAAGAAGAGACTTCAAATCAAAGACAGAACCTCAAAATTGGAAGAACTGGAAAAAGAGGAGCAAACTAGACTGAAGGCAAGCAAAAGGAAGGAAATAAAGATTAAAGCAGAGATAAATGAAAGAGAAAGAGAGTCAACAAAACCAAAAATCAGTTCTTTGGAAAGATTAAAAAAATTAATGAACCCCTAGCTAGCCTGACAAACAGAGAAAGAAATCAGAAATGAAAATGGGGACATTACTATTGATACCACTGAAATAAAAAGGACTATATGTCAATAAATTAGAAAACCTACATGAAAGGAACAAAGAAACACACAAACACACCTACACTGACTCCAGAAGAAACAGAAGATCTCAGCAAACCAATTACTAGTAAAGAGATTGAATCAGTAATCAAAAATTTCCCAACAAAGAAAAACCCAGGACTAAATGGGCTTTGCAGGGGAATTCTACCAAACATAATTCTGCTCAAACTCTTCCAAGAAGTTGAAGAGGAGAGAAAAATCCCTAACTCATACTATGAGCCCAACATCATCATCATACAAAAGCCATATAGTTACCACAAAAAAAGAAAACTGCAGACCACTATCTCTTATGAATATAGATGCAAAAATCCTCAACAAAATACGAGCAAACAAAATCCAAAAGCATCTTAAAAGAATTACATACTGTGATCAAGTGGGAATTATCTCTGGTATGCAGTTTGGTTCAACATAAGAAAACTTAAGAAAAACAAATAATGTAATACACATTACAGAACGAAATCACCAGAAAAGGCATTTAACAAAACTACAGCACCATTTTTTAATAAGAACAATGAGACCATCAGGAATAGAAGGAAACTTCCTCACATAAATGAAAAGCCCACAGCTTAAATCCTACTTAATGGCAAAAGACTGAAAGCTTTCACTGTAAGATCAGGAAAGAGACAAGGATGCCAATTGTCACCACTGTTACTCAACACTGTACTGGAAGTTCTAGCCAGAGCAATTAAGCAAGAAAAAGAGGTGTCCAAGTTGGAAAGGAAGATGTAAAATTTGCCCTATTAGCAGATGGTATGATCCTATTCACAGAAAACTGCAAAATCCACAAAAAAGCTCCTAGAGCCAATAAATGAGTTCAGCAAAGTGACAAGTTGCAACACCTACACCCAAAAATCAGTAGTGTTTCTATACATAGGCAATGAACAATCAGAAGAAGAAATCAAGAAAAAATTCTATTCACAATAGCAACTAAAAGAATCAAGTATCTAAGAATAAATCTAAGCACAAGATGTAAAGGACCTGTACACAGAAAACTACAAAACATTGCTAAAAGCAATTAAAGACAACCTAAATCAATCAAGGATATTCCATGGTCATGGATTGGAAGACTAAATATCATTAAGATGTCAATTTTACCCAAAGCAATTTATAGATTCAATGTAGTCGCAACCAAAATTCCAAAAATCTTCTTTGCAGAAACGAAAAGCCAATCATCAATTTTATACGGAAGGGTATAGGACCCCAAATGGCTAAAGCCATTTTGAAACGGAAGAATGAAGTTGGAGGACTCAATCTTCCTGATCTTACAACTTATTACAGGGAAGTGAATTTGGCCCAATGGATAGGGCATCCACCTACCACATGGGAGGTCCAGGTTTCAAACCCAGGGCCTCCTGACCCATATGGTGAGCTGGCTCACGTGCAGTGCTGATGCGTGCAAGGAGTGCCATGTCACGCAGGGGTGTCCCCCATGTAGGGGAGTCCCATGCTCAAGGAGTGTGCCCCATAAGGAGAGCCACCCTGCATGAAGAAAGTGCAGCGCACCCAAGTGTGGGGCTGCACACACGGAGAGCTTACACAGCGAGATGATGCAACAAAAATGAGACACAGATTCTAGGTGCTGCTAACAAGAATGCAAGCAGACACAGAAGAACACACAGCGAATGGACACAGAGAGCAGACAACCGGGGGGGGGGAGGGGAGAGAAATAAATAAAAAATAAATCTTTAAAAATAAAATAATAAAATTTACGCTTGTTCAAAGTTAGGTTAAAAAAAAACTTATTACAAAACCAAAGTAATCAAAACAGTACGACACAGGCACAAGGACAGACATATAGTCCATGGAATAGAAATGCGAGCTCAGAAATCAACCATCACATTTATGTCCAAGTGATTTTTTGACAAGGTGTAAAGAGTTCCCAATTGGCCAAAAAAACAGTCTCTTCAACACAGGGTACTAAGAAAACTGGATTTCCATTTGCAAAAAAAAAAAAGAGGACCCAAAAGAAACAAGAAAAAGCAGGACCCATACTTCACACCACATACAAAAATTAACTCAAACGTATCTAAGACCTTAAGAGCTAGCTATCAAACTCCTAGGAGAAAATATAGGGAAGTATCTTCAGGACCTTGTGTTAGGCAATGGTTTCTTAGTCTTTACATCCAAAGCACAAACAACAAAGAAAATAATAGATAAGAGGACCTCATCAAAATTAAAAACTTTTGTGCCTCAAAGGACTTTTCATTAAAGTAAAACAGACAACCTACACAAGGGGAGAAAATATTTGGAAACCACATATCCAATAAAGGATTAGTATCCAGAGTACATAAAGAAATCCTTTAACTTTAACAACAAAAAAGACAAGCATCTCAATTTAAAAAAACAGACATCTCTCCAAAGAAGATACACATTTTTCCAAAGAAGATATACAAATGGCCAGAAAGCATATGAAAAGATGCTCAACATCATTAGCTAGCAAGGAAATGCAAATCAAAACTATAATGAGATACCACTTCATACCCACTAGAATGGCTATAATGAAAGAAAAAACAAAACAGAAAATTACAAGTGTTGGAGAGGATGTGGAGAAACAGGAACACTCGATCATTGCTGGTGGGAATGGAAAATGGTGCAGCCACTTTGGAGGACAGTTTGGCAGGTTCTCAGAAAGCTAAGCATAGAAGTACCATATAACCTAGCAATCCCACTATTAGGTATAGACCCAAAAGAAGTGAAAGCATCAATTCAAACAGATATTTATACACCAGTGCTCATAGCAGCATTATTCACAACTGCCGAAAGATATAAGCAACCCAAATGTCCAATGAATGGATTTAAAAAATGTGATATACATACACTAAAATATTATTCAGTCATAAAAAGGAATGAAGTCCAGATACACACAAAAACATGAATGAACCTTGAAGACATCAAGGTAAAATAACGCATCTGAGTAAAATAAAAGGACAGACACAAAAGGACAAGAATCACATGATATCACTGATTTGAAAAAATTAGAATGAGCAAACTCACAGAGTCAGAAGTTAGAATATAGGTTACAGGGGACATGGTGGTGACAGGGAATGGGAAGTTAAGGCTTAAGATGTACAGGGTTCCTATTTGGAATGATGGAAATGTTTTGGTAATGGATGGTGAACCTAACAGCACAACACTGAGAATACAACAGCACTCAAATATATATCTCAATATGATTAAAAGATTGTAAATGTGGTAAAAGAATAAATTTGTTTTTAATTCCATGGAACAACACTACATAAACAGTGAACCCTAGGTTAAACTATGAACTTGCAAGGTGTTGGTGGTGGGGTGTGTATATGGGAATACCACATTATTTTATGCAGGATTGTTCTGTAAAACCCCAACTCCTCTAATTTTTAAAAACAAATGATGTTTTCTAAATAAAAATCCGTTTCCTTGAGACACCCCCCCTTTTATTTAGGAGGTACCAGAGATTGAACCGAGGACCTTGTACATGGGAAGCATGAGCTCAACCACCTGAGCTACATCCGTTTACCCTGAATTCCTTTTAAAAAGTAAGGATATTGAAAACCAAATTATATAATAAAATGAGCAGTTAACATTAAAAAAAAAAAAAAGGAAACCAACATGACTAATGTTCATTAAAGGGGCAAAGACAGTGGGAAACGGACTTTGGCCCAGTGGCTAGGGCGTCCGTCTACCACATGGGAGGCCCGCGGTTCAAGCCCTGGGCCTCCTTGACCCGTGTGGAGCTGGCCCATGCGCAGTGCTGATGCGCGCAAGGAGTGCCGCGCCACGCAGGGTGTCCCCCGCGTAGGGGAGCCCCACGCGCAAGGAGTGCACCCATAAGGAGAGCCGCCCAGCGCGAAGGAGGGAGCAGCCTGCCCAGGAATGGCGCCGCCCACACTTCCCGTGCCGCTGACGACAACAGAAGCGGACAAAGAAACAAGAAACAAGACGCAGCAAAAAGACACAGAAAACAGACAACCGGGGGAGGGGAGGGGAATTAAAGAAATAAAAATAAATCTTTAAAAAAAAAAAAAAAAAAAAAAAAGGGGCAAAGAGAGAGCCTCTAATCTGGAAGACATCTGGGCTGTTTCTCATACTTACTTTCATAACTTAATATTTTTAATAAAATAAATATACATTAGGTAAACCTGCTAAAATTTAGGAATAAAAAGTATCCTTAGTCTCAAAAAATTTTTAAGTAGCAAAAAATTCTAAGTCATCCTTCTGTGACAACTGTACTGAAACTAATTTTAGAGGAGCTTTTACTAACAAAAGGGTCTGATTAGATAAGATAATACAAAGCCTCTATTATATCTATTGTAACAATACCACTCTTAGCATTTCCATTATAAAAACCTGTTTTTCAACTCTGCCACCTGCCACCCATTAAAAAAAAAAATTATTCTCCCATGGCATTCAAGTGTTGATCCTGGAAACATTCTACCACCACTCCCACTGAATGTTTTAGTTCCTTTGATTAACACGCAAATATTTTAAGTGTATTTTGTCTTTACACATTGCACTGGTTTGATTCCAAATCTTAAGGTTTGGGACTGCAAGAAAGGATTAGAGGAACATTTGTTCCAGAAATCCATTACTATGTAGTAGGGGTCAATTTGTTAATATCTTAGCACATCAAATTCTACTCTTACACCCAAAATAAGAGATACAGATATTTATAATACCGAAGACATCAAAACTGATAAATGTTCTTCATGTGACTCAAAGAGGAAAAAAAAAAATCTAACCAGGTAACATGTAACAGAAATGTGAAAATGAGAACAAACAAGTCAAAAGAACTTAATTCACAGTAAGGAAAAGCAGTATGCAGTGGTGACAGTATAGCAAGAAAAAACTGGACTGAAAAACAACCTATCTACCTTCTCCAAGAGTTGTTAGTTACTAAACTATGCCCAAATACAAGGCAAAGTTTATTTTTCCTGGGAAGCAGATGTGGCTCAAGTGGTAGGGCTTCCGCCTACCATATGGGAGGACCCAGGTTCGATCCCTGGGGTCTCTTGGTGAAAAAGGAGAAGAGAAAGCATGCCCATGCAGTAAGCCAGTGCCCGCACAAGTGAGTCACACAACAAGATGATGGCGCAGAGGAATTAAATAAATCTTTTTTTTTTTCCCCCAAAAAAATTACCTCTCAGAAAGGAGGAAATCGTTTTTTATTTCTAATAAGACCCCTCTAAAATCTTTCTAATTTCTGGTATTAACCAGGACCTCTTACTCTCTTCTCTCGGTTCTACTATTCAGAATAACAAAGCACCACTGGGAGAAGACATCGGATAACCCTAAGCAATGTGACTTCTGGAAGCCTACAGAGGTCACTTACATATAGCTGACGCAGCAAGATGACACAACAAAAAGAGACACTAAGGAGAGACAATAAGAGACACAGCAGACCAGGGAGCTGAGGTGGTGCAAGAGAATGATTGCCTCTCCCCCACTCTAGAAGGTCCCAGGATCGGTTCCCAGAGCCGCCTGATGAGAATAGAAGCAAACACAGAAAAACACACAGTGAATGGACACAGAGAGCAGACAAGGGGGGAAGGGGGAGAAATAAACAAACAAACAAATCAGCAAGGACATGTAACCCTGATTTAACTCATGAGGAACCAACCCTGGCAGGTATGGAATGGTGTTATAAGCAAGTCTTTTAAAGATAATTTTTTAAAAAGCACTATAATAAGTGGTTAACCTGTAAAGGTAAACATTTATACTTCTACAAGAGGAAAGACACAATCAATTGTTCTTTAGTTATGAATGAGCACTGGGACAAAATTTCCAGTGATCACATCATAAAGGTATTCAAAATGCATTAGATCTCCAAGTGATATGAAAGTAAAGATAATATGTTCTGGAAAACTGTGCCAGAGAGTTCCTTTATGGTAAATACGCACTTGAAGAATTTGAATAAAAGTGCTTCATAAAAAGCCTGAAAAGTAATATTTTAAAGTTATTTCATATAATGCAAATTTAGGTATGCATGTATAACAAACAAATAAAAGGATTTTGAAACATTCATCTTTATTCCTCAAGTTTATATATTCAAGTTAGTCAAGACAACTTATTTAATCTTCTCATGAGGAAAATCAGAGCATCACCTTATTTTGGGATCATATATATTCGAGAACAACAGTAATTTAAAACTGAAGACAAGGATCAAATCCTTGCAAGCTCTTTTTGGTTTTCTCCTTCAGCACATAGTGTAATAGCATACAGTTACTCAAATGTTGAATAATTGAACAGTGAAGCAACATATTGAAAGTGTTCTCATCTAAATGAACAAGTCTGTAAAATGTCATGAAATAAATAGTATTTAATGGTCTAGATTTTCCTACATGAGGAAAAAACTTCCTTTTCAAATAGCAATTATAGGGAAGCGGACTTGGCCCAATGGATAGGGCATCCGCCTACCACATGGGAGGTCCGCGGTTCATACCCCGGGCCTCCTTGACCCATGTGGAGCTGGCCCATGCGCAGTGCTGATGCGCACAAGGAGTGCCCTGCCACGCAGGGGTGTCCCCCGCATAGGGGAGCCCCACACACAAGGAGTGCACCCTGTAAGGAGAGCCGCCCTGCACAAAAGTGCAGCCTGCCCAAGAATGGCACTGCACACACAGAAAGCCAACACAACAAGATGACGCAACAAAAAGAAACACAGATTCCCCGTGCCGCTGATAAGGATAGAAGCGGTCACAGAAGATCACACAGCGAATGGAAACAGAGAGCAGACAACCGCAGGGGGCGGAGGGAGAGAACTAAATAAAAAATAAATCTTTTAAAAAAGAGCAATTATAATTTTTCTAAGTCTGTCTTTGAAATACATTTATCTACATATCTGTGGGCATATGACAAAAAAAAAATAGTTGAGTGTATCATTATTAACCATGATTACCCTTGGAAGGCTGAGAATGGAGACTGAACTTTTTATTTATTTTTTAAAGATTTATTTTTTATTTATTTCTCTCCCCCTTCCTCCCCTAACTGCGCCCCCCCTCGTTGTCTGCTCTCTGTGTCCACTCACTGCGCATTCTTCTTTTGTCCGCTTCTGTTGCTGTCAGCGGCACGGGAATACTGTGTTTCTTTTTGTTGTGTCTTCTTGTGTGTCAGCTCTCCATGTGTGTGGTGCCATTCCTGGGCAGGCTGCACTTTCTTTCACACTGGGTGGCTCTCCCTACGGGGCACACTCCTTGCATGTGGGGCTCCCCTACGCAGGGACACCCGTGTGGTACAGCACTCCTTGGGCACATCAGCACTGAGCATGGGCCAGCTCCACATGGGTCAAGGAGGCCCAGGGTTTGAGGCCCGGGGTTTGAACCACGGACCTCCCATGTGGTAGGCCGACGCCCTATCCACTGGGCCAAGTCTGCTTCCCATGAACTTTTTACTTCATATATGTATTATCTAATAATTTTTATCTCCATAATACATGTATACTTTCTGTAACTGTTCTTCAGAAAAGTCTGAAAACAATTTTTTTAAATTTTCTACCATTCTATTGAGCAATGCAACTAACATCCCAGTAGAGCTCATTGTACAGTCATCCTATGGGTGGTTTCCAAATTAATATACAGAAAAGAATTTTACTTGCTTGCTTTTTGTTGTATTGATGTATTGATAAATACAAGTTAAATAAATACTACTTCTACTTCTATCAAGCAAATTTAACATAACCCAATACCTACTTGATTCAAAAATACAGATTCAAATTAAATTATACCCTGAAGTCTAAATAAACTAGAAGAACCATGTGATTAAGTATAATATGCCTTTTACTCTAGAATACAATCTGGTTTTAAAATTTTTTTTTTTTTTTTTTTTTTTTTTTATTATTTTTTTTTATTTATTTTAATTCCCCTCCCCTCCCCCGGTTGTCTGTTTTCTGTGTCTTTTTGCTGCGTCTTGTTTCTTTGTCCGCTTCTGTTGTCATCAGCGGCACGGGAAGTGTGGGCGGCGCCATTCCTCGGCAGGCTGCTCCCTCCTTCGCGCTGGGCGGCTCTCCTTATGGGTGCACTCCTTGCGCGTGGGGCTCCCCTACGCGAGGGACACCCCTGTGTGGCACGGCACTCCTTGCGCGCATCAGCACTGTGCATGGGCCAGCTCCACGCGGGTCAAGGAGGCCCCGGGCTTGAACCGCGGGCCTCCCATGTGGTAGACGGACGCCCTAACCACTGGGCCAAAGTCCGTTTCCCTGGTTTTAAAATTTAAATATAAAGTAATCTATAAGACTATGTTTCATTGGAGAAAGGAAAAAATGTTCTATACACATATAAACTTGAGAGCAAATATTCTTCTTAAAAGCACAGAAAGAATATAGATGAGAATGTCAAGAAATTTTAGAACAATGCAGTATCACCTAAATATAAAAAATGAAACGAGTATGAGATTAAACCGAAAGTAACATCATTCTTTTTTAAAAATTGCCAAGAGCAGTATTTTCAAAAACATTTAGTTCTTCAATTTCTCAACAAGATTATATTACAGGGGTGGTAGACAGGATGAACTTTTCAAATTCAGGTTCCACAAGAGAGCCTCATGGTATTTTTCCAAAAAAATTTAGTGTTTATTTTTAAAAACCATGCTTGATCTTTAACATGGAGTTAATATATATACAGCACTTACAGTAATACCTGGCACAGAGTAGAAGCTAAGTAAGTTTTAGATACTGCCATAAATTGCTAAACCAAAACCTTTATTATTAACTTATATTTTATTACAAAAAGCAAAACTTGCAATTTCAAGATGTTTATTATAAATCATAGAAAAGTAAATAAATCCAAAACTAGAGACTAGAGATTGCACTTTAGCAATTATTACAGGTAGTTCATACTGCTGTATAACTCCCATTGCTCAATAGGTAAGGCTACTTTATAAAGAAGCTGACATTTGTGCCTCTGTTTACCATCACACGACTTGGATCATACTGACATTGACATTTCATAACGTTAAAAAGGAACGTTAATGAAACTTGTGATAAAGAATTTAATAGAGTATATAAAAATTTTCTTCAAATCATTACCTAAACTCAAACAAGAGAGATTACATTTGATTTGCCTAAGATCTCTAGAAGTTAAAACCTGAGCACTTTTAAGAATGAAGGACAGGGCTTCGGCTTTGAGTCTCCCACAGCATCTAACTCAATGTCTTTACATACTAAGTATACACTGAACAGACCCTATGGAAACGACTCCATATGAAAGTCAAAGAATAAGGCTTCTTACTTAATCAACCTTAGGTATCATATTTGTTGGGTTAGGATGTGGGAGAAAAACACTCCTTTCCAAAAAAATGTGAATTTAAAGCAACCTTCACCAAAGGGTGGGAATATGCTATCTTTGTTAAAATAGAAACATGAAATAACCTGTCTTGGTTTGCCACTGGGCTACCAACGCAAAGTACCAGAAACGGTTTGGCTTTTATAATGGGGATTTTATTTGGGGTAAAAATTTACAGTTCCAGGACGTGGGAGATCCAAATCAAAGCGCCATCAGAGATGCTTTCTCACCAAAGACAGCTACTGGTGATTCTGGTGTCCTGCCAGATGGCGAGGATGGCAGCCAATCTCTGCAAAGGTCCCTGCCGTCCTTCCTTTCCAGGGGTTCCTGCCCTCCCTTCCAGAGGTCCCCGCCCTTGCCCTCAGAGGTCCCCGCCCTCCCCCTCAGACATCCCCGCCTTTCCCTACCATCTCCCAGAGCTCAGCTGTGGGCAACCAGGCATAGGGCTTGTCTCTTTCCAGGCCTCCTCCCTTGGTCTAGGCTGCTCTGCTTTCTTCCCAAGTTGAGCTGTGGGTGACCAAGCATATGGCTCATCTCTTTGGCCTTGAGCCATTCCGTGCACCCAGCCCCTCCAGGACCTCATGCTTAGTTAAACTTTGGCTGCTAGCAATCCTCAAGTCCTCTCTCACATGGCAAGATCAAAAATGGCAGCATCTTCTCTCTGTGTCTCGGTTTATATAAAAGCTCCAGGAAGAGGGCAGAAACCCAACTTGAGTCATGGTTCACTGACATAGTCCAATCAAAAAGGCCCCACATCAACAGGAATGGATTAATTCAAGCACATAATCTTTTTCTTTTGGGGATTCATAAAATAACTTCAAACCATCACATAACCCCCTTTTTCCCCCCAAATTACAGCATAATACAGTATAATGGACGCCTGACTTAAAAATGCAAGGGTGTATGATAAGGACCCCACTCAGGGTTTTGATGATATTCAGTATTCCAAGTTAGCAAGGAGGCAACCTGAGGAGGCTCTGGACGCTAAGCCACAAGAGCTTCTTGGGCTTTCTCTTGGACAATTAATAATGCATTTTAAGGCAAAAGCAGTAAAAGATAGGCAAAAGTGGTAAAAGGTAGACAAAGTGCCAGTAAGAAACTTACCTAACCATGAGTTAGGGGATAAACCCAGAGATTAAAGAAGAAAGAAAAAGTATATATCCAGAAAGCCTTAACCCATAGGTAAGGTTGACAACCTAAAATAGCCTATGATATAACCTGGAGAGGGGATGTGATAATAAAAAATATAGGAACTTCATCTTAAAAATGTAACTACCCCCTAAAGGACAAAGGAGAAGCCACCCCGGAGGCCTCTGTCTAGGGAAGAAGCCTGCAGATGTGCAGGCGCCAGGAGTGGCCACGACAGTGCACCCTTGGCTGTAAAGGGGTATGTCGCAGTTTCAGATTTATGAGCCCCAAAAAGAGACTGTTTGTAAACTAACAAATTCCTCTGGGTGTGATAACCTTTGATTGTTTTAGATTCAGCTAGGATTTTGATGAAATTATATTAAGATTAGGGCTTTGACTTGACCACGTTATTAGGGGACTCAGGGTTAAGTCTCCGCCCCCTTAGTGGGCTATATAAATGGGCACTCACTCAAGGAGAACACAGAAGAAGATACACAGAGGACTAGAGAAAGCTCCACAGACACGGAAGAGGAGAGACCTTGTCAGCTTTGATTCTGTGCCCTGGGAAGAGAGATGAGTCATTCACCTGAGAGTTTACAGCTGACCTTGTGAAGAAAACAGAGCAGCTGAGCCCAGAAAGAAATGAGCCCTCCAGTCTACTACTGAGATGGGAAGAAGCTGGGCCCACAGAGCCTTAAGAAGAAATAGAAAGGCTAGCCCCCTGTAGAGATGGCCTGCCATCTTTCTTCCAACACATGACTTTGGTGAGGAAGTAACCTTGAGTTGTACTCTTTAAGGCCTTATAACTGTAAGCTGCTACCTGAAATAAATTCCCTTTCATAAAACCCAACAGATTTCTGGTATTTTACATCAGCACCCCTTTCATTAACTAATACAGGATACATTCTAAGATGTCCCCAAATGTAGGACCATCACTGCCAGTTCCACTCACTAACAAAATGACTAGAGTTTGTACTACAGCCTTCTTAGTTAATTCCTACATATATTATTTAAATTTAATTCTCATAACCTCACAACTCTATATAACTGAAACTATTCTCAAACTACTAAATGCCATGGACCTTCTAGCTGCTCAAAAATAACTGAAGCCTCAAATGTTGAATTCAAGTGTCAAGGACCTACTAGAGGTGCACCCAATATTTCTGAGCACAAGGACCCCACGTGGTAATAAAAAACTTTCAGTGCCTAAGAAAACAATTGAACATATACATAAGTTCTGAGACCCTTGGGGTCTACCAGTGAGAATCACCAATCCACTAAACATACAGGCTCATCATTATGAATACTGCTGTCACAGATTTCAAGTTATAAATAACCCCTTCCTAAATATTTACCAAAAAAAGAAAAAAAGAAAAAAGACTGTGCAATTGCAAGGCCTATTTCATGAATTATACAAGTCATAAAAATAAATTCAATCACTACATCTGTTTTGATATTGTCAGTCCTAACTCTCCCAACACTCAATTGCCAGGATCAAGAAAGAAAGAGGAGTGCATTCGGTGTAGGTAAAACTGGCACACAGTGGTTAAAAGCACAAGCTCTGGGAAGCAGATGTGACTCAAGTGACTCGGCTTCCGCCTACCATATAGGAGGACGTGAGTTCGATCCTAGGGCCTCCTGGGGTAAAAAAGAAAAAGAAAAAGCGTGCCTGCGTGGCAAGCCAAGGGCCCACACAAATGCCCATGCAGCAAGCCAACTGCCTGCCCGAAGGCCTGTGCAAGTGCCTGCATGGTGAGCCAGTGCCCGCTTAAGTGAGTCACGCAGGAAGATAATGATGCAGCAAAAGAGAGATGAAGGGGAGAGTCAAGGTGAAGCACAAAAGAAACCAGGAACTGAGGTGGCCCAAGTGACAGGGAAACTCTCTCCACATCAGAGGTCCCCAGAATTGAATCCCAGTGAATCTTAGAGGAGAAAAATGAAAAGAGAAGACAAAAAGAGAAATACAGAAGATCACACAGCAAATGGAAACAGACAGCAAAAACAACAGGGTTGGGGGTGGGTAGCAGGAAAGAACAAGTTCTGAAATCAGACTGCCAGGGTTAGAATTCCAGCCCTGCTTACTAACTATGTGACTTTGGTCCAAGCCTTTTTCTCAAAGCATCAAATGGCTCATGTGTAAATTAGGGATTAATAAAAAAAAAAAAAAAAAAGAAAATCCCACCTTGCAGAGTTGTGATAATATATGTAAAGTAATTAGAACACTGTCTGGCACACAGTAAGCATTATATAAGTGACTTAAAAACATATCTACATGCAAACCTCAAAGCTGGGCTGGCATTACTCTGAAGGTCCTCGTTCAATATTGTTATAAGCATCTCTGAAAAGCTTAACACAACAACTATTCATATATACAAAGACTAATCCTTCACAGTTAGTGTAAGGGGAATCTAAACTGACTACTGCACTGCTTCTTTGCTCCCCAATGCCTCTTTCCTATTGTCCTTTTTCACTGTTCCTATTCATGATTTAAGCTCAATTCCTCCACAAACAATGCTTAGTTGAGGAAAACAACCAGAATTTTATAACACAAAATACATTTTAGGCAAATGTCAGGTCTTTCAGTGAATATCAAGACTTTCACCAGACATGTCTGCTATAAAGAAATAAGTGAACAGGTAATCCCAGATAACATAATTAAGGTAATACATATAGAGACTTAGCACACGGGCTGGCACTCTATGTTAGTTGTTCTTTATTTCATTAACCACCCTCCTGACATAACATTAGCCAATCTCAGTTTTAAGGTAAATATAAATGTATATTTGATTAGCATATATATTTTTGTTGTTAAATGCAATAAACAAATGGATGAACCTAAAAGCATTATGCTGAATCAAAGCAGCCAGACACAAAAGAGTACATACTATAAGAGTTTTTTAAGACTCCCAAAAACATGCAAAATAATCCATGGGGACAGAGACAGTGGTTGCAGAGGAGGGGAAGAGAAGGCTATTGGATTGGAAAGAAGTACAGTACTTTCTGGGGTGCTGGAAATAGTCTCTATCTTACCTGGGGTGGTGGTTACATAAGTGTATAAAATGGGAAAAATTTATTGAAGTGAACACTTAAGAACTGTACATTTTACTGGATATATTGTATCTCAATTTTTAAAATTAAAAAGCAAATGTATCAGTACATACTCAAGTGATTTAGAGGAGGAAAGGTTAGAATAACTGCCTGAGAAATATGGGGTCAAGGGCTTAGGAATTAAAGCTCAAGTAATATATACATATGTGCACATGTGCATGTTGTATATATATGTAGGTGTATATATTTTCTTTTTATTATAGCTACACCTAACAATGACACCTTTCCCCCATCTATCCTCTTTATAGCCATCTCCTGCTGTCTCTCTCAGTTCTAATCACTGGCTCATTCTTCCTCTCATCTCCCCTGGTCTAGTCTCTGCTTACCCCAGGATACTAATAGAGTTAACAAAAAGAGAGACTGTGAATACCCAATCAAAACAGCAATGTTTTTATTAAATAGACCAGCAGCTGTGGGAGCAGAAACTTGTAACTGCATCTGTTCTACAGGATTTTATGTTTAATTCAATTTGTTAGAATCAGAGCAGCAAGGCCCTGTAACTGTGGACTAGACAAGGAAACGGTTTTGTTAAACAGAATCCTACATGAAAATGGTGTTTGTTAGAAAAGGATTGCTCCTATTCAATCATTCATGCAATAAGCACTTAAGGAGCACCTACTCCATTCCAGTTATTGTGTACGGTGCTGGGAACACACAAATGTAGTACAGCCTGGAAGAGGTGACAGACATCTGAACAGATGGTTATAATACACTGGCAGGTTCAATAGTACACACAGGCCTTGGGTAGGACCATGAAAGCACAGAGGAGGGAAAGGTTTCCTCTGAAGGCTAAAGCTTTTCTGGAGTAAACAGGCAGAAAGGGAAAATGAAAATTGTACTCCCACCTTCCCCTCACTCCCATACGTGGGAGCTTCAACTTTATCAGTCATGCTTCATTTCTAAAGCTTGGGAGGGGGTATAGAATTGCTCCTTATCTTATTCTTTTAACCCTTTTCTCTGTCAAATATTTCATAACAAAAAATTTGAATGCATTACATATATGCATGTATATATACATGGGGGAAAAAATTAGAATACCTTTGCCATAGGGGAAAAAACAGTTTATTACAAACAATTGACTCGATTCATGCTGATCATTATTCTTTTAACAAACGTTTATTGAACACTTACTTTATGCCACGGAGTACAGAGAAAAGAAAGCCCCTCCCTCAAAAGTGCCTGCAGTCTAGTGGGAAGAGTCAGTCCAGGACCGTCCCTGGACGACAATGGATGGGTCCTAGGACTGAGGGAAGGCCGAGGCGCCCTGGAGTACAGGGCACATTCACCTTCATCACAGGTCACACCACTAAAGGTGTTACCCACAAATAAAGCACTGTTACAATAAATAAAATTAAGTGCTGAAAATACTGATTTTTTTTCTTCACTGATTTACCTTTTATGGATTTTAACAACTGTTTACCATAAAATTAGTAAGTTTAATCATAAACGCTAATAACAAATGGTAAAAAATTTTCACTAATAACACCAGGTTGTTCTCCTAGTCCATAACCAAGAAATCACATCTCTCTAGCACCTCCTTTTAATGGCAAGAAAAAAAAATGACAAAATTCTGGAACATGTTTAAAAGTTCAAGGTGCCACTACCATGCTGAAATAATACTAGCTTAAATCAAAATGAATAATAGGGGAAAAAATAAAAAATTTTTTTAAATTTTTTGTAAAAGTAAAAACAAAAATTTTTTAATTTTAAAGAAAAAAATGAATGATGGGAATGTGCTAGCTTTAAACAAAGATAGACTTCTCATGACTGGAGAAGAACTATTTAACATATTTACTTGTATAACATAACTCAGCTACTTACTATTCTTTCACTGTTCTCAAAGACACTAAACAATGAATCTTCAAGTCAATTTTTTAGACTCTTCATTTTCCATCTGAAACTACTCAGTACAATACTATATACATGTCGATAGCTAAGTGAACTTAAGGTACTTCTGAGGTGTTTTCTTTTTATCTGCACCATTTCAAGTCTTTATTATAAATAATTTGGGGAGATCATTTGTAGAAGACTCCATCACTAAGCAACACATAATGGGCATTTGTGTTTATTGGTATGTCAAACAGAATGTTAAGTACAGTCTACCTATAATTGAAATAAAATTTCTGAAGTATACTTAGGCAGGCTAGAAAAGCAAGGGGCATAAATAAATTTAAAATTCTTCTTGATTGAGAATGTAATACCCTTTTTTATTGTGTCCTTTCACGTTAAATTTTGACTACAAAGGTATTAACACAATTGTTTCTTAATAAGGAAACTCAAATAGTCAGAATCTAGAATCTAGGTTATCAGGGGATGGGCTGGGGGTATGGAACAGGGAGTTAATGCTTAAAATGTAGAATTTCTATTTAGGATGACAGAAAAGTTTTGGTAGTGGATGGTGGGGACGGTAGCAAAACACAGTGAATTTAATTAAGAGCACCGAATTATATATGCGATTGTAGATAAAAAGGGGAAATTTTAGGTTGTATATATGTTGTTAGAAAAAAACTTTTATGAAAAAACAAAAAACGTTTTTAAACAGATTAATGTTTTTTAGTTTTCTCTCATTCTTCCAATCCTACAGTTATAGTCTGTAGAACAACCCCAGTTCTTACACATCTCCTTTTTGCACTTGAGAGTCTAAAGGTAAGGGGTAAGACAGATTTGTGATGATTTGATAGGGTTTGTTGCCATGGAAATGACTGACTTGTTCCTTATGAAGTACCGTGACCTCATTGCAAATAAAAAACGAAAAGGATGATTTCTGGGGATTCAGCTCAGAGGAAAATTAATAGCTAGGGGGAAAAAAAAAAAAGAACCAAAAAGCAAGCAGATAATCTGGAAAATATTGCTATGTCAAGTACTATATTGAAATATTTTCAAAGAACTTTCAAAAACCTTGCCCTACAAAATAGGAACATTATAATCAAAAAGGAAACATATAATATTAATGTGAAGATAAACTATACAAAAAAATTTGGACCTGTGGTTTCCAAATAAATGTGTCACTGTCTCAACCCTGGCAGGCTATGAACAAAATCAAAACCCTATGACTGTAGGTGGCTATGTTGTAAAAATTAAATACACATCATACTTTCCCTTCCTAAAAGCAGTCTGCTTTTTCTCTCTTTTTTTTTTCTTTTTGTGGTGCCCCTGTTTATACAGCTTATCCCTTATCACACTGACAAGACTGGGAACCACAGCAGATGGTCCCCCCAGACATAATTCTAACAGGTTTTTTGTGCAAACAAAAGATAAAGAAGGCTACAGCAATGATTTACTGATATCTAAAGTTGAAAACTGACAAAACACAAACTGCTTTTTTCTTACTGTTTGAACTGTTTATCCTTTAACCTACTAAGAAAGATAGATATCGCCAAAATTAAATATGATCTCAAAACTACATAACCAAATACCCAGTTTTAACAGTCATTAAGGTTTGTCTTTGGTTTACCAGGATGTCCTAAATCATTTAAAAAAAAAAAAAAAAGCTATCCACCATTCGCCTGTACTAGGCAAAAGGAGGAAATACTTATAAATCTTTTATCAGTCCTACTTACTTGTTATGATGTGAAATAAACTACTTACCCAGATTTTTTTTTTTTTTTTTTTTTTTGAGGTACTGGGGGCCAGGGATTGAACCCGGGGTCTCGTTTGTGGGAAATCGGCACTCAACCACTGAGTCACATTGCCAACCCTGGGTTGGTTTTTTCATTTGTTCTGCTTATTGTTTTGGTTTTTTTTTCCAGGATGCACCAGAAACCAAACCCAGGACCTCTCATGTGGGAGGTGGGTGCTCAACTGCTTTAGCCATATCTGCTTCCTGGATTTTTTTCTGTTAAGCAAGGAAAATGTATTTGAATTGGAAACTCCAAAATATTTTCCCACAAAAAACTTACTAAAGAATGAATCAACTGAACCAAAACTGGAATCTTGGTTGTAGGACTAAAGTTTAGCCCATTTCAAAATAATATGGGAGTGAATATGGCTCAAGCAATTAAGCACGTTTCCCACATGGGAGGTCCCAGGTTTGGTCCCCGGTGCCCCCTTTAAAAAGAACAAGTGAACAAATGAAAAAAACAACTCAGGGGAACCAATGTGGCTCAGTGGTTGAGTGCTGGCTTCCCACATACAACGTCCCAGGTTCAAACCCCAGGCCCAATACCTCAAAAAAAAAAAAAAAATCACAAATCTAAAAATTGAATATAACGGAAAACTCAACAGCAAATGTCCCCAAAATTACTTACCCTTCAAGATTAAAGGGATTTACTCACCACACAACAGAAGCTCCCTCATGAGAATCTAATTGCTAAGAGCACTGTTTTTAAGGTATACCTGAAAACCCAGTGAAAGTCCCAAATGATAATACATTATGAAACTGACAAGCATCTGAAATAAACTACCCAGACATCAAGCAAAATTACACCACACAGACCCACAGGGCTCTTTTAATGTAGGTCATGACTGTCAGACCACAGCAAAAACATGGTGACCCTTGATAAAAATTAACCTTGATTGAATGTAATCATGAACATATTTTTGCTCCCAGTAATCAGTCCTCTGAAGTAAGTCCATGAGGTTGCAAGAAGCGGGTATCAGTCTGCTGTGAACTAATTTACACCAAAGAAAATGTCTGCCACATGGTGTTTCTATCAGTGGAGATGGAGGAACAGCGTCCATCAAAGGAGCACAAGACCTCCGAGGACTCCACAGTGTTCGAGCTAGGATCACATCTTCTAACTTTCTGAGAGGTCTTATACCACAACAAATATTACTCTACACAGCACTTGCAGAGATGCCTAGGAAGGCTCCATAAAAAGCTGACATGTTCACACATTCGAGCTAAACTTTATCTTCCCAGGGGTACAAGGTTGTTCTGTTGCTTGTGGAGAAATTACAAAAGCAAGCAAATTAAAATCAAATCAACATTAATAGGTCCAAACATATAATCTCTCATAGAAAGTCTTTCGGCAGAAGTCATACAGTCTCAGACTGGGGGAGAGGGAGTATTAAAATGCTTATTTTCCAATTAATCCAAGGTAATATAACCTTTTATGAAACCTAACATGAGAACAAAAATTCTCCATGCAAAATAAAGATGAATATGTTTAGATGACATAGACCATTTATCCATAGCTAGTTAATTCAGGTAATGACAGCATAATACTTATCAAGCCAACACTGCAAATTCAAACCAGTATGAGCCAGCTAGTTACACCACCTTCCAGTTACAGAGCAGATGTTTAATTCTGCCACCCAATCATCACACACGAGAACTGTAAATAGGACCAAGCAAGAGACGATGCTTCAATCAATGCAAATCCATTACTACTAGAAGAGCAATGGGTCAAAAAGTTCAGCTGTACAGGGCATACATCATTCAATGGAGACAAAAGGTGTTCTCTGCATGGTGTTTCCAAATTGAATGTAAATCCACTGAAGCATAGGTAAAGCATACATTTCTTATGTTAAGGATATCCAAGGATCATATTTAATACATTTATAGTCTTTTGACTCTAACAGTTGTTATTTGATGTTTTATAACCTAAACCAAATACTTTATTTTTTCTAAACAGAAAAATTCTAACATGGAAAAAAACAAATTTTGATTTTTACAGCAAAAGTATGTCATTTATTATAACTATGAGAAAAAAATATAAAGCATCATGCTTATGTAAAAAATATTTAAAATAAATGCAGCATATTTTTCTTTAAACACATATTAGGTTCACTTCCATCTGCCATCTTTTTGGAGCATGAAAAACTCCCTAGCTGAAATATGTTTGCTAATAAATGTAACTTGAGGTTTTCCTTTGAAATTAAACTGCAAAAGTGTTATGAAAACTGTCTTGTTTGCATACGGCTCCAATCACAAAGTATTCTCATTATGGTCACCATGCACATATTCTTATTTCATAAATAATAAAACATTGACAAGTAAGGTAAAATATAAACAACACTGAAATCCAATGGAAATTTTCTATCTGAAAAAGCAAATTAGTGAGTGTGCTTTATAAAAAAGACAAACAGGAAATGTTTAACAATGAGTTGCGCAGCATGGTCCTTAAAATACTGAACTTACTAAATGTCATCATATTAGTAGGAGACTGGCTACACGCTAATTTAATACTTAAATGTTAATATAATTTCTCAATTACCACATCTGCCATGAGTGTTTTTGTAACCAATAAAGGCAAGTTTGGAAAATGGTATGTAAGAAAGAAAATAAAAATCCTCCCAGCAATATCCTAGTTATGAAGGTAAGCACAATCACACACTATTTCTGGGTATAGTTTTTTAAAAAATCACCTTTTTAATTTAAAAAAGTTGTGATCGCATGAGCAAAAATTAAGGAAATAATTTAAAAATCTAAAAATATTACTGAAATTTTGCTACTGTCTCGCCAGGTATATACATATATTTAAAAAGTATAATTTTATTTAAGATACACAAAAACTAAATCCCAAAATTCATTTCTATAGCCACTGCAAAACAAGTAAGTCACAAAAAGGCCATGGGATGAATCGTGTTACAAATACTGTAATGTGGACCCACACATATGATAAAGTCTAAAAAAGCATGCACCATTTCTATGTAAACTGCTTCTGAAGGATTATTATGGAATGCACACACCAGGTGAAGTTGAAGTGTTCAGGTTCTAAACATTAATTTACTTTGACTATGTGCATGTCAAAATGAAAGCTTGCTGTCTGCATCCAGACATGCCATATTAATATTGAACACAGGCATTCACTGCAGGTCAGTAGCCACCTCAAGTCTACTTCAGCAGGTGGTAAAAGTAATTCACTCATTAAAATGGATATGTTACAAGGTTATCTCCTCAAAACAGATCTCAAATAGAGGTAGGTAGCCTTGAAACTTAAGCATTAGATATGCTAGAACCAACCTCTAATTGTCACAAGTCTGGAGAAAACTGAACTCACTCTAGCTACATGATAACCAATAAATTTAGTAGCTTTCACTGGTATCCTGGGAGAAGTCAGAGTTTATTCAAATTCTAAGAAGCTAACCTGGTTGCCGCCAAAAACGTTAAAAGCTCTTGAACCAACCTAGGCAGACTACGGAATCATTTTGAATCTACAGGCAAAATAGGGAACTATTTTTTGTTTAGGATACCTCGCTATATTTCTTAAGTGAAATTTTACTCCTTCCATTTTTATTAACACCATTCAAATTATTTTCCCCTTTTGTGAGATAAATTTCAATTCTCCTGACTAAGGGTATAAAGCACAAGATATTAGGGCTAATCAAACCAAAGAGGTTTTACTTATTTTTTAATAATTACATATGACTTTAACACATAAAACAGCATGCATAACTATCCCCCCCAAAAAAACCTCAAATACCTTTTTTAAAAATAATTTTTCCATTTATACCTGGCATATCCAAATTTAAACAAGATTATTCTATAATCCAGTCTTTCTCTCCCAAGTCACCCACAATTAACGCACCACCAATAGATAATCTTCTTATTGATTTTATTAACATTTTAAACATATATAAACTATGTGCTTAACAGGATTTTTTTCCTCCAGAAAAAGTGTTGATCACTTTGTACATAAAAGGAGATGGGGGTAGCAGATGTAGCTCAAGTGGTTGAGAACCTGCTTCCCACGTATGAAATCCTGGGTTCAACCCCAGGTACCACACCTAAGTTAAAAAGAGGGGAAAAAAGCAAATGGGGTCATGAAATTTGTCTTTAATCACTTCACATTACTTCATTTCCTCATTATCTACCCAATTAACAAATAAGGGAAGAACAAGGAGAAGTATAGGTCAACAGAGAGAGAGAAAAGTGAAGTCTTCTCACAAGGCTGAGACCCGTATCAGTCTTGTTCACTGATGAATACACAGCCAAACAGATAGACGGATATCTGCTGAATAAAATGAATTTTTAAAACCATGTAACACTGGAGTTCAACTCACTCGCTTTATACATGAGTAAACTGAGGCTCAGAACGATTAAACAGCTTGGCTAAGATCAAAAGGTCAATTGGTCAGTCTCATACAGAATCTAAATCAATAGCTGTTGTTTTGTCAGACTTTTTTCATTCTTTTCCCCAACAATAGCACTTATTCTTCAAGTTCAACACAACTATCTCTCTATACATTTACACAGCCTTCCCGTTCCAGAAACATAGGTGGAAAATAGTCCTTCTCTAATCAGGGGACAATTTCAGAAATCTGTCATAGCAGAAAATAATATATAAACTCTATAAACACACACAAATATATATATATAAAATTGGGGAACTGTAAGATCTAATGGGAAAATAGGTTAGGGAGACCAAAGGTTAAAAAAAGGAGGGGAGAGGGAAGGACCCATGGAAGCCCCTACAAATATTTTTAAATTTGCTACAATAAAGACATCACACTAAATGAAAGGACTAAGTGATTTTTTACCCTCTTAGTTTATAAAGATGGATACTGTACTTACAAGGCTCTAAACATCCTTTACTTTCTAGAAGACTCAGATTTTCCCTCCTATAATTTCACTGAAATGTTAGTAAATTTTTTTTACTTACAGGAGATAAAATACATTCTGAGTTTTTATTGTAACCAAACATTTATATTCCCAGTCGATTCCTTTCCTACTTTGTGACAGATTCCCATTTCTGGGTTCCACAGGTTCAGAGGACTCGCTAAGTCAGATCTCAGTTTCCTCCAAGCTCTCAGAGGTAACATAAGTACTAGAGCCAGAGGTCTGTTTTCTAGGGCTGAAAGATTAACACCCTCTACATGTAACTCTTTTTCCTCCCATTTTGTTCCCAACCCTCAATTTCTTCTTTTCTAAATGATCTTAAAAGCAAGTGACAGATATGCCTAAAGGAAAATAAATATCTAATGGATTTTCATACAAAAGGAAATTATGAGGTGGGAGAGTCCTTCAAATCCAGTAGCTGGTTTTATATTCTGATACAGGGGTTTTCCCTACTCCATAGCACCTTCAGGATTGAAACAGCAGAGCACCAGAATTAAGCATTCCAGTGGCCTGCAGTCCACATGAATTAGTATAGTGTATAGTACTTAGACTTATCAGGAGGCCCATGAGCTACACTAATAATGAAATCTAACTAACTCCAAAATGTCCCTGACCAAAATAAAAGCATTTCTTTGGCAGGTGGCAGAAGGAATGATGAGTCAGGAAGAAATACTCAACACTGGCCAGATTCAGATGCCTCAAGGAATCACCAGTAGAAACAAGAAAATTAAAGGAACCAATTGAGGAAACTAACAAAGAACAATGTGCCTATTTTATTCAGTCACTTTAAGCATGAAATCTATACTTACATTGCCCATGAATCACATTTTTAACGTACCAATAAGTCTATTTACTATGGCCAGGCTCATAAAAGGGCCTCAAACTTATAAATTAACTAAACTAGAAAAATGCTAAATTTAGATCTTTCGTGTGATAATAATCTGTTTCTTAATAGTAAAAAAGGCACAAATGAGAAACCACCTCTGTACACTATATAATAAGTTTTACTTGTTTCTCATGAATGATAAAAATATTGATATAAAACCAATCAACAAACATTCACCGTTTATTACAAGCCAAATATATTGGTAGACACTATGAATTCAAGAAAAAAGGCTGTGCCTGTCCTCCAGTTCAGTCTAGTAAGAGGAAGAGACACATGCATGGATAAGGGACAACACCTATGAAAAAACAAAACCCATCCTTCTCACTTATGGAACAGTCATTAGGGTTCTTTTATGAGAATTAACCTTAGAAAAGATAAATGATAAATCCACAGATAAGTAAGATCTTTGGGGCAAGACCCTTAATCTTCAACTCTTAATCCTTTATTCCTCCTATGACATAAATCACTTCATTCTGCCTCACTGACTCCCAAAAGAATCCATCTATTATATGCTATTTGATATCCTATTTGCCTCATTTCCTAATTAACCCTCACCAGTGGGAAAAGATATGCAAGAAAAAAGTACAAAAAAATCAAAACATCAATGTGGATTAAAAATGTTTATATTAAATTTAATTAAGTTCCAGTTCCTTTCAGAGACTCAAATTTCAAACATCTACATATAATGGTGAATTTTTCTTGTTAATCCTTAATATAATAACTTTTACAGTAATCAACCATTTATTAATCTTTATAATAACCTTATATTCTACTTTAGATATGAGGAATCAGGGGCTGAGAGAAGTTTGAGAAATACTTATTTAGTTACTCCAAATATGATAAATTTTTAAATTACTCCAAAAGCTTTCCAAACATTTGAGTTGATCAGTGTTTTTCAGATCAATGTGAGACCCAAATTTAAGGAGACACGAATTTCAAGACAAAGCTAAAGGGCCATTTACATTTTCGGATAAAGGGCCAAATACAAGAAAAAAAAAATCCCTTCTTGCATATTCTTTATAGAGAGAATAAAAACAATGAGAAGTGCCTATAGATGAGGAAAGATAATAAAAGGAATTCACTACGTATATGGGTTTGTTTTTTTTACAATTTTCCTTCTAGGAAATTTTTATTTAAGTAATTTTTTTAAAAATATTTGCGTTGTGCCATGTTTTAGACACTGGTTTCCCTCACCCTATTTTTACCATAGGTCTTGAATTTCTCAACCACATAGAATATTTTTCTACCATGGGGATTTTCAGAAGCCTAACCCTCAAAGTTTGGGGAATACAAAAAAGGGTATAATACAGTGGTTTACGTCTCAGAAACTGCCTATGACGTCTATTTCTCATTCTTGTGATATTTTCTCATTGACATAAAAAAAAAAATCAAAAGATGTTAATAAGCACTTGCTGGTTTCTTTAAGTTAATAAAACCAATGACCCAGCTCTCTTTCCTAATTAAAAGCTGACAGTACTTTGAGTACTATTTTCAATGAATGTTCAGACATAACAGTCCTATTAAAATTATGTCTATTTTATAATTTCCTCCATTACTAATGCATGCTGAAATTGATTTTGCGATACATTTTTCTTGTTCTTTTCCAGTCTGTGATACAGACTGGTGAGCGGTAGTATGGCTAAACAAGTATATTCAACCAACATAGATGATTGAAAAAAAAGCTAAAACATATTAACATAGCTAAGCCACAGAGAAGGGTCATGAGATAAGATCATCAGCATAAATTAGCACATTATTATAAACCATCTAAAGAGGCCTGACACAACCTGCATGATAGATTTCTTTTTCATAATGAATATATACCACTGTTTGAACAGATTTCTTTTCATCCCCAGGTTTATTTGGAGAAAAAATATTGCCAATCTAATACCACATTTTGCTAATTCAGATCTTAACCTGATAAGAATATGTGAAAATATGGAGTCTGAATTTGAGGGGAAAGGGGAAACCTGTTGAGCAAATTTTTGAGGCACGAAGCTTCCTTCTCCATTTAATGTACAGGAAAAAAGGCTTAAAAAAAAAAAGTCATTCAGAGCCCATTTTTGCTTTTTCAAATTTCCTCACAAAAATGTGAAAAGATGAAGTCATTTGGGAAAACAAACCTCTGTTATTTACCACCTCATAGGATTTCAAACCCCCCCCAAAAAGAGGTGAAAGACACCTGTTTCTTGTTAAATAAAACAATTTTTAATCTCTACAATAAGATTATCCTTACAGCAGAGGCTCTGAAGTATTAAAGTGTCACAATATATTCCTTATATTTTGCATACTATTCACAGCTCAGAGAACCATTAAATACTGGAAGAAAATGTCTAAATTGTCTTTAGCTATTGTAACTGTTGCTGAATAATCAAATCCTTCTTTAGCGATGCATTTTTAAACAATTAAGACAAATCAAATATATATCTTATTACTAACACAAAGGCAGCAAAAGGAACAAACGTTTAAATATAAGCATATTTTCTCCTCTGAACATAAAGCAAACCTTCTCAAATGCCAAGTGGGTCTTTACTCCCCTAAACTACATACTTTAGTAATTGACACAGTTACTCAAGTTATGAGGATGGATTTCTTTTTGGAAAATGATGCAAACTCTTCATTTGCAAGGCACAGTACCCTAAAAAGTGATTTTTTTAAAAAATTAACAAAAACTGAAATGTACATGTTTCAGTTAACTAGAAACATTTTCTACTTTGAAAATAAAGGAATCAGTGGAAGCCACATCTGAAAATTTTCTTGGAATTCTCAACCAATACCCCCAAAAAACAGAGTCAAGCATTTTATAATAGTAATGGAAGAATTTTCTACTTTTTTTTCCTTCTAGCAGAAATCACTGGCAAATGCTGTTTATAGTGAAGAAAAAAAAACTATAGCTTTGACTGAATATAAACATCCTCTACTTATATATTATCTTGCTGAGTTCATAAACTACATTGAATGTTATATGACTGCACAATGAGGGAGATTTTCACCTAACTGTATGAGAGGAAGTTTATTCCCCACATTCTGCTATACAGATAATTCTCAGTTGAAGTCAAATTTATATTATCTAATGTTTTCATTTCTCACCTAGAAAAGAGATTAACAGAGCCTAGATTCTCCTTTTATCGTACTACTGTGATATGGAATTCAAGTAATGTAAGATTTTGCTAAATTTTCAAAGGGATATTTAACATAAAATAACTTTCTAGAATGGATCAACCTAGGTTGTGTGACCAAAACAACCACACAAATCATTTATTTATGGCTGTTACATTTTGATCACTAGATTGTTTTCAGAGGCTTAAAAAAAATTAATGGTTTTTGCTATACAAAAGCAAGTGTGTTTTCCATGAAACATTAGCTGTCATATTAATACAAGGTTTTATCATTAATTATACTGGATTACACAGGAGTTTATATCTACAAAATAATTGTTAAATACCTAAATTTCCAAACTACTTCAAAATAAATATTAAACCTGGCCCTTGTAGATCTTACGTGAATTAAAAAGGCATTTACAAAACAGGAAATTTAATGGAAAAAAATAGCATCAATTTAATATATTTGCAGATAAAAAAATCCAAGTTTTCCATCAAAAAGAGAATTAAAGTATTAAACACAGGTCAACAGTGCCACCTCTTGGTAAACTGAGGAACTCAGCTTCCAAATTGTATAGAAATCATTAAATATAATACAAATGAATGAGGGTAGAGCAAGAAATCTTTAAAAGCATCAGTTTATAATTTCATAACATTAAAAATTAAAATCAGCTATTTATTTTTAATTTGTTTTATTTTTAATAAATTTATTAAGATATTACATTAGATTTATGTTTTAATTTCAAATCCAAAAGATTGGTAAAGAATCATTCCATTTCAGAGATAAGAAAATTAAGGCTCAAAAAATTTTAATGACTGATACAAAAATCCCTTGGCTAAAAATAGTTGAGGCAAGCAGATGTGGCTTCAAGAGGTTGAGTAGGCTGCTTCCCACATGAGAGGGTCATGGGTTCAGTTCCTGGTGCCTCCTAAAAATAAACCAAAAAAACAACAAGCAAACAAATGAAAAAACCAACTCGGGGGAGCCAATGTGGCTTAGTAGTTGAGCACCAGCATCCCACATATGAGGTTCCAGGTTCAATCCCCAAACCCAGTACCTCAAAAAAAAAAAAAATTGGTTGAGGCACCACTGGTTCAAAATTGGTAGTTATGAAACACCAACATTAATTCATTGAACTTTTTATATAATGTACCAGATGACATAATTATCCTATGGTACAAGTAATCACACATTTCTATATTGCGTAAGCGTCTGCAAAATTAGTTTTATTGTCTTTATGCTTTCTGTATACATTTGGTAACAAATAGATGTTTATGTTTAAATTTATTACAATGAAATACACAAAGCACAGTGACTACATTCACACAGTTGTTTACATTTCACAAACTGCAAAACTCTTAATCCAATACGCTATTCTTCCCATTTCTATGCTAATGTAAAAAAAAAAGCCTCACTGAAAACTGTAGTCTTTTTTTTTCTTTTTCCCAGGAAAAAAGCTCATGTTTTTTTGCAATAATTTATACTTCATGTAAGTCCTAACAAGATATAAATGAGATGGATATGATAAGCTTCAAATATTCTCCCTAAAGCTACTATGCCTTCATTTGATTTCCTATTTGGATGTCTGTATACCATTTTCAATGTCTTCCACTTTAACATCTTTCAATGGTTTTCTGAATAGTTTTATTAGACCATATTTATTCTAGAACACATTCCCAGTTCCTTTATTTTCTAAGCTAACAATTCAGTTCTCACATGAGAAGGTGAAAAATTCTCCATGATCTATCTTTATCTGATTCTGAATTCTACTCAAATTACAGTCATCTGAATAGCTCTTTTTAGAAATTTCAAAATCAGTTAATAAAGTATGATTCCATTTTAAAATTAGATAGCAACTCAAAAAGAACATCAGAAACAAGAAAACAGCTAATAAGTTGATAGCCAAATGGTTACTGAAGATACTGAAAAGGTGCAAAGAAAGAGAAATGAGCCAAAAGTACATCAACTGTGAAAATTATAAATAAAGAGCAAAACGTCTACAGTAACTCAGAAATGTAGTCTGTTCATTAATTAGCCTCACCTCTTGTTCACAATATATCCCAGAGAAGGCACAGTAGAAGACATGAAAATTGGTAAACTTGGCTATTTCTAAATATGATTTAGTGGGAAAGATTGAAATTACATACTAAGACTAAATTTTTGAAAGATTTAACTCATCTCAAACCCTTTTTATAATTAGGAGGGCTGAATGTTCACCCTCAAGAGTTGGTAGTATTCCTTATCTTCTTTTAGGAACCCTTAATTCCCTTCCCTATTTCTGAGTGGATGAAAATCCCATTTTGAAGACACTCAGTTTTATTTTCTCACTGCTTTATTCCCTGAGTAGAAAAAGAAATGAGAATGTGCCATTCTCGTTCCCAGCCTTCTTCTGTGCCCCTTCACTAGTCATTGCAGATAACTAAACTGAATACAATACTCCAATTCTAGCACTATGCAAGTGCACATGCACACATGCAAATAAATGGAAATACATAACCATATTTTATTAAGTTTGAAGGAACATCAAAACTGCTAATACTGAATTCAATCCCATTAAATTGAAAGCAATCACTGCTCCCAATTTAATAAGAATGGATTAAATTAGATTTCTGAGTCAATGTAATTTGTAGCATCCATGTTTGGAAAACTGATAGTATGAAGATTTTATCCAAGACATGTCATGACTATGCAGACTTGACTTGACAGTCACCTAAATAAGACCCTCCTGAAAAATTCAAAGCATTCTCTTTCTCTCTCACACACACACAACCTGTAGAGTATACTTTAGTTTTTAATTCTGTTTTAAAGCTAGAAATAATAAAGTTACTTTCACACATCACATTGAAAACCTGCTTTTACTTGTTTGCTAATGCAATCAAAAACACCTCAGTTCCTACTTTGTGCTAGGAATTGTGGTTAATGATGGCAATGGCAACAACAGTAACAATGGTAATGTCAAGCACACATTGAACACTTCACATATATTAACTCACATCATCATCACAAATAACTACTGTCGTCATCTTAATTTAATAAATAAGAAAACTGAAGCCCAAGATCATAAAACATATATATACAAACAGTAGCTGATTTCACAGTCTGGCTTAATATTAATAGCTAACTTAATATTAATAGCCTGTTCTTAGTCATTAAGCAACAGTGTTGAAGGTAAAGATGAATAAGATAGAAGAAAATCACATAAACCATGGGAGAGAAAATGTAAAACAGACAGGTTATTCTAAGATAGGAACTAGCCGAGGTATCAATACTCTCCCTGTCTCTAAACCAGGGGAGTAAAGCTAAATGGCAGAAGAGCAAGTGAGTTGCATCTTATAAAGGGGTAAGGATCTAAAATGACCACAGCAGGTGAAAATCACATATAATCACAATTGTCACAAAACAGCCCTCAAATCACCAATATGATATACATGAATTTTTGTATTTAACAATTTAAAAAATTCTTATAAACTTTTAAATTTGATAATCACCAAACTACAATGAAGAAAAGACCAAAAGGGGAAGTTTCTGCAAAACCTGGATATTCAAATATTCAAATGGACTTGCACAGGATCATGCTGCCTCTGAAATGGTCAATTTGCCTAATTCCTTTATAAACATTACTAAAAAATTCAGAAAAGTCAATCAGAAAAATAAGGTGTTAGCTAATTTAATAACTGCTAATAGTTTTATTAGAAGACTGTGTAAAATAAAATTAACTCTTCATATAAAATAGTACAGCTGTAGTGATCATGCAATACAATACTGCCATCTGTAGTCCAAGAGCTAAAAATACATCATCTTTAAACCAAGCCCACTAAAATTTTAAACCAAAGGCAAAAAAAAAAAAGCAAACACTACTGTACTATGCTCCTTTGTCAATACCTCAGATTTCTTCCCTAAAGTCAAAGACAATGCAAAAAAAATTGACTTCTAGATGAAGCTTTCATCTGCCCATTTTCTTTATTAAAACAAAGTTAAAACAAATACAAGGTATTTCTAAATGGATAGTTAAAAAAAAGATACATAAAATCTCAAAGGTTACTATGACCCTTATATTTTTTTATGTAACATTTATGTAATCTAAATATCTTTAAAAAATAAAAAAAAGTATATAAAAAGGTTAATATGAACCATTAAGCAATTAAGCAAATATCTAATTTCAAAAAAATCTATGGATATATGTTGACTTGACTCTATAAAATTCTAATGTATTAAAAGAAAACATTTTATATACAAATTCCTTATTTGTAACTATCTGCTTTCCTCACAGGGAATATAAGCTTTTTAAGGACAAAGATGTTTTTTTTAAAGATTATTTATTTATTTCTCTCCCTTCCCCCCAAACCCCAGTTGTCTGTTTTCTGTGTCTATTTGCTGCATCTTGTTTCTTTGTCCACTTCTGTTGTTGTCAGCAGCACGGGAATCTGTGTCTCTTTTTGTTGTGTCATCTTGCTGTGTTAGCTCTCTGTGTCGGTGGCGCCATTCTTGGGTAGGCTGCACTTTCTTTCACGCTGGGTGGCTCTCCTTACCGGGTGCACTCCTTGCTTGTGGGGTTCCCCTACACGGGGGACACCCCTGCATGGTAGGGCACTCCTTGAACGCATCAGCACGGCGCATGGGCCAGCTCCACACGGGTCAGGGAGGCCCGGGGTTTGAACCACAGACCTCCCATGTGGTAGATGGATGCCCTAACCACTGGACCAAGTCCGTTTCCCAAGAACAAAGATCTTAGTCTCATTTGTTCCACTGTCCAACTGCCAGCACTTACCACAATGCCTGACATGTAGTAGATGCTCAATAAGCATTAATACTGGCTGAGTAAACAAATGAACAAATGAACTAAAAAAACGAAAACATCTTAGTATACCAGAATGTCAGCAATTTTGAAAGGATGAGGCATCTTAACACAATTTAGCAGCCCACAGCAATTTGTGAACTGAGGTATCATTACTTACATGATACCTCATGTAACAAAAAGATTAAGTGATCAAGTTTAAATGGTGAAGTCAAAAGATAAACAAATGAAAAATGATGTTTAAATTCACAAAAAAAGATGAACTTTTCCCAAATTTTTACGAGTGTTATTGAGAAAAAGAGTTGAAAATGTTATCAAAATAATTTAACCATATGAGTTATTAAAAATGCTAAAACCATTACTGAGTATTCTCTTCGGACAGAATACCAAGCTAGGAAAAATTAAGCTCTTTTTTCAGGACTTGGAAGCAAAATATTTTGAATTCTCAAGAGAGAACTTGGATTATCTATCCCTTTAAAAGGTAAAGATTCTAACAATCCATGCAAATTCACTCTCAAACAAAAAGGAAAATATTGCTTGGGATTAAATTTAAAATGTTGACTAATCTGTAGAGAGAAGACAATATTCAGTACAAATTCAAAACTAGTGCCAATCAGTAGTCTGCTGCCTCAAACACATGAGTTGTGTATCTCATATCATAACAAAATTAAGTCCCAGGCCAAGAAAATGAAAAATAGCAGAAATTAAATATCCCCATGCTTTACTTAAGGAAAAAAAACAAACAAAACCTTTTTACTAGAATGTGCAGATCAAAAAAATCAGCATGCATCCTATTTTAGATCACAGTAATGAGGAGTGCTAAATGTACTAAAACATCTTTTTGAAACGTTACATATCATGGAAGTACCACAAAATTTAAACAAAATTTTCAACATATAGAACTTAAATTTTAGGAACTTGGAGAATCCTATTCAATTTTTATAATATAAAGCATAATATAATTCCTTATGTAATGAATAGCCATTTTCCCCTAGCTCTCAGTTACCTGAGGCTCATTTAAAATAAAGACAACCTTCTTTACAAAACCTTATAGGTAGGTGGCGGACTTGGCCCAGTGGTTAGGGCGTCCGTCTACCACATGGAAGGTCCACGGTTCAAACCCCGGGCCTCCTTGACCCGTGTGCAGTTGGCCCACGCGCAGTGCTGATGCGCGCAAGGAGTGCCCTGCCACACAGGTATGTAACGAGATGACAAAAAAAAAAAAAAACAACACAGATTCCAGTGCCACTAACAATAGAAATGGACAAAGAAGACACAGCAAATAGACTCAGAGAACAGACAACCAGGTGGGGGTGGGGGTGGGGGTGGGGGTGGGGGTGGGGGTGGGGGTGGGGGTGGGGGTGGGGGTGGGGGTGGGGGTGGGGGTGGGGGTGGGGGTGGGGGTGGGGGTGGGGGTGGGGATAAATAAATAATTTTTTTTAAAAAAAAACTTATAGGTAAAATGGGTAAATTTATGATATGTAAATTATTCTTCAATAAAGTTGTTTAAAAACTGGTCACAATATGCAAAATAAGCCATACCATACCTTTATCACAATGCTTTCCTAAAGAAATGTATATATTTGACTCCATTTTCAGGTAATATACCAAGTTCTACACTTTTACATGGTATATTTATCCCTGAGGCCACCAAAGTAACAGTGATAGTTTTACAGAGAGTAATGCATAATATATTGCAATTATTTATACATAGCAATCATTCTTAAATTGAAACATTTTTAAAACACTATTATTATAAATGGTTTTTCAATTACATACGTCCACATCTTTTCAAACAATGTAGTCATTCATGAATACACACACACATACACAAACATAAAAACATGTCCTAATTTATTCTCTTACACTGACACTCACTGCAGTCTTTGCTTTTATTTAGGAAATCAAGTCTGTTTTCTGCAATCTCCACTTTAAAAATCCAATTTTCGTCCCCCTCTTGCTGTTCATCTTCCACAATTTCAACCACTGATTTCTTACTGTCAGTGTTTCCAATCTTACTTTCCTTAACAGGCACCAGAGGGAAGAGCAGATCTTCTTTACTCAATTCCTTCTGAAGCCACCTAAGGAATTTCCCTACCTCTGGCTAGCATTCCAGAATTCCAAGGGTAGGGTCCCCAATTTTCATTCATCTATAACAAAAGGTCTGGTGAAAGAGGCAATGTAGCACCGGCATTTACTGCTTCCACACCACTTCTTTACTACACCCCCTCCCCCGCCTCCAGCAATGAGGCCTAGAGGTCTCACTTTACATTAGATATCTCTAAATGACTTTCTCTCCCAAAATCCTAACATTGCAAATTGCTTGTTTTTGTTTTCTGAGTACAGAAGATGCAGGGAAGTTAAACCTCTTTAAGACTTCCATCTTCCTCTCTGAAAGCTGAGTCCCCTGGAGACCTGACAGAAAGAATACAGCTCAGTAATCCAATAACAATTGTCATCCCTGCCACAACTGCTACTTTGCTTTTATTTTGTTCGGAGTCACACTCTAAATAAATGTCCACTTCTACTACCCGTTTGCTGTCAGGTCCTCACACAAAGCCAGCTCTGAATAAAATCCTCGACTTTCTGCGTGAATTAATGGTAGCAACAAAAAAATTACTAGAAAAAACCCTGCTAAGACTTAGAAGAATATTCTTAGTAGTTCACATAAATATCCTAATACAAGAATATTTCCACAACAAGCAAGAGGAAAAATGAGAGTGAATTACTGGCAAGTTAAGGAAGTACTTTTAAATAAGTATCTTAAGACCAGTTTTCCAGCACATGGATATAAAAAGTAAAGGCTTATGAAATTAAACCAAATGCCCTCATGAGGACGACATTTTACAGACCAACAAAGATACAGTTCCTATTTTAGAGTATGAAGGGCTTTTTCTCTTTATATAACCCTTTATATGTTTACATTCTACGCCTTAGGATAATGCCAGGATTCAACTATACCTATAAGCTGATGGTAGCTACTTGCATTACACTCTACAAATGATCAGAGTGGAATTTATCTCCACTGTAATTCCAGATGGATTTCAGCAGCACCTTTTGCTAAAGAATAGAGTTTCTGAAAGCTGACTCTGGATAATATTAAGAAAAATCTCTCTATTCAGCACATAATTAAACAGCCATTGTAAATACTTATTACTAATGCACATAATTTTAAGTCAGAAACCTGAATGTCAGAACATTTTTAAATAATTTTTTAAAAGCCTGGGTTAGCAGAATATTTGTTCTGACTTTCCCTTCAGTTACAAGCTATATAAAATTAGCAATAGATATGAAAGTGTTTTACCAACTGAAAATGTAAATAATTGTGATGATAAAGAAGGAAAAAAGTTTGCTTTCTACATATACCTATTTAATCTAGCTAAGAGTCCTGTGCCATTATAGCTGATAATTCTGTCATTCAATTTTGTTGGAGGTTATCAAGAAGATTTCATATTTATGTTCCACTGAGTGATGGCTTTATAGTTATGATTAAGGAGGAAGGAATGGACCAGGTAGGTCTCAGCACTGTTATCTATAACTAAATAGCTTATTCCTTGTTCCCAACTCAGCACTGAAATTAATAAACTGAGCATGTTCCTGTGATACATATGCTCAACTCCAAAAATACAGAAAGGCTTCTAATAAGGGTCACATAGAGAAGTCCTTAAAAGAGAAAAAAGTTCAAAACATAGCACTGTATAAAGTACTCTAATACAAGCCATTAATATTATTAAATATCCACAGTTAACTGCTTTTAAAACATCAACTGTGAAAGAGACTGCACCGCACAATGCGAAGGGCAGGGGCTGTAGTGACAGACAGTATCAACACTAACACATTATTAGCTGTGTGAAGTGGTGTGGGTCTTACAACCCCCTCCTCCCAGACTCAATCTCCTCATCTTAAAGTATGTGGTAACCCCATGCCACAGCTATTTCACTCAGCCCTTGCAAGAACTTACATGAAATGCCTAATACATAGTACAACCTCAACTGATAGCAGCTCCCTTTCCTAAAAATGTGTGCAAAAATCCTGATTTCACTTAGAATTAGCCTGTGCCAAAATACTATGTCACCTATGACAAGGATAAAATACCATATATTTTTCATTTGACTGTATTTTGGAGACTCTGAAATCTAATGCTTTTTTAGTTTCCCATAAGAACTAGTCTACTCCCCATCTTAATATTTCTTTTATTATATAGGTAAGCTCAAGATAATAATGTGAAATGTTATGGTCACCAGATCTTAATGAGAACTAAGATAAGAAAGTAGGCAAAGTTTCTTTGGTTTTTTTAAAGAAACTTTATGTATACTCATACTTTATGTGCAGCAAGTATGCTTTCCCTTAATCCAAGTTCAAACACAAATGTGTGGCTTTAATATCCTTCAAATTCTACTAACCACTAGTAGGTCTTTGAATGTATTCCTAATGCAAAAATTTCCATATATCAACTAATACCAGTTCTAACTAATACCACCTGATATTCACTGATACCAGTTTATTAAAAAAATCAAAGCTACTTCAAATTACACAGTTTGGTCCAAGAAATATGTTAGCCATTCAAATTGTAATACTATCTTCTACACCAAACAAACTAGTATTTCTACAAGAAGATATTAATTTCCTAACTCAAACATAAAATGCTATATTCTGACTTGACATTATGACAAAGCATTTCTAAAATATAAATTGTGAAGGCTCTTTTAATAAAGCACAACCTACTTCCCCTGTACTATGATAAATGAAATATAAAATACATTAAGAACCTAACCATTTATTAAAATAATTTCTAAGACTTTACAGTATGAAGGTTTTTTTCCTTTGCTGAAAAACAATACAGCCTCATCTGCTGGATTCTACACCTGGTTCATTTCCATATCCTCACAGCTCCTAGCACTACACCCTGTAGTAAAGCCATGTTGAAAGAATGTGTTCTGAATGAATACACTATATACAAAGCAACAACCAAGAACCGTAACAGCTCAGCAATAAAATGACTTCACTGTAACTGTTAGCATCCAAACGGAATCTACTCATCTGACTTATGTAAGCTTTTCCAAAAATATTTCATATATACAGAATGCCTTAATCTCACGTGTTTATGAACCACAGCCTCAGCTGACAGCCTAGTGAAATAAAGCTCTTTTTCCACTCACCAAAAGCACATATTATATTCATTCAGAGGAGAGGTAAATTACAAACTAAACATATCTCCTTTTAAGATATCTCCATCTAATGAGGGCTGCCCCTACAGAACTCGCCCCAGGAAGCCATACTTTAATCCTGCCACTGGGCTAGGAAGTGGCGATGAATTCCTTCATGAAACTGTGTAAGAGTTGTGACATTCTGAAGAGATCCAAAAAGTATGAGAATCACTGCTATAAGCTTATTACTAAACTTTTCTGGAACAGTTTTATAATCAGTTAAGATAAACAAACATGCTTTATTTTTTACTAAAACAGCATTGTACAATACAATCCCACATACCTTATTTACCAATTAGGCCTCAAATGACCTGTGACCACTTTTAACACTGAATGTACTCCCAAAACAGGAGGATTCCCCAACAATGAAGACACTGGAAATAATTTACCAATATCTCCAAAGAAATTAAAAATAAAGAATCCAAAACAATAACCAAAGGCAGTATTATTGGGGAAAAAATCTTAAAGTCTCCAAAAATAGTTTACTTGAGAAAGAAAATGTTCATGGACCGAATATGTTCAACTCATAGTTCTTTAAAAAGCCATGGTCCCTACAGGGACAGTTTTATTGCTTTCCAATGGTACTAATTTTGAGTTCATTGTTTTAAATTTTAGGGATTGACATCATATCTTCTAAACAGGTTTCATTCTTTGTAAAGGGAAGCTAGTAGGCTTTTATAATAGTTAATTTTAAAGTTATGAACCACCCTTGTCCTCAAAGTAAAAAGGTTTGAAAAGAAGAAACAAACCTGAGTTAACTACTCTGACAATGTTTTACTAAGGAATAATTATATTTCTGGATTCACATAAAAAAGCGGCAATTTCAAATACTATACCTACATACTCCCTCTTTCTTCTTCAAACAATAAAAATATCTACAATTGGTAATTGAGACCTAATTTTAATTTTGGCTTAATTTTTCCGCATGATTTCAATCATCTCTATATGCATTATATATGACCTACATTTTACACATATTTTGTATCAATTGTACATTTAAGGGAAAACAAAAATATTTTAGTCCTCTATTTGATTAATAAAATATCATTTTAAGCAATAAGAAATTTTGTAAGCCCCCACTATTCCATAAAAATGAAAGAAACTACTGACATAGATAATCCAGAAATCATTCACATTATATATCTAAGCTAAATGTAACATCTAGGGAAGTAGATGTGGCTCAAGCGATGGAGGCCCCACCTACCACATAGGAGATCCTGCTCCAGTTCCCAGTGCCTCCTGGAGAAGGCACGTAAGACAGAAACTGGCATGACAGGCAGGCGCAGCAAAGTGACACAAAAGATGACCCAACAAGGAGCCACAAAAAGGAAAAACAGGTAAGTGGATATGGCTTAAGTAATAAGGCCTCTGCCTACCATATGGGAGGACCCAAGTTTGACCCTGGGGCGGGCCTCCTGGTGAAAAAGAAGAAGAGAAAGCATGCCTGAACAGTGAGCCAGTACTCGGCAGCATCGCAAGCCAAGAGCCCGCACAGCAAGCCAATTGCCCACATGGGAGCCGAGTGCCCACGCCAAGTACCCACGTGGTGAGATGAGTCCCCACGTGGCAAGCCTAGTGCCCATGCAAGCGAGTCACGCAGCAAGATGGCGATGCAACAGGAGAGAGACAAAGGGGAGAGTTAAGGTAAAGCACAGCAGAACGAGGAACTGAGGTGGTGCAACTGACAGGGAACTTCACTCCACATCAGAGGTCCCTGGGATCAAATCCTGGTGAATCCTAGGGGAGAAAGGTGAGAAGACAAAAAGAGAAATAGATACAGAAGATCACACAGTGAATGGACACAGCAAAAACAGCAGGATGGGGGAGGGGGAGGGGGAGAGAAGGAGGGCAGGGGGGAAGGAGAACTGGGGAAGGGGAGGGGAGGAGGAAAAAAAAAGACAATGAGAGACACAACAAAGCAGGGAGCAGAGGAGGCTCAAGCGATTGAGCACCTCTCTCCCACATGGGAGGTCCCGGGTTCAGTTCCCAGTGCCTCCTAAAGAGAAAACAAGCAGACACAGAAAGCACTAACAAATGGACACAGAGAGCAGACAGCAAGCACAAACAACGAGGTGGGGGAGATAAATAAATAAAATAAATCTTTGGGGAAAAAAGATCTGTACAGATTTTCTTCTTAAATGCTTTACTGAAGCTAATATTTTTTATATTTCCTGGGCCTCCAGCACTTTGACGAGTGAGGAGATGCTGCATGCAAGCCAGACTAGAATTAAAACTATTTCTAAAGAGGGGACAATCAACAGTATGTAAAATTAATACATATATAAATAAGTATATAAAAGAAATACACTGTACTGATATGAAAAATAAATTCCATATTTCAATGGTTACTTCTTTAATTCCCCTTTTTACTACTGCCAAATAAGAAACCAATGTTAAGTGTACATAACAAAGCTTAATGTTCATGTGTAAACACATGAGGACTGTTATTTTATATGGAAAACTGTTATAAGCCAAACACAAACTGTTAATGGAACAGAATTTAAATTTAAATGTGTTCGATATTTAATATCACCTGGGAAAAGTCAAGCTAGGTTTTTTTTTAATTTTTTAGGAAATAATCTTAAAGGCTATTTTCCTGATATTCAAACTGTACCATTGGACTGTGCTAAAGCAAGTCCAGGCTAAATTATATTAAAATTACTAATTAATATAGAGAAGTAATTCTGAAAGTATATTTTGAGTGTTTTTAACCTAAAGGACTAAACTAATAAAACACTTTGCTGTCTAAGAATAAGTCATCCCAAAAGTACAGAGTTAATGACATGACATCTTAATCACTAAAGGAAGCAATGCTTTGGAAGGAATAAGTTTCCAATTCTATCTAGTCTTCATGAACTATCTTGTAGCCAGGATTTGCCAATTACACATGCAAAAGCAGCCATGAAATATAGAACAGTGGTTAGGAACACTGTCTTGGAGTAAAAGAGACTACACTGCCTGTGTGACTGAAGGTAAGAAACAACCTCTCCTTTTCTCATCCATTAAGTAAGGAACCAATAATTCTTCCTACCTCAAAGACTAAATAAGATAACATATGTAAAGCACTCGATCAGTGCCCGTCAGGAAGCATGTACGTTACAGTATTATTTCACATAAACAGATGATAGAGAAATATAGGTGTGTGGATGTGTCAGTACACAAACATATTTCCTAGCTCGGCCGCTGAGAGGGCGTAGAAACATTGACATCTCACAGTTGCAATGTACACATCTAGTACCCAGTTCTGTTTTTAAATACCATTCTCCTAATGAGAAATGGGGACTCCTTGGCAAAGTGGTAGCTTCCACGACTGTGGCAGGGAAAATATAAGATAAGCCTAGAACATTTTATGATGTCAGAAAATAAGGAATGTGATCAAAATAAGTTGGGAAAATATATTACGTGAAATATGAATATGGGTAGAATTGCACATATAAAACCATTTTTCTCTGAAGCTGAATGAATATAAGTTAATACAACACAGTGTTACTATCAGACAAAAAAAACCAGTAACAACAAAATAACATTATACTAAGTGAAAGAGATCAGGCACAGAGTACTATATATTATATGATTTCATTTATATAAAATGTAAATATAAATCAATTTATAAAGATGACATGAGATTAGTGGTTATGTAGAATTAAGGAACGAATGTGTGGGTGTGGAGTCTTTCTTTTTGGAGTAATGAAATGGTTCTAAAATTTCTGAAATGATGAATGTACAAAACTGTGAATATACTTAAAGCCACTGATTATACACTCTGGATAGAAGAGCCAGAAACAGATCCTATGCACAGTGGAGGAAGCACAGAGAGATTGAGAGGTGAGGAATTTTCTTGTCTGTTTTTTGTTTATTATTGAAATAATGAAAAAGTTCTAATAGTGATTAAAATGATGACAGTCCAACCCAAGTGATTATACCAAATAACACTGACTGCACTTTGGATGAACAGTATGCTTTATTAATATGAATCAGTAAAACTGATTTGTTAAAAAAATAAAAACAGGATGGGGACATGTTGAAAGGACAAAAGCACCAACGTGAATGAGCTACTAATGGCCAAAGATGGAAAGAAAAACTTGACCAAGAAAACAGTGATAGTACTGGACTGAAACCCAAAAATTAAATTAATATTCATAAGTCCAAACTGACATAATTAAAATGGGAAATGACAGCACTTCCTTACAGAAGAATTCCAATTAATAAATGCAGAAAAAAAGAAAACAGAAAATCACCATTAAGCAAACATCACAGTAATAACTACTACAGAGAAGACCCACCAACAAATACTAAAATTAGTAGGCAAAAGGTTGGAGAGAAACAGGATATTTACTAGTTACAATGAGAAAGGCAAGTAAGTTTTTTTGGAGAATCTGGCAGATAAAGGTCAGTGCATCAGTAATAACACATATTAACTTCATGGAGGTCCCTGATAATGTGTATTAAGAAGGACAGATTATCACTTCTGTGATATTGCCAAAAATGCATAACCATAACCTCCATCTAATCGTGAGAAAACATCAGATAAATCCAAATTGAGAAACATTCTAAAATGTTACTAATCACATATTGGAAGAAACTAAGAAGACAGGACAACTAAATGCAACGTGGGATCCTAGGTGGAATCCTGTACCAAAAAATAACATTAGTGGAAAAATTGACTTAATTCAAAAAAGGTCTCCAGTTACAGCTATAGTTTAGCACCAAGGTCAATAGGTAAAACACTATTATGTAGGATATTAATATTAGGGAAAGCTGGGTGAAGGGTATATGGAAACTACTTTTTTACTACTTTTTAGTAAGTCTAAACTTACTTCAAAATAGAAAGTATTTTTTAAGACAATGTGGTATTTAAAGTTACCTAGGGAATGTATGATACCTATCCTTTTATTTTGCCTAAAAAAATCACTGACTCTTGCTAAATTACCATCTAACAGCTGAAGCTAGAATATATATCCCCAACAAACTTAACTCTGAAAAATTTCATCAATACAATACAAATATCTTTACCTGTAATTTTATATCCATAAGCAGCTAACTGTCCAGCCATGTATTCTCCATCAGAATTGTTATGAGAGCAACCCCATGTTCGTATCCAAATTTTCTGTATGCCTGGAATAGTGCTGTTAAATAATTTTTTAAAAAAGTTCTTAATAAATGACTTCAAAAATAAAAACCACTAGATGATTTCTGGAATATTAGGCAAAAACCCACACTCACTGCAATCCATTCACAAGCTATTCACTAAATGTACCAACTTTATCTACAATGTTGTTATAGCAGAAGTCCAAAATCAATATAAAATAACCACAGAATATTCTAAAAAGTTAAGACTCCCTACATTTAAAAAAATCTTTTTCTCCAAATTGCATTTTAATTCAGTACTACTAAAGTACTAACACTAAAATTCAGCACCTAGAAAAGTACCTACAAGTAACAGTAGCAGAGAAAATGGTTCTAGTAGGAACAGCAAAGAAAAATTCAATACATTTGGTCAGATATTGCTAGTTGCAGTCTTTACCTATTTTATTACTTACAGATATAAACAACTGAATCAAAATGAAAAACTAAGGCTTCACACTACTAAAAGTACTCCATATATACACACGGAATTCTAGAAATATAATTATTTTATGAAGAGAAAAAAGGGTCTTTTAACTTTTATTGCCCTAGTAAGGTAGTAAATAGTTACTACCTTAGTGACATGTACAGAACAAATTTGATAAACTTGTCATTAAAATACAATCAAATTTTACATTCATAGATTTGAAAAATAATGTTCCAAACAAAATAATCAAGTATAGTAAAACTATCAACAATTTACTACACAGACAAATATAGGTTTACTGAAACTTAATAACTGCATAATTCCTTCTGTCCAGGTTGCATCAGAATTTCACTAAGCCAGAAATTTAATATGGCAGTGGAAACAGGGCAATAATTTAGTTTGTACCCAATGCCTTGTCCACAGTAGTTGATATGTAAGTATCTGTAAATTTGCTAATAAAAACTAAATGCCCAAACTACCAGTATCTCAGGAGAACCACAAATTACACTAAAAATTTTAACTTGGAAGTAACACAGAATTACACACCAACTATAGTAATACCAAGATATTTTACTTAGTACCAAATATTGGCCTAGGTCCTACCTTCGAAGAAAATCCAATTTGGTGTCTTTTTCATTTCTAACCAGTTACCTTGCCAAATTTAAAAACACTCAAATAAAGAAACAAATCTATATATATTTCCTATCAAAAATTCAAAGATTTTAAAAAGATATTATGTATTATCATATAGACCATAGTGCCCATATGAACACGAATGTAAGTAGAAGGAAAAAAGCTTACCTATCACTTGGTGGAGTATTTTCCTCTTGCAAATATTTTTGGGTATTTCGCTTTCGCACCTTTGGAACAACATGCTTTCTTGCAAAATGCCGATCCTGCGGCTTTGAATCTTCCTGTGACACGATATCTTCTATGTCATCCAATAATGTATCACAGGATGCAGAAGGCATCTTCTATACCATATAAAAAATTATAAATACAAGCTTGTAAGCCTCTCAGGAAATGTGCTTAACACAGACAGCATTGCCTATGAAATATTCTTGACAGACATGATTAAAACTTCAGATCTAATTTTGAGATTACAGAAAATGGAAGGAATAGAGAAACACAAGGATACAATCAAACCCAGATGATGGAACATTCCTTGGTACAGTTGGCCCCATTTCTTCAAAACATCAACATCATGGGGGAAACACAGAGAAGGACTGAGCATTTTAAGAGACGTAAAAGGCATAACAACTAAATGCAAGTCATTTCCTTGTTTGGATCTTACTTTGTCCAACCAGCTTTAAGATATTTGGGAATGAGCAAAATTAGAATATGAACTGGATTTTAGATACTATCAGGGAATTACTACACATTATTAGACAAAAAGTTCTGATACTACCCTTATGTTGGGAAAAAATCTTGAAGTATTTAGAAATGAAATGTCATTATGTCTATTATTTTCTTTGAACACAAAAAATAAATTATGATACATGGGAAAGTGTGCACAATTCTTAAATCTAGGAAATAGGTATGCCGACGTTCATTATTCTATTCTACTTTCCTGAATGTTCAACATTTTCATAGTTTAAAAAAAATGTAAGGCTTCCAGGAAGTTGGAGTAGAGGTACTTTTTCCTATCCCTCCTGCCAAGTACAACTAAAAGTTCTGGTAATTATATATAAAACAAACTTAAGATGACTCTAAAAGGTGGCAAGAAGGGAGCAGAATAGCTAGGGATCTCAGGAATAATACAGTAGTGAGTTTCCAGTTTTCTTTTTCCCTTGAATACCACAGATTAGGAACTTTTTTTTAAAGATTTATTTATTTATTTCTCTCCCCTTCCCGCCCCCCCCCCCCCCCCCCGCCCGCAGTTGTCTGTTCTCTGTGTCTATTTGCTGCATGTTCTTCTTTTGTCCGTTTCTGTTGTTGTCAGCGGCATGGGAATCTGTGTTTCTTTTCATTGCATCATCTTGTTGTGTCAGCTCTCCATACGTACAGCACCATTCCTGGGCAGGCTAAACTTTCTTTCGTGCCGGATGGCTCTCCTTACGGGGCACACTCCTTGCACGTGGGGCTCCCCTACACAGGGACACCCCTGCGTGGCAGGGCACTCCTTGTGCACATCAGCACTGCGCATGGGCCAGCTCCACATGGGTCAAGGAGGCCCGAGGTTTGTACCACGGACCTCCCATGTGGTAGACGGATGTGCTAACCACTGGGCCAAGTCCGCTTCCCCACAGATTAGGAATTGAAGAACCCAGCAACCCAGAAATGGCAATGGACACAGATTCTTTTTTTTAAAAGCCTGATCTGATTAGTCAAAGGACCAGGAAAGAGGCAGCATGGAAAAACAGAACACTTTTGGATAATAACTGCTCTACTGCAGCAAACATTACAGGAGAAAAACCACTGCGATCCTACCATCAGCCAAGCAACCAAGGCCACATAGGGAGCCTAAACTTCCTTCTCTCAAGGCTGCAACATGGTGTCTCACTATCCTACCACCAGGAGGGCATCAGAGAAGGCCAGGCCAGGACTTCTATCCCAGCCAGAGAGGAACAACCCCCTTTCCTCTGCAGTGTCAACAGAGACGAAATGGGGAGCCTGGACTTTCACCCCACCCGGCACTAACCAGGCTCCCTTCCCTCTCCCCAAAGGGTGATGTCAGAGGAGGCCTAGGGGAAAGTCAGGACTTTTACCACCACCCAGCACAATGGGGCTATCCCCAGACGGTGTCAGTGGAGACCACACCAGGAGCTGGAAGTCCTAACCCCACCCAGGAGCACCCTTTGTCTCTGAATGTTACTAAAGATATCTGAAGGAGTATGAATGACGGAATGACACAATAAAAACTACACTTTTAGAAAATCACACAAATGGGTATGGAGGCATTGAAGAGAAAAAGAAAGGAAGGAGAAAGACAAGAGGGGTATACTGCAGTAGACATAAAATACCATTAGAGTGTTAGGGAAATAGGGAGCATTGCTCAGCTTCTTATTTTAAAGAACTAAAGTCCATAGAAGCTAAAAGATTTATACAGTGGAAGACCTCAAATTAAAAACTAGGCTTCCTATCAATGTCATGCTTTTTACAAGATACCTCTGACTTACCAGCAAAACATAATGCAAAAGTTTAATGTGATACAAAGTAAATCCATCTCAGTTTTTAAAAAGGGCAAAGAAAACCAGGCAATTTATATAAGAAATATAAATAACCAGTTAAGTATAGGAAAGAATGCTCAACTATGCTAATAGCAAGCATTTAAACCAGGGGTCCTTAATCCTTTTTGTTCCAAGGACCCCTTCCCTTTGCCAGTCAGGTGAAAACCACAGCCCCCTTACTAAGACTACATTATACTGTGTATTATTTAATAAATATACCTGCACCAACATGTCCCCATAAGAATAATGTTTCTTTGACTTTTCAATTCAAGTTCACAGACCTCCTGGTTAAGAACCTCTGGTTAAACAATGAGTTATTTTACATCTACCCCACTGAAAAATAAGACAAAAACCCAAAGTCAGGTGAAAGCACAGTAAAACTTCTATACCCTTGCTAGAAGGCAATCTGGCAATATATTTCAAACTTTAAAATCTGTTATTCCCAATGCACTAGTAATTCAAAAGGAGAAAAATATAATGCAGAACTTTCCTAAATCTGGCTGTGTATCAAAAGCACCTAAACAATCTCACTCATCACTACTAGAGCTAAAGTTTTTACTTCCAGAAGACAGGTAGTGGGAATGGGTAACCTTCAGAAGTTGTTAAACAGGTGAATAATAAGGAAGAAAAAGTCTGAGAATAAACAAAGAGCAAGATAATAGTTAAATGGAGCAAGAGAATCAAATGAAGTTTTTTCTCAAAGGTAGAGAAGATCCTATCAGATAAAAGGAATAAAAACAGAGCCAGGGAGGGGAGATAATGAAAATGATGAAAAGAAAGACAGGATGCAATATCCTTCTGACAAAGGAAAGATGTTAAGGGAGCTTTTATAATATCAGATCTCATTCTGAACTAGACCTCCAAGAGCAGAACTGAGGCATGTGTACTTAAAACCTGACAAGTAATTCCACTAAACCCGCCTGATTAAGAGCCACTGTTCTCCTGCAGCAGTGGTTCCCAATCTTGGGTGCTCGTTATACTCATCTGTGGAGCTTTGGAAAATTACTAACACCTGAGTACCTGGCCATCCGACTCACTCACTGGGAATGGAACAGAATAGAGCCTGGGCTTTTTTCTTTCTTTATTTTTTTTTTCAAACTTTCCAGTAACTCTCACGAGTTGTGAACCAATTTCCCACACCAATGGTTCTCAAAGTGTGGTTCCCAGACAAGCAACAACTGCATCACCAGAGAACGTGCTCGAATGAAAATTCTTGGCCCCACTCCAGGCCTACAGAATCAAAAAGTCTAGGCAAAGCCCAGCAATCTTTAACAAGTCACTCAGGTAACTGTTTTATTATTTATTATTTTTATTTCTGTGGTAATATTTATATAACAAACTTTCCCATTTTAACCACTTTCAGGCATACAATTCAATGGCCAATAAACACTCATACAAATGTCCAATAAGCACATGAAAAGATGCCCAACATCATTAGCTATCAGGGAAATTACACTTCATACTTACTAGGATGACAGTAAACAAAAAGACAAGTGTTGGTGAGGATGTGGAGAAACTGTTGGTGAGAACATAATATGTTGCCACTGCTGTGGAAAACAGTTTGGCAGTACCTCAAAAAATTAATCATATGTAATTATACCAAATAGCATTGATTATACACTTCAGATGAATTGTATGCTTTATTAATATGTATCAATAAAATTGATTTGTTTAAAACCATAGTCACCATTTGATCCACAATTTCACTCCAAGGGACATAACAAAAAGAACTAAAAACATATGTCCTCACAAGACATATTAGGGTAACACCTAATACCTAATGTTCACAGCAGTTATTATTCCTAACAGCGAAAAAGTAGAAACAACCCAAATGTCCAACAACTGGTGAAAGGATAAACTAAGTGTTGTACCTCAAGGCAATGTAATATTATTTGGCAATAAAAAGGCATGAACTACTGATACATACATCAACATAGATGAATCTCAAAAGCTTTATACAAAATGAAAGAAGCCAGGCACAAAAGAGTAAATAAATACCATGATTCCAATTATATAAAAGTCTAGAAAATGAGCAACTCCAGTGAAAGAAAAGCAGATAAATATTTCCCAGGAACCAGGGAAGGGAACTGAGTACAACGGTGAACTTTTTGTGATGGAAAAGTTCTATACAATTATTGCACTGGTATAAGTTTCTCAAAACTCATCATATTGTACACTAAAATTTTCTAAATTTTACTGTATCAAAATTATACCTCAATTAAACAAATTTTACAAGAAAGAGATTGAGCAAAATCAGATATACCTTTAGTCAAAAGATTGAAGTGTTAAGAGATGAACTAAAATAACAGTATTAGAATTTATCCTTATCCAAAGAGCAACAGTAAGCCATAGTAGGGATAATGTGGTCAAACTGTGTTTTGAAACAATCTCACATGCTGCAGGGTGAAAAACAGTGGAGGAACACCAGAATAGATGAGAGCTGACCAGAAAGGATCTTGCTACTCAAAAGTCTGTTATCTGGCAGCATCACCTGAGAACTTAAGAAAGGCAGACTCTCAGGTCCCAACTTAAACGTAATGGATCAGAATCCACACTTTAACAGGATCCCAAAGTGATCCATATACCCATTAAAAAGCACTTTCAGGGGGAGTGGATGTGGCTCAAGCAACTGAGTGCCCACCTCCCACAAGGGAGGTCTGAGGTTCGGTTCCCGGTGTCTCTGGAAAAAAACAAAAACAAACAACAAGCAAAACGAGCAAGGAAAAAAACCAACTCAAGGAAGTGGGCTCAGTGATTGAGTGCTGGCTTCCCACATACAAGGTCCTGGGTTCATTCCCAGGTACCTTTAAAAATAAAAAAATCACTTTCAGATACTACTGTATCTGATAGCTTGGACTAAGGTGGTAGTGGTGGACAGAAGCATATAATTTAATAAGATATTTAGGTGACAGTGACTAATATTCAATTTGAATACAGGGAGTGAGACGGAAATGCCAAGAATATCTTCTAGGTCTCTGACTTGGGTATCTAGACAGATTATGCTAGCATTCTCTGAAAGAGAACACGAGAAGACCAACTCTTGAGGAGAAGCTCAGTTCAGGAGATACTGAGTTTGGAATGCCTTTGAGATACTCAAGATTCCAGGCAAGTAATCTTAAAAGAGTTCAAAGGTGGTACAAGATGGTACCTCAAAGTGTGGGGATGGATTAGATCACCTACTGAGAAAGAGAAAAAGAAGAGAGTAAAACAGGAGAGGGTACAGAACTAAGCCTTGAGGAATTCTGCTTTTAACTGCTAGATAAGGAGAACCAGCCTGTAAGGGAGACCAAAAAGCAGCCACCAGAGAAGGAGACAATCAGTGTGTCCTTTATTAAAGGTAAAGGAAGAAAGAATGTCAAGTAGGTGGAAATGTTCAGTGCTGCTGAATGTAGATGAAAGATTAATTAAAATGAATGAAAATGTCTCTTGGTTTTAGTGATAAGGAGACCACGGTGTTTCCATGAAATAATAGGAAATTACTAAGAAAATAGACTACCTTCCTGCACATTCTAATATGCGGCATACCACTCAAACATAAAATGTCTTAAATTAGTACCTTGATTTTCTGCACTTAGACTGACTGAAGTCCTCTTGAAAGATGTCTGGAAAATAAAAAACTGATTAGATAACGCAAGTACCAAACAAGTTCACAAAACCAGAGCAAGGACACTTAAAAACTACTTACAGGGAATTGGAATCCATAAAAAGACTGCTATATACAGCAGGATTAATGATATTCCATATTACTTCCAAATTCTTACTGAGGATATACTTAAGAGCCATAATTATAAACGCTACCCAACACTACAACATGTCTACACAGTGCAAGTAATAGCAGAACCACAAAACAGGAAAAGACAATGAAGAAGGTACCCAGATTACCTTCTACCTAAAAAATACGTGTCGCTCCTACTCCCGAGATCCAGAAAGAGATTTTAGGAATAAACGAGAATGGAAAGTGAAAAGCAAAACACCTGCTGCTCTGGCCAACTTTAATTTAAATTCTTATTAAGATGCAGCTCTGTGAACGCTAGTTAACTACAAAGGTCTTGTCTCGTCCCACAAATTCACTAACATAGAAAAAGGGGAGCAAATGAAGTTAGCTGACCCGAAATATTTAAAAACAAGATCCCTAAATACTCCTTGCAAACCAGCTGCATCTGACGCCAACAACTCTGAGCACATTCCTGGAAGTGCTACCTGACTGACCCCCAAGTTCCCCACATCAACAAACAAGTCTGCTTTTAACTGCGAAACAAACTGGCAAACGGCCCAAGAAAGACTGAAACTAGGGAAACAAGACTCCACCATAAAAGAAGCGCTGGCTCATTCTGCCCCATACTGACCCATCCACCACCCTTACCCAACAGCGGAGAAATAATGAACTAGTTCAAAGGAAAAGAATCAACATGCCAGTCTCAGGAAACCGCACACACTTCAGATGGAACTCGCCATGACACTTACGTCCCGCCGTTTATTTACGCATGCTCTACGACGGTGGCTCAGAGAGGTCAAATTACGTCATGGCTGAAAGCACAGGTTCTTGTTTGACTCGCTCTTTTTTCTTTTTCCTTTTCCTTAATTTAAGCTTCCAGTTCTTTGAACGTGCTCGTAGAATTCCCCAAGAACCCGGGCTCGTAGAATTCCTTAATAGCTAACTTATATTGAGTTATCGCTGTGTGTCAGGCACTGTATTAAGTACTTTACATAAAAACTCCTGATTTATTTATTATACGTATTTTACAAAAGAGGAAACTGGGAATTTAAATATTTGCCCGAAGTAACTCGTAGAAGTGGCTCACTCCTGGGCTGAATTCAATTCCAAAGAACCTGCTTTTTTCGCTGCATTTTACTTGCTTCCTCAGTCTTTTGTGACAGGAGGTCATATTAGAGAATACAGGGTTAGAAACGACTAGAGAAAGAACGGTTAATGGATTAAGTTTAATATAAATCGCTTAACGCCAAGCAAGTTTTATTGGAATGCTTAGATAGCTTATCAGAAACGTGAGGTGGGGGGGGGAGAGAACTTTATGGAGTTCACCTGTTTCTTACCTGTTTGCTTTACATATGTTACATTTTATTATTCTTCACCCAAGATACTGTATTTGACCTTCTTTTAACCTTTAAAAAGTGGACCAGGAACAATGGGCCAAGAACAGGAAGTAAACCATAGGCTTTATGCCTGACCCTATGTTTTACCTTGATTTGAAGCAGTTATCTTATTTTGCAAATACCTTTCCTCATGCAAATTCCTCTAATTAAAATGAATTTCTCCCACCCTTTTCTCTGTTCATCCATAGGCTCTGGATGATCTAAACCATGACCTGCCTTCACTGCAGTCTACCTAACTGATTTAGAATTGTATTTTTATGTTGCTGTTTCCCCATCTCTTTCTCTTTTGGATAATCTTTTTTGACTATAATTCCACTGCCTAGCACATAGCCTAGCATCTGATAGCCTCTCAATAAACATAGGTTGAATGAATGAATGACTCCACCCCTTTTCCCCAAGATCTCCTTCAGTTCAGTTAAAGAAATCATACTGAGGGTGCATTAAATGACAGTAGGCACTGTGCTGGGCTCTAAGGTAGAAAGAAAAAAGACGGCTATTTCAGGCTTCTTCAAGGAAATAGTTTCAATAGAAAATAGCAACCACTGTGAAAGATAATCCACAGGGCCCTGTGGAGCACAAAGGGAAGGCTCCTCCTGCTGCCTGATGAGGTGAAGGAAGAGAAATGGATGAAGGTATTCCAGGCTAGAGCAAATGCATGGAGGCCTGGACCTATAAATTACCCTACATTATAAAAGCAAAAGAAGTGAAGCAGGGTGATGGGAGAAGAGGCTGGAGAGGGCAAGTCCAGGGACCAGATTAAGGTGTACTGTGTATGCAAAATTAAGGACATTAGACCTAATCATGCCTAATGTATTGGGCAGCATGAGTGTCTGAGCAGATAATTCTCTCAGGAGGATGAGTTTGAGGACAACACTTCAGACATGAAGAAATAGTGAAAGCCTAAATTGAGTTCTTGGCTTTGAGAAATGGGGAGGAGGACAGATTCAAAGAGATACTGAGGAAGTAAAATGAGCAAGATTTAGGGATTGATAGGTGAGAAAGAAGAGGATACAAGGATGTCTGCAAGTTCTGGATTAAGTGAGTAGCAAAAATACTTGGTGAAATCTGCCCAAAACTCTTTAGGCAAGTTTGAGCTAAATCATTAGAAAAGCCAGTGACCTACCCTCTAGTAATTTATCTTACAGAAACATTTACACTTAGAAGAAATGACATGTGTACCATGTCATTATATTAAATACTGTTTGCAATAGCAAAAAACTGGAAACCCTCTAAGACTCCTCAACAGGGGATTGATTAAATATATTTATGATATCTGAAGACTTGTTTTAAAAAAAGAACACAGTTGCTCTTAATGTATTATCCAAACAATATTTGTAAGTGGAAAAAACAAGCTGCAAAACTGTATAAGGTGTATATGCAGAGTAATTGGTGTAATTAGAGAGAGAGTAGAATGTAGAAGTAACTGGTAATGGGATTGTCTCTGGGAAAAGGAACTGGATGTCTCAAGGGAGATTTCCCGGTACACTGTTTTCTACCTTTTATTTTTGTTCCATGTAAAAGTATTGTTTACTCAAAACTAAATGAGTATAATCTATAAATAAAATTAAAATGACATTTGATAATATATCCTTTACTGGTTTATCTGTTGCATTGAACTCTTATACTGGTATTTAAAGTTGACTCTTTATGCTTTCTCAGATTGCAAGCTTCTTAAGAATAGACACCCCATCTTGTAATTTTTTTCAGCCCATAATATACCATTAAATGCTCTATATAAAAAAGAAAAAGAGAAAAATTAATGCTATATAAATATTGGGTGGTTGAAAAAACAATTGGTATATTAAAAGACACACTAATAATGCAACTGAACCTATAAAATAATAGTGAAATAGTGAAATTTTATAAATATGTGCCAGTAACAGGTTAAGTACTCTACATGAATTATCAAATGTATTTCTCATAATAACACTGCAAATAACCCTCTAAATTGGAAGTACTATTATCTTTTTTTACAGAGAAGAAAACTGAAGCTTAAGCAATCTGACTTCAGTTGTGTTAGCAACAACTCTATATATAAATTCTTCAGAGGGACAAAACTCCATACTTTCATTTATAGTAATGCAAAATTTCAAAGGAGAAAAACATTGAAGAGGAAAAAGAAAAGAGTGATAAGTGAAATGTGGAGTAAAATCTGTAAGACTTCAGAAGGATTGATTCAGTTTTTCACGTTGGTCTTCAAGGTGAAAAGTTAAAGAGAAAATGTGGCCAATTAATGAAGGTCGAGGATTCTTAGTATCACAGCCCTAACTAAGAAATGAGGAATAAAACTTGAAAACTACTAAAATATAGGAACACATATTTTAGATTTAATTTATAATCTGGGCAATTAGCCAGTATATTTATGAATTTTTACCAGTCAATATGCTTTTTTTAAACAAGAGACAAACCATGTGTTGAATTCACCTTGAAAAAGGATAAAAAATATATATGAAAAAATTTTAGTAGAATATGAGATAAGAAAAGCGTAGATAATAAGTTAACTTTTATAGTTCATCAGGTCAACATTCATTAGACAAATATGTTTTTATTTATATTAGCCTTTCCATCACATGTGATAGATATCCAGCTCTGATCTGATAAGCAAAAAGGGGAGCACATATAAATCAATGCTAGACCCAGGAATTTTTATTGGATCCAATAAGTGATAAACTAGGGGTCATAATAAACTGGAAATCTAAAGCAGATTATGGGGGAGATTTTTCAGCTGTTGGTTTTCATAAAGGATTGAAGATAAGGAAATTAGTTAGAATATTATCATAGTAGTCTAAATATGAACCAAGATGGTGACAGAGGTTGGAGAAAAAAGAAAGAATTCAAGAAATACATCAAAGGAAAATTTGCCCGTAATGGGTGAATGCATCAATGTATAAGGTAAAGGGGAAGAAGACTATTGTCTTAAATAAACTGATAAAAGATCATATTACAAGATTACGTGAAATAATCTCTTGTTGTCTTCTAATGGTGAATTTTCTCTTTGTAATCTAACCACTAGGGGTCAGAGTGCTATACCTCTAATACCAGCTATTCTAGTCTATCAATTTAGAACAAATGGGTTTGGCTCAACTCCATAATTAATTTTACTTTTTCATCCTAGGGGATTGGGTGGGGCTCATTCCAACCCTCAGCTCAAGAGCTGTGCCTGTGACCCAAGCCAGAGAATGAGCACTGGCTAGGTGAATTCTGGGCTCAGGCTCCACTAGGAAAATCTGGAGTGGAAGCTTCATGTGACCATGTGTAGATGCCTACCTGAGACAAAAGCTCTTTCAGAGAAAACTATTAATATTTCAGAGAAAGGTAAGAGTTGAGAAGTGTAGGGTGAGATAAGTAGATGAATAAGTACTGAAGACACCAGAAGGACCTCTACAGGCAGCGTGCCTGGTGCTGCCTCCAAACTTTTCAGTTCTGAAAACAAGTAAATTCCAAAAACCTCCAACCCCCCCCCCTTTTTTTTTACTTAAGCTAATTTCTATGACTTACAACCAAAAGAGTCCTGGCGAAACTCCTGATTGTTATACATTCTCTTGATTTAAAAATAAATAAATATAAGATGTGAAATGATATCTCATAGTGAAACTTTTGAAAATAAATAAAATAATTTACATCTGTTTACTAATCTTGGTTGCTTTTAGGTATATGTGAAAAAGAAATATGTTTTCTGTGTCCTTCAATATATGACTTGATAAAAAATAAACTTAGTCATATAACAACAAAGTTATTGAGTACATACAGTATACCAAGGATTGTTCCAAATGCTCAAAAAATAAAATAGATCATTCAGACTATTCTAGCAAGTAGACACAAGCAATACACAATAAATATGATAAAAGTTAAAATGCTATCGGGAGTTCAAGGCAATAAAGATGGCTTAAAAAACATAGTAGGTTGAGGAGAGTGAAGAGTGAAGGTTTGGAAGTCAGTGTGGTTCAAGCGGTTGAGTTGCCTACTTCCCAAATGGGAGGTCTTGGGTGCTTACTAAAAACAAACAAACAAAAAAAAACAAACAGCAAACAAACAAAAAACTCAACTCACAACAAAATAATAAAAAAAAAAAAAAAAGAAAGACAAAAACAAATCCAACGCACGGGAGCCGATGTGACTCAGTGTTTAAGCACTGGCTTCCCACATACGAGGTCTGGGATAAAGAATAAAAGGCTTGCAATTTTAAAGATGGTGGTCAGAGTGTGCCCACTGAGGTAAAAGCTCATTTTACTTAAATGAACACATTTAAGTAAAAGCTTGAAAAAGATAAGACACTTAGCCAAGGAATGTGGAGAGGGAAGAGCAGCTCAGGAAATAGGACCAACCAGTGGAAAAGTTCTAAGGTAAGAACATGCCTGGCTTGTTGAAGGAATAGCAAGCAGGAAGGTTGGAATAGTTGGGATGGAATGAGTGGTAAGAAAGTTGTAAGAGAGGATGGCAGAATCGTGAACAAAAGCAGATCAAACAGGATTCCTAGGCCATAGGCAGAACTTTGGCTTTTACCGTAAAAGAAATGGGAATCATTAGAAAGTAATGAGAAGAGGAGTGGATCCAGGAGGTCAGTGAAGACTAGTACAATAATCCAGGTGAACCCTTACGACATCTTGGACTTGGGAGGTAGCAGTTGACATGGTGAGAAGTGCTTAGATTCTGGACATATTTGAAGACAGAGCCCATAGAATTTCCTGTATATTGGATTTGGGGAGCAGGTAAAAAGTAATAAAAGATGACTCCGAAGTTTGTGGCCTGGGCTACAAGAAAAAGGAAATCACTATCAACTAAGATGGAAAAGATTACAGACAGTACAGGTTTGTGGGCAGGAAAGGGGGAGATGAGAAATGCAGGGCTTATTCATTTTTTTTTATTTTTAAATTTTCATTTTGAAATAATTTCAGATTTACAAAAAAAAAGTTGCAAAAATACTACAAATATTTTGTGCATAGCCTTTGCCCAGCTTCCCCAGATATTAACATTTTACATAAGCATACCAGGAAATTAAAATTGACAATGCTATTAACTGTCCCAATCTAGGACAGTTTCTCATTCTTTTTTTGACTTTCATGATCTTTGCCGTTTTGAAGAATACTGGCCAGTTATTTTGTAAAACGACCTTTAGTTTGAATTTGTCTGATGTTTCCCCATTAATGAATTCAAGTTATGAAGTTCTAGCAAGAAAAATTCAGAAGTGACACTGTCACTGATATTCATAGAAGCATTATTCACAACTGACAAAAGATGGAAGCAACCCAAGTAACCATCAACCAAGGAATGAATAAATAAAATATGGTATATACATACAATGGAATATTATTCAGCTACAAAAAGGAATGAATTTCTGATACAAGTGACAACATGGTTGAACCTTAAAGATATCATGTTGAATGAAATGTCAGACACAAAATGGCAAATATTATATGATCTCACTATTTGAAATAATTATGATAAACAAACTCGTAGAGTCAGAATCTAGAAGATAGGTTACCAGGGGATGGGGTGGGGAAAGGGAATGAAAAATTAAAACAAAAAATGTGCAGGGTTCCTTTTGCAATGATGGAAATGCTTTAGTAATGGATGGTGGTGATGATAGCACAACATTTTTAAGGTAATTAACAGCACTGAAATATATATCTGAATGTGATTAAAAGGGGAAATGTTGGACTGTATATATGGTAACAGAGTAATTTTTTAAAAAGCCATGGAAATACACTACATCGTGAACCCTACTTTAAACCACGGAATATAGTTAATAGTACAATTATAAAAGTGTGCTATTATGAATTGTAACAAATGTTGCACACCAATGCAAGGTGTTAATAATAGGGTGGTATATGGGAATCCTGTATTTTATACATGATTGTTCTGTAAACCACAACTCCTCTAATAAAGAATTAAGAATAAGAAGTAATGCTGTGCCTTTCTCAGACCATCATATCGAGAGGTACATGATATTGATATGTCTCTTTAAAGGTAGTGTACTTGACACTTTGAACACTTGGTCTCTCCACTATGAAGTTAATGTTTCCTCTTTGTTATTAATATGTTGTAGGGATGTACTTTGAGATGATATAGGTATCTTTTGCTCATTAATTTTAGCATCTGTTAATGATTCTTGGGAGTGACAATTATGTGGTATTTTCCAAATTGTATTACCATCATTCCTACTAGATTAACTGTCCCCTTCCCCCCATTTATTTATTCAATTATTTATTTTTATCAATAGGGACTCCTGGATATTTATTTTATTCTATAACTTATAATCTATTACTGGCATTATTTATTTTCTTGCTCAGATTGTCCCAGCCTTGGCCACTGAGAGCCCATTCAGGTTGCCCTCTGTATTCTTTTAACATGTTCCCATCATTATATTTTTTAGCACTTCCCTATTTTCTGGAGCCACAAGATGCCCAAGGCTCATCCTGCACCATCTCTGCACTACCCCAAGAATCAGCCAAATCTCCAAGGAACCGTGGTTCTTTTTAGTGGGACATTGTATTTAGGAACCAAAATCTGGGCACTAGGCATGCTCATTGCTACTGGGGTGTCATTTCTTCAGGAGGTAAGTTTTGAACATGTTAAACCTGAGATGTCTATTAGAAATCTATTAGAAATCCAAGTGCATTGTTAAGTTGGCAGTTGGAATTAGTATAAATAGTGAAGAGGATCAATGACAGAGGCTTGGGAGACTCCAATATTAAGATGAGAGAGAAGAGGAAGAATCAAAAAGAAAACTGAGAAGGAACAACCAGTGAGAAAGAAGGAAGAAGAAAATAAGAGAATGTACTGTCCCAGAAACCAAATGATAAAAGTACATCATGGCGCAGGGAATGATCAATGTGTCAAGGATGGTAATAGGTTAAGAAAGGTGAAGACTGAGAATTGGCCATGGGATTGAGCCCCTTGGAAGAGTAGTTTTGGTAGAATGGTGTGGAGGAAAGCTTGACTAGAGTGGATTCAGGGAAGAAGAATGGAAGAGGACTTGCAGATAGCAAGTATAGACAACATTATGAAGGTTTGCTGCAAGGGGAACAGAGAAATGGGAATATTGCAGTGCAGGAAGTGGGGTCAGAAGGAAGGACTTTTACAACAAGAGCATGTTTATATGCTAAATGGGAATGATCCAGTGGAGATGGGGAAATTTAGAATATATAGAAAGAGGAAGCAATGTTCCTGAGAAAGGACAGTGACTATATTCTGAGCATTACATCATAGTGCCTGAGATACCCATATTTGGAGAAGAAATAAAAGTTGTTCACCTAGTTTATAAAGACAAATACATTTGGCTGATGTTACCTTACAACTCAAACTGGAGGAAATACAAATTTTAAAACTTATGAGTTTCTAATAAGACATTAGCAGTGCCAGTCAACTAAAAAATATTATACTAGAAATGTATTTAACTGGCAAGTATGAGAAAGCGGTCACTGCCAGGAAGATATGGAAAAAGAAACAAAACCCCCACACACACCCTTTTTTTAATCATAGGCCACTCATGGCTTTGTTTTAAAAAAAAAAAATGCTTTCACTAAAAACTCTCTAGTAGCCACATCTCTCACTGACTGCTTTCCAAATATTCCTTACAAGTGATAAATCTGTAGGCGAACTTCAGAGATGGGCGATTCCACTGAAAACAAATTATTCTATCTCTTTGAGAGGGAGTGGTAGAAATAAAAAGGTCAGTGAGGGCTTCACTAGCCAGAAGCTCTTCTGCCAGAGAACAGAACAGACCCCTTGCAGCAGCTGATTTCATGAGAATTTATTCCCTGAACCTACAGGAAGAGCAGATTTAAACTTCACCAGCTGGAACCCGGGCGGGAGGGGAAGGAGGGTTTATTTGGGTTTATTTGGCTATTCTAAATTTCTCAAAAACCCTCTTTGGGAACTGTTGCCCATTCAGTCAGAGAGTAAGAGCAGGGATCATAAGAAAAAGCCATCAGGACAGGAAAAAGAAAAAAAAAGGGAAACAAGACTTTTCATCTTATTCTTTGTTGTATTCTCATAATCTATCCTGGCACTTTGCCCACTATAATTTCTCAATAAATGATTGGTAAAGAGAATGAAAAAAATGTTTAGTAAAAAAAAAAAGCACTTAGTGAATACTTACAGCAATCATTTATTATCAAAGCATATATTTAATTATCTTATGAATAAATATAGACAAAACTAATATCTTAAATGAATCTGCTTGAAGCAAAACTGTGCTCCCTGAAGTTCATTTGTTTTTCTGTAATGATGTATTATTAGACATTTGACATTTATAATATTTAATTGACTGTTGATTATCTTGGCTAAGGAAGGAAAACAATGGTGTGTTTAAATCAAAACAATCAGAAGTCTTTTTTTTAAATACATAAGTTGCATGTTTGCAGAAAATTCAGAGTGTCCATATACCCACACACACATACATAATTTTCCCTATTATTAACTTTTTGCATTAGTGAGTTACCTCTGTTTACACTGATGAAACAATATTATTGTAATTATGCTATTAGCTAGTCCATAATTGACATTAGGGTCACTGTGTGTGTTGTACAGTCCTATAGTTTTCTTAAAATTTTTATTCTAGTACTACATTGTGGCAGTTTGATATTATTTTATGAATCCCCAAACGGGAAAGATTATGTTTGTGAAATAATCCATTCCTGTGGGTGTGAGACCCTTTCAGCTTGACTATGTCAGTAAGGCGTGCCTCAGGTTGAGTCTCCACCCTCTTGCTGGGTCTGATAAACATGGAGACACAGGAAAAGAGAGCTGCCATGTGAGACAAAGGCCTTCCAGTTTTGCCCACACTTGTGTTGCAAGGAGAGAAGCCCGCAAGAGGCTCAAAGAGCTGAGGCCCAGGGAAAGAGGAGCCATATGCCTGATAGCTTGCTGCTGCTAAACTAGGGAAGACAGCAGAGCAGCTGAGTCTGAAAGAGGAGGCCCAGTAAGAGATGAGCCCTATGCCAGCTTTGTCTACAGCTGCAGAAAGGCGAAGACCTCAGCAGAGATCAGCAGCCATCTTGCGTCACCATGCGGCAGGTGATTTTGGTGTGAGAAAGCACCACTTATGGTGCCTTGAGTTGGACTTTTCATGGCCTTGTAACTGTAAGCTTTTACCCCAAGCTTACAGTTTATAAAAGAAAACCTATTTTGGTACTTCACATCAGCAGCCCTTGGGAAACTAAAACATATAGAGACAACTGAAAATTTCCACTTTTAACCACATTCAAGTATATAATTCAGTGCTGTTAATTACACTCATGATACTCTGCTACCATCATGACCACCCATTACCAAAAATCTTCCATCACCCCAAAAAGAAACCACCTACCAATTAAGCATTCACTTCCCTTTCACTTCCCCCACTCCAGCCCCTGGTAACTTGTACTCTAGTGTCTGAGATTATAATTTACTTATTCTAATTATTCGTATTACTGAGATCATGCAATATTTGATCTTTTGTGTCTGACTTATCTCACACAAGATAATTTCTTCAAGGTTCATTCATGTTGTCTCAGGTAGAAGAACTTCATTCCATTTTATGGCTGAAAAATTTCATTGTATGCATATACCACATTTTCTTTATCCATTTATCTGTTGTCAGATACTTCAGTTGATTCCATCTTTTGTTAATTGTGAATAATGCCTCATGAACACCAGTGTACAAATATCTATCCAGTCCCTGCTTTGACTTGTTTTGGGTATATATCTAGTAGTGGGATTGCAGGGTCATATGGTAATTCTAAACTTAACTTTCTAAGTAACCACCAAACTGTTTTCCACAGCAGCTGCTCCATTTACCTTCCCACAAACAGTTTACCAGTTCCTATTTCTCTACATCCTTGGAAAATCTGTTATTTTCTGGGTTGTTTTTTTAATTGTAGTCATTCTAGTAGGTATGAAGTGGTAACTTACTGTGGTTTTGATTTGCAGTTTCTGAATGGCTAATGGTTTAAAGTATCTTTTCATGTGCTTATTGGTCATTTGCATATCATTTTTAGAGAAATGTCTATTCAAGTTTTTTGCCCATTTTTAAATTGTGTTTTTGGTTTTTATGTTATTAAGTTGTAATATTTCTTTTTATATTCTAGATATTAAATGCTTATTGGATATATAGTTTCCAAATATTTTCTCCCATTGTGTAGGTTGTCTTTTAACTTTCATGATTAAATCATTTGATGCATAAAATTTTTTAATTTTGATGAGTCCAAAGTATTTTTTTCTTTTGCTGCTGATCTTTTGCTGTAAAGCCTAAGAAACCACTGTATAACACAAGGTCCTAAAGATGGTTTCCAATGTTTTCTTCTCAGAGTTTCATAGTTTTGGTTCTTATATTTAGGTCTTTCCTCCATTTTCAGTTAAAAATTATATATGGTGTAAAGTAGGGGGTCCACTTTCACTCTTTTGCATATGGATAAACAGTTTTCCCAGTACAATTTGTTGAAGAACTATTGCTTCCCTATTGAGTGGACTGGGTACCTCTGTCAAAAATCAATTGGCCACAGATGTAAGGGTTTATTTCTGAACATACAATTCAATTCCATTGGCCTACATGTCTGTCCATGTGCTAGTACCATGCAGTTTTTATTTCTTTGGCTTTGCAATAAGTTTTTGTGGTTTTTTTAAGATTTTATTTATTTATTTCTTCCCCCTCCCTCCATTGTCTCTCTGTCCGTTTGCTGTGTGTGCTAATGGACACAGTGTGTCTGCTTATATTCTCATTAGGCAGCTCTGCACTCCACACAGGCCAGCTTGTCTTCACCAGGAGGCCCTGGATATCGAAGCCTGGGCCTCCCATATGGTAGCCAGGAGACCAATTGCTTGAGCCACATCTGCTTCCCTGCAATAAGTTTTAAGATTGAGAAGTGAGTTTTCCGACTTCATTCTTCTGTTTCAAGATGGTCTTACCTATTCAGGACCCTTAACCTTCTGTATAAATTTGATGACTGGTATATTAGTCAGCCAAAGGGGTGCTGATACAAAATACCAGAAGTTGGTTAGTTTTTATAATGGGTATTTATTTGGGGTAGGAGTTTACAGATACAAGGCCATAAGGCATAAGTTACTTCCCTCACCAAAGTCCATTTTCAAGTGTTGGAGCAAGATGGCTGCCGACGTCTGCAAGGGTTCAGGCTCCTGGGTTCCCCTCTTCTAGGGTCTTCCTTCTTTCTGGGTTCAGGGTTTCTCTCATCCTGGGACTAGGCTTCAACATCAAACTCCAGCATCAAAACTCCAACATCAAAAACCCTTAACTCTGTCCTTTGCCATGCCTTTTATCTGTGAGTCCCCACCCTCTAAAGGATGGGGACTCAACACCCTACTGGCACAAGAGTTTTACATAATTACTTAATCAAATAAACCTATGAATCCAATATAATATAATATGTCCGGAGGAAAAGATCAGTTTACAAACATAAGCCAATATTTCTTTTGGAATTCATCACTAATATCAAACTGCTACAATTGGTTTTTCCATTTCTGCGAAGAAGGCTGTTGGAATTTTTATTGTGATTGTGATGGATCTGAAATTGCTTTGGGTAGAATTGACATCTTAACAATATTTAGGCTTCCAATCCATAAACACAGAATGTCTTTCCATTTATTTAGATCTTATTTTATTTCTTTTAGCCATGTTTTGTCATTTTCTGTGTACAAGTCCTTCACATCCTTGGTTAAACATGTATTCCTAGATATTTCCTTCTGTTGGTTGCTATTATAAATGGAATTGTTTTCTTAATATAAACTATAGAGTGTTCATATCTACAGAGTAAATAGAAACACTACTGATTTTTGTGGGTTGATCTTGTACCCCCACCACTTTGCTGAATTCGATTAGCTCTATCATCTTTGTTGTGGCTTTTTAGGATTTTCTATATAAGGATCATGTAGTCTACAAATAGGGAAAATTTTACTTCTTCTTTTCCAAGTTGGATGCCTCTTATTTCTTTTTCTTGTGTAACTGCTCTAAGAACTTCCAGTACAGTGTTGAATAATAGTGGTGACAGTGGCATCTATATCTTTTTACTTATCATAGAGGAAAGGTTTCAGTCTTTCACCATTACATATGAGGTTATCTGTGAGTTTTCTTATATATCCTTTATCATGTTGAGGAAGTTTCCTTCTATTCCTGGTTTTCTAAGAGCTTTTTTTTTTTTAATTATGAAAGGGTGCTAGATTTTGTCAAATGCCTTTTCTATATCAATTGAACTAATCATGTGGGGTTTTTTCCTTTGTTCTGTTAATGTGGTGCATTATGTTATTTGATTTTCTTCTGTTGAACCATCCTTGCATACCTGGGATAAATCCCCTTGATCATGGTGTATAATTCTTTTAATGAGTGGTCAGATTAACTTCACTAGTATTTTGTTGAAGAGTTTTGCATGTAGGCCAACATCACCTGAATACTAAAGTCATAGTCCACAAAAAAAGAAAATTACAAACCAGTATCCCTTATGTCAGCAAAGATGTGGAGAAATTGGAACCCCACACATTGTTCATGGAAATGTAAAATGGTGTAGTGCTATGTAAAACAATCTAGCAGTTCCTCAAAACATTACACATAAAATGACCATATGACCAACACTTCCACTCCTAGGCATACACCCAAAAAGAATGAAAAATAGATATTCAGGAAAGTGGCTGTGAATCAATCAGTTGGGCTCCTGTCTACCATATGGGAGGCCCTGGGTTCGCGTCCTGGGGCCTCCTTGTGAAGGCAGGCTCGCCCACACACTGCGGAGTGCTGCCCAGCCCACAGATGCCACAGAGCACCACCCAGCCCACCAGCGCCGTAGACAGCCAACTCAGCAAGGTGATGCAACAAATTAAAAAAGGGGAGACAAGCAAAAAAAAACACACACACACAGAAAAGAGCTCAGCGAATGGACACAGAGAAGACAGCAAGCAAGCTGCAAGGGGGGTAGGGAAATATAAATACAGATACAGAAGAACGCACAGTGAATGGACACAGAGAGTAGACAGCATGCAAAAAGCCACAATGGGGGGAAATGGACTTTGGCCCAGTGGTTAGGGCGTCCGTCTACCGCATGGGAGGCCCGAGGTTCAAGCCCCGGGCCTCCTTGACCCGTGTGGAGCTGGCCCATGCGCAGTGCTGATGCGCGCAAGGAGTGCCGTGCCACACAGGGGTGACCCCGCGTAGGGGAGCCCCACGCGCAAGGAGTGCACCCATAGGGAGAGCCGCCCAGCGCAAGGAGGGAGCAGCCTGCCGAGGAATGGCGCCGCCCACACTTCCCGTGCCAGTGACGACAACAGAAGCGGAAAAGAAACAAGACGCAGCAAAAAGACACAGAAAACAGACAACCGGGGGAAGGGAGGGGAATTAAATAAATAAATAAATAAATCTTTAGGGAAAAAAAAAAAAGCCACAATGGGGGGATTTTAAAAAAAAGATATTCAAATAAAAATATGTACACAAATGTTCATAACAGCACTATTCACAATGGCCAAAAGGTGGAAACAACCCAAATTCCCATCAAATGATGAATGGATAAACAAATGTGGTCTATCCATACAATGAAATATTATTTAGTCATTAATAGGAATGAAGTATGCTAACAGATGAACCTCAAAAACATTATACTAATTGAAAGAAACTGGATACAAGAGGTCATATTTTATATGATTCCATTTATATGACATATCTAGAATAGGTAAATCCATAGAAGCAGAAAGCAGAATAGTGGTTACCAGGGGCTTGGGGGCAAAGGGAAGTGTGAAGGGACTGCTTAACGGATACAGATATCCTTTTCAGAATGACCAAAATATTTTGGAATTAGATAGAGGTGATGATTGCAAAACACTGTGATGTACTAAATGCCATCTGAAGTGTACACTTCAAAATGATAATTTTATGTTTTGTGAATTTTACTTCAAATGAAAAACTAATTCAAATTAAACTTGCAGTAAAGACATGGTAATTAATCTCCAGAAAGTTTCACAGCTTCCTTTTATCTGTCTGTCATTTAGTAACTATGTAGACATTCATTGTTTTTCCTTGTCCAGAAAAACCTCTTCTTTCCTACTCTGATTCTGTGTGGTTCAGATAGTCACAGATTATCTCAGCATCTTTGAGTGGTCATGTGACCAGGATCAGTTCAGTCAGAATTTAGTATTCCTCTGGCCGTGGCACTGGATTTCATGAATACACAGAAGCCTGGCCAGCTCATTCAGCATATCCTGTCCTCCCTGGCAGTAGCTTCACGGATGAGCACATAGAAACAGCTGTGGATCCCCAGCTGCCATTTTTATAAAATATGACCATGCCCTTCTGGCCCTGCTTAATCGATCTAGAGTTCATCTCTGACCAAAATGAGGCAATCAGAGAGCCTTCTCCAAGGGTTTGAAATTAAGACTAAAAGAATTCAGTATCAGTTTTGGCATCTCTTTAACAGAAGAGTTCTGTATTAGAGAGCTGCCATGTGGATGTGATAGCTGTATTAGAAAATAAGGGGAATAATCACTTATACAGAGAGAAGCAGAGATAAAAAATAAAGAGAGAGAAGCGGACTTGGCCCAATGGATAGGGCGTCCGTCTACCACAAGAGAGGTCCGCGGTTCAAATCCCGGGCCTCCCTGACCTGTGTGGAGCTGGCCCATGCGCAGTGCTGATGTGCACAAGGAGTGCGGTGCCACGCAGGGGTGTCCCCCACGTAGGGGAGCCCCACACACAAGGAGTGCGCCCCGTAAGGAGAGCCACCCAGCGCGAAAGAAAGTGCAGCCTGCCCAGGAATGGTGCCGCACACACGGAGAGCTGACACAAGATGACACAACAAAAAGATTCCTGGTGCCACTGATAAGGATAGAAGTGGTCACAGAAGATCACACAGTGAATGGGGGAGGGCGGGAGGGAAAGGGAGAGAAATAAATAAATAAATAAATATTTAAAAAAAAAATAGAGAAGTCATGATTCTGGTTCATTTCTAAGGCCACACTAAATTCTTGTCCTTTGGTCCTTCAAATCTTCATATTAATTTCCTTCTTACAGTTAGCTCCAATTGGTCTCTTATTGTCAATGGAGAGTCTACTAATTCTGCAGCCCTGTAAGTAGTAGCAGAGAAGACAGATGAATGTATCGATCTAGGGTTGGGCATTTGTAAGGCACACAGAGTAGAAGACAAGGAGGAGGAAATTGCAGGTACCTGTGAGAATGTAGTTGAAGTGGCTGAAAGTGATGCGCAAGTTGAGTTGAGAAGAAAGAGAATCCAAAACAAGATTAACACAACTAGAGAGATGGTGCTGAGAAGGGAGGGTTAGATAAGATGGCTGCATTGTAGGAGTTAGGAATTAAGAGGAAGGAAAGGAGGATGTGTTCTGAAAGAATATTTCAAAGGTAGAGGAGTTTTAAATTGTAACAAGGTCCAGGATGTGGTTATGAAAGTGGGCTGTTGAAAGGAAGTAATAGTTGTTGGAGTAAAGATTAAGGAACTCTAAGGCTAAGAATGGAACATATAATTTACCTAGGAAAGTGGCAGGAGTTATGTAGAGAAGACATGAACCAGGTTTCAAAGCCTCAGTGAATATGTGTGTTAGAAATACAAGGCAATAGCCTGAAACAAAATTTTATTGGAGATTTAATTCTCCAATATCAATAATGAGAAACTGAGTTGATGAAGGACTATGTAAAAGGTCCTGACATCCTAAAATATAGAATTGATATTTGAACTAAATTAAATGAGGTAATGGACCTGTATTTATTATTTATACAAAAAGTTATCTAGGTCATTCAGTTGTGATAAAAACAGAAATTAATAACAAAAATATACAACAGAAAGATAAACAACTATATGAAAATTTTAAAATTCTCATAAATAATACATCTATGAAGAAAAAAGCAATAAAAGTCTGTTTTAAAAATAATAATAATATGTGATACTGGGAAAAAATGAATATCCACTTGAAAAAGAATGAAAGTACATATGTACCTCATATTATATACAAAAATTAACTCAAAATGGGTCAGTGATCTAAATGTAAGAGCCAAAAGTATAAAGCTTTTAGACGAAAGCATAGGGGAATATCTTCAGGACCTTCTATTAGACAATGGATTCTTAGATTATATCAACAGCACGAGGAAGAAATGGGAAAATGAGAAATGGGGCTTCATCAAAATTAAAAACTTTTGCGCTTCAAAATACATAATCAAGGAAGTGAAAAGAAAACTTACAGAATGGGAGAAAATATTTGGAAACTATCTATCTCACGTGGGTTTCATATTCAGAATATATAAAGAATTCCTACAACTCCCAACAAAAAGACAAACAACCCAATTAAAAAATGGGCAAAAGATTTGAATAGGTATTTCTCCAAAGAAGATAAACAATCACTCAGCATATGAAAAGATGCATCAGGGGAATGCACATCAAAATCACAAGGAGATACCACTTCATACCCACTAGGATGGCTAATATTTTAAAAAACAGAGAAGTGTTGGCAAGGACACAGAGAAATGGGAACCCTCATGTTTTGCTGGTTGGGAATGTAGAATGGTGGAAAACAGTTTGGTGGTTCCTCAGAAAATTAAGCATAGAATTATCATATGATCTGGCAATTGTGCTTCCAGGTATACATTCAAAAAAGTATTGAAAGCAGAGATTCAGACATAGATTTCTACATCAATATTCATAGTAGCATTATTCAAAATATCCAAAAGTTGGAAGCAACCCAAAAGATACATGGATAAACAAAATGTGGTATATACATAGAATGGAAGTGAATGATGTTCTGATACATGCTACAACATGGATGAATCTTGAAGACACCATGTTGAGTGAAATATGCCAAAGGCAGAATGGAGAGTTACTGCTTAACAGTCATAGTTTCTATTTGGGGTGGTGAAAAGTTTTGGTGGTGATGGTGGTGATACTGGCACATCAGTGTGAATAGAATTAATGCCACTGAACTATATGCTTGAATGTAGTTAAAATGGCAACTTTTATGTTGTAAATATGTTACCACAATAAGAATTTAATAAAAAAACAAGAGATTACAGAGTCAAATTTTGTGCTCAAAAGTATTTATCTCTCTAGTAAAAATTAACAATGCAAGTATTTCTGAGAAAAATGGGGAATGCAGCAAAACTCTTCTAGAATAAAATACCTGCCTTTAAGTTATTTTGTTATTAACAGAGAGATAATTCATTAAATAAGTATTCAATTTTAAATCTTAGAAGTTTAAGAAATCCTGAGTGAAACAAAACTAAAATCAACTTAAGTAAATTATAAATTAAAAATATGTTTGAAAAATAAAATCAGAAACTGATTTTTAAAAGAAACTAATAAAATGAACAAATGATAAATATAATACAGCAAAGAAAAATGCACAACCATAATTAGGAATGAGAAAAAAGATATGACAAGCCAAAAAAAACCATATAGGGAAACGGACTTGGCCCAGTGGTTAGGGCGTCCGTCTACCACATGGGAGGTCCGTGGTTCAAACCCCGGGCCTCCTTGACCCATGGGGAGCTGGCCCATGCGCAGCGCTGATGAGCGCAAGGAGTGCCGAGCCACGCAAGGGTGTCCCCCGCAGGGGAGCCCCACGCGCAAGGAGTGCGCCTGTGAGGAAAGCCGCCCAGCGGGAAAGAAAGTGCAGCCTGCCCAGGAATGGCGCCGCCCACACTTCCCATGCCGCTGACGACAACAGAAGCGGACAAAGAAACAAGACGCAGCAAATAGACACCAAGAACAGACCCCTGGGGGAGGGGGGGGAATTAAATAAATAAATAAATCTTTAAAAAAAAAATTGTAAAGGGAAATAATATTGTAAAATAATTTTTTTAGAAATCAGGAAATGTTTTACAAAATTCATTTTGAAAAATACCTGAAAAAACTGTAAACATCCAATAACCTTTAACTAGTAAATAGATTGCACTTTAGTACATCCAAACAATGGAATATTACTCAGAAAGAAAGATAAAAAAAGAACTCCTAATACACAAAACAACATGGGCGAATCTCAAATAAATTATGCTACTTGAAAGAAGCCAAACACAAATGCTACCTAATGGATGATTCCATTTTGACATTCTGCAAAAGGTAAAATTATAGAGACAGAAAACCAATCAGATTGCCAAGAATAGGAGATGGGGGAGGGGTTGACTATAAAGGAGCCCAAGGGAACTTTTTAAGGTGTTTGAAATATTCTGTATCTTGATACTGATGGTTGTTACATGACAGTTTACATTTGTCAAAACTTTTAATATTGTTCACTAAAAAGGGTGGTTTTAATGTATGCAAATTATACCTCAATAAATCTGATTTTTTCAATGAAAAAAGAATTGGACAAAATATTAAAGAATAATGCTAAAAAGAACAAAAAGATGTTACTAAAAATATTACATCTCAATAAAATTAAAATGATGTCCTAGTGGTGTGAAAACAGAAAAATAGATCAAAGAAAAAATAGAGAAACCAGACATAGACTTAAATATAGGTGATAATTTATTACCAGCTCTTCTTTTTCCCTTGTCTTCCTTTCTGAGCCCTGTCTTGCCCTTCCTGAACAATTTAGTGAAAAAGCCATTGGACAAAGAGAATATAAAATGATTGAGTAACTCTGGAAAAAAGTTTGGAAATTTCATTTTTTAATAAAACGAGCCATGCAACTGCCTTGCAACCCAGAAATTGCTCTTCTGGGCATTTATTCCAGAAAAGTGAAGATTTATGTTCACACAAAGACCTGTACGTGAATGTTCACATCAGCTTTAATATTTCCAACCTGGAAACAACCAACACACCCTTGAATAGATGAATGGTTAATAAAACAGGGGTATATTTGTGCTAAGGAATACTACTCAGCAGTGGCAGCCTGCTTTAGGATGTCAGGGCACAAGTGGGGCAAAGCGTATGGCCATGTCTTGCTGCAGTACTACAAGCCTGGAACAAAGTATCCGAGACCAAGAAGGATGGTGATAGTGTCTTCCAAGATGGCCCAGCATGGGCTGTCAAAATCTAAGTGGATTGAGGAGGAGGATTATCACAGGGAAAGAGATGCAGTGGTGGCAACAGGATATCGGTGAGATACAGGGGAATTCAGCCAAAAATATAATGCATTGAGGATAATGAGAACCCCATTTCTTACTGTCAAATAAGAAAATTAGAAACAGGAAAAGAGAGAAAATAAGAATGGATTTGAATTGGAGATAGTGTAAACTCATAGTTTTAAATATTTAGAAATAGATATAGGAATAAATATAGCTGGAACGAGTGTATACTAACCAAACAATCTTAAGCAAAATGGGATGTTTAAATCTTAGGACAGATCATGCTCCAGGCAAAATGGATTTAGAGCCTCAAATGATTTTACCCAGAACCCCTCTCTCTCCATCTCTTGATTCTGTGACTCACCTTGACTTCATTCTTAGACTCCATAAAGTTTCAAGATAGGTGTCGTTAGCTCCAGGCCAGTTTCCAGGGTCAAATCCAGGAGAAAAGAAAAAGGTTTACTTTTTACTCAATACTCCCAGAAAATGTCTCACTGCCTATCGTTAGGTCTTTTACCTATTCCTGTAGAATCCCTGGAGCACAGGGTTGCACTGGGTCTTTTACCTATTGGGTCTTTTACCTATTCCTGTAGAATCCCTGGAGCACAGGGTTGCAGTGCACGGATTGACTAAGCCTGAGTCAGGCCCACTCCTGGAGGCAAGGGTGGAAAGACCTATCTCTAACACAAATGGACTGATTGTGTGAGACAAGATGGTTCCACAGAGGAATACTGAGGTAGTTTTACTAGAAGAATGATGAATGGATGTGGGGTAACAAGATGGATTTCCACTCTTCAGCTCATCCTTTTAGCAGTTCAACATTCCAACACACCCTTCTTCCCACACATACACCTTAAAACACGCTCATGGGACTGTGGCTGAAAAAGGTAGTCTGGAAAGTCAATGTCAATAGAAAGAAAGCTAGGGAAACGGACTTTGGCCCAGTGGTTGGGGCGTCCGTCTACCATATGGGAGGTCCGCGGTTCAGACCCCAGGCCTCCTTGACCCGTGTGGAGCTGGCCATGTGCAGTGCTGATGCGCGCAAGGAGTGCCGTGCCACGCAGGGGTGTCCCCCGCGTGGGGGAGCCCCCACGCGCAAGGAGTGCACCCGTGAGGAAAGCCGCCCAGCGTGAAAAGAAAGCGCAGCCTGCCAAGGAGTGGCGCTGCCCACACTTCCTGTGCCGCTGACGACAACAGAGGCGGTCAAAGAGACAGGACGCAGCAAATAGACACCAAGAACAGACAACCAGGGGAGGGGGGGAAATTAAATAAATAAATAAATCTTTAAAAAAAAAAAAGAAAGAAAGCTAAAGAACAATCTAGAGACTCAATAACACAGTGAATGCAGAGGCAGTTGAGAATTGTGGTTAAAGGTACAAATGCAAGAGAGTCCTTCTGTGAGCTAGAGCAGATGTACATCACTATTGCAGGGTGATGGGAATATGGAGAAACACGGGAAAACTACAGTTGGTGTAACCCATAGACTGTAGTTAACAGCAACACTATAATATTCTTGCATCAATGCCAAAGCTGTACTGTGTTGATAATGGAGATGTAGGGAAAAAGTGTGCCAAATGTATGCTATGGATCATGATTGGTAGTAATAGTCTGATGATATTGTCTCATAATCTGTAACAAATGTTCCACTAGAGTGTCGAGTTATATGGGAAATCTACACATTGTATGGTTGTTTTGCAAGTTCACAATATCTGTAACAAAAATATATTTTTAAAAAATAGTATGGGTTGGGGGAAAAATACACCAAATGTAAGATAAGGACTATAGTTGGTAGTAATATTTTGACAATGCTCTTGCACAGTTTATAACAAATATTTCACAACAATGCAAAGAGTTGGTGGAGGGATGATGTATGAGACCCTGTGTGATGTTATGTATATTTATTTATAAGTTCACAATCTTTACTGTACACTTATTGTTTATGCCTGTTCATGTATGAATGATATATTTCAACAAAAAATAAAATTTAAAAAATTTTAAAAATTAAAAAAAAAAAATTCTCACACTTTCATACTGAAAAGTAATATACAAGTAATATACAACTACTTCAGCCCCAAAATCAAAAAATCCAGGGCCATGTCCAGTTACCGCATTGGAACGTATGTCTAGGTTCTCTGGGTAACTTCATGTGATCTAGGAAGGCACAACTTAAATGACAACATACCCAATGTATAAGGAGGAAGAACCAAACTGCCCACAGGTCATTAGAGTGGCACCACAGAAGTGCAATGTTTAGATCTCTCAAGCAAGAACTTGCTTTTCAGCTGCAAGGAATGCAATTAGCTAATAGCTTCCGTCCATTAGCAGCTCCTTCAGGATCCACCCCAGCTTTCGAGCTGAGGCTGTACTCTTCCTGGGCAACTCCCAGGCAATGACTAAGCACAGTAGGCTTATTTTTACCCAGCCATTTCTGTCCAATGCAGTCTACTATAACTATAATCTTTGCTTTGGAGCTCTCCATAGGCTTAGCCCAGACTTTTGTTAGATCTTCATTACTGACAGAAGGCTTCTACTGCCCAATCATATTTGCATCCCCTTTGTCTTTTACAGGCCTTACTCCCACTAATCTTTTTTTTTTTAGAGTAGTACAATACTGGCTTTTCTATAGATTCTCCTCCCCAGCCCTCCATAAAGCTTTTACATTCTTAACTTCAACAGCACCTGCTTCCTGTTGGACTTGAACCAACACATCACTATTCCTAATATCAAAGTGCCTGGGAAACAGAATCAATATTAAAAGTGGTATAATGATATATTTGTCATCTTCTATTTTTTTAACCCAGCATTCATCAACCCTTCTTAAGAAAAGGAAGGGGGAAACGGATGTGGCTCAACCAATTGGGCTCCCATATACCATGTAGGAGGTCCAGGGTTTGATGCCCAGGTCCTCCTGGTGAAAGTGAGCTGGCCCACAGGTAAGCTGGCCCACGCAGAGTGCCGGCCCACATGGGAATGTAGCCCCATGCAGGAGTGGCAGCCAACGCGGGGAGCTGGCGCAGCAAGATAATGCAACAAGAGACACAGAGGAGAGAAAATAAGAAGATGTAGCTGAACAGGGAGATGAGGTGGCCCAAGTGAGTAATCACCTCTCTCCCACTCCAGAAGGTCCCGGGATCGGTTCCTGGAGCTGCCTAATGAGAATACAAGCAGACACAGAAGAACACACAGCAAATGGACACAGAGGGCAGGCAACGGGGGAAACGGGCAGTAGGGAGAAAGAAAATTAAAGATAAATCTTAAAAAAAAAAGAAGGAAGGAATAGGACTAACACATAGTAATCCCCACCTGCCAGTATAAACTGCCAGACAAGAAAAGCAAGGTCTCTCAGCCCTGGAAGTGGAGTGAGTTTCTTAATCAACAAAATGGTCTCTTTTCTTCTATGGCCATAATTAAGGACATTGGAGAGAATTTCCCTTCATGAGGCCAATCCTTTTTAGCTACCAAGAGTGTGGCAAGAGCACTAGGGATTACATTAGGGGGTGAAATAATTGCCAGTGTTTGTTCGCCAGAGTTTTGTTAGCTCTTGCTTCCATGCAATTCTCTGGACTAATAAGCACTGCACCTATAGGCTTCTGTTTCTTGGCGGGAGACTCCAGCATTCTGCTTTTCATTTTCTAACCCTGGGATTAATGGCTTCCATATCCACATCTGTTTTGAGGCAATTCAAAATGATGTCCTGCGGTAGACTAACCTTCTCTGAGCCTGTGTTGCAGCCACATTTTAAAATATGAAACTTTTCCACATTGTCAGGCAGAAGTGCGTTAAGGGACATGTTTGGATGGGGCCTGTGGGGTCAGCAGTGTTTACAAATACTGACACTAGCTCTTAGATTTCAGATCTAAGAGCCGCTTACAACCAAGCCCTCCTTTAAAGTACCACAAGAAATAGCCAAAGTACTTGAAAATTCTCATGTTCTTTTATTATGTTCTCTAACATTCCATCCATTGTCAATAAGTAGTCCAAACCCCAAGATACTAGAGGTGAAAGTCATTTGACCAGATGTTTCCTACTTCATGTGAAGGGCTAAGTGTTACCAACTACCCTTGACTTGGACGATTCTACACCCTAATTCTGGAATGAATTTCTTCATGATTTAGGTCTCCCTTGGTTACAAATAACAGAAAGACCATCCAAATGAGCTAAAATTATTATTATTTTAAATATAATTCTTGGGTTATGTAACTGAAGAGTCTTGGGATAAATCTTGCTTCAATCAAGGCTGGATTTGGAAGAAGGCTAAAAAATGTCATAGGAGCATCTCAACTTGTTATCCTGAGAAGGCTGCCATTACTCTCTGCCTCCAAGGGGTAGATTCAATTCAATAGAATTGTTAAAAAAAAAACTCAAAAGTGTGCCTTTTGAGACATTTCCAGGGAAGATGGCAGAGTAGGGAGCTCCAGAACTCAATCTTTTTACAAAACAACTATTAAACAGGCAGAAACTGTCTAAAACAACAATTTCACAACTCCAGAGGCCAGAAGAACACTACATAATCCAAGGAAGAGTGGGAGGAAGAAGCTGATAAATTATGGTAAAGACATGGCCCACTGGGTGGACTGTGGGAGAGTGTGGGCTATGGTGTGGACCATTGACCATGAGGTGCAGTGGTGCTCAGAGATGTATTCACCAAGTACAATGAATGTCTCATGATGATGGAGGAGGTTGTTGTTATGGGGGGAGGAGTGGAGTGTGGGGGGAACTGTAATTAATTACATTAATTACCTCATTAAATGTAAATGTAATGTAACATTAATGAATATAACATTAAAAAAATAAAGACAAAACAATTATGGTAAAGAACTGTAAATCTCTCTAAGTAGCAGCTACTGGCGCCCATCCTCCACTCTTGCAACAGACCACCATATGGTCCAGTCCCTGGCCAACTGTTGGTGACAGAAAGGGACATAAAAATCATCTTCTCCCAAAATAGGGGTGGGCTTGGCCAATCACGGATCATGATTTTTGATTAGAAAATTTGGATCTCTGGGTTCCTGCTCTGATGGTAGCGACTGTTTCAGCTCATCCTGGAAAAAGGCAGCCGCAGCCATTTTCTCAACTATCCCTGGAAAGGGATAGAGGCCATGGAGATTTAAAGACACATTACCTCAGGGCTGCAGGGGATAGTTAGCTGAAGGGCTACACTTGCTGGGCAGTTCAGGAAAGCTCAGCTTTGAGGAGCATTCAAAGAAGGTTTTGTTTTTTTAATAAATTTACTTTTTTATTCTTTTTAAAAATTACTTTCAAAAGATACTTAGATTACATAAATATTACATTAAAAATGTAGGGGATTCCCATATGCCCCACTTCCTACTCCTCCCACACTTTCCCACAATAACAACATCCTTCATTGGTATGGTACATTTGTTACAATTGATGAATACATATTGGAGCATTGCTACTAAGTGTGGATTATAGTTTATAATATAGTTTACACTCTGTTCCACACATTTTTGTAAGTTATGACAAGAATATAATGACCTGTATCCATCACTGCAACATCATTCAGGACAATTCCAATGTCTCAAAAATGCCACAATAGTACACTTATTTCTTTTTTAAAATATACTTAGGTTACATAAATGTTATATAAAATATAGGGGATTCCCATATGCCCCGCTCCCCACACCTCCCATATTTTCCCACATTACACCATCATTAGTGTGGTATATTCATAGTAATTGATGAACACAATTTGGAGCATTGCCACAAAGCATGGATTAAAGTTTACATTGTAGTTTATACCCTCTCCCACCCAATACTGTAGGCTATAGCAAGATATATAATGGCCTGTATCTGTCATTGCAATGTCATCCAGGACAATTCCCAAGTTCCAAAAATGCCCCCACATTACACCTGTTTTCTCTTCCTGGCCTCAGAACCTCCAATGGCCACATAATTTGAGGGTTAACACTGATCACGTGGAAACACATTCATTCAGGTATTATAGGTCAACAACTGAGTTGCCAGAAACAATATTTTTGTTTCTAACAACTCAAGTCAAGCAAAGCAGGTTCAGAGAAGGTTTTGACACCCATCCTAACCTCCTCCCCCAGGCACTTCGGAGCTAGTCTGCACCCCTTCATGAGTCCCTGGCCCTGTTTTGGCTGGGAAATATGGGCTTGAGAAAGTCCTCTCAGGGGTGACCCTCCCCCCAGAATTTGCCTCCAAGCAAAAGCAGCATGAGACAATGAAAGGAGAGTAAAAAACTATAGAGGCAGACAGTCTGGGACAAAGATCTGCCAGCTTCAAATACTTGGGATAGAGAGTTCTGTCTCCTGGGAAACAGAGGGGACAACCAAACTCCTATGACCAGGGAACACCAAAACAACTAACAAGCAAAAACCCAGGACAAGACAGAAGCCCAGCCCAGGCAGGAAAACCCTGCACACTGCATTTGTCTTAGGCAGGCCTTCCTGATAGGAGGACTGAATTTCAAGAAAATCCCTGTCTTATCATCAACTGGTTACAAAATCAAGAAACAGATACCCCAGGGACTAAATCTAAGAGTTAACATTTTAAAACATTAAAAAGTACAGTGTGCCACAAGAGAGTACAAGACAAACAAAGAAACAGGAAATGATGGCCCATACAAAGGAAGAAATTACAAAGGAAAAAACCACTGAAGAAGATGAGAATGTGGACATACTCAAGAATGCCTTTGGGGAAGCAGATGTGGCTAAAGCGATTGAGCTTCCACCTACCACATGGGAGGTCCCAGGTTTGGTTCCCAGTGCCTATTATATAAAAAGGAAGACAAGCACACAATGAATAGACATAATGAGCACAAAACAATGAGGGGGTGGGAGAAATAAATAATAAAATAAATCTTAAAAAAAAAAATGCCTTTTAGAAATGACCTTTAAAAATGCTCAAGGAGATGAAGAAAAGTATAGAGAAATAACTAAAAGATATCAGGAAAATAATGAATGAACAATTTTAAGTCTTAATAAAGAGATAGAAACTTTAAAAAGGAACCAGGGAAGGGATTTGGCTCAAGTGATTAGGTTCCCATCACATTGGAGGTCCCAGGTTTGGTTCCCAGTACCTCCTGGAAAAGATGAGCAAGCTGATGTGACAGGCTGGCACAGCAAGCAACAAGATGACACAACAAGGAGAAACAAAGATGAAATGCAATGAGAGAGACAGCAAAGCAAAAGTGGAGGTGACTCAAGAGATTGAGCACCTCTCTCCCACATGAGAGGTCCCAAGTCTGGTTCCGAGTGCCTCCTAAACAGAAGACAAGCAGACACAAAGAGCACACAGAGAATGGATACAGAGAACAGATAGTGAAAGCAAACAATGGTGGGGAGGAGATAAATAAAAATAAATCTTTAAAAGAAAAAAAAAAGAACCAAACCGACCTGTTGGAGTTGAAAACTACAATAACTGAAATGAAAAATGCTCAGGAGGGTTTCAAGAGCACATTGGAGTGGAACAGGTATAACAGCCCAGTGGTTTAGCACCTGCTTTGCATATATAAGGTCCTGAGTTCAATCCCAGTACCTCCTTAAAAAAAGGCACACTGGAGTGGGCAGGATAAAGAATCAGTAAACTTGAAGACAAGACACTTGAAATGAGTCAGCTGAGGAGCAGAAAGAAAAAATAAATATTAAAAGAGAAAATAGCCTAGGACAGTTATGAAACCCCATCAAGCACACCAATATACATCAATGTACACATTATGGGAGTCCAAGAAGGAAAGAGAGAGAAAGGGGCAGATGGAATAGTTAAAGAAATAATGACAGAGAACTCCCCAAACTTAGCAAAAACTCTTGTACATACAAGAAGCTTAGAAAACATCAAGCAGGATCAACATGAAGAAAAATATACCCCATCATATAATGATGACACAATCAAATGCAAATGACAAGTAGAGAATTCTAAAAGAGGCATGGAAAAAAAAAAAGTGGCAAGAGATAAACAATGTGTTACATACAAGGAAGTCCCAACAAGTCCCAACAAGCCGGGGAAGTGGATGTGGCTCAAGCAATTGGAAGAATGGATAAAAAAGCTTGACCCAATTATATGCTTTCTGCAAGAGACTCACCTTAAAGTAAAAAATACAAAAAGGTTGAGGGTAAAAGTAGTAACAAAAGAGAGCTGGGGTGGCTATACTAATATTGGATAAAAAAGACTTTGAGTCAAAAACACTTGTGAAAGACAAAGGTGGTCATTATATAGTGATAAAGAGGACAATTCAACAGAAAGACATAACAATTATGAATATATATGCACCTAACAGCAAAATCCTAAAATATATGAAGCAAATACTGAGAGATTTTAAGGGAGAAATTGGTGGTACTACATTAAAAGAAGGAGCCTTAAACATACCACTCTCAATAATAGGTAGAATATTGCGTATAAGATCAATAAGAATGTACAGGACTTGATGATACCCTAAAGCAACTAGACCAATGGAAACATAATTCACATTCTTCTCGAGTGCACATGGATCATTCTCCAAGACAGACAATACAGTGAGTCAGGAAACAAGTCTCAATAAATACAAAAATATTAAAATCATACAATGCATATTCTCTGGCCACAAAAGAATGACTAACAGAGGGAGAAAGGGAAAATTCACAAATATATGGAAATTAAACAACATACTCTTAAACAACTAATAGGCTGAAGAGGAAATCAGAAACAAAATTACAAAATAGCTTAAGGCAAATGAAAATGAAAATACAACATAGAAAAACTTATGGAATGCAGTGAAGGCAGTGCTGAGAGGGAAACTTATACCTCTAAATGCTTACATTAAAAGAGAAAAAAGGCTTCAAATCAGAGACCTAACATCAAAACTGGAAGAATTATAACAAATAGAGGAAACTAAAACCAAAGCCAGCAGAAGGAAGGTAATGACAAAGATTAAAGCAGAGATAAACCAAATAAAAAAACAAAAAACAACAGAGATAATTTAAAAAACCAAAAGATGGTTCTTAGAAGAGATTAAAAAATTGACCAGTCTTTAGCTAGACTGACAAAGGAAAAAAGAGAGGATAAAAATAATTAAATCAGAAATGAAATGGAGGGCATTACTACTGACCCCACTGAAATAAAAATGACTTTAGGGAGCAGATGTGGCTCATTGGTTGAGCACTGTTTCCCACACATGAGGTCCTGGGTTCAATCCCTGACCCATTGGTGCCTTTAAAAAAAAAGACTTTATGAGGATACTATGAAAAATTGTATGCCAATAAATTAGGAAACCTAGAGAAAATGGACAAATTCTTAGAAACACAGAAACTACCTACATTGATTCAAGAAGAAATAGAAGATATCAACAAACAAATTATTAGTAAAGAGATTGAATCAGTAATCAGAAACCTCCCAACAAAGAAAAACCCAGGAGAACATGGCTTCACAGGAGAATTCTATGAAACGTGCCGATTCTGCTCAAACTTTTCCTAGTAGTTGAAGAGGAAACAGTCCCTAACTCATACTATGAAGCTAACAGTACCCTTATACCAAAGTCAAAAAAAGATACCAGAAGAAAAGAAAACTACAGACCAACATCTCTCATGCATATAGATGAAAAAACTCAACAAAATACTAGCATATTGAATCCACCAGCATATTAAAAGAATTACACACCATGATCATTTGGGAATTTTCCCAGACATGCAAGGATGGTTCAACAGAATAAAATCATTTAACATAATGCACAACATTATTAGAATGAAGGCAAAAAAAAAAAAAAAAACACACAAAAAAAACCCACATGATCATCTCAATCAATACAGAAAAAGCATTTGACAAAATATAGCACCTTTCTTGATAAAAACACTTAGAACACTAGGAATAGAAAGAAACTTCCTCAACATGGTAAAGGGCATATATGAAAAGCCCACAGCTTACATCCTACTTAATGGTGAAAGACTGAACGCTTTCCCTCTAAGATCAGGAACAAGACAAGGATGACGACTTTTACCACTGTTATTCAACATTGTAGTGGAAGTTCTTGCCAGAGGAATTAGGGAAGAAATAGAAATAAGGGTCATCCAAGTAGGAAAGGTAGAAGTAAAACTTTCCCTATTTACAGGTTATATGAGTCCTATATACAAAAAAATCCTGAAAAATCCACAACAAAGCTCCTAGAGCTAATAAATGAATTCAGTAAAGTGTCAGGTTACAAGATCAAAATCCAAAAATCAGTAGTATTTTATGCACAAGAAATGAACAATCAGAAGAAAAAAATATGAAAAAAAATTCCATTTACAATAACACTAAAAGAGTAAAATATCTATGAATGAATCTAACCATGGATGTAAAAGACTTATACATAGAAAACTACATTGCTAAAAGAAATTTAAAAAGATCTAAATAAACAGAAGGATATTCTGTTTTCATGGATGGGAAGACAAAATATCATTACGATGTCAATACTAACCAAAGCAATTTCTAGATAATGCAGTGCCAATAAAAATTCCAACAACTTTCTTTACAGAAATGTAAAAGCCAATCATTAAATTTATATGGAAGAGTATGGGACCTGAAATAGCTGAAACCATCTTGAAAAGGAAGAATGAAGCTGGAGGACTCACAATTCTAAATCTTAAAACTTATTACAAAGCCACAATAATAAAAACAGCATGATAATAGCACAAGGACAGACAAATAAACCAGTGAAATAGAATTGAGACCTCAGAAATGAACCATCATATTTATGGCTGATTTTTGACAAGGGCAAAGAGCACTCAGTAGGGAAAGAAAAGTCTCTCCAACAAACGGTGTTGGGAAAACTGGATCCCCATTTGCAAAAATAAAGGAGGATCCCTGCCTGACATCAGATACAAAAATCTACTCAGAACATATCAAAGACCTTAATATAAGTGCTAAATTATCAAACTCCTAGAAGAAAATATAGGGAAGCATCTTCAGGACCTTTTGTTAGGCAATGGTTTCTTGGACTTTAAACCCAAAGCAAAACCAACAAAATAAAAAATAGATAAATGGGACCTCATCAAAATTTAAAACTTTTGTTTCTCTAAGAATTTTATCATGGAAACAAAATGACAACCTACAACAATAGGAGAAAATATTTGGAAACCACATATCTGATAAAAGATTAAATCCAGTATAAAGAAATCCTTCAATTTAACAACAAAAAAACAATATCCCAATTAAAAAATGGGCAAAAGACTTAAACAGACATCTCTCCAAAGAAGCTATACAAATGGCCAGAAAACACACAAAAAGATGCTCAACATCATTAGTCATCAGGGAAATGCACATTATAGCCACAATGAGATACCATTTCATTCCCATTAAAATGGCTGCTATTTAAAAAAATGGAAAATAACAGTTGTGGAGATGATGTAGAGAAATAGGAACACTCATTCATTGCTGATGGCAATGTAAAATGGTGCAGCCACAGTGGAAGCCAGTTTGGCAGGTCCTCAGAAAACTAAGTATAGAACTTCCATATGATCTGGCAATCCCACTACTAGGTAAATACCCAAAACAACTGAAAGGAACAACTGAAAACAGATATTTGCACACTGATGTTCATAGCAGCATTATTCACAATTGTCAAAAGATTTGCACCTAAGTGATAAAATGTGATATGTGTGTGTATACACACACAATGTAATATTATTCAGCCATAAAGGAATGAAGTCCTGATACATGTGACAGCATGGATGAACCTTGAAGACATCATGTTGAATGAAATAAGCCAGGCACAAAAGGACAAGTATTGCTTGATTTCACTGTTTGAATCAATTTGAATAAGCAATCTCAGAGTCAGAATCTAGAATATAAATTGCCAGGGGATGGAGCAGAGATGGGGAATGGAAAATTAAGGCTTAAAATATTCAGAGTTTCTATTTAGAATGATGGAAATGCTTTGGTAATAGATGGTGGTGACAGTAGCTAAACATTGTGAACACAATTAGCAGCACTGAAATATATACGTGAATATGATTAAAAGAGGAAATGTTAGATTGTATATATGGTTAAAGAAGAAAAAAAAATTTTTTAATCCATGGAGCTACACAACACTAACAGTGAACCCCCGTGGACTTTAATTACAATTACAATTATAAAAATGTGCTATCATTAATTGTAACAAATGTTCCACACCTATGCAAGGTGTTGGTGGTGGGAGATATATGGGAATACTGTATTTTTTGCATGATTGTTCTGTAAACTCACAACGTTTCTAACAAAGAAAAAAAAAATTTGCCTCTTAATCCCAGTAAGAGTCTCATTTCATTTTATTGACCTAGATTAAGTTACGTAACTGTCCCTGAACCAATTAACTGTGGGCAGGAGAATGCAATATTCTAATTAGCCAGACTGAGTCACATGAACTTTTTTTTAAATAATAGCTTTATTAAAGGGTGATTCACACACCATAAAATTCACCCTACATGAACTCTTTTGAAGCAGACCATGGAGTGAACTCCACCTAAAACACCTGGGCTGAAAATTGGGTGGGGTGGTTTCCTAGAACAAAACAGGCACTGTTACTTAAAGAAGGATGAATGGATTCTGAGCAGCAAAAACTGAGTTTAGGTAGTACAAATTGATTTTCTAAGGAGCCTGCCTGAGGAAACTGTATGCTGAAGCTCTGTAGAAGTTAGCAATTATCCATTGGGGCCCACCAAAGTGCGGCACCCTATAAGACTCAGCTTAAGACAATTTATCTATTACTTTTCTGCAAATGTTGAAAAACTCTTAAGTCTCAGGTTTGTATCTACTAGCCTACCTGGCTCTCTTTCTTGTGCATAGTAGACTGACAAGAAAATTTATGATTTCTTATTAAAAAACTCATTTTATTTTGAGTCATGGTTTTAATTCTGTAATTCTATTGCAACATTCTGAGAAGGCTAAATGACTGATTGAGAACAGTCTATAGCAGCTCTCCCAAATAAGACTCTATGACACAGCACAGGTTCAGAGGTGCAATAATGTAGAGTATGGGTTAAAGAGCCCAGTCATGGAATCAGAAAGACTTAGGTACAATGGATGAATCTTGAGAACCTTAGGTTGAGTGAAGCAACCCAGGCATTGAAGGACAAATACTACATGACCCCAATGATATGAAATAAGTAAACGAAGCTGCCTCAGAGAGCTAGAGATTGGATGATAGGCTTAAAGGAAAATGGGGGGGTAGAGGAAGGATGTAAGCTGACACCTACATGGGTGAAATCTATGATAAATTGGAGGTAAGTATTTGTACAAGGAAGGGATAAAATGGGGGAATAGGGTTACTGTTGGGTGGGCTTTGCGGGCTTGAGAGGGGCTAGGGATGGAAGGATGGGTAATATTGCCCAAGAAGTTGGAGGGAGGGTGGGGCAACATACAACCATAGGTGATTTTCAGGTATTTGGTTGAGGTATAATGCTGAGAAAACTTTTTCAAAAATATAATAAGGAAGGTTACCTGTTTAAGATGCTTAAAGGAGATAATCCGACACAGGATAGGCTCCTAGGGAGTATGTGAATGCTCATTTTGCCATAGTGGCTTATATCATTGGATAGAGACCCATATAATGAGAGTGAAGGTATACTCACATCCTGGGGAGGACTGATGCTCTCAAATAGAGGGAATTGTATCTCTCAAGAGAAATGGTGGCTCCCAGTGCATTAGGGCAGTTGAGCATGTCAAGCCTTCAACACTGTTGCAAGTATCTCTGAACATGGTCCTTCAAGCAATGAAGACTGACTGTCACTGTGGGCCTTAAGGGGAGGGGGAAAGAGGTATTGAATAGATGGAACCAATGTAACTGTGTGGGCAATAGAAGTGTTCCACAAGATTATGCAAGGATGTAAAATTACACCAAAAATATATAGGGGCTGATAGGCTAAAATGTAAATCACAATGTAAAACATAAGATAACTAAAAATTTAGAAACTTGTATAGTCTAAAATATAAACCACAACGTAAACACAAATGTCACCTTGTTTGAAAACTATTGTCTCAATATCTGCACATCAGTTCAGTAAATATAGTATGAATATGTAAAAAGATTATTACTGTGGAAGGGAAAAGGGTTTTGTGTTGGATATATGGGAGTACTGTATATTGTATATATGAATTACTGTGATCTAAAACTTTTGTGAAGATAAGCTTAATAATTAGGGGAAAAAAAGAAAAAGATAGGACGTAGACACTGAAGAAAAGACAGAAGTAGTTGCCTTGCCAATTTGCATACAGGGCAATACTTATTGCAGTGATGGAAGACAAAATATCAGAAACAAAGCTTTTGCATTTTTAAATTTTTTGGTACCCCAGTTTATTTTTACCTTAATTTTTCTAAATTAATATGTATTCTATATCTAACCTTTAAACTCATCACTATATTCCATTTTACTATTAATGGAACCTAGCGATATATTGGGCTTCATTTCTGAAGAAGTTTTGGATCACAGAGAGGTTCAACAATGGCAGGGGAGGAATACTGGTGTGGGATGTTATTGACAGGGGAAACATGGTTGGCAGGGAGTTCTCCAGGGCATATATCCAGGGTACATAAAAATGTTTGGATATTTTCATAGTGGTTACAATTAAAAACAACAACTGAGGGAGTGCTGAATTCCTAGCCAGGGGAGCTCTATCACAGTCCCTAAAGGAATAGCAACAATCCCCCAAGTGCAACGGCAAAGACCAAAAAAGAAGGAAGGTCCAACAATGAGCCCTTGATACTAATGACTATGCTTGTGAGCCTGTGCACCTGAAATAAGAACAAGGCCTAGAACTGCAGGGTGCCTAAGAGTTACCTCCTGAGAGCCTCTGTGTTGCTCAAAAGTGGCCAGTCTTGAAGCCCAATTCAGCATGTAAATGTGTTGCCTTCCCCCCAGCGTGGGACATGACTCCCAGGGATGAGCCTCCCTGGTGCTGAGGGATTACTACCAAGTACCAGCTGATGATGTAACTAGAAAATGACCTTGAATAAAAGGGTCAACTTGGATCAGTAGAATATCTCAATCTACATATAATACCAGGAGTTAAAAATGCTTTTTGACCTGAAGAAAAGGGGGAAATGGAAAGGACAAATGAGTTTATATGGCTATGAGTCTCCAAAAAGAGCTGGGAGGTGATCAGAGGGGTTGCCCTTATGCACACCTGAACAGAGTCCCAGAGACAGATAAAGTAGATACAACCCCAGGTATTGGTTCTTCTGAGGGCTACAGAGACCCACAGGTTCTATGGTCATGACAGATGGAGTTCAGTGCCATCTCAGTTGGCCCTACTTTGGAGTTTGTGTTTCTGTGTGATGGAGCTAGACTTAAATGTGATCTTTGTCCACAAGTTTCTCCTGTTACTTTTACCAGAAATGTAGTTGGTGCTGGGGTTTAATGTATACCCAGGGGATCTGAATCTCTGGACTGACCATGTGATAGCCAGGCTCTGAGCCTCAATAGACTTGCAACTCCTACACTCTGGTTTATTGGACTTACCCCACTCAGCTAACATAGAGGGGAAGAAGGTCAACCACCACACCAGGGAGCCAAGAGTGCCTACAACTGAAAGCAGAATTGCATCCAGCATCCATGTGGAATCTAAGTCCCCTCTTGATATAGATGTGGAGTGGACACGGCTATTCTAGGGTCCACAGGATGGAGGAACAGAGTATGGATTAGAGCGGACTTACTGATATTCTATTCATGAACTATTGTGATCAGTAATAGAAGAGAATGTGGCATTGGTGTAGAGAAAGTGGCCATGGTGGCTGCTGGGGGTAGGAAGTGGGAGGAAGAGATGTGATGTGGGGGCGTTTTCGGGGGTTGGAGTTGTCCTGGGTAGTGCTACAGGGACAGTTACTGGACATTGTATGTCCTCCCATGGCCCACCGGGTGGACTGTGGGAGAGTATGGGCTATGATGTGGACCATTGACCATGAGGTGCAGCAGTGCTCAGAGATGTATTCACTAAATGCAATGAATGTCTCATGATGACGGAGGAGGTTGTTGTTATGGGGGGAGGAGTGGGGTGAGCGGGGTGGGGAATATATGGGGACCTCATTTTTTTTAATGTAACATTAAAAAAAAAAAAAGACTTAGGTACAAATCTTAGTAATTCCTCTTCTTAATTCACTGAATCCCTAAGCTTCAGTTAACTAACCAGAAAATTGGGATAATATTCACTTGAATTCCTCTTGTGGAGACTCAGTCCATCAGTCTGGTACAAATATTTTTATGTGATTCTTGAACTAAAACCTCAGTGGTCAAGCTCTACTATCAAAATATACTACTTTCTAGTTAAGGGGAATACTGTTAACTGAAGGCCTTTTGTTTTTCTGGGTGTTGAACAGGTTTTGGAATGTAAAGTCTGATAAGTAAGGAGCAATGGGGTATGGAGTAAATATATGAGAAAGAAGAAAAGGATCAATGAGGTTGGTATTGAAGGGAGTTAAGGTGTGTGCTGGTTCCTACTGGCTCCCAGGGGCTGGTTGTTAGTATCTTTTTCCAATTCCATGTTCAAGTGACATGTTATTATTGCAGAATCAGCCATGGTTGGAATATTTACACCAGAGCAATCAGCATATGCTGACACACATACACACACCCACAAGAGCTATTCAGCAAACAATTATCAGCACAACACTGGATAACATATTCCTATGTTACAGCAGTGAAGAAAGATATTTTATAAAACAGTTATCTAAGGGAGATATTTTTACAGTTTGCTCTCCTTCCCTTGACATATTTAGTAAAGTCCCTTTTATTCATGAATGTTTTTATACAAGCAGATTCTTGAAAGAGATGAGGACAAGCATACAACTGCCATCTAAGTACTGACAAATGGTAGCAACAATTGTCTTTATTGACTGCAATAACAAATAGTGTCTTTTCTTCCCTGTGAGGGTGATACTGGAGCTGATTTCCTCAGGTGGTACCCCTTCTGCCTCTTGAAAGCAAAATAGTAAATCAAAAGTAATACCACATTCATGGACGGATTGCAGAGATTGTGTCAACATCAAGGACTTGAAGGATGCAGGGGTGGTGCTTCCCACCACATCCCCATTCAATTCCCCTTATTGGTCTGTCCTCTGTAGAAAAAAGACGGATCTTGGAGATGACAATAGATTATCATAAACTTAACTAGGTGGTGACTTCAATTGCAGCCACTATCCCAGATGCGGTATCTTGCTTTAGCCAATCAACATATTCCGTTACCTGGTATGCAGCTATTGATCTGGCATATGCTTTTTTTCCCCTCAATACCTGTTATAAAAAACCGCCAGACACAGTTTGCTTTCAGCTGCAAGACCTGCAATACCCCTGCACTATTGTACCTCTGAGGTATATTAACTCTCCAGTCCTATGTCATAATGTCTTCTGCAGGGATTTTGGTCACCTTTCCCTTCCACAAGACATCACACTGGTCATTTTATTGATGACATCATGTTGACTGGACCTAGTGAGTAAGAGGAAGCAACTATTCTAGACTTATTGGTAAGGCATTTGTGTGTCAGCAGGTAGGAGATAAATCCAACAAAACTTCAGGGGCCACACAACTTAGTGAAATTTCTAGGCATCCAGTGATGTAGGGCATGTCAAGATATTCCTTCTAAGGTTAAAGATAAGCTGTTGTATCTTGCCCCTCCATTGATCAAAAAAGAGCGCAACACTTAGTTGGCCTCTTGGGACTTTGGAGACAACATATTTCTCATTTGGGTTTGCTATTCTGGCCCATTTATCAAGTGACCCAAAAAGCTGTTAGTTTCAAGTGGTGATCAGAACAAGAGGAGGCTCTGCAACAGGTCCAGGCAACTGTGAAAGCTGCTCTGCCACTTGGGCCATATGATCCAGCAGATCCAATGGTGCTGGAAGTGTCAGTGGCAAATAGAGATGCTGCCTGGAGCCTTTGCCAGGCTCCTATAATAGATGAGTTTCAGTGTAGATTTTGGAGCAAAGCCTTGCCATCCTCTGGAGATAACTACTCTCCTTTGAGAAACAGCCTTTGGCCTGCTACCAGGCCTTAGTAGAGGCTAAATGCTTAACCCTGGGCCACCAAGTTACCATGAAACCTGAATTGCCTATCATGAAATGAATGTTGTCTGACCCACCAAGCCATAAAGTTGGATGTGCTCAGCAGCACTCCATCATAAAATGGAAGTGATATATATGAGAAAGGACTTGTGCAAATCATGAAGGCACAAGTGATTTATATGAGGAAATGGTCCAAATGTCCATGGCCACCAAATCTGCCCTGTTACCTTCTCTCTCCCATCCCACAGCTATGGCCTCTTGCAGAGTTCCTCACAGTCAGTTGACTGAGAAAGATGAAAACTTGGGGCTGGTTTACAGACAGAATCTGTACGATATACAGACACAACCCAAAAATGAACAGCTGCAGCACTACAGCCTCTTTCTGGGAAATCCCTGAAGGACAGTGATAAAGGGAAATCCTCCCAGTGGGGAGAACTTTGAGCAGTGTACCTAGTTTTAAATTTTGCTGGTAAGGGGAAAAATGGCCAGAGATGTGTTTGTATACTGATTCATGGACTGTGGCCAATGGTTTGGCTGGATAGTCAGAGTCTGGGAAGGAACACGATTGGAAAATTGGTGACAAAGAGGTGTGGGGAAGAGGTATACGGAAAGACCTTTCAGGGAAGTGGATTTGGCCCAAAGGACAGGGCGTCTGCCTACCACATGGGAGGTTAAGGTCCAAACCCAGGGCCTCCTGACCTGTTTGATGAGCTGGCCCATGCGCAGTGCTGATGCACACAAGGAGTGCCGTGCTCCACAGTGGTGTCCCCCATGTAGGGGAGCCCCACGTGCCAGGAGTAAGCTCCGTAAGGAGAGCCACCCAGCGTGAAAAAAGTGCAGCCTGCCCAGGAATGGCGCCACACACAGAGAGCTGACACAGCAAGATGACGCAACAAAAAAGACACAGATTCCGGGTGCCGCTGACAAGAATCCAAGTGGACACAGAAGAACACACAGCTAATAACTGGGGGGAAGGGGAGAGAAATAAATTTTAAAAAAGACCTTTCTGAGTGGGCCAAAATCATGAAGATATTTGTGTCCCACATGAATGCTCACCAGACTGTGATTTTAGCAGAGGAAGATGTTAATAATCAATGACTAAGATGGCCCAGTCTGTGGATACCAGTTGGTCTCTTTCCCCAGCCATTCCTGTCATTGCCCTTTGGGCTCATGAACAAAGTGGTCATGGTGGTAGGGATGGAGGTTATGTATGGGCTCAGCAACATAGATTTCTACTCACTAAAGCTGATCTGGCTACTGCCACTGCTGAGTGCCCAATCTGCCAGAAGCAGAGGCCAACACTCAGTTCCCAATACGGCACCATTCCCTGAGGCGATTGGCCTGCTACCTAGCAGCAGGTTGATTATATTGGACGACTTCCATCAAGGAAGGGGCAGTGATTTGTACTAACTGGAATAGACACATATTCTGTGTATAGGGTTGCCTTCCCTACATGCAATGCTTCTGCCAAAACTACCATTGCTGGACTTACGCACCATCATGGTATTCCACACAGCATTGCTTCTGATCATGGAACCCACTTGAATGGCAAACAAAGTGCAGGGATGGGCACATGCTCATTGGTCTTACAATGTTCAGGGTCTTACCATGTTCTCCATCATCCTGAAGCAGTCAGATTGATCAAACAGTGGCATGGCCTTTTGAAGATTCAGTTACAGCACTAACTAGGTGGTGAAAGCTTATAGGGCTGGAGCAATGTTCTCCAGGAGGCTGTATATGCTCTAAACCAGCGTCCACTCTGTGGTGCTGTTTCTCCCACAGCCAGGATTTGGGGGTCCAGGAATCAAGGGGTAGAAATGGGAGTGACACCACTCACTATTGCCCCTAGTGATACACTAGAAAAAATTTTGCTTCCTATTCCGACGAGCTTAAGTTCTGCTGGTCTACAGGTCTTTTTTCCAAAAGGAGTGGTGCTTCCACTAGGAGATAAAACAATGATTCCACTGAACTGGAAATTAAGACTGCCACCTGGCCACTTTGGGCTCCTCATACCTCTGAATCAACAGGGAAAGGGGAATGACTGCACTGGATGTAGTGATTGATCCTGATTATTCAGGGAAATAGGACTGCTACTATACAATGGAGGTGAAAAAGAGTTTACCTGGAATACAGGAGATCCCTTAGGATGTCTCTTGGTAATACCATCCCCTGTAATTAAAGTCAATGGAAAACTGCAACAACCCAATCAGCCAGAACTACTAAAGGCCCAGAACTTCAGGAAGAAAGAGTTGGGCTACATTAAAAGGCAAAAACCCATAATCAGCTGAGGTGCTTGCTGAGGGTAAGGGATTATAGAATGGGTAGTAGAAGAAGGTCGTTATAAATACGAGCTATGACCATGGGACCCGTTACAGAAATGAGGACTATAATCACTATGAATAATTCTTCCTTATTTGTTATGCATGTTTGTATATAAAGTTATTTGTTTTGCTTTCTTCCCTATATTATCCCCTTATATAACATAACATGTATTAACTTTATTTCATGCCTTTAAATTACAAATGATCAAGTTTAAGAGTGAATATTTGCACCCAAATATTTGCACCCTCTTCTGGGGAAAAGACTAAGTGTGTTTCTGGCTATACCTAGGGCAGCTGAAGTATCTTAGGCAAAAACATAACTGTTATTGTTTGTATTTAGAGATTAAGTATGGTTTAAGGAGATGTGCATGGCTGCCAACTGGACAAGGGGCGGACTGTGATGGTTAAGTTCATGTGTCTCACAATTGCGTGAGCCAATTCCTATAATAAATCTATTTCCTATATCATGTATCTTGTCAGTTTGGTTTCCCTGGAGAACCCTGACTCATACAATTGCCCTCAAAGAACTTGTCAGGAATTGCAATGTCAAATTTCCTAATGCTCGACACTGACTGATGTCTGTTTGACACGATTAATGGAGGATTGCCTTAAGGGTATGGAGTGCATGCTTGTCTTTAAAAATCTCTCCGTGGGTTAAGTCTGAGGTGCTGAGAGTTGTACTGCGCTGCTGAAAGGTACTGTGACTTAAGGCAGCAGCTACCTGGGCAGATAAAGGGATGTGTGACAAGCCCCCCTTCTAGGTCCTTGCCCTGGTATGCTCCCTTCCCACACTGAAGAGGGCTGACCTCTGTAACCAATAGTATCAAGAAATTACGGTGTGTGATTTCTGAGGCTAGGTCATAAAAGGCATAGCTGCTTCTCCTTTTTCTCTCTTGAGTCACTCATTCTGGGGAATCAGTGGCCATGTCATTGAGATATCCCAGCAGACTATGAAGAGGCCCATGTGGCCAGAGTAGCTAAAGCCTCCTGCCTAAGGCAGCACCAGCTTGCCAACCAGGAGAGAGAGGTGCCCTGAATCAAATTCCCCATTCCCACTCAAGCTGTTAGATGAACCACCCGGCTAAGCTGCTCCTGAATTCCTGACCCGCATGAACCGGATGGGGTAATAAATATTTATTATTGTCTCAGGTCAATTAGCTTTGGGGTTATACGCATTAGAAAAGACAACCCTAATAAACTCTTTGGTAGGGCAATGATAACACTGTTTATTAAGAGTGTTGTCAGAGAGTTTCAGCAAATTACTTAGCTTTGCTACACTTCAGTTTCCACCATCTGTCAAAAGAGGCTAATAATATTACGTTTTCCAGGATTTTTATAGCACTAAAAGGAATAATAGAAGTAGATATTTTGTAGAATAAAATTGAATCATAGATAGCACATAGTAGAAACTCCATAAATGCCAGCCATTACAATTAATCTTTGCTCTTATTACTACTATTTTGTGGTTTTGAATTTTTATTTTAATCAAATCTGCTTCTCCTGTTTTCCAAAATCAGCCAGTAGTGCAACCATCCGGTCACAATACCAGAAACCTGGACATTCTTCTTATTTTTTAGGAGCTACTGGAGATTGAACCCAGGACCTCGTACATGGGAAGCAGGCACTCAACCGCTGAGCGACATCCGCTCCCCTGGACATTCTTCTTAAGCGATTTTCTTCTCACTCTCCCCACCCAGTCAATCATCATATTCGATACCGTCTACTGAGTATTTTCAGACTCTTTTATGCCTCCTCCCACTGCCTTAGCTCAGGCCTCCGTCAAGTCCCACCGCCGCCTGGGAGCCCGTCCGCGACAGGAATGTGAGAAGCCGCCCCCTGGTGGCAGCCTGCCGCTCCCCCGCGGACAGCCGGGGAAGGCCCAGTCCCCCGGGGCCAGGGCCCGGCTGCTGCCTGCCTCCCCTCCTACAGCTCGAGGGATGTGTGCGCCCCAACATCCCGGCTCACCTGTCCTCGGGCTCGAGCTGTGATCCCGGGGAAAGCGCGGCGAGCTGGGTTCTGTGGGCAGTGGGGCGCAGGGCGGGAACGCCAGCCCGGAGAAGGGAATGACTCGGCCGCAAATAACCCGGGGACAGGCACCCGCGCCACCGCCCCAAGGTGACCGCCCCACGGTCTGCCACAGCCAAGCCGGCGCCCCGGAGCTTCTGCTCTCAGGCTAACGCTGTCCAGACTCCAGAGACACACTTTCCTTTTCTCACATCCATGACCTGGAAACAAAAGACAAACCTGAGCACATGCCACCGCGTGGTGAGTTGTGCCCTGTAGATTCCAGAAACGGACCTTGCTTCAGCAGGGAGGATTTGGGAGGCAGAAGCACTGAGGAAAGACAAAATACAATTAATTCTCCAGGCGAGTCCTTCCTTTTCAGATGAATGCAATAGATTCTTGCATAATGAAGTATTATACCCTAAGAGGCCGAGCATCCATTTTCTTGCCTGCCTTTCTAGATCAAGAGGTGCTCTCGAATTAGCTCAATATTTGGAATAATTGTACATGATAGCTAAAGAGTTTGCAATATTAAGCAAGTCCTAGAACTCTTTAATTTGTATATATAAAGAAGTCCAGACATAATAGGCAGGTAGCATGATGCCAGCTTTTGAAAACTAACTCTGTGAATAACATATGGTGTTAACTTTATTTATAAATTAACATTTAATTAAAATTTCAAAAACCGAAAATTTTAGCATTTTACTTGATTAAAATTTTGATATTCATTAACTATAATTTATAGTTTGCTATTTTGATTTTTTTTCCAAAGGCTTTTGGTGTTTTGGTGTTTCTTGTTTGTTTTTTAATTTTAATTTTTATTGAAGTATATCATTCATACATGAACACATATAAACAGTAAGTGTAAAGATTGAGAACTTACAAAATAGACATACATAACATCACATAGGGGTCTCATACATCACCCCTCCACCAACTCTTTGCATGCATCAATGCCAAGCTATTTGATTTTAATAGGCAATTGTAAATATTTTAGAAGAAAACATTTTTAAAGCTGATATGAAAAAGCAATTTTCACTTCTTCATTTTTTCAGTAAGTTTAATTTACACGTTTTGATAAACATATATGTATATGTTACGTTTATTTTTAATTCCTCAGATTATAACTGACACTAGAAGACCAATTATGTGAACATCTTGATTATAACAATACAGTTAGTGACCTTGCTGAAATATCAAATACATTCTATGTAAGAAATTATGAAATATACATCTTCTTTCTTTTTTTTTTTTTAAAGATTTATTTTATTTATTTAATTCCCCTCCCCTCCCCCAGTTGTCTGTTCTCTGTGTCTTTTTGCTGCGTCTTGTTTCTTTGTCCGCTTCTGTTGTCGTCAGCGGCACGGGAAGTGTGGGCGGCGCCATTCCTCGGCAGGCTGCTCCCTCCTTCGCTCTGGGCGGCTCTCCTTATGGGTGCACTCCTTGCGCGTGGGGCTCCCCCACGCGGGGGACACCCCTGTGTGGCACAGGCACTCCTTGCGTGCATCAGCACTGCGCATGGGCCAGCTCCACACGGGTCAAGGAGGTCCGGGGCTTGAACCCCGGGCCTCCCATGTGGTAGACGGATGCCCTAACCACTGGGCCAAAGTCCGTTTCCCACATCTTCTTTCTTAAAACATCCCACACAAAAAAGAAAAAAAAACAAAAACAAAAAAAAAAGAAAGAAAAAAGAAATCCAAACATGACTGGAAAATCAAAGGAACTTCAAAACAGATGCAATGCTAATTAAAGTCTGTCATCTTTGTGATTTTGCAAATTTTGCCATGTGAAAATTCCCCCCTCCCCCCCCCAAAAGCATTGCATACTGTTATGGATTGACTTGTGCCCTCCAAAAAAAGTATGCTCACGTCCTAACCACCAGCACCTCACAATGAGACCTAATTTGGAAATAGAGTCATTACACTCAGAATTAGTTAAGACGAGATCAAACTAGATTAGGATGGGGCCTTAATCTAATATGACTGGGATCCTTGTAAGAAGAGAAGACACGTAAAGACGCACACAGGGGAGAAGGCTGTGTGAAGCCGGAGGCAGAGTCTGAAGAGATGCACCTGGCAGCCAAGGGCTGCTGGGGACGGCAGGCAAACACCAGGCGTTAGAAGAGGTGAGGAAGGCCCCTCCCCTCCATGCTGTTGAGGGAGCATGGCCCTGCTTGATTTCAGACTTCTAAAGCTTCCGGAATTGTGAGGCAATGTATTCCTTTAGCTCATTATTTTCTGAAACACAGGTCTCTTTAGGAAGCAATGCTCAGGATTTAAGTTTGGATTTTTCACCCTCTATTGTCCTGGTCAAAGTCCAGAATTCTCTCTGGTTCTTTCTTTCTTTGCTCTCTGACCCAAATATTCATGATATTTCTAATTCTAGCTCTAACTGTTCCATGGCATATTAATTATTTTGCTTAGAAAACATTTTCTAAATCCCAGGGCTTCATCCTGGGAGTAATCTGGAGATAGGCGCGTGGAGAGGGCAGAGGAGGTGGTGGTGTCCAAAAAGTCCAGCTGTTCCCAGCGCCGCTCTTTGGATAATTGTCATGATGATTTCTATCTGTTGATCGTGAACTTGGGGTTTCCTTAGGAAAATCTGTTCTCATCCTTGGAGTAGCACTGAAGTTGCTTCTCTTGTTTGTCCTTTGGTAATGATTTATCTTGTTTCTCTGCTAAACCAATCTCAAAAATTTTCTATCTTCCAGGAATTCTTTAAATCTTTGGATGTGCTGCTTATAGTCTTTCTGGCATTCTAGTGTTATTATGAACTGCTCCTTTTAGCTTAATATTCCCATGGGCATCCGCACGGGAAGGGAAGTACTCATTTGTGTTTAGCATGTCATTTTAGACCCAATACATGTGGTGACATTTTAATCTCATTGCCAGACACTTGTGAGCGTGATCCTCGCCACACATCCTGCCACATCATGCTTCTGTGCCTTCAGTCATATTTTCTCTTTTTCACTCAAATACTCTCCCCTCCTTTCTTCCCCTGGTGAACTCTTACTTATCCTTCAAAACCTGAACCCAGCATTCTCTTCTCCAGGAAATAACTAACCAGCTACCCAGCTACCCAACTAAACAACTAACTAAATAAGATATTTCAGAAGCCTCTGTTTGGTTAAGCCCCTCTTCTCTAACACCTGTGTACTGCATATCTTTAAGGTAGGCTGATAAATATTTGGGACATGCTCATGCAAAAATGTATTCATTGTTTATCTGAAATGTAAATGTACCTGGGCATCCTCTTTTTGTTTTCTAAATCTGGCAATGCTGAATATCTCCTCACTCGCTATGCTTACATGTGTGCCTCTCCCTTGGGTACTGGAAGATCCTTGAAGGCAGGGACCATATCTTCTTTTGGGGTTGGGAAGCGGGATGGTGACAGATGGGGGTAGGCTGGGAAGCATATCTTTTTTTATCTCCGTATCCCCAGTGGCTAACAAATTATAGATATTAATAAGTTATATTAATTGGGATTTTTAGTTGCAAATAATAGAAACAAATTCAAGTTGACTGAAGAATTTATTATACATGGAATTACTATAAGGAGAATTCCAGGGCAAGAGTGCAGCTGTGGGAAATGGATGTCGCTCAAGCAGTTGGGCTCCTGTCTACCATAGGAGGTCCAGGGTTCGATGCCCAGGGCCTCCTGGTAAGGGCAAGCTGGCCCACGTGGAGAGCTGGCACAGCAAGAGGATGCAACAAAAAAAGACACAGAGGAGAGACCATAAGAAACGCAGCCTCAGGGAGCTGAGGTGGTGCAAAAGAATGGTTGCCTCTCTCTTACTCTGGAATGTCCCAGGATCTGTTCCTGGAGCCACCTAATGAGAAGACAAGCAGACAGAGAAGAACACACAGTGAATGGACACAGAAAGCAAACAACCGGGGGGAATGGGGGATGGGGGAGCAGAGAGAAATAAAAAGTGATAAATAAATCTTAAAAAAAAAAAAAGTACATGGAACCCTGACTTGCTAGCTTTGTCTTTCATCTCTGTTTCTTTCAACTCATGGGCTTTCTTCTTCTCTAGTTCCCATGGCTTTTGCTGCTACTCGCTTCACTTGGAACATGACGGTACAATGTTCCTGAACATCTCCTCCATTCAAGAGGTCTTTTTTTTTTTTAAGATTTATTTATTTCTCCCCCCACATCCCGTTTGCACTCTGTGTCTGTTCTCTGTGTTGACTCACGGTGTGTTTTTTTGTGTCTGCTTGTCTTCTCTTTAGGTGTTACCAGGAATTGATCCTAAGACCTTTAAGAGTGGAAGAGAGGTGCTCAATCTCTTGTGCCACCTCAGCTCCTGGTCTGCTAGGTTTCTTATTGTCTCTCCTCTGTGTCTCTTCTTATTGCGTCATCTTGCTGCACCAGCACTCCTGTGTGGGCCAGCTTTCTGCTGGGACCAGCTTGTCTTCACCAGGAGGCCCTGGAAATTGAACCCTGGACCTCTTGTATGGTAGATGGGAGCCCAATCGCTTCAGTCATATCCACTTCCCTGACACTGGTGTCTTAACCCCAGTTCCAGTTTCTGGGCAGTCAGCTCTGCCCAGGAAGTGAGGGTCAAGTAATAATATTTCGGGGCCCTACTCATAAGGAGGGGCAAACATCAAGAAGGCTTCTGCTACTCAGGTGCTTGATAAACATTTGTTGAATTGAACCATTTTTGTGGTTTATTCCTTTTGAAAACTGTTCTTTTCATGAAGATCCTTAGAGAAATTGTGATCTGGTTTCTGAACCAGGAATAGTTAGGCCTCCCTGATCCATGATTAATTTTATCACGTGAACCCTAAATCATGTAACTGATCGTATTTCTCTCTTCAGTGGAGTTCTGGAAAATTTGCAGTTGAATCAGTGTTTCTTTTCTAGCAAAGGTATAGTACTGTACATATGCATTTTGCACACTAACCTCACTCCTATCTAAATATTCTCCTTAGAAACAACTTTCATTTTTCATTACTTAATTACCTCATGCATTTGCTTTTAAGTTTATTTTATTTAATGGCTTTATGGGAAGTGTATGAATTAATAAAGAAAGAAAGATAGCACTAGCAAAATTCTCAATGTACTTTTCATAGCAAAGACCAACTTCCTTCATTTTTAATGATTCTGAAATGAGCAGTTTATATATTTTAAAGTCTCATAATACGATTTTCTCACATCTCTTCCATTCTTCCATTCCTATTTACAGTTTTAAAAGGAACTCAGCACAAATCATCAATCTCTGACCATTCAAAGCATAATAAATGCCAAGTGCTGAATGCTGCAATATGCTGTCAAAACACCTCCAGGCATTTTTACCAGCTAGAACTGCTCTCTTTTACCATCACAAAGACATCTGCTCTTTGCCTCAGATCTTCAAATAGTTGGCTTTTAGAAGTGGCCCTTTGTTCAGTGGTGGTAGTGCTGAAAAGTAAGGCAAAAATGAGAGGTGATCTGAAAGCAAAAAAAAAACACAAAAAACAAAACCAAGAGAGAAGATGGGTCTTTGTGAGTATATCTGAATCTGTTAAGTAAACATGGTGGCATTCATTTAGAATTTTCCAGAATATTCTGGAACGTTTCCTTAATTATACCTCCATATAATTAAGTTTGGGAGGCTCCATTGCAACCACTATATTTTTGGTAATTGAAGCAGTAGGAACTTGACTATTATCCTTAACTCTGTGAATTGAGGATTTCCATACCATCTTCATCATTTGGTGTCACAGCTTTACATGGTATGTGCCAAAATAAGAAGAGGCCAGAGGATGGTCCCCATTTCCTTTTCTAGCATCATGTAACCCCCTTGCCCTGATAAGAAAATAGTAGTCTTAACCCAAGAGAAATTTTCACAACTGCTATGGAATTTTGATAAATTTTTGTTATAAATTTTTCAGTTATGCTACCTAATAGCCTGAAGAAATATGAGACGATAAAAACGGTGAGTGTGCCATAAAGGTAAGACCTCTATAATTTTAATTCAAGACACTAAATAATTAAAGGATGAAAAACATATACTAAATTAGATGACATTTCCCCCAAAGCACCATAAATTGGAAAAAAGTTTTAAATGGAGTGGAAATTAAAAAATAAATAAATAAATAAATAAATAAATAAATAAATAAATAAATAAACTGAGTGGAGCAGCTATTTCTAGAAAATATTTAATAGAATATCATTCTATTGTCTCTGCTCTTCCATTAACTGTATGCTGTTATAACCAGAATCGGGAAGAGAAATGTCTGGGATAGCGAAGACTCAAATTGAGGGGCAGGTGGAGGACTTGGGCTGGGGGGCTGTGCTGGGCAGGTGCTTCCAAGTCCAGCGCACTGGTAGGGATAACCTGACAGCGCACCTGAGACAGGAGAGAAGAAGGTGTGAAGCAGGCAGTGGGATGTGGAGGTGAGCCTGGGTCAGCAAGTAGGAAATCAGCAAGAATGGCTCAGAAAGCCCTTCTTCCTCCAACTTTGTTTGTTTGTTTTCCCCCCTTATTTTTAGGAAATTATCCCGAAAGGGGCAGGGCACCTGCACAGTACACCTGGAAGGTTCAGGCTCCCCCACTCTCCCTGCTCCTGCAGCCTCTGCCCTGTTGGCATCTTTCCACCAAGTCTTTCCTGGAGCCTTTGAGGAGAAGGCAAGTGAACGAGCAGGACAAGCCGCCCGGAGGAAACGCAGTTTTGATCAAGGGCAGTTCCTGACACTCTGTCTGCACACATCAGTACTTCAAAGTGGAGCTCAGCAAGGCACTCAGAAGTGTTGGTGAAATCAACCTCTAAATTCTCCCATCTCCGTATGTCTCTTCTAAGTTTTCTGCTTCTGATTTTAAATTGGCTTTTAAAAAAATATTGTAAAGCTTTTCTTTTTCTTTTTTCTTTTTTTACTTTTCTCCTTATCCTACCCAATTCTCCTCTGTTTATCAGAAGCATTTATTATGGCTCTCAACTGCAAGATTAAGGTAATCCATGGTATGATTTTTTTTTCTTCTATAGTAATTTATAACATTTCCCCCGTAACTAGATCAAGAAAGAATACACTGAGTAATAAAACATCACATTTGGCCTTCTAAAGACCAGTTGGTTATTAAAACACCGTTACCTCTGTCTTCTGGCACTGTGGAACCCAACCTTAAAATTTTTAAAATGATGTAATAATTTCACATATGAAAGTCTTATATGTCACATATGTAAGTCGTGATGCATAATAAAAAATAAGCACCTGTGAATGCACCAACTAATTTCAGAATGAGATGCCAATACTGTTGAATCAAACCATTGCCTAGCCTCCATCCAGAGAGAAAACTCTTGATTTTGTGTTTATCATTGCCTAGCTTTTAAAAAAAAAAAAATTAGTTCTGTCGCTTATATATGTATCCCTAACAATACATATTGCTTTTACATTTTGCTAAAATAACTGTATGTAGTCTTTTACAAGTTACTTTTTTTCACCCAATATTATTTTATCCAAGATTCTTCTGGGTTGGTACATGGAGCTGTTCAGCATTCATTTTTACTGCTATCTAATACTCCATGTGTGATGCAACTATACTACAGGTCATTTATCCATTCTTGTATGGGTGAATACTTGGGTTGTGTGGCAGACTGAGTTATGAACTCCAGAACAAACATCTTGTTAATCCCATTTTTGTGGGTGGAACCCATTACAAGGAGGACCTTTTGAAGGTGTTACTAGATAAGGTATGGCCAAGTGATTCAGGATGGGTCTAACCCTATTACTCAGAGCCTTTTAAAGAGAAAGCCCCAGGAAGGAGCCTGAAGCCAGAACTCTGTGGTACCTGAAAGACAAAGGAGAGGGATGGCCCAAGGAGCCGCAAGGATTGTTGGCCTGCCAGATTGCTGGCCCTGGTGGGAAGCAAGCCTTCCAGGCTCTGAGATGGTGAGGCAATCAATTCCCGTTGTTTAAGCTGACCATTGGTGTGGTATTTGTCACGGCAGCCTCTAAACGAAGGCTGGTTATTTCCAGTTCTTATGCAATTCAAGACCTGACTCTTGGATCACTTGGGAAGGAGTTTTTCTAGAGCAGAGGTCAGCAACCATGGCCCACAGGCCACGTCCTGCTTGCTGCCTGTTTTTGTAGAGACTGTGAGCTGAGAATGATTTTTATATTTATAAATGGGAAAAACTGAAAGAGGAATAATATTTAAATACTCATGAAAAGTATATGGAATTCAAATTTCAACATCCATAAATAAATTTTTATTGGAACAGAACCACACCCATTCGTGTACATATATTTAATACATTCTTTTGTGCTACCGCAGCAGAGCTGGGCAGTTATGGCAGAGACCCTCCAGCTTGCAAATCCTGGCCTGTTATAGAAAAAGCATGCCAACCACAGTTCTAGGAGTGGAATTGCTGGATCTCTGGATATGCAAATTCACCAAATTGGTTTTCCAATGTGTTGATATCAATTCCACTCTACAAGAAGTGTTAGCATCAGATTTTTTAATTGTACCAACCAAGTAGGTGTGAAATAGTGGTCTTAATTTTTATTTTTCTAATTTCTAGTGAAGTTGAGCACTTTTATAGGTGTGTTGTCCTTTCATCTTTACTCTTCAGTATAAAGCCTTTAACTCACCTTTGACCATGCCCATTTTTCAAATGGGTTGCTTATCTTTTTCTTGCTGATTTGTTGCTGTTCTTTGTATGTTCTAATACTTTGACAGCTAAATGCGCTGTCAGAATCTTCTCCCAATTTTCACTATCTTTATAACTTATTTTTTTTAAAGATTTATATATTTATTTCTCTCCCCTTCACCCCTGCCCCGATTGTCTGTTCTTTGCGTCTATTTGCTGCGTGTTCTTTCTTTGTCCGCTTCTGTTGTTGTCAGCGGCACAGGAATCTGTGTTTCTTTTTGTCGGCGTCATCTTGTTGTGTCAGCTCTCCGTGTGTACGGCGCCATTCCTGGGCAGGCTGAACTTTCTTTTGCGCTGGGCAGCTCTCCTTACGGGGCGCACTCCTTGCACATGGGGCTCCCCTACGTGGGGGACACGCCTGCATGGCAGGGCACTCCTTACGGGCATCAGCACTGCGCATGGGCCAGCTCCACACTGGTCAAGGAGGCCCGGGGTTTGAGCCGCGGTCCTCCCATGTGGTTGACGGATGCCCTAACCACTGGGCCAAGTCTGCTTCCCTCTTTATAATTCTTTTGTTATCAGTAGTTTTTTTATGTTAATGTCATTGAATTTATCAGTCTTTTCCTTAATGCTTAGTAATTTTTATATCTTAAGAAATTCTTCTTTAACATTAAAGCATAAATATGTCTTAAAATTTTGCAAGTTTTACTTTTCATTTAATTCTCAATTTATTGGGAATTGAGTTTTCTGTATGGTATAAAGATACATTTTAATTTTATATTTCATATGAATAAGCAATTGAACCAATACTCTTTGTTGGTGAGGCCAGTGATACTTAATGCCACCTCTGTTAAATATCAAGTGTCCACATAGGTTTAGGTTTTCTATTTTGTTCCTCAGTTCAGCTTATCCATCAATAAATAATAACAATTTATCCATCAATAAAATAAGTCAGTACTAAACTATACTAACTATAGCTTTAAAATTAGCTTGATATCTAGTAGGACAAATTCCCCTATCTTGTTCTTTTCTTTAAGAGTCTTAGTTCATCTTGGGCTTTTGCTTTTCCATATATCAAGCTTCTTGAAAACACCTACTGGGATTTATTTTACATTGACTCTACAGGCCAGTTTAGCAGTCAACTGAAATCTTTGTGATATTGAAACTTGTTATCCATCAGATGTTCTTAAACATCTATGTTAGATTTATTCCTAGATAAAATTTTCAATTACTTTTATAAATGTCATTTTTTTTTAAATTAAAAAAAAATTTTTTTTAAATGACATTTTCTAGCTTTTTTTTTTTTGGCTACTGTATAGAAATGCAAGTGGTATTTTATTTATTTATTTATTTATTTAAAAAAAGATTTATTTATTTATTTAATTCCCCTCCCCTCCCCCGGTTTTCTGTTCTCTGTGTCTTTTTGCTGCATCTTGTTTCTTTGTCCGCTTCTGTTGTCATCAGCGGCACGGCAAGTGTGGGCGGCGCCATTCCTGGGCAGGCTGCACTTTCTTTCGTGCTGGGCGGCTCTGCTTACGGGTGCACTCCTTGCGCGTGGGGCTCCCCTACGCGGGTACACCCCTACGTGGCAGGGCACTCCTTGCAGGCATTAGCACTGCGCATGGGCCAGCTCCACACGGGTCAAGGAGGCCCGGGGTGTGAACCACGGACCTCCCATGTGGTAGACAGACGCCCTAGCCACTGGGCCAAGTCTGTTTCCCGCAAGTGGTATTTTAAATGCCAATCTTGTATCTAGCCACCTTGTTGATCTCTCCCAATATTTCTAATCGTTTATGTGTAAATTCTTTTAAGTTATCCATATAGAAACTTATATCATTTTTTAAAAAGATTTATTTTATTTCTCTCCCCTTCCCCCCCCATTGTCTGCTCTGTCCATTCTCTGTGTGTTCTTCTGTGTCCGCTTGCATTCTTGTCATGTAGCACCAGGAAACTGTTGCTTTTTTGGTTGTGTCATCTTGCTGTGTCAGCTCTCTGTGTGTGTGGCACCACTCCTGGGCAGGCTGTGCTTTTTTTGTGCGGGGCAGCTCTCCTTACAGGGTACACTCCTTGTGCATGGGGCTCCCCTATGCAGGGACACCCCTGTGTGGCACAACACTCGTTGTGTGCATCAGCACTGTGCGTGGGCCAGCTCATCACATGGGTCAGGAGGCCCTGGGTTTGAACCCTGGACTTCCCATGTGGTAGGCGGATGCTCTATCAGTTGAGCCAAATCTGCTTCCCAATCTTTTATTTCTTGACGTACATAACGATGTTATAGTCTTTACCTGATAATCCCAAAATTTGAAGTCCTTGAGCTCTAAATCTGATGCTTGTTGCTTTTGATCACTCTTCCGAATGATGGTTTATTTCCTTACATGTTTGATCATCTTTGAATTGGGGCTCATATTGGTAGATTCAGTCTTTGGTCCTCCATTAATGACGCCTCTTCCAGAGAGGATTTATGTTTGCTTCTTTTGAGAGCCAGGAGCACGAAAGCCTTCTTCCAATTTCTCTGATTAATCTGGGAGTTGGCCCAAGACTAGTTTTGGATAATGTTTGTGATAAAATTGGTAGCTGGCCTCAAGTGTACCTGTCTTTTCCATGTGCGTGCTTCTCAAAATTTATTTTCAGCCTAATAAATTTATCTTTTTTTTAAGGTAAAGTTTTTTTTTTAATCTTTTACTCTTTTGGCCCTTTTGGAATTACAACTGTTTTACATCAAATCTAGCTGTTTTGTAGTAAAAGGGTTTCCCAGTCTGTCTAATCTCCCATACTTCCAGGAGTTCCACCCAGTTCTTTATTCCCTTGGAACTAACTTTGGTCTCCACCTGCTGGTTTATCTCCTTCCGCTACCGGGTAAGGGGATTGCTTCTACGCTTTCTATCTTCCCCTTTCCTTTGGGTAAGGGGATTGCTTCTACGCTTTCTATCTTCCCCTTTCCTTTGGGTAAGGGGATTGCTTCTTCGCTTTCTATCTTCTTCTTTCCTTTGTTAGACCCCTACGCCTGCCCTTGTCTTTAGCTTCCACTCTACTCCCTTGAGAGATACTGAAACCCTGCCTTAATGGTGATGGCACTGTCTCTTTGGCAAGAACCAGAATTAGCTCTTCTTAAGCATCTTGGTTTGCTCTTGTTTGTGTTCAAGTGTCATATATGCATACTCTCTTTCCTCCCATCCCTAACTCATTTAAACATGCTCTTTGTAGGCATGGTTTGACTTTTAGTCACTGATCTCATTATTTTGGGTCTCCATGTGGAAGCAGTATTCTTTCTTGTTCCTTGGATCTCCAGGTTATGGCTCAAAGCTAAATGCTTTTCTTCCTCCGTTTACAGCACTGCCCACATACTGTTCTGTCACTTTGAGATTGATTAGTTACTCCTGCAGCTGTTGCCATCAGTTATAAATGGTTTCAGAGGAAGAGACAAGGCATATGAAAGTACTTTGTAAACTGTAAAGCCCTGTACAGAGCTAAGGGGTACCCCGGGATATGATTTACAGTATAATTTAGGCTTCAGCTGATGCAAATATCCCTGACCTTGAAGATGCAGAAACATGTTTGTAGGAAGGAAAGTCTGCGTCTTTCAAGGCGGAAATGGAACACCAGGTTTTGATGCGGCTGCCAGTTGATTCTTCCTCTATTTTGGTAAATCCATTTTTACCAAAAACCAAGTACAAAAGAAACACTGAGAAGTCATCCAAATCCCTGCTTGCTAATGGTTTCCACTTCTCCTTGTTTGTTAAGGGGATAATGATCGGCAGGCACCCCTGAAACATGATGTGGAAGAGTAGAAGGAATTACAGCACTAGTGGAGAACACCGTTGAGGATCTTCCAGAAGCCAGGTTGTGGTTCTGGGCTAAGACTGGGAAGAAGCAGGTTTCTAATGCACATGCCTTAGTAGGGAGAACTGGGAGACCGTGTGGATGTAGTGGAAAGGACGTTGGAATAGGTGCCTGGAGATTGTTTGCTTGATGAAAGAAAAACCAGATCATTGAATTGTCACATGATGAGACCACCTTCTTGTTGGATGGAGATTGCTTTCCAACAGATTCTGTGACTCTCGATTGTTTCCAGTTGACACGGATTTGCCTGAGTTGAAACACTAGAAAATTGACTGCTGTTTTGGGTTTCTAGCCTGCTTATTTTAATTCCCTGGGCTTTATTCCTGCCTGTTGCTGTGTTCCTTATTTGTGAGGAGTCAGCCACTGTGGTTGATATAGGAAAAAGAAGACTCATCCGATCCTCCCTACAGACACCAACTGTATGCATTCTGTTAAATGGTAGACGTCCAAGCCTTTCAAACATCCCCAAGAAATAGTGCTGGAATTTTCCTTTGTTTCTGAGGCACCTTCCTGATAACATGCAACTTCATCCCTTCTGTTTTCCACAGCTCTCCCCAGGCGCTTCATCAGAAGGAACTCCAGAACTTTTTGAGTGCTCTTCACACATAACAAAGTATAATAATAAGTTCTTGTGTTATAAAACTTTCAGAATACTTTAATAGACTCCTTTGTCTTTCAGCCTTCGATTCCTAGATTTAAGGGTATAATGAAAGGCCTGTACTTTGTAGTCTACGGAGAGCAACAACTTCCTGCTATAAATGTTACATCTTTAACTTCTGATTGGCTCCAGGCTCATTAATTCTATGCAGCCATAGATAATTGTAGCAAATAACATGTAGGTGATCTCACATAGATAATAGATGCTTCTATGAATTCTATTCAGTACTTTCCATATATATCCCATGACCTACAACTTAATTTTGTTGTTTACCTTCATGTCAGGGTTCTCATTCAGCTCTAGGTCTCCCAGCTCTCTAGATCCTGGGGAATAAGTCCATTTGTCTATGCACGTTGGAGTTGTGCCTACCCAGTCTTCTGTAAGCTCTCCCACGTCCCCAGGTCAGGGACTGGGAATTAGCCTCAAACCCATCCCAGATCCAAACCTCTCAAGCTTTGTAAAGCTCTCCAGAGGCAAGGCTCCATACTCCCTCCATTTCCATTTTGCTTCTAACCATCTGTCCTTCCAAGTCTTCCAACAAATGGCTTCAGGAAGAAAAATAGCTGATTCCAGATCTGGCGCTCGGTATTTCCTTTCTTCCAGCTAAAATTTGTTTCTCCCCCAACTACGCTGAAAACTCTTTTGCTGACAGGAACTATGCCTCTTTCTATTTGTACTCCAGCACCTAGTACAGTGCTTGGTATATAGTCTGCACTTGATGTTCATTCAAATACTTGATGGACTGATGGACAAATATTTCCCTTAATGGACATTTAATGAGTGATTACTATGGACATTTTTGGTGGTGTTATTTAATAGATTTTATTCTTTAGAAGAGTTTTAGATTTACAGAAAAATTGGATAGGACAGAGAGTTTCCATAAGCTCCACATCCAGTTTTCCTTTAAATTAAAATCTTCTATCAGTACGGCACATTTGTGACATTTAATGAACCAATACCAATACAATAGTATTACCTCAAGTCCTAATGTCCTTTTTTTATTCCAGGGTCCCACCTTACACTTATTGTCCTAGCTCCTTCGGCTCTTCTTGGGGGTGGCAGTTTCTCAGACTTCCCTTGTTTTGGTGACCATGACCATTTGGGGAGTACTGGTCAGGTTTTTTGTAGGATGCCCTGTTACTGGCCTTTGAGGCTTTCCTCATAATAAGACTTGGGTTATGGGTTATCAAGAGGAAGACCAGAGGTAAAAGGCCATTTCCATCACATCTATCGAGGCTGCATCACCTGCGCGAAGTGTTCTTCGTTAGATTTCTCTATTGTAAAGTTACTTGTTGCTTAAATTGTTCCAGCTTTGGCAACAGAGAGCTCTTTCAGTTGGCTCCTGTGCCCCTTTGACATACCCCTCATCATTGTGGTTTTTAATTTTGTTTCTGAACATGTCCTTAATTTCTGGCATTAGAGGAGGACTCAAGATCATCTTACATACTTCCTGCCCAAGTTCTAGAACCAACCATTTTCTTGGGAGCCCTGGTTTCTTTTCTTCTAGAATCAAGATCTGGACATTAGGTGTGCTCATTGCTACAGGGTGGTCATTACTTATAGGCCCTCTCAACTGAGTGTGCACAGAAATATGTGTGCATTACTAACCTCTGTGTAGGCACATATCTATAAATACTTTTGTGTGTAACCACCTGTATCTATTTTAAGCCAAACATGAATTCATACTGATGTCTCCAAGTCTAATCCATTATCACATGGATCATTACTTAGCTGCACAGAAGTGAGATTGCTCCTACCATCTGCCATTCATTTACTTAATTGCTCAAGTATACATGTATAGTGGCATCAGAATGGTCAACCCGCTCCTCCAACATCACGACTTTTTAATTATGATACTTAATCGAACCACTGCTGTACCTTGAGTTTAAATGCCCATATATTTCTCTATCGGTTTTGTCTTAAATATTTTGATAACTGCATTTCAAAATACAGTATTTCATTTCCTCTGCAAATTTAGGTATTATATTTTTGTGTTTAAAAGCATTATTTTGAGGAGTCCTGTATGTTTCCCTGGATTGTAAAAGGGGTCCATGGCATGAAGGTTAGGATCCCCACCACAGAGAATTATGATGAGGATATAATCAAATGATGTGTAATTGGCTAGTGCAGACATTAGGAGGTGCTCACACTTGATAGGTTGCCTACTTGGGCAGACATCCATCTCTTTTTAAAGTTCTAAATACCTTGAAAGCCAGAAAATGCTAATGATTTATAATCTAGTTGGAAGGTTTGCTAGGCATCTGGGGTTGGAGGTAAACATCCATATAATGTAAAAGGGCAGGAGGATGGGAAGGTGAGTGAGAACCAGAAGACTCTGATCATTCCAAGGTCACGTATTTTGTAGCTGGACAGACTTGAGTTTGGGTTCTTTCACTCATCCTGACTTTGTCTCGTGTTAGAAAAGGGGAGCACAATGGCTTTTACTTAGGCTTGACCTAAGAGGGAAAGGAGATGTTTGACCTCATCCTTGGCTTGTTGGAGCCAGTGGGGCTGTAGGAGTGGTGACTTGGGCCAGCGCTAGCACATGGTTTACTGTTCTCCTGCTCTAGTTCCATTTGCAAGGCCTGACTCAGTGGAGACCCTTTCTCAGGATAAAATAGGCTCTTTCATCTAAAAAAGGACTCCTGCCAGGTGCTTGTACTCGTGTAGAGGGGAATCAGTGTGTTTGAGTTTTGAGGCTGAGACAAATGTCCAAATCAAGGCATTGTCAGGCAATGCTTTCCTCTGGAGACCAGCCTCAGGCCATCCTTGGCTCCTGTCACATGGCATCTGCTGGATTTCCCCCTTCTCTTCCGGTTTATGTTGCTTTCAGCTTCTTGCTTCCATGGCTTTCCACAGAGAACTTTCCTTTTCTGTAATGATCTTTTTTTTTTTTTCCTGTCTCTTAATATTACTAGACTGATTTCTAAATTCCGCCCGGTGTAGAGCCTTTTAAAACTATACACTAGTGAGGTTTTGAATTATAAAATATTTACACGCCTAGTTCCATATTCACCTTTTTCAAGGATGCAGCTCTACGCGATTGACTCAAATTTGTCTTGCCTAAATTTTTCAATGGCTTTTTTACAGGGCAATTTTTGTTTTGTTGGCTGGTTTTCCATCAGCAGTTTACCTGGAAGGAGTGCCTGTCTGTGCAGTTTTGTTCAGTTTATATTATTGGTTTGACCTCAGGACGCCTGCTGGCCAAATGAGCAGTTCCCTGCCTGGCTGAGATAGCAGCTGTTAGATAATGGAATCAGGCTCCCCAAATCTGGGAAAACGGGGCTCTAGGCAGAAGTAAAGATGAAACACAAAAATATTTCTTAAAAACCGAAAAGGATCAGTACTAGATGAAGATGAAGAGTAGAAAAGGCCTTTGGGCCTTTTTTCTTTTAACATTGTTGAGCCTCAGACTCCTCACCTGCAAAATGGGGATAATTCATTCATCAGATATTTATCTATCCTAAGAACTTTGGGCACAAGAGTGAATGCAACAAAGTACCCCTCCTCACTAAGCTTACATTCTAGGAGCCAGATATTAAGTAAGTGTGTAACATAATGCTAGGTAGTGACACATACTTTGAAAAAACATAGACCACTCATATACAGCACTTAAAATAGTAACTGGCATATTGTAAGCACCAATAAAATCTTATATATTTTTTATAGCAAAACAAAACAAAAAACCTCTCAAGTTGGAGATTATGTAGTTAAGTAAATTATTAAATAAAATCCCAAACAATGGAATGCTGTACACCCTTTGAAAAGAACGACCAAATGTGGAATGATGTCCAAGATATATTTAGTGAGAAAAAAAATCTGTAGACTAGCATATATGGTAAAATGATTATTAAAATACACATGCACGTGTTTGTACATGCCTTGGAAAAGACTGGACTGTCAGAACACAAACAAGAAACGTGTGAACAGTGGTGAGCTCTGGGGTGAAGGATTTTTCTTTACTTCATATGCTTCTATATTGATTGTGTTCATGTATATGTACATACAATGCATACGACTTCAGTAAAAAAAATCCTAATCTGTTTTTATAGGTGGCATTACAGTAGGATCTAGTACAGGGAGGATAACTAGCTCTGTGGATTAAAATTCACTGGCTTTGGGGAGCAGATGTGGCTCAGACAGTTGGGTACCTGCCTCCCACAAGGGATGTCCCAGGCTTGGTTCCTGGGGCCTCTAAAGAAGACAAACAACGTGCAGACAACAAGCAAAAACAACAAGCAAACAGACAAGGGAGCCATCTTGGGGGGGGGGGTGGGGGAACTATGAATATATATATATTTAGATATTAAAGAATGTCTTCAAGGATTAAATTAATATAGGCGCATAATATTTTAAAAGGTCCATCCACAAATCTGAACTCTTAAAAAAAATCATTTTATTGATCCTTTACCATACAAAATTTATTCAAATTACACCCATTTGAAGTGGTAAGATCACAGCTAGAGAACAGGTCATCCTGTAACAAATCTATTTACAAAATCCATCATAAAAGCTTTTTTTTTTTTACATTATATTACATATTTTCTTTTTAAACTAGCATACAACACAAAGCTAAACTGATTAGTAGTTTGCCTACTCCCAACTTTGGGAGAAATACTTCCTTTTTACAAAATCATGTACACTGTAGGAAAAGAAATTCCCACAACCTGACAAGCGCCACCCGACTTCTCGCCAAGGCATCTTCCTTCAAATTCCTTCTCTCATACACACGAGTTGTCATGCACACACTGACTTCTTACTTTCTTTTTCCTGAAAGCTAAAGCTTTAAATACTGCAATTTTATTTACAGATCTACACTTAACAACAAAAAAGTGAAAACAAGAACCACGACGAAAAAACAAAAACAAAAATACACTCTTTAAAAAATTACAAACCAGCTAGAAAATATTCTGGCAGTGTTTACAAATTAATTGCTATCTTTGTACAAAATTGCTAGATAATGAAAACGTGAGTAGACTACATATCGACTTAAATAAAACCATCACTATGCACAAATCTGTACATATAAACACACACCTAACACTGTTTGACAGCTCATGTGTTGCCCTCTGTACATTTTACTAAGGCTCACGCAGTCGTAATTCGCACGCTTGTAACTTTTAGCCATTTCATGTGTAAGCTTTAATAGCAGCAACTCAACGGTACCAGGAAACCTGCATACTCAGTACTTAAAGTAACACAAATACTGCAGTACTAACCCACTTGGTGTGCCAGATACTATGTCAAAAATAAAATGACAAATGCAAACAGAATACAGTATGGGACATCTACTTAACACACATCAGTTAAGCCCATTAACTGGGAGAAAAAAAAAAAGAATCTCATACGTGAAGGAACTTTTAAGACTTATTAGTACTCCTTTCATTTTCCAAACAATAAATACGGCATTACATTACCAAAAGGCTGAACAAGAAATGAAACAAAACACAGGTGAGCTCACTCTCTAGACTTTGGAAGAGTCAGCTTTGTGCAGCTGGCGAAGGTTACACAAAGCTGGAAGCAGAGGCAGCTGACCAGATGAGATAAATAGGGGCAACGGGGGGAAAGCTTGGCATAAATGGTTTCCCATAGAGGAAAAAACCCCACAGTGCATTTCCAGTAGGCACTTAACACAGAGCCCCCCCGCCCGGCCCCGCGGCGGCGCCTCCTCTCGGGCCCCGGGGGCGTCGTACCAGGTCCAGTGTGTGAGGGCAGGAGGGCGGGGGCGGCGGCTGAGGGGAGGGCGGCGTCACCTGCACCTCGGTTTCGCTTCCCCGACACACACCCGCGCCTGCCTACACGAGGAGTTTAAAGTGCTGGTGTCACTGGTTCGGACCCCACCACCGCTTTGCATATCGTGGCAATCTCCCGATTCCCCCCGCCGGGGCGCCTTGTTCCTCGGGGACCACCTATCGCTCGAGTACCGTCTCCGGGCCGGCCGCGGGCACGGGGCATCCGCGGTGAACCGTTCCTTTTGAGGGTTTGCTTCCCCGCCCCACCATCCCTGCGGTCCCCCGCATCCCCGGGCCGGGCCTGAGGTGCCCTGCCTCGCTCCCGCCAGGCGGAAGGGCCCCCCTGGGCCGCCCTGGCCCTTCCTTTCCGGGGTCCAACTCGCTCCTTTCCAGCTAGAGGGGACGGGGACCCGGCCGCGGGGGCCGCCCCTCCGGCTGAGGTGAAGGCCGCGCTGTCCCCGAGGCCGCCGCGCCTGGCCCCAGCCTGAGAGGTGGTCGCCCTGAGTGCAATGCTGAGGGAGCCCGTTCCCCGGCCCCGGGGGCGGGGAGCCCGAGGGTGGAGGGGCCCCTACCTGCCGCGAGCCCGGCGCTCCTGCCCGGGGCCGCCCGCGCCGCCGAGCCGCCTGCCGGGAAGGCAGCCGCGTGCCGCGGCGGGCGACCCTTCCTCACCCGGGCGCGGGTACCCTCACCCGCCGCGGGGCTCGCCCTCGGCCCAGCTGACCTGGGTTGGCAAGAACCACTTCAGAGTCAACAAGAGAAACCGAAACGGTGACGGGTGCCACAGGAATGCTTAAATGGCAGCCAAAAAAAAAAAAAGGAAAAGTTCAAAACAATCCACGAAGAGCTCCTAAGTAGGCATTTGCTACAAATAAATGTTAAACTTCAGAAATACGCGGGGGTGGGGGAAGGGGCGTGGTGTACGGGGCCCGGGGAAAATCCACAGCGGCTGAGAGGGGCGGGACTCGACTATTCTTCTGTGTTTGCGAGGACGATCTGAGAAGAGGGTCTTCATACGGAAGGCTGTGGAGGCTCCCGCGGCCTCCGTGCGTGACCGACAGTACAGAGCTTTAAACTGAATTATGACAGCGGCTTCAGTATTCCTAAGAAGAGATGAAGCGAGCCATTCCATCCTCTCGCGTGACTTCAAGTTTACACTTCCGGCAGTTCCGTTCCGTATTAGCAGACACCAAGGACATGCATTCTGCGTCGAAGGCACGGCTTGAAATGCTGTTAGGGAAGGTCGCTGTTCCCGCGGCGGCTGCGTGGCCAGGCCCCGGGCGGCGGCCCGGCCGTCAGGCACAGCAAGCCAATCCGGGGGGCAGGGGAAGTCCACGTTGGACACCTGATTGCACATTTTCTCACTTGCTGACTCATCCGGGGGGTGGGGGGGTTTGGAAGCCTGGGACGAAGCAGGGCTTTCCCGGGGGAGCCTGCGACTGTACGTTTAGACAATTTTATTTTTTTTTTAATTCATTAAAACGTCAGCTGTGTTCTGGAGTCTGTAGTTTACTTCATGATAATATCTTGGAGGGAGAAGGTAGGAAGGGACAACACTGCATGACAGACGTTCTGGTTCCATGATAAAAAATATATATATATATATTGGTTTGTAAGGAGAATTCACACAAAGCACAATCAACTACACATGAAATCTTCCACCAGTGGGAGCTTCTCCAAATCATAAGCATCGAAGAGATCACTGATGCCTTCTTCCTCCCCGAGGCTTAGCAGATAGTCTTCTTGGAGCAGGGGAGGCAGTAAGTTCACAAAGGGTCCTTCGAGGTTGGAAGGGATTTGGTCCTCAGTCTGCTGTAAAAGGTTGGCTGGGGAGGCTAAAGGAGAAAGGTTTGCCATAGAAACTGAGCAATCGCTATGTCCTGAGTTGGTTGAAGCCAAGTCTGAAACAAACAAAAAAATGGGTGGAAACAAAAAATAAGTTAGGAGAAAATCCAGGGAATCATTTGGAAGAAGGTATATGTTGCTTATTATTAAAAAAGCATGTACCCTCTGCTAAAGGCAACTGTATGACTTTTATGACAAAGACCACCTTCATGATAACAGGCATGCAAGAATGACTTGCGCTTTTCTCTGTCCTAGTGTACTTTTTAATTCTGTAAAATTTTCCTTTATTTGAAGTATATCATTCATACATGAACATGTAAACAATAAGTGTATAGTAAAAGTTGTGAACTTACCAAGTAAACATGAATAACATGATACAGGAGTCCCTTATATCACCCCTCCATCAACATCTGGCATCGTTGTGAGACATTTGTTACAAACTATGTAAGACCATCCTCAAAATATTACTACTAACTCTAGTTCCTACTTATTTTTTTTAAAAAATACCCATGTTAGCAAATAAGAATACAAACAGCTTCGAAGACTGGATGCTGATAAGTTCAAAAACTTCTTTTTGATATCCTTTAGTCATTTAAAGGCAAACAAAACACATTGAAAAGTTGGCTCCCTTGTAAAAACTCACCCGTTTTTAATTTAGTCTTTTTGGAACAGCCAGCTTATTAAAGGTACCTTTGAAAGTACTAACAATAAGACATACCCACTTGGAATTTCTATAGTAAGAAAAGATGGTCTTCTGTTTTACCATTTGAGGGGCTATATTTTCACTCAGTGTTAAACCAGACCTATTTACTTAAATCACTCCTATTCTTGCTGCTATATTGGGAGGCTGCAGGAGAAAAAAATGAAATTCAGATCTCTGAGCTAAAATGGAAAAAAAACTGCAAAGAGCTTCCTATGCTCCAGGGAGGACAGTAAGGAGGAAATTTAAATTAATTTTCCTCCCCTATCCTCTGCCTATCACAATTTTAAGACAAAACTGCTTAGATGAAAAGCTTTTCTCTCCAAACTTCTTATGTTTCCCTTTCTAATGATCCCCATAGCATCACTCAAAGGTGTGTAGCCAAGTGTAGCTGATGAATCACTAAATGGCAAGAGCCCGAAGGGGCTCTGTAAGTGGGTGAAGAATCCTTTGTCCAAGATCATTATTACTGTAAACCACGCAGGATGCCTTTTTAAAAAGTGGCCTTAATAAGAAGAGAAGTTTTCGTTTCTTGCCTAGACTTGTGAAGCTAATACGGGACTCATTCTAGCCACCTGCAGGTTTTTTTTTTTTTTTTTTTTAACATGGCTTCCAAATGTCAAAAGTACAGTTTTTACCTTTGGAAGTGGGTTTAGGGATATTCCCATTGTGGTCTTGGTTGTTTGTTTTCATCGGACTGTGTGTTTCAGTCTCTTCTGGACACAAATAAACCTCAATGGGTCCTTGGGTACTTGACAAATGTATTTGCAGGCTCTGTGAACAGAAGAAGTGGGAGGTGTCCAAACTGAACATTCTTTTAGAAATGAAAACTATAGTGATTTCCATCCAAACCTGGAAAAGTGAGTGAGGTTCATTGTCCATCTGCTTTGTAATTGGCAGTCTACCTTTGTTAACGCTCGTTCTCTAGAGCAGGGGTCAGCAAAAGACAGCCTGGGGGCCAAATCGGCCCCTGCCACCTGGTGGTGTAAATAAAGTGCGATTGTTTATGTGTTGCCCTGGCTGCTCTCAAGCTAGAGCCGCGGAGATGAGCACCTCAGTGTCCAGAGGCTGCAGGGAGCGCAAAGTCAAAATTATTTACTCTCTGTCCCTGGACAGAAATTTGCCATCTCCTGTTCTCGAGAGAGAATACTTTTTTCGGTCTGTATGTGGAAATGGCACCATGGGTGAGGCAAATTGTGTTCTTCAAATATGTCTCTTCCCTGCAAATTATTAAAAGGCACTTTAAGTGTTACAAAATACAGCATTTCTGTGTCATCAGTCCTTTAGGTAGGGTTCTTTTATGTTGAAATTTAATAACCAGCAAATGAATAGTATTGTTATATGCTGGGAACTGAACCTAAGAAGAGAATGCAGCACACTAATATTTAAAATTCCTCTTCATCTAGGTCATGGAATGAATGTTATTTAAGGGGGAACTCTTCTCTAGATGGGAGCTTGCAAATTTCACTCTCATTTTTAACTTCAGTGGTTCCCCTCCCCCCTTCTACCTTACAGTTATTGTCTGGACTTATCTTACCAAAGTATATTTGAAAACAACCGCAGAAATACAGTACCTAATTTTTGACACAGTTCCAGTTTATCAGGTAACCCAAGTCCCACTTGACTCCTTAAAGTCAACATGTTAGACATGATAAATTATTAAAATGTATTAAGATGAGTAATACATTACTATTTATAACTTATTTATAGTTAATTACATGAAAATTTTTTTAAAATATCTCTATTCACAATGGGGACCATATACAGGATATTCAGCATAAAATTTCCAAAACTGCTGAAACTGATCAGAACCACCAGACAGCAAATCATGAAAAAGGCAGGAAAGCACAAGAGGGTCAGGGTATCATTTGCTACTGAGTTGAATGCCCTGTCACGTTAGAATTAGACTCTTAGGACCCTCAATAAATATCAAACTGTTGAAATGTTTATTTATTTTAGGGTTAAGTAAAATAGATGGGAAAACTATCAAGTTTTCAGGAGGGGACAGACTTTAAACACGAGTCAATGAGTCCTTGACTTCAGGCATTCCAGAAAGATCTCTGCAGATGAACAAAGACGCTGGCTCCTTACCTCTAATGGGTCAGGCACTTCAAGTCTTGTTTCTGGAGGGGCTTTCACAACTATAACAGTTTGGTCTTTAAGGCCACTAATTTTTCGAATATCTTGATATGTAACATAAGCTAACGTAACGAGTGTTAAGGAAATTTTCCATCTAATTGCCTCGGATGTAACCATTATGAAAATAACGACAGAGATGCACAGAAAAACTTGCAAGTACTTTATGAATTATAAGGAGAATAGTTAAACTATAAAAAGAAGATCAAAACCCATTTAGGTCAGGGATTTTCCAACTAGGTTCCTCTGGAGCACAGGTATTCCATGAGCTCCCGGGAGGTGTTCTGTTACTAAATTGAATGACAGCAGATCCCAGTTTGCAGAAGCACTTTAGGCTCTACCAGTCATTTTTTTTTATACTTCCGTTACTTCTATTGCTGTGTGACTATGAGCAAGTGTCAGTAGCCTCAAGTGAAATGAACAAGTAGCAAATAGATATATTAATGAAACAACTGAGAATACTGCTCAGGCAGTCAGCTGCTTTAAGTGCACCTGGGCCGGTTGTGAGTCTATATTGCCTACAGATAAGAGCGTCATCATTTCTCTGTTAAAGAGAATAAAAATAATATTTCAGTACTCTTGGTGCTTACCTCTGAGAACTGAACAATCCTTTTAAGTATCTTGGCTGCCAAAGCTAAAAGGCACATCATGAAAGAATATGGTACTTTTTTATATGAAAAAATAATAGACAGTACAAGCTTGCCCAGAAAGGCGAACTTTTACTGGACACTAAAAAAGAAACCACTCACATGATGTTTTCAAATAAGAGACATGAAATAACATAATGGACATGTCTTTAACCAGTTGCTTTTTCATATTAATATGCAAAAAATGCCTAGTACAAAACAGCAAATCACAACTCAATGAAGGCATTTCTGCAGGTAATACTAATAATATAGCTAAAACAGTCTTATTAGAACCTGAAGGGAACAATGAATTCAGGAAAAAGGAGCACATACACATAAAATCTGCATATACTTGTAAGACTATCCTCTTCAAGCCTCAACAGTTGAGACAACAGCTATGTCAATGTTCGACTTGAGAGCGACTGTTGAGGCAGGCGGATTTTAGACCACCACTTGGTCATCCCATCGAGGGAGCCAATCCAGCCTTTACAGAAGACTTGGGTTTGGAATTTTTATTGAGAAAACTGGGAAAGTGGATAATCAGGTGCTTACCCCATAGTCCACTGTCAAAGAGCTAGGTGACAAGAACTCATTAAAATAAAAGCTCATCTACCATTACTCAACATGCTACAGGAAGGAAAATTTCAACAGATTTGTGAACTAGCTGTACGGAACTGGGAACTGAATGGTGAATTGAAATCAATTGTGCAAACGTATTCTCTAATCTTACGAACTTAAAAGTGCTTCCCTCCTGAATTTGCTTCTTGGATTAGCAGCCGCCCTGTGAGGAAGCTTTCCTTTCCTGGAACAAAAGGCCTAAGAGAAAGCGAAGGCAGGTGATAGCACTATAAAGCCACGTGTTCTGAAAAGTGGCCAGTCGTATTACCATCACATCTCTGCAATGGGGCTGCCGATTAAACAGAGTGAGATAGCCTAAGTAGTGCTAGGCTTGTCTTTCCCCTATAACCTACTCCAGCCACCCTCGGGAAGTCAAATCTTCACACCTTTTCTCCATTTCACTACTCACCAGCTGAGAAGGTTAATTCTTTTCCTGAACAATTGCAGATTTTTAAAAACCGAGCTTTTTATTTAGCAACTTTCTGAACTGAGAATAAATGTCCCCATTACCCCCAGAGGCAGAGTCTTAAAGGTGAGACACAGAAGAAACTGGGCAGGCCACATTTTATTTTCTGTCTATGAAGACAAATGTGGAATAACCATAAGTTTGGAACTAAAATTAAAGTCAGGGTAATTGAAAATACTGGTTTTGGTGTTCTACTAATAATAGGAAATACTGGAAAATCTTCTTGTCTACATAATGAAGCACTAGCTCTCTCCTGTAGGTCAATAGTGAGAAAATGAGCAAGTTTTCCTGAAAAGGCCAACAAACACTCAGTAAGTAGAGAACAAGGCCTGGCTTTTCATATTTTATCTACAAGGGCTACGGTTTATAAAACGAACAAATGGATCATGATTTCTCAGGCCTTGAGGGGTTTTTGAGACTATTTTTGGTGTTGGGACTCAGTATAATGCACTTTAAAAGTTGTAGTGTGATTTTTCTATACTCTTTTCAAACCCTTCAACAATTAAAGTCAACAAATTCCAACTGTTAACTATCTATGATAAGAAAAGAGAATGTGAGAACCCCAACTGTAACAGCCAACACCCACCAAAAATCTGGGAAGCCCTAGATTAATCTGCTGAATGTTGCCATTAATATTAATCTGATGCCTTAAGTGTCTGATGATCTTATGGCCCTGTATGAAGAGTATATCCATATGTCCCAACCACACATGAATAAAATGCTTTAAAACACAGGTGCCACCTGGCTATCCAAAGAGATAGGTTAGGATCGAGGCCAATGAGTCTTGCCATAAATACTGATGTAGGCAAGACTACGTTGGCTTACACATCCACATATTTACACACTCACAGTTATTTGCATGAAACCAGAGAAAAATTCTACCTTGTGCACCATTCAGATTGTCAACTCTGGAAATAGTCTAGAAGGCACTAACCCCCAGTTAATAGGTGGCACAAAGGATATCTTTGATTCTCCGAATCCTCGGTTAGCAGTTTGAGGTCCAGGGTGCAGCTTTGGATCAGCTCGTCTAACCTCTTCTCCTCCTGGCTGAGCTCGGTCACTTCTTTGGACAGGCCCTGACACTGGGCCAGCATGCCCCCATCCTCAGACAGACTGCAGCCCCTGGAAATCCAAACACAGACGCTTCGTGGCGACTCAGGAGAGGCCGGAGCGGGCATGGCAGGGGGAGGGCGGGGGAGAATGGTCAGGGGGTGAATGTGCCCTCCTGATGCGGGAAGGCACATGGCTGGTTAAATGTTGATGCTGCTCACCAAGTGTGAAAACCAGAACATTTAGACGTAGTTTTTTTTTTCTTTGTAAAAGTCCTTCACTATTCACACTGTAGAAATTAAGTGAAAAAAACCACACTGCTATTTTTGGGTCTCCTTCCTCCAGGGGAGGTGTGCCAATTCAGATGGCAAAAGGAGGTAGCACCCCTTTGTCCCCAGCCCTGCACTCACGTGCCTCACAAAGAGAAAAGAAAAAATGTTAGAGATAAAGAAAAGACTGAATCGTTTAAAATTAAAAACAAACAAACAAACAAACAAAAAAACCAAGCTTGAAAGATCCAGGTGATTTCCGAGGGTCTTACACCAACACATAAAAAAGAAAAGGAGGTAAAGGAAACAGATGCATGGGCTGGATGCTGGAATAGACTCAGATACCAGCAGGGCTTCTCTAAACCCGAGGGCCAAGAGAGCTGGCTGAACCATCACAAAATTCCAGAAGAAAAAGGGGGGACAAAAAAAGCAGCTACTTGCTCATCTTATGCTGTTTGCAAAAGCACCCTGTAAATAGGATCTATCCCATCCCACAATGCTTTTTATTATTTCAATTTTTTTTCTTTGTTAGAGAAGTTGTGGGTGTATAGAACAATCATGCCTGAAAGAGGGGAGCCCCATACACCTCTCCACCAACAGCACCTTCCGTGGGTGCGGAACATGTGTCACAGCTGATGACGGCAGTCTCCCGTGTTTTAGTAGTTTAATACTGTCCTTGTAAAGAAATGGCTCTCTGGGCATTCTGTCCTTAACGCACCAATGAGGTGGTTGTACATTTAATCGTATGTGTGAGTATACAAGGCACAGAGTTGCCATCCCCACTTTGCAGAAGGGATCGAGGCAGCGAAGTAATTAAGTCTTGCCTTAATTTACACAGAAGAGGAGTCGATCTGCTGTTATGACCATGGATAAGGATATAGACTTGTGTGATTATTCATATACATGCAGATGACCCGTAGGGCAGTTAATTCCCAGACTTGCATTAGAGACAGCCAAAGAAGAGGATATCTATTAGGTCACGTCTGTGAGCATGAACGCAGACACCACTGTTGCAGGTGAACAGCTTTCTGGCTTATGTCTACAGTGGCACAATTTAATCCACGATTTCCTTACTTGAGGACCATTAAATATAAACTGCTATTTCTGACAGTATCTAAATAGCCAGTCTCTTTTTAAAGATTCAAGGATTTTCGGAGGGAAGACAGCATGATGGAGGAAAAAAAAGGAATAGGAGAGGGAAAGAAATGAAGCGTGGAAGTTGGGACAAGGAGAAAACCTTGTCCCACTTGGAAATCATCCTGTCGGAGACGGGGGGTGGGGGTGGGGGTGTGCCTGTGTGCGGGCTGTGGGCTTGTACTCACATCCACTGGACGTTGTTTTTCGACTTCTTCTTGATGAGGTGGATGCCTTCCAGTACGTTGGTGATGTCATAGATTCTTCTCTTCTGCACTTTCAGCACCTCGGCAGCTTTGTTCAGATCCAAGACCCCGTCGGGGGACTGGCTCAGAAGCTGAATGAACTTCTTGGTGAGCAGACCAAGTGACGTATCATACCGTGTTTTTTCTGAGGGAGATTTTGGAGCTTAAAGAAAAACAAAAAACCGAGCGGGTAGGGGGTAGGGGGGAAGGTAAAGAAATGAAGGGCTTCTTTGCAGTTGAGCAAGCCCCCTTCCCCACTGCAGCCCAAGTGTTAGTGTCGGAAGCAAAGCTGCTGTTGCTGTGGTTTGGGCAGGATGAGGGAGAAAGCGATAACACTGCTTCATTAGAAAAGGAAGAGACAGTGAAAAATCCTGCATTTCATGAAAGTATTTTACTTTGGATTTCTCTGTCGTTTCTACTTGGCTTACCCTGGTCCCTGGGTCTAGTGAAGGATCTCACACACAGTAGGTGCTCAAAAATATCTGTTGAATGAATGAAAAAGTGCCAGAGCCTCTTAGGTTCAGCACCCTGTGGGGCTCGACCTGATGGTCCCATGTTAGGGGTTTCTCCAGCGTCCCAGGACAGGGTCTGCAACAGGCCCACGTTAACCGTGTTCTAAGTGAGGGTCACAGGGAGGCCCCAGGCTGGGTAATTTTTTTTCCTTTTCTTTCTTTTTAAGGAGGTCCCAGGGATTGAATCTAGGACCTCATACATGGGAAGCAGGTACCCAACCATCGAGCTATGCTCGCTCCCCAATGTTTGCGTATTTTTAACTTGTTGGCCAATTTTCCAAATGCCTAATTTTGATGGAGAATACCTGAAAAAGGTTTTCTATCAAATCTCCCCACCTCTTTTGAATGAAATGTCTTCCTTTCATCTTGTTATTTATCCTCTTACAGGCAGGCGTGCAGGTCAAATGTTTAATTTAGCATTAGGCACAATTTGTGATTGCCTGAGTGGGATAGGAAAAGGAGGAAATACTCGAATTTAGCCTTTATATTAAACGTAAAGAGCATAAAGGAACTATTGGGGGATTTCTAGCCTACTTTTCTCTCTCCTAAAAGAAACAATGACGGCGTTGGATGGAAAGGGAAACTAGTGCTAATTTCTTGGTCTCCATCAACCCTCCTGCTGCTGTATGCTGAGCTGGAGATTGAGGTCGGCACAGACGTAACTGGCTTCGGCAGTTTGTCTAGACCCAGTTAACCTTAGACTCTGAAGCAGTGTCCATGAAGGCAAGTTAAAATTAAATTTGAGCATAGAATGATGCCAAGTGGCTTGCATTCTGAGCTGAAAATGACACTGCACACATTCGTCCCCTGAAGTCCCCGAGGGACGAGGCGGCCCTGTGCTGTCTGCAGGCGCTGGGTTTGTCTTTCGGACAGGCACAGAAAGAGACGAGGAAGGAGGCACATGCCAGTGCTAGCCACACCCTGGCACCCTACCAGCCACGAGCTTGGAAAGCTGGGAACCCCACACCACAGAGGAGGAGGCGAGGAAGGAAAGAACGCTTACTTTTCGGGCTATCTGGACTTCGTAGCGCGGCTCTTCCTTTGCCCTTGGGGGTTTTTAAACCATCTGAGAGGTACTGATGACCACTTTCTCCCAGCTCCAGCCTTCGCTTCGCCTGCAACACAAAAGAAGGGGCGTTCGTCACGGGTCATGTGGACAGGAACGAGAGGTGAGGCTGCTTGGGGGCTGGCCGCTGCCCGACGCCGCGGGCTTCCCCCCACTCTCACCACCTCTGCTCCACTGCATTCGGCGTCTTGGGGTCCCCCAGGGTGGGATGGCAGCCCTGGAGGCTGGGCCAGCACACGGACCCTATTCACTTGGAACGACCATCCTCGGACCCTCAGTTGGGCCAATCCAACGATCCTTCAGATCAGACGCAAGAGGCACTTTGTAAATTTACTCACTCATTCCACGTATGCCAGGCATGGGGCTAGAAGCTGAGGATGCGGCAGGAACCATGGAACTCGAGTTCCCGTCCCTCCAGCCAAACTCTCTGGTTCTCAGACCTGGGTTAGATCCCCGTCCCTGTGCTCCCTAAACACTGCTGATTTCTACCCTAACACTTGTGGGATCTGTTGTACGGGCTACTTGAGTTATCTGTTTGTCATTTCCTTAAAGGCAGGGATTCTTTCTCATTTATCTTTGTGCACCCAATGGTTGGCACAGAGCCTGGCTTTCCGTAGGTTCGCAACCACCCAGAAAGTGTATTTCATGAAAGAGTGGCGGGGCTGGTCAGACTGCCCGTTCACCCATGAGAGCGACAGATGTGGCCAACACGCAATCTCGGGCTTCACCTCGTATTGATCTCTCCATTTTGTCATCAAACCTGGAGGAGGAGGAGCCCTCACCTAAATTTCTAACTCTCAAAAATACCCCCGGGGTATTTTTGGAGGCTGGGCCAGCATACGGACCCTATTCACTTGGAACGACCATCCTCGGACCCTCAGTTGGGCCAATCCAACGATCCTTCAGATCAGACGCAAGAGACACTTTGTAAATTTACTCACTCATTCCACGTATGCCAGGCATGGGGCTAGAAGCTGAGGATGCGGCAGGAACCATGGAACTCGAGTTCCCGTCCCTCCAGCCAAACTCTCTGGTTCTCAGACCTGGGGTAGATCCCCGTCCCTGTGCTCCCTAAACACTGCTTTTATGGACTGGGCACTGGGCTTAGGGAGGGAGTCATGGGCCTGCCTCCTCAGGGCTCAGTGTCCAGGCGTTGACTGGCCACGCAGCACGGCAGGGCTGACGGCAGCAGTGGCACCAGCCGGACCCCCAGCACGGAGTGGAGTCAGGCTCAGTTTGGGGCGGATGCTTCTAATGCTCGAAGGTGGCAACTTCAAAATAGCTCACCACGACCTAAAAACACAGGTAACAGCAATCGGCTGTCACAGGAAGCCGGCACCTCTGTGAAAGTCACCGGGTAAGCCTGTCCTGCCCAGTATGGTGGCCGCTAGCCACGCGTGGCGCATATAGATTGACGCACGCCATCAATGTAAGACGAGCACCATCAATGTAAGATGCACGCCAGATTCCAGAGAAGTAGTATGAAGAGAGAGTAAAAATCTATGACTATAATAGTTTATAGTGACTAGGTGTTAAAATAATACTTTGGCTAAAAAAATTATTTATTAAATGAAGTAGTAACATTAATTTTAGATTAATTAAAATGAACTTCACCCCTCCCTCCCTCCCTCCCTCTTCCTACCCTTATATTTCTACTGGACGGCATGGAGCTAAACACTGCTCTGGTGCCCGGGAATGAGAATTTCACCATCTGCTTTCTTTCTCCACCTCATTTCCCTCCCCACATCAGGCAGGAGCTTCCTGGGTGTTCTTGGGGGAGACAGCCTTTCCCTCTCACACAGTGACCCAGGGCTGCCCGAGCTCTGGGTTCTACCCCTCCAGTCCCAGCGTGGCAGGTCAGGGGGCATGTGACCAGAGCTGGGTGAACAAACGCCAATCCCAGGGATTTTCTGGAACTACTGTGGAGAAGAAGGTGTGCCCTTCCAGTCGGGTTGATGAGCTGGTAGCCTGGAGCCACCTGAGAACGAGGTCTCTACAGGGGAAAAAGGATGTACTGGTTAAGGGCACACGTCAGCTCGGCCGGGTGATAGTGCCCAGTCGTCTGGTCGAGCAAGCACTGGCCTGATTCCTTCTGTGAGGACGTTTCATGGTGTTAAATCCTCCGTAAGTTGATGGCATCTATGGCTGATGACATCTGCAACCAACCGAGGAGACTGCCCTCAGCAAGGAGAGACGTCTCATCCAATCGGTTGGAGGCTTTAAAAGGAGACCTGATGATTTATTTCAGCAGTCAGAAGAGAGAATGCCATCTCTATTTCAGCAAGTAGAATGAATTCCTCTCCTGGGGAATTTATCGAAAACCTTCATTGGAGCTCCCAGCTCATGGCCGACTCGAGGGCATTCGGACTTGTCCATCCCCACAGTCACGTGAGCCAATTTCCTATCTTAAAGTCTTGTAATAGTTACATAACACACACACATCTCCTTTAGATTGTTTCCCTAGAGAACCCTGACTAATGTCAAGGGGTCTAAGGCCACCAATTCAAAGCTTACTAGCTGCTCATGCCTTGGGGTCAGCAGCTGGTCCCCACTGTCTCCCAGCTGTTTTCAGTAACAATAGCCAACGAAACCTTTTCATTTAACACACTTTTGAGTTGGGAACCTGGAAGCCTGGTGTTACAGGCAAGAGCCTGTGGACTGCCTCAGTAAGAAGGGATATGGTGCAACAGGGAGCTGCAAGCCTTGTTGGAGGGTGACAGAAGGCTGGAGTATGCTGGCCACTTCTTGTGGCCTGAAATTCAGGAAGGTATCACAGATAGAGGCAAGCTTGGTTTGGAGCTGGTCTATCTAAAAAAGTAGGGAAGAGGCGGTGGACTTGGCCCAGTGGTTAGGGCATCTGTCTCCACATGGGAGGTCCGAGGTTCAAATCCCGGGCCTCCTTGACCTGTGTGCAGCTGGCCCATGTGCAGTGCTGATGCGCGCAAGGAGTGCTGTGCCATGCAGGGGAGCCCCACACGCAGGGAGTGCGCCCTGTAAGGAGAGCCACCCATCATGAAAGAAAGTGCAGCCTGCCCAGGAATGGCACCACACACACGGAGAGCTGACACAGCAAGATGACGCAACAAAAAGAAACACAGATTCCCGTGCCCCTGACAACAACAGAAGCGGACAGAAGAAGATGCAGCAAATGGACACAGAAAACAGACAACCGGGGTGGGGGGGGAGGGGAGAGAAATAAATAAATAAATAAATCTTAAAAAAAAAAAAAAAAGTAGGGAAGAAAACAGCTTTGCTAGGGAGGTCTTTTCGCTCTGTGGAAAGCAGTCCGCGAGGTCAGAGAGTTCTATTCTCTGCCCAAGCTGAAGTCAACAGAAGGAAGGCAAAGTTGGAAAAAAGGTTGGAACTGGGAACGCCTGTCTTGAACCCACACAAAAAGAACCACTCACGGACTAGCAGCTTGGGGGCATGTTAGTTTTGTCTCCCCACCACAGGCTATTGTTTCCAACTGCTCTGAGGCAAAAAGGCCTGTGAAGGCAATAAGCCGCAGGCTACAGAAATTCCGAGAGGTCTGTGGCTAAGACACCGACAATTTCTTCCAAGGGCCCTAGGACTCAGGATGTGTGACTCTGGTTACCAATCACTCAGTCACAGAGGTGACCAAATCTAAATACCAGATGAGAAAATCTATGAGAAAGAAAATAATACCAGAGGATCTCTCAGTCTAAGAAAGCAGAGGTCTGGGATGGCTCACCCATAAGGCAATAATCCCTAACTCACACTAAGAAGAAATGAGACGTGAAGGGGTGGCAGTTTCAGAAAATCCTCCCAGACGGCAGGCCTCTGCGCAGGTGCGTTAGCTCCTGAGCGAGTCTCCGCCCCGCCAGGGCGCTGTGTGCCCGTCATCTGTTTAGGAAGATGTGAGGTGTGCTAAGGGAGGTGACCATTGCAGTTGTGTCCCTTTTCTGCACGAAAGTTCCTGTACCTTTCCTCTTCTCTTTGGTGCCTGGAGGAGGGCGGGAGCTGAAGTGGACTTGAGAGGACCACGTATTACTTGTAGGTCCTAGATCTGAAGATGGATGCAGGAACCGAACTCTCTTCATGCTTGGCCGGACCAACAAGAACTAGACGGGAGAACTTACACAGTGCACGTGATCCGTGCTTACAATCCCGCCCTAGGCTGAGCACATGGGCAGAGCAATCTCCTCTCCATCTTCTCAGTTTTGTTTGCTTATGGTGTGTGCATTTTATTGGACTGAGAGTTAATTTCTCTAACGTGGCCTTCAAATAGCATGGATCCTACCAGTAAAACAACCAATTTATCTGATTGTTCAACAGAAACACCAGCCATTTGTTCCTAGCTGGCAAGGGCCGGATGTGCAGGCTGCTCTGGAGCTCCCCAACGTGGTACCTTCTTTCCAAAGGGTTATTTTTACTGTACACAAGGTGTGAGCTCACTCTAGAACCACAGCCCCGTGTAAAATATCGTATCTCTGTAATGGAACAGTTGTGGTGCTACATATTTTTTAAAATCTGTGTTTGCAGAGTAGGAATAGCTTTTGCACAGTCCAGCAGTAGGCTGCGGGGGAACGCTGGCGGCTTCTGCCTGCCGGGCTCTTGTTGCCCCCTAACAGCACCCTGTGTTGCCTTTGGGGGACACCTTCATACGCAGTTCTGGTGGTTTCGATCAGTCTACGGGCCTGAAAGCAAAAGGCCTGTGACTGTGCCACATCTCAGGTTGCCGGCTCTCTGAGTTACAAAGGTGGGACCCGCCATGGCCCGCTCCTCAGTGTATTCCGTTCTCGAGGCGAACACGACTAGTTCGGGGATGGGCCCGAGACCGACACAGGCTAAGAGTCAACCCTGGGATTTGTGTTGGGAGGTACTGGGAGTGTCCTGGGGTCTTTTCACTGGGACTTACCGGGCTGGTAGGATGTAAGACTTGGAGCTTCCTGGGAACTAAACCAATACAGAGGAAAGCTGGGGGACGAGCCTAGGAGACGTGGAGCCCCCATGCCACTAATGTTGGCGTTAGATACAGCCCACCCAAAGCAGGCCTACCCTGACTTCCATTTGTGAGCCACTAAATTCTCCTTTTTGGTATACGGCAGGTGAATTGGATTACCACTGCTTGCCCAAAAGAATGCTGATAGATTTGAGTCCTTTAATATTAACGACAGCGTAACAAACATTTGTGTGCTTACAAAACACCATGCACTACGTGAACTGCTTTCCACTCCATTATGTTGTCTCATTTTCACAACGACCTCATAAAGGGGTTGTTAGTATTACTACCTCCTATTTTATAGGAGAAAACTCGGGCTTAGAGCACTTATCCAAGACTGCATAGCTGTACGCATGCCTACACCAAAGTCCAACCTTACGACTACTTGATAAAGTGATTGTAAAAAGTTGTCAAATAAAAAACTTTCTTCTACCATAAACATGTTTGCAATAAATATTCATGGTGGCATTATGGGATAGCTATCACTATCCTTATCTTGCATGAAGTCAGAGACGTTAGGGAGTACCCGGATCTTACAATTAATTAATGAGACTTTAGGATTTGAACTCAGGCCTGTTTAAATAATTTCCCAGTGACCAGGACTTCCCTGGTCCAGTTGAAATGCCCTTCTTCTGCCTCCACAGCAATTGCGGGTTTCCATTGTATGATTTTACCATAATAACCAATACACACTCCAGGGTTCCTCACTGCACCATAAGCTCAGTTAGCCACTTAGTCTCTCTAGAGCTTGCATGTGGCAAGCACTCAAACCTCATTACACATATTGAATAGACCAAGGAATAAATTTCCAAAGTGAGTTGGCAGGTAAGTCACATTACCAACCTGCAGGAAAAAAGAGATACAGGTGGGGGTTTGATTTCCAGCTATGACTTGGAATGATTCTCAAGAAATACAAAGAGACGAAAGTTAAGCCCAAGAAAGATACATATAATATGATCTCATGGGGGAAAATATTTCAAAACTATAGTCTTCACTATAAATAATTTCCCTATCTCTAGAGAGGAAAAGTGTCTGGAAACACCCACACCAAAATTAATGGTGGTTATCTCTGGGAAATAAGATTAATTGTGGAGGTGTGACTTCATGTTTATATTTGTTTTATGACTGTATTTTACGAAGTTTATTAATGTGTCTATGTATACATTATATTCATACCTTTCAAACTAGCCATTCCACTTCTCAATATATATCCTGAGAACATAATTGGACATATGTGGAAAAATATTAATACTCAAGGAACCGGCTAGGGAGTTTTTTAATAGATAAACCCTGGAAACAACATAAATGCTCAACCTCAGAAGAATTCAGTTATTGCACATTCACATAATAGAATGTTACACAAATAATGATGTACATCTAGTTTTGCTGTATAACAAATGATGATTGTGCTATATGATGCATTAAAAAAGAGCAGATACGTATAGTAAAATTCTATACATTTTTGGTGGGAATTATATACATAAAATAAAACTAAGGATCTACACTAAATAATTTAAGCGCACTCATCTTGTGATAGGATTATGGTGATTTTTACTTTCTTCTCATTAGCTTTTGGTATTTTGAAAAATCATTTTAAAGTGAGCGTGGGTTACTTACATAACAAGGAAAACAAAAGTAATTTCCATTTAGGGTTATACAAAAGAAATCTGGTAGTTTATTTTTGAGACTGTTGAAAGTCTCATGTACCATCCCCTGGACCAAAGTGTGTGCGTGGGTTTAAAACTGAACTGGGATATACTACCAGAAAGAGCTTCCCAGCTTCATGACACGAAGGGAAGGATGTTCTTATTGACCATGTGACTGAGCTGTAGAAGAAAAGTAAATCAAGTAAGTCATGATCCCCTGTCCGTTAATAGACTGTCACTGCTCAAACAAATTTCCTTTACCCCACTTCACAGGAGATCTGAACAAGGGAAAGAAGAACTAGATATATGATACATTTTGTCTCAAAGCCAAAGAAGAGGCAGGGCATTCTGAATAGAGGAAGAAGGAAAATGAAAGAAAATAGAAAAATGAAATAAAAAGAATGAGGACCCGGTTAAGTCTGTCAGTGCAATAACCCAAAGAAGGAATTTCCACCTTGCGACCAGAACACGGTGGGAACTCATGTGGATTCTGTCCTCAGGCCGGTGGGTCGGGGCGTGAGGATTTTAAGAAAAGAATACCTCGTTTTCAGTTGTGACGATATTATTAACTCCATCTGGTTAACCATGCCTCCATCCACTCAAATATTTATTATATCTGCTGTGTACCAGGCTCTGCACAGGTATTCGGTTATAAAGGTGACATGGCGGTCCCTGCTATGAAGGAGTAACAGGCGAACAATCACGGAGAAAAGTTCCATAAATCTGGGAATGAGCCCATGGGGGCATGAAGGAGGGTTGGATGGTGGTCTAGTTTGCTTTGCTGCCAAAAGCAGATACCATAAAATGGGTTGGCTTTTAACAGTGGGAATTTATTAGCTTACAAGCTTACAGTTTTGTGGCTTGAGAAAAAAGTCCAAATCAAGGCACCATCAGGTGATGCTGTCTCCCTGAAGAGAGGTTGCTGGCGGGCCTGGACTCTGTCACATGGCAAAGCACATGGCGGCACCTGCTGGTCCCTTCTCTTCTGGGTTTTGTTGCTTCCAGCTTCTTGCTTCCATGGCTCTCTTTATCTGATTTTCATTCTCTTATAACGGAGTCCAGTAAGAGGATTAAGACCTACCCTGAATGAGGTGGGTCACATGTTAACGTAGACCCTACTCACCACAAGACCCTCCTTACAATGGGTCCACACCCACAGGAATGGATTTACTTTCAGAACACACTTTTCTTGGGCACAAACAGCTTTAAACCATTGCAGATGGGGGAAGGGCTGGAGGTCTGGCCATGGCTGGAGGCGGTGGCTCTTGAGCTGTGTCTTGTATGGGAAATGGCTTCTACTGAGCAGACGAGAGTGGAGTTGGGGGGCTTGGATGGGCCGTCCACCAGAAGCAGACTTGGACAGACAGGGTGTGGTGGGACTGGTGGGCAGGGAGGGGCTCTCAGGGCAGAAGGACGAGGAAGGGGCTGGGTCACAGGCCCGTATCCGCCACCCTGAGAACCACATTCCCAGCGCCAACTTCCCATCCACGAAGGGAGGAGGTGGGCCTTGGATGAAGAGCTCTAACATCTTCTCTGGCTCTTGCAGGGAGAGGATGAGTTCTAAATCTCAGGAGAGCAGCGTCCGTCTATGAACTATGAGGCGAGAAGCCTGTTCAGAACCCAAAATTCCTCAGAGAAAGAATGTTGACTGGTGGGCTGAACGGGCTTGCAGAACCCTGACACATGCATATGGTGACGGGAGCAGTGAAAGAGCCTGGGCTCCGCGTGATTTCCCCTTACGTCTCGCACCCAATCACCAATTCCTGGCGAGCAGGCTTTCTACCACTTTCCCCTTGGATGTCTTCTCCATGCCCCACATCACCACCCAGCTGGCTTGGGTTTCTAGAATAGACCCCAAACTTGGCCATTTTTCTTCCTTTTTTTCTTAACTACAGACGTAGAGTGTTTCAACTTCACTACGAGTTGTGTTTGTGGACTATGCTGGGAACCTAATTCCTAAAGGAATAGAAGTGTCAAACTGATTCAAACTTTTGGAATATAAACCATTCATTTACACACTGGTGACTGCCTTCTTTTCTATAAACATTTATTTTGTTTTTAAAGAATAACATAAGAAACTTAAAAAATAAACAGATGCACATGGCTTAAAAAACAAAACAAAACACCTACTACCCGCCCCAGTGAGCTGCTAATGAAGGCCTCCCCAGGGAAACCAATTTTACTATCCTTCTGGTGGTCGCTGTGTTTCTTGCTTACACAGTTAATTTCTCGGCTCAGCCATTTTAATTATTATGCACTGACTTCCTTTGATAATGCCACACCCAGTTCTCTTCTATCCTTATCCCCAAATAGTTACATCACTGTTTTCTCATGAGATAAAAAGCCAGTGCTGACATTATTACCATATAATTACTGTTCATCACAGAGTCAGGGAGTACACTGAGATTGCACTTCCTTTCTGGTAAAGCTTTCTTTTTTTCATCCCCTCTCTTGCCTTTGTCTTTCTGGAACTTCAATTAAATTGATGTACCAACTCTTGGATTGATCTCTTAAGCTGACTTTTTCTCCCCTTTGTCTTTTTGTTCTACTTACTTGTCTGAAACACAAACTTAGTTTCCACATCAACTAATTATTATTTTTTAATTTGGACAGTTTTCAGGAGCACTTTATTTTCTGCTCTATTTTTATATCATCTTGTTCTTGTTTTATGAATAAAGTATCTTCTCTGATGACTAATTTTTTTAAAAGTTTTATTTTGTTTCCTGATTAACCTGTTTTCTACATGGTCATCTTTAATACCTGGAAAAAAACAGATGTGGCTCGAGCAGTTGGGTGCCTGCCTACCACACGGGAGGTCCCAGGTTCAGTTCCTAGTGCCTCCTACAAAGCAGATGAGAAGACCAAAAAAAGCACAAAACGAACAGAGTAGACAGCAAGCACAAACAATGGGGGTGTGGGAAGAAATAAATAAATAAAATGAATCTTAAAAAAAGTGCAGTGGTACAATGATGACTTGGAGCTGCATGAAAGGAGATAAAACTTGTCAGGTGTTGACTCTTTTAGGGTGAGTGAGTGGGAATCTGGCTCAAGATAATACCTTTAAATTTCAGAATGGAGTCAGTCCACTTATTTTGAGAAGACTCTTTAAAAATTATTTATCAGGAAAAAGACTCTTGAATTCTGGCATTTATTCTGCATAAAGACCTTGGTTTGTCACACCTGGAGCTTCCAGGGCTTTCCATGGCAGACCAACACACTCTGACTGTGGCTTCCTCTTTTCAACTTCATTGATTGTTACTCCTCCATCCATTCTCTGCCATCTGGAAATTTGTCAAAAGCCCATAAAGAATATGATATAAATGAATGGGTTTGAAATAAAACTTTATTTATAAGATAGGCAGTCGGCTGGATTTGCCCACAAGCAAGAGATTGTGAACTCCCAGAATAAACCATTTTCCTCCTGCAATTTACTTCTGTTTTTAATGAAAGGATATCTACATTGCTCTTACAGAACACTAAACTTTTATGACGTGAGAAAGCCAAGCATCTATGTCATGCTTTGTCCTATATTTGAGGGTTGGAAATAAATACTAAAAATAAAACCAAATTTGAGCCATACATTTTAATAGCTGGATCTCGTCCCACCCAGAGAAAAAAAATGAAGATGCTCCTTCTTCTGTCTTCAACCACTCATAGCTAGAAAGGTTTTTTTAAAAAAAGAGGTATAATGAAGAGCTCTGAACAATTTCTTCCTGTAGTTCAATATAGAGACTAGTAATTCAGTTGCTTCATTACTAGTACCCAAAAAATCACCACTCAGCAAACTTTCATTCAGTTATTGCTGACACATCAAGATAACTTCAGAATCCAAATGCATACTTCAGAATGCATTCACTGAAACAGCTTGCAGTGCAGTATTAGCACCTTAAATCTCAGGAAAAGAGCATGTGTTTCACTATCTGTCTGGCTCCAAAGGGCAGGTCACTTGGTCTTGGTGGACAAACTATCCCTAGTAGAGGAGCATAGGACATGGACTGCAAGAAGAATACTTCGGGAAATTGTATGAATCTAAGAACTAATTGTAGAACTTCCTCTTAAAGTAGTAAAATGTTATTTTAGGAAATTAAAATTATGAAGGCTAAAAAATGCACCTTTCTTTCTCACGCAACTTTCAATTTAGTGGCAAATTCAATTTCTGGTTTGGGGATTGGGAGTTTCCTGGCTGCAGTGCAATAAGGAGGAATCCAGGTGGAGCCTGGTAGACTTGGAGTTGAAGAGATGGAACTGAGAGACTGGGGAAGTCAAGGCAGCTGGAACACACAGGAGAGATTACTAGAAAGAAAGAACTGTACAGAGAGAAAATCCTGGAAATCCTCGGAAGGTCCCCCTAACAGAGGAATGACCACTGTATGCATGTGAGGGAACTACCCAAGGTCAGGAAGATCAAATGCCTGCTAGGACTAGAGAACAGGGGCATAGGGAAGCGTACTCAGTAGGGTCTTGTTTCCTTATTGGGGCAAAAATAGTTTTAGAATAAATGCTGCTCTAGTCCCACTAATAAAGCAAGACCTGACAGAGCAAATTGTTTCCAAGGAACTTAACTATACCACAGGAAAAAACCTCAAGATTATTTGCAGAAATACAAAATGTCCAACATCCAACAATGACTACTATCCAACCAAAGATTACTATGCTTCCAAGGAAGCAAGAAAATGTTACCATATTGAGAAGTCAATTGAAACTGATCCAGAACAGACACAAATGTTAGAATAAGCAAAGACATATGAAAAAGTTAATATAATATATTCCATATATTAAAAATGTTAAGTAGACTTGAATAGGGAAAGAAAAAATGAATAAAATTTGTGGAGAAAAAAACTATAGTGTCTGATATTAAAAATGTATCTGGTTGGGATCAATGACAAGTTAGACATTGTAGAAAAAAGACTAGTAAAACTGAAGATATGGCAATAGAAACTACCCAAAATGAAAAACAATGAACAAAAAAACCTTGAAATGTCAATAAAAGAGAAAATCTTAAAAGCAGCCAAAGGAAAAAAGATATTTTATGAACACAGAAACAAAGATAAGTATGACAGCAGATTTCTCACCAGAAACAATGTAGCTAGAAGACAGTGGAGCAACATCTGTAAAGGACTGAAAGAAACTGCCAAACTAGAATTCTATACCCAGCAAAAAAATATCTTTTAAAATCCAAAGGAAAAACAGGAACTTTTTCAGACCTACAAAAGAGGAAAGAATTTTTCACCAGCAGACCTGCACACAAAAAAATTAAAGGATGTTCTTCAAACTTAGGGAAATGTGCCAGATAGAAATAAGATTTACATGAGAGAATTGAGAACACCAGAAATGTTAGCTACGTGGGTAAATATATAAGTTGTTTCTAACATTTAAGTCTCCTTAAAAGATAAATGACTTTAAATAAACATAGCAACAATGTATCATGGGTTTATAATATATGTATAAGTAAAATGCATGACAGTAGAAGCATAAAAGCCAGGAAAAGAGAAATGTAAATACTCTATTGTACGGAAATGGGTGTAGCTCAGCCAATTGGGCTCCTGTCTACCATATAGGAGGTCCAGGGTTTGATGCCTAGGGCTTCCTGGTGAGGGCCAGCTGGCCCATGTAGAGAGCTGGTCCATGCGGAGTGCTTGCTGATGCAGAAAGCTCGCACGGCAAGATGATGCAACAAGAGACACAGGGGAGAGAAAATAAGAAGATGTAGCAGAACAGGGAGATGAGACGGTGCAAGACAGTTACCGCCTCTCCCACTCCGGAGGGTCCCAGGATCGGTTCCCAGAGCCGCCTAATGAGAATACAAGCAGACACAGAAGAAAATACAGCAAATGGACACAGAGAGTAGACAACAGGGAGAACAGGGGCAGGGGAGGAAAAAAAAAATCTTAAAAAAAAAATACACTGTTGTAAGGTCAAGTGGTACAACATTTAAGCAGCGACCTAAAGGAAAAGTAAGGGGAAGTGGAAAGGGCCAAGAATAACCAAGACAATTTTGAAGGAAAAACACACAAAAGAAAACACACACACACAAGATAGCAAGATTACTCTATTGATACCTACTTTTATTTAAAAACTTCAGTAATTAGTAAAATTTTTCTTGGCATAGAGATAGGCAACTGGACCAAGAGAATAGAAGAGAAAACTCAGAAACAATTTTGCACATACCCAGAACTGGCAAATATTACAAATGGAACATTCCAGATTATTTGAAAGGATGACCTATTTTATAAATGATGTTGAGAAAATTGTTTTCCAAGAGGAAAAAATAAAATCGGACCTCTATCTTAAACCACATGCAAAACTCAAATTCAGATCAAAATGAGAGGAGCAAAACTTTAAAGCTGTAAGAACAATGAAGAAAACAAAATATGTGATTGCATGGTAGAGATGGATTACTTAAACAACATGGAAAATACACTAACCCAACACGAAAACTTATGTTAGAAGTAACTTTTGTTCATGAAAAGATCACAATAAAATAATGAAATGTCAAGCCACAGATAAGGAGATATGTGCTGTGGGCATAACCTCCTAAGAATTATTATCCAGAATAGATAAGGAATAAGTACAAGCTAATAAGAAAAAAGCATACAACCCCAAAGCAAAATAGATAAAAGACAGTAACAGGCAATTCCCAGAAGAGGGTACCAAACTGTCAAAAATATATATAAAAAATTATAATCAGAGAAATGCAAATTAAAATGAAATAACTCATCAGATTGGCAGGAATTACAAAGTCTGAAAATACCAAATGCTGCAAACATGGGAAACTGTTACACCCAGCCAGTGGGAGTGCAACCAATTTGGAGAATAGTTTTATCAATATTTAGTGAAAACCCCATCGATTCCTCAGTAAGCACTGTAGAAAATAAAATCTCTTGCACGTATTACGCACGAGGAGACGAGAACAAGAATTTGTGGAGTGGCTTTAGTACCAGACTGCAGTTATCATAATAACGTGTGAAAAAATCCCACAAGATGTATATGGTAGTATTTTTAGATAAAATTGTAAAACATGTAAAACATTATTAAAAAGTATTAGAATATACATAGGTAGTAAAGTATAAAGAAATGTATGAGAATGAAAAATATGGGGAAATGTGAGGGGGAAAGGAGAATGCCACTGGGGAGGAAAACAAACAGCCATCAACTGCACTGGCAATGTCACCCATGGACGCTATTCTGTCTACCCTTTGTATATGAAATATTTCATAATAAATTTAAAAAACAGAGAATAGGCGTTAACTAGTGTAGGAGAAGGGTGGACACGTGACCTAGCATAAGAATTTAGGGTAATTTGGAAGTAGTTCAACATTTTAAACATGAATGCCTGGGAAGCAGACTTGGCCCAGTGGTTAGGGCGTCCGTCTACCACATGGCAGGTCCGCGGTTCAAACACTCCTTGACCCGTGTGCAGCTGGCCCATGCACAGTGCTGATGCGTTCAAGGAGTGCCGTGCCATGCAGGAGTGTCCCCCACGTAGGGGAGCCCCACGCACAAGGAGTGCGCCCCGTAAGAAGAGCTGCCCAGCATGAAAGAAAGTGCAGCCTGCCCAGGAGTGGTGCCGCCCACACAGAGAGCAGACACAACAAAAAGAAACACAGATTCCCGGTGCCGCTGATAAGGATAGAAGTGGCCACAGAAGAGCACACAACAAATGGACACAGAGAGCAGAAACTAGGGTGGGGGTGGGTGGAGGTGAAAGAAATTTAAAAAAAAATTAATCTTAAAAAAAAAAAAAACCCATGAATGCTTTTTGACTCTACAGTTATACTTCTGGGGCTCAATTTATCTTAGAAAAACATTAAGAAGTTTATGTAAAGTAGCATGTGCAAAGATGTATATTTAATTGAGGGAAGTTAAAAACAATCTAAATGTCCATTAATAAGGGAATTTTAAATAAACGATTCCATAATATAAACACATAATCTAGAACATGATGCAGCTGCAATATTCAGGTTGAGGTACATCTTTGCTTTACTTGGTACAAAAAAAAAAAAAAGCCAGACATAATAGTATATGCCGCATGGTCTCCTATGTAAAAACAAAAATGAAAACAACCACTGTTGAGAAACAAATGGAAAACGGCCTAGAAAGAAGTACCCAATGAGATGAGGAGGAATGGGACTGGGGTGAAGGGCGGTGTTAGCGTGCTCTATAGTTTTCCCTTCCACATCAGAATTTCGATATATTGTGGGGTAGCATAAGAAATTAAAAGGGAATTTTGGGGGAGTTTTGTGGATGACAAAAGAAGGCCAGCTGATGACAAAGAAGTAGTTTAGAAATTCAGAAACGCATAAAATACACATATAGTATTGTATAATACTTAACCCAAATTTTACAATAAGGTATTGTAAACACGCCATGAGAGAAAAAGGAAAAATTCGGATTTCTTCTCGGGTACGAAGACGAGAAGGCCAAAAAATTTTTCACGGATTTTCCAGGTTGTGGGGGCACCGTTCCCCTAAACCCCACAACATGGAAGGGATAACTGTATATACTTTGGATATACTGGGTGTGTGTAGTTTTTACAATGAGAATACATTATCTTTGCAATTAATTTTTAAAGACAGGTGAAAATAGAACAGAAACAGGAAACAAGCTTTAAAAAAAAAAAAGACTAGGGGCAAGAAAGATTATGACAAATTTGAGGAATCAGGAGTTAAGGGTGAGAAAAAAAGTAGGATCCACTCAGGTCCGGCCAAGTTCTAAGGAGCCTGGGCTTTGGGAAGGAGGAGGTCGTGAAGAAGGCCAATGAATAAAACCTAATGGGGAAGCGGACTTGGCCCAGTGGTTAGGGCATCCGTCTGCCACATGGGAGGTCTAAGGTTCAAACCCCGGGCCTCCTTGACCCATGTGATGAGCTGGTCCACGCACAGTGCTGGTGTGCACAAGGAGTGCCCTGCCACACAGGGGTGTCCCCCGAGTAGGGGAGCCCCACACACAAGGAATGCTCCCCATAAGGAGAGCCGCCCAGTGTGAAAAAAAAGTGCAGGCTGCCCAGGAATGATGCCACACACACGGAGAGATGACGCAACAAAAGGAGACACAGATTCCTGGTGCCACTAACAAGAATACAAAGTGGACACAGAAGAACACACAGCCAATGGACACAGAGCAGACAACTTGGGCGGGGAGAGAAATAAAAAAACAAAAACAAAAACCTAACGGAAGAGTGAATGAGAGGAGGAAAGGGCTGGAGGGCACAGAAGCCTTCAGTTTTTAAGGCAACTGGCCCTTTCTATACTATCAGGTCCTTTCTGTCCTATAGTTAATGCAACTCCTAACATTTCAGAAAGGAAACCAGAAGGTTTCCAATGCTTACCATGAACTTTCACATAGATTATTTTAATTAAGGAAAAGAGGATCTTCATTTATTAAGATGAAAATGTTTTTGAATTTTAAAAAATTCAGCATAAACAGTGCTGTCAACCCTCAGATACACCCACTATTCAGAGGCATAATGTTTACCATAATGCTTTGGTAACATCGTTTAGTGGTACAAGTGGTTCTTGGTTTTATAGCCAGCTTCACTGCTCCCGGGATCAAGGCCTCTCTGCGGTTTCCCTTCTCCCACTGTTCTCCCACCCTGGCTCTTCCTGCTGGACCACTGAAGAGCACTGAAAATCTCACCTAGACCCCAATGCACACGACCCCAACCAGGAAACACATGCACGCTTGTGGGGGGGGGAGGCACCCCACAACAGCCACACCAGGACATTTGATGGGAGACCCTTCGGGACTCAAATTGCTTCTCCCAGCAACTTCCCGAGAAGCATCGTGGAGCCCTGTTTCTGAGGGAGGGAGCACTCAAATCCCACGACCCACATAATAAAGCGGTCCTTTAGGCCTTCTGTCGTGACGGGCTAGCCAAGAGGGCTACCTGTTTTTGAGAAATCTAGAATTTAAGAACAGAACAGAACCCTACGAGAGTGAGTACAATTAAACTGGTAAGAAATGCATGTGTTCTGAGACGATAATTCAACTTTCTTAGAAACAACAACAAAGAATAGACACATCTCTAGGTAGGAGCACTGGTGAGCTGGTCCTTCTAGGGCAGAGGGGATCAGCTGGGAGGGAGGGAGGGAGGGAGGGAGGGAGGGTTGCCAGCCTGGTGAGGGAGCAGCAGTGCTGAGTCTGCAGGTGCGGTGAGTCTTGCTCTAGTAGGGCTTTAAAGACCTTTTGGCCTGGGGAACACACAGTAGGAATCTTCTGTTTTTATATACACTGGGCAAAATCATAATAAAAAAGGCTGGTGTTAGACGGTGTTAGATGATAGCACACCATTGTGAATGTAACTAACAATAAGGGATTGTATACTTGAAAGTAGTTAAAATGGGAAATTTTATGCGGTATTTATGTTACCACAATAAAAAGTTTCTTAAAAACTAGGAGAAATGTACAACACAAAGAGTGAACCCTAATGTAAACTATGGACTGTAGTTAATATTGTAGTTATAATAATATTTATTGGTTCATCAATCGAAACAAATGCAGCATATTAACACAGAATGTTAATAAGAAAACTGTGTGTGGGGGGGAGGGGGTATATGGGAACTGTACTTTCTTCAATTTCCGGTAATGCTCTGTTCTAGTAAAAAAAAGAAACTATAATAGAAAAATAGGAATAGCACCGTTTCTTCGTGAAGGAGCCACATTCATCACATTCTGTAGTTGTCTGACTCCCCAGGCCCGATGCACTGATCAAACCCCGACTCTCCATTACACTAACGTGGACAAACATTTTGATTGAGATTATGGTTCAGAAGCCCCACACTTACCCACAAAAATTCAGAACAAGGCCTCAGACTTTTTCTACTTCACCATGAGCCACTACCTTTGAGTAGGGAAGAAAGATATCCAACCGAAAGGCCCACGGCACTGATTGCCAATGAATACATACGAAGTCATGTTCATTTTCCAAATGCATGTAAAAAGATCTTGAAAACCCGCCAGGGAAAAAAATGCTATGAAAAATGTGGGTTGCAAAAGCGGTGATACAATCTCTCTGAAAATATGCACACCTGATTATACGGAATCCAATGAGCATGTCCAAGATGAAAAATGTTCTTTATCTCTATGAGTCTTGAGAAAGAAATGCTAGTGTGTAGTGTGTTGTGTGGAAAGGGGATGATAATGCTAACCTTTACAAATGATGAAACCACATATCTACAAAGTTGACCAAGGACCCTGGCTCTATTCAGCAGCTGGTGATTGCAGGAAAAACCATTGGCCTGAACAGGAATCTAACTCGTGTGGAGTCAAAGAGGCTCGTTCTCAGGGACAACAGTGGCAGGTGTAGCTGGGTAGCCGCTCTGCTAGCTTGTCTTCCTTGTTCCATGAATTTCCTTTTTAACCCATTTCTCTCTCCACTTCCTCCAGCCCATACGCCATTCAAGGCATAGATGACTCCTCAATAGCTGTTGGTTAACTGAGGGACTGAAGAGAGAAGGACGGACCTTGACGCGTTCTCTGGTTCAGCTCAACCCGAGAACAGTTCTCCCCGCGCCGGACTCATCTCCAGGTGTAGGCCAGCAGGCACAGGAGAAGCAGCACTCTCTTCATCTCCTGACGCCCTTGTGCATTGATTCTAAGCACAGCAGATTCTCCCACCTGCTGGCCCTCAACCTAGAAGCCTCACCCGTGGGCAAAAGGAGTTCACAGATCTGAAATGAAGCGCTTTTCCTGAGAAGTGACCTCTCGGGAACTTCAAAGAACTCTGCCTGAGATCTTACCTGAGACTTCACAAAGATTTTCCTATTACAGGTGTTTATTTTTTTGCATTTATCATTATGGATGCATAAAGGTACCTCATTATTTCCAAAAAAGTACAAATATTGATCTGGGTCATAAACAAATTGGTTAAAAGTTTTCAGGTTGGACAATGTCAGACCTTTATAAAATTATCTAATCCAAAAAAACCCTGGTAGTTTTATTAAACATATGACTAGTAAATGTTGTAATTACTTTGGTATATTTTTCAACTAATGGGCTGGCATTAATTTTTTAAAAAATCAACTTCTGTGTGTATTCACACATTGCACTGCTCATTAATGTGTGTGTAGGGGCGTGGTAGGGGTGGCCACTTCATAAAAAGTGAAAAGGAAAAGAGACAAGATGACTTGGATCACATTCTGATTTAGGAGAATGCACTTAATGATCATCTTCTGAGAGTAGTTTATAAAGGTGAATAAAATAAGAAACTACAGGAACAGATACCTTAAAATGAGAGTGTATGTTACAAAATTTAACTTTTTTTTTTTTTTAAACTGGGAGACTGTCTAGGAATGGGAAGAAGCCTTGGCCAAGTTACAGGGCTGAGGCTCAGTTTCCTCATTTGTACAAATTGAGTAGAGGACTAGAAAAATCTCTGGAATACTTACGACAGCCTGAATGCCCTCATCCTTAAAATTTCCTGAGTTGCTCCTTTTGTTCACTTAACAGTTTCCATCTCTGAGATAGACTCCCCGCAGACTGACCAGAATCTGGCAAATACTAAGATCACCAGAACGTTTACTAGATTACAGTTAAGAACATAGAGTAAGGGAAATATACTTCAAAAACGATCCTAGATTCCTAGGCAGAAGCTTAAGGATGCCGAAAGTCTCTTGATTTGTAACTTTGTTCGTTGGCCAAACACACCAGCTCCTTCCCCAGCAACCTCGACCCCACAGCCTTGAGGGCTGGCCGCGCTCGCTCCACTATGGGTTTAGTTCTTTTCCTGGGTTCCAAATGGTCTGGTTGTAGAACTGCCTGGAGTTCCCCCCCACTGCTACACCATTTATGACCCTTGTCACTGCATTTGGGACATGCCTGCCCTAAGGCCAGTGCAAAAGAATGCTCACTCCATCCTGAGCAGTGCCCCTTCGGGGAAAACAGGATGCTTAGGAAGTTTTTTGCTTAATCCTCATCTCGCCTTTTAGCCAACTATGAATGGCTAGAGGGAAAACTGTGCTGCAGGGTCAATTAATAAAATCACGGACTTCTATGAGGGATGGCAGCTGCTGCTGTGAGGTGGACAGGATTTGATGGGTCAAAGGTGGCGAAAAGATTTAGAAAGGACAGCAGCAGCTTTTCCAGGAACTTGAGAAGAGAGCAGAAGCTGCTGCAGGTCAAAGTCTCCAAAGAAGGTTTGAACCAGTCTGCTAAATGCATCAGAACTGCTAAATGGGAAAGTCCAGTACTGACTGGGTGCTTGGCAGGGACACTCACTGGCATTTTTTCACTTTCCCTGCAGCCAGCACACTTGGCAGGACAATTCCAGTATAGCACAGAGGCTGTGGAGAGAAACACTCAGCATGACACGGGCTCTTCAAATGGTAGAGGAGTACTCCAAACATGAGGGGCTTTAGGTTTCACACCAGCTGAGATTTAAACCACAACTTTGTTTTTCTGATTGGCATTTTCAGGACCAGTTTTTTTTTTGCCAGTGATATTTGGTCCTCTACCAGTCCTTGTTGTTAAAACCAAAATTACTGTAAAACAAATGCACAAGTCTTGGTTCTCAAACTTGGCTACACATTTGGGAATTGGTTGGGGAATTTTAAAAATTCGGGTGCCTGGGACCCATCCCTGAGAGACTGATTTAACGATATGGGGTGTGGTCTGAGCAGAAGGATTTTAAGACGCTCCCCAGCAAATCTGGCTAAGGTGCAGGGAAGTTGCAGAACTCCTGCTGTAGGGGTGAACCCCGGCGAGCTGGCCGGCTCAGGAAGGCACTGCTGTTTACAGGAGTTATGAACCTGCCAAACAGAAGCACAATCACGGCATGTTGAACAGTTATCAGAAGTAAATAGGTATTCTGTTCGGTTATCAAATTATTTCTGAAGGCAAAGAGGCAAGAGATGAGAAGGAACAATGATGCTTTTGTGGGCCTAAGACGTCTTCAATGCTGCAGAACCTCCTAGCACTTTATGGAAACCAGTCTTGCTGGTTTTTTATTAGATGGCGACGGAAAGCACTGAACCAATGAGCAGAATTCTGGACATGAGATATACTAGTCCAAAGCACTAGTGAGTTATCTTTGTGACTTCTGTAAGGACCCAGAGAAGTTTCCTACTCTGAGAATGCCACTGTCACGGAGTGGCTATCCGCCCAGAGCAGGGCTGTCAGATTGTAATATTCCGTGAAGAAATTCATTATAACTTCTGAGACCCTGGGTCTGAAGTTGTAGCACCCATCAGAACCACCTGGAGGGCTTATTAAGTGCAGCTAGTGGGATCATATCCTCAGGGTTTCTCATTCAGGAGGTCAAGGAGGTGGCAAGTTCTCAGGTGCAGCTGCTGCAGCTGGTTCTAAGGGCTAGAAAAGGCATGATCCTTGGGTAGACAAGAGATGTTTCTATTCTGTTTCAGGCTGTGTGAAACACATGTTGTCTTAGGATAAGTCTTGGGATTTATGTCAACAGACACAATTTTATCTTTCCCCTAGCGAGCAGCAGATAGGCTCAGTTAACATCATTCATTCAATCGTAAGCGAGCTCTAGCCTTGGAGGAGAAAGTGGCAGAGCTGTCCTAAGTTAAAATAGAAGGACCTGAACATTCTTCCCAGAAAAGCCTGACTGACGGTTTCTTTTTTCCCAAGGGAATAGTAACTATTCTTCATTTACAAAAGGTTTACTTTATAAAGGTGGGCTTTTTACTAAGTGGCAAGGGCAGCCAGGTAGCCATCTACAAAAAAACAAAGTTGAATCCATACTTTATAGCACATGAGGACAAACCTCAATTGGAGTAAAATATTTTAAATGTGACAAAAATAATAAGAAGTTCTGGAAGAAAATATGGGATAATTCCTGTGAGTGCATCTGTATATAAGGGGATAGTGAAGGACGCTTTTTAACTGTGGTTCAAAACCTGGAAGCCACAAAAGAAAGAGTGGAAAAAATATGGCACATAAAAATAAACTTCTTTGTGGGGCAAAAACCAAAAATCCAACCTCCAAACTTCAAAGACTAAAGAAAATTATAAACCGAGAAAACTACTTGGAGATTATATCCCAGATTATCTTCCTATTATGTAAAGAGCCCTTACAAATCAAGAAAAGACCAATACGTCAGTAGAAGAATATCAAGTACAAGAACACACAGTTCAGAGAAAAAGAAACACAAATGGCTTTTAAAACATATGAAAAAAAATCCACCTTCACCTTTTAAGAAAGGTAAACCACATTGTGAAATATTTTATTTTGCACTTAAGAGTAACAAAAATCCAAAGTTTTGATAATCCACTCTGTGAGTGAAATTTTCATAATTGCTGGTATCAATGCAAAATGAAAGATTCTCTAGGAAGGGCAATTAACATTTTTCTATTACAAGTACCTATTTACATATTCTCTGACCACAATTCCAATTCTACTTGCAGTAACTTACCCTACAGATAGATCTGCACAAGTATGAAGTGATACACAGAAAGTTACTCACTGCAATTTTGTTTGTAATGTCAGAAGCTTGAAAGAAACCCAAGAATCTATTCATAGGAGACTGGTTTAATAATGCTGACACATTTATACAATGGAATACTATACAGCTCTGAAAAGAATGAAGCAGCTCTAAATGGACTACATGGAAAGTTCATTAACATGTACTGTTAAAAGTAAAATCAAGGTACAGAAGAGCACATAATTGTCATCCATTTAAGTAAAAACGGAAAATCAAAATATTTTTCAAATTTTTGAATTTACATAAAAATGGAGGAATTTCCAAGAAACTCATAGAAGTGGTGACCTGTAAAAGGCAGAAGAGGGCATGGTGGATGGGAACGGGCCTGAGAGCGGGACTGTCATTGTGCGCCTTCTTACAAAAACTCTTTAAAAGGGGAGCGGATGTGGCTCAAGTGGTTGAGTGCCTGCTTGCCACATGGGAGGTCCCGGGTTCAGTCCCTGGTGCCTCCTAAAAAAACAGCAACAAGCAAAACAAATGGAAAAACCGACTCAGGGGAGCAGATGTGGCTCAGTGGGTGAGCACTGGCTCCCCACATTACGAGGTCCCAGGTTCAATCCCTGGTCCCAGTACATAAAACAAACAAACAAACGACTTTGAAAATAGTTACTGAAATCAAATTATGGAACTATATAAAAAAATGAGAAAACTCAAGGGTATAGGAACATTTTTTCTCTTTACATGTTTTCAGCACAATTCAGAAAAAGAAAAAAAAAAAAGTATTCTGTAAATAGGAGTCAAGTGATAGGACCAGGCGAAGTTACTGACCTCCAGGAGGCTGGCTAGGGGATGGCAAAGCCCATTTTGCAGGCAAGAAGCAGGACGCTGAAGACGAAGGAAGACAGGCTTTTAATTTTACTAGATCCTTCAATTTCTATAAATACTCTCTTCCAAATTTACATTTACATTTCTTTGCAGCCCATTTTAAGAGAAGCTCAGATGTTTGCCATAGAATGGTTTTCATTTTGTGGAACTATCCCCAACCTTGCATTAATAAATAAACAATCAACACAAACGCCTATTTATAGGAATACAAAATTCCCCAGATCAGACAAGAAATATAATCTACTCTTCTGCCATCTCTCAAACCTGTCTTTCATTTAATTCAGCATACGAGAAAATACCTTTCAATACTGTACACAATGCATCACGTGGAGTGTTCAGGTAAGTCATAGTAACCAAGGATTTTTAGTACTTCCATGCCTCCTAGAAGAGATGTGCTTTTCATATATTCACTAAAATGCCGTATTTTGAAATCATCTCTGTTCAGACAGCTGCGTGTGTCTATATTCTATTTATATATATACATATAAAAGAGAGACACCTCTAACTGACTCTGGGCCCATGACGAGGCAGCAGACTACACTGCTGTGACTGCCGGTCACATAACAGGTGAAAGAAAACAAGGCGGTGCCCTCGTACCCACCCGAGGTGCCAGGCGTTTACAGGAGGACATATACTAGCAAGCAAGGCACCATACCAGTCTGTACCAGCACTCCTTGGAGAGCTGATTATCATTTCTCTGGAGATGTTTCTAAGCTATGTATCAAGGGTACTCATGACAACCAAGCCGGAAAAAAAAGAAAGCCTACCACGAGCTAGCTTCTCTGCATCCTTGCTCGGTTTAAAAAATGACCACCTATAATCTATCTGGAAGAGAATGGGGTTGCACAAGTGAAAATGGTTAATATCAATCCTAGGAATGACACTTAGGTCCACTGTGTCACCAGGAAGCGACGTAGAGTGTCGAGAATCAGTGTTCTCTAGCCCTCAGGATGGCCCAACTCACTGTGTGACCCTGGCCCAGGCAAGCACTCTGAGCCTCTATTTGCTCCTCTCCAAACTGAGGTCTCTCTCACAAAGGTCTTTTCCAAGGTGCCTGGAGCTGGAACTGGAACTCCAGGTTACTGTCAGCGCTCCTTTAATTCTGACTGCTTACTGTCACTTGAAAACCCAATTTGTGGGCAAGAGTAAATTCCTCTGAGGTCCGTGGGTTCTTCTGCTGGTGTTGGCAATGAATGAATGTGTTGTACCCAAACTCATGGACAGGATGACTTCACAGCCTACTCCTTTCGATATCTGACACCTAATTATACAGCAGTCTCTGCACAAGATGACCTAGTGTGAAAACAGAATTCTCTATTTCACCCTGTTCCTGATCCTTGCAGGTTGGATCAGTGTAAACAACTGGCAAAAAAAAAAAAAAAAGAATTTCAGAAGATTGCTGTGGGTCTCAGTCTGACACGGGGGTGAAATGCCTTCAAGACCTGCTTGGGTTTAAGAGGCCAGAGCAGAGGAAGCTGTGGCTTAGGGTTTTGATTACATTCCTGTGCCAAGGGATGCTGATGCAAAGCAGAATGGGCAACATGTACTGGTTGTGCCTGTGTGCTTCTCTCTTTCTCACACACCTCACTTCCACGGTACTGCTTGGCAACACTGTCCCTGGAGCATGGAAACCTCGGCCGAGAGGCAGTGCCCTTCCTCCAGCCGGTCTCGGCTGCAGGACATCAGTGCTGGCTGGTCTTATGCCCCTTTGGCATGACACGAAACAGGAGAACATGAAGTTCCTCTCTCCTCTGTGCTCTAAGCACTTACCCAAACAAGAAGACGCAAGCTTACAACGTTCATTTAACTTACTATACTGCATCTTCACACCACTCAGGAAAGAGCAGTGAAAAAATTACCTTCTCGGTCTAGGGCAGCTGCATTCCTTTATAAAAATGCAGTAAAATACGGGGACAATTTAGGAAGCCGCTTTTTGTTATTAAGATGTATTTGTTCATATGCTTAAACTTTTTAGGTCCTCTAAATTTATGAGTGTCTATTCCATCAAAAATAATGAGAGGGAAGTGGACTTGGTCCAATGGATAGGGCATCTGCTTACCACATGGGAGGTCTACGGTTCAAACCCCAGGCCTCCTTGACCTGTGTGGAGCTGGCCCATGCACAGTGCTGATGTGCGCAAGGAGTGCCCTGCCACGCAGGGGTGTCCCCGTATAGGGGAGCCCCACGCTCAAGGAGTGCACCCCATAAGGAGAGCTGCCCAGCACGAAAGAAAGTGCAGCCTGCCCAGGAGTGGCGCCACACAGAGAGCTGACGCAGCAAGATGACGCAACAAAATGAGAAACAGATTCCCAGTGCCACTGACAAGAATACAAGTGGACACAGGAGAACACACAGCAAATGGACACAAAGAGCGGTCAACTCAGGGGGTGGGGAGGGGAGAGAAATAAACTTAAAAAAAAAAAAAAAATGAGAGCAGGAAGCGGCTGTTGCTCAATCAGCTGACCTATGTGCCATGGAGAGATGACGGCCCATGCACCATGGAGAGCTAGTGCAGCAAGATGACACAACAAAGGGAGACAAGCAGACACAGAAAAAAAAAAAGTGCAGAGAATGGACCAGAACAGACAGCAAAAAGCACACAAAAATAAAAAAAACAAGCCGCGTGGGGGCGGGATAAATAAATAAATCTTAAAATAATAATAATAATGGAGAGGGTAGATTACAAATCTCACTTTCTATTCTCTAGTCCAGAAACAGATATTTTACATCAGGGGTCAGTAATGCCCCCAATCTTTAAGTGCCATCCTGGTGTCATCAGGCACTCCTAAAGCTGTCACAGCAAAGCCCCTAAACTTTTGGTGAAAATAATTATAGTTAATAGCTGCTAAGACTCTGCTGCAACTTGGGTTGCCCTGTGAAACAGCATCACTTAATCTTCCCTAAGCCTCAGTGTCACAGATCTGGAAACAAATCTGCGAATAAGTGGCAAAGCAGACACTTGAACTCAAGTCTTTCTAATACCCCAGGTCTGTAACTACTGTGTTATACTACATGGAAATATGTATTATATTATTCTATTGTTTATATTTATAAAACATGTGATCTATTCCAAAAGCGATGAGAAAACAAGGTCCTCAACTCAATGAAGTTACTGATTGCAAGATGCACCACTGTTGAATAAACAAATGTAGAGATCAACAGTAAGATGTATATGTGCCCATGAAAAAAAATGTCTTCTAGAGAATGGAGAAAATATACCAGTTTTTTTTTTAAAGATTTATTTTATTTCTCTCCCCTTTTCCGCCTCCTCTCCCCAGTTGTCTGCTCTCTGTGTCCATTTGCTGTGTGTTCTTCTGTGTCCACTTGCATTCTTGTCAGCGGAATGGGGAATCTGTGTCTCTTTTTGTTGCATAATCTTTCTGCGTCAGCTCTCCGTGTGTGCAGCGCCACTCCTGGGAAGGCTGCGCTTTTTTGTGTGCAGGGCGGCTCTCCTTACGGAGCATACTCCTTGTGCATGGGGCTACCCTACGCAGGGGACACCCCTGTGTGGCACGGCACTCCTTGCGTGCATCAGCACTGCGCATGGGCCAGCTCACAACACAGGTCAGGAGGCCTGGGGTTTAAACCCTGGACCACCCATGTGGTAGGCGGATGCTCTATCAGGTGAGCCAAATCTGCTTCCAAATATACCAATTTTAATGTTCTCAAAGCCTTGTAATCCTGGGAAGGAAGAAGAGGTTGAAACCATTCCATATGGAAGTACAGGGTGGTCTTGCCACTGCCCCTAGGGATTCTCACACAAAAGGAACAAAACTCCATGTGACCTGTCCCCCGTTCCCCATGCCAGCTAAGGGACCTGAGGCCCCCAGGACTGGGATCCGTCAGAGGATGCAAGGAGTGGCAGGGCCGGTGCAGCCCAGAGGCCCCTACTGAGGCCTGCCTCGGGGAGCGTGACCTCAGAACTGAGACGCAGGGGTCCCGACTCCAGGGGTCCACATCCATCCTGCCACGCCCCTCATGACCGCTGAAAGGACTGGCAGCCTTTCCTAAGCACTGGTAACAAGTTCGTGCATTCGATGGCTACGGGAACGTGCTTTCTGGCTGTTTGTTTGTGACTCATTCTAACAGTCCACTGGCAGGGATCTTGCTTCTGGGCCAGGATGCACACAGGTTGTGCGGACGCGGCAAGCACGGTGTTCACTAGCTCCCCCATTTCCTTCTGGACACAGCCCCACACTTGGGAACAAAGACACAGACCCATCACTTTGACTTTGGTGTTTCTTGAGGGTGCACTGGGAACCGCGCTGCATGTCAGATGTCCTTGGCTTCTGCAGGAATGAGCTAAGACACAGGCAAACCTTCAATCTGCCCAGGGTGTCAACTAAGGAGTTATATCCTGGATCAAACACGGATCTTAAATACGTAACGTGCACCTACAGTGTGAATGACACCAAAGGGACACTAATATGTAGTTTTAGGTCTAAAAAGCTTATAACCTCACTGGGAAGAGAGGTCATCATTTGAAAAGTTAATGACCAAAGGGAAGAGGATGTGGTTCAAGTGACTGGGCTCCCGTCCACCATATGGGAGGCCCTGGGTTCGATTCCCGGGCCTGTGGAGAACTGATGGCCTGCGCCCGCAGATAGCTAGCACAGCAAGATGACAGAACAAACAGAGAGAAGCAGACGCAGAAGAACGCACAGCGAATGGACATAGAGAGCAGACAGCGAGTGCAAGTGCCAAGGGGGGGAATAAACAAATAAAAATAAATCCTTAAAAAAGAAAAAAAGTTAATGACCATAGAATTCTTGACTGAAAATTAAAAAAAATAAAACAATTAATTGTAAATTTGATGAAGAGATGTGATACAGGTATACACCATTAACTGCCAAATAATTCCTGCATGCATTAATGCTCCAGGAATTCCCACAGTGACAAGGTCAGTTACTTTAGCCCAAGACAGTATCTGAAGCACTACAGTTTCAGAGAAATATTACTACTAAACCCAAAACTGGGGATTTCAGAACATGAAAGAGTATGCTTTGTGAAGAGTGATGAAATGGGGGAAATGCTAGGTTGGGCTGCAGCACAATCATGTACAATCAACGATGATTCTGCGTAGAGAAAAAGACAAAGGCTGAGGACACAAGAAGGGCAGCCGTGGACGTTCAGAAGGGCGAGTGGAGGGTGAGCAGCCGCAGAAATGAAAGCACTTCTGTTCCCCACACGCGGCCTCCCGCCCGCAGCTGCTCCACCGCCACCCCCCGCCAGTGCACCCCGAGAGGGATTCTCAAGCAGGGCCAACCTTTCCTGTTAGAGACGTTTCAGTTTCCTTATCTGCCAAAAGAAGATAACGGTGCTGACGAGCCACTTATGCAAATATTTCAAAGGTTAAATTAAAAAAAAAAAGGATTAGAAATTTATATTAAAATGATTATGAGACAAATCTAGAGGCTCTGTCTACTTTAGTCAATGGAAGAACTATGTCAGATACCAACACACATTCGGATATGCACAAACAAAAGCGTTACGGCATCTCAGACAACATTATAAACTTTGTTTAATTTTGCTGTTATTACATAATGATGAAAAGGTATCAAAAGGTGAATGTTAGAGAAACGCAAATTATTCTAAACTTTGCTTTGAGGACTAAAAAAAGTACAGAAGTTACGAGAGAATTGGTAAAAGAATATGTGACATGTGAGGAGCCTTTCCTTTGGGTAAGTAGCACAAGATAAATTTTTCATTTGGATGAACCCGCGGCTATTAAGACGGTGGCGAGGGGAATGAAGAGACTCGGGGGCAGGTGGAGGGGGCGGGCTGAGCCGCTCCCCCACGCTGCGCCCCTTCGTGGTGATGAGCCAGTCAGGGCCAGTCGTTCCTAAAGCTCATCAACAGGCTGGCAAGCCCGAGCAGGGAAACCACAAAACCAATACCCTTCCCCCAGCCCGGCAGACTCCAAGAGCGTCACCCGGGGGAGACCCGGCGATGAGTGCGGCAAAGGGCCGGGCACGTCCGGGGCCACGACAAGGGCGCGCAGACCGGGGCCTACAGACGCGCGCTCTCCAAGGAGGCTCTCACCGCAGCCCCCCGGGCTCTGCCCCTTCCCAGGACCACGCTCTCCCTCCCTGACCATCACTGCGTTTCCCGGCTCCCCCGTCCAATGAAATGACTCCTGAGGACAACGGTGCAAACAAGCCTGGGCACCTCAGGGATACCACAGGGCTCTCGCCGCTAGCTCCAGCGTGTCAGCGTGTCAGCTCCCCTTCTGTATTAGTCAGCCAAAGGGGTGCTGATGCAAAATACCAGAAACTGGTTGGCTTTTAATAAAGGGTATTTATTTGAGGTAGGAGCTTACAGATGCCAGGTCATAAAGCTTAAGTTACTTCCCTCACCGAAGTCTATTTGGAGCAAGATGGCTGCTGATATCTGTGAGGGCTCAGGCTTCCTGGGTTCCTCCCTTCCAGGGTCTTGCTTCCCTCTGGGTTCAGGGTTCCTCTCTTCCCAGGGCTTGCTTCTTCCTGGGCTCAGGGTTCCTCTCTTCCTGGGGCTTGCTTCTCTTTCCTCTGTGAACTTACTTCCTGGGGCTCCAGCTTAAGGCTTCAGCACCAAACTCCAACATCAAAAACCCTCAACTCTGTCCTTTGGTATGCCTTTTATCTGTGGGGACTCAATGCCCTAATTACATGGCCCAATCAAAGCCCCAATCATAATCACACCCAGGTACAGACCAGAATCACAAACATAACCCAATATCTATTTCTGGAATTCAAAACCATATCAAACAGCTACATCTTCCAAAGGAAAGTGAGTCCTTTTTAATGAGTTCTCACAGAGACCGTAGTTGTCGATATGTGAGGTCATTATGGAAAGAAAACTTCAGTTTTTCCAAGGGGTTCCAGAAAGCAACCAAATCCTAAGTAAGAAAAAGGAAGAGTCGACACCAACACCTCTCTGAAGCGTCATTCTTTAAAGGCGCTTTTCTACCGTGATCGTGGGCTCCTTACCAAGAACCCTGAGAGGCCACGCCCCTTGATTTCTCCAATTATAACTGCCCTGATCAGAAAGCTGCTGTGGTTGAAGCACAAACTCATGACAGTCATTTGTTTCTGCCGAATAATTCTGGCAAAACGTGCGATGCATGATAACTCAAGTTCTACTGTTTCTGTATTACTAAGTTAAATAACGGCTGTGATTTCTTTGGTCGTAATGTGCCTGTCACACAATAGGCAACAGCGAAGTATGTGTGGGATGAAGAGAATAATTAAAGGCCACTCCCTTGAGTGATGACTTCGTACTATGTGATGAAGCCGTTGACACAGGTAAACCCTTGGCCTACAGAAATGGGGTGGCAGGAAGGTCTGGCTAGAGGAGGGCAGCTGTGGCAGCATCCTGGTACGAGGTCTTACCGCAGAAGGGCGGCTTACTGGTCAGGCGGATGTGCCACAGCTTTCGATGCTGTAGTTTAGGACCCAAAACTCAGCACAGAAAGGAAGCATCAATTTAGGTATTTCTATTATACATGTAAGATGAGGTTTGTGAGATAGGTGAAATGTCAATCTCCCCGCTTTCCGCTTTTAAGAAAAGATGGGGTAGAGAGACACGTGGCTGCACATGTAGTCAGTCAAAAACTTATGGAGATGGGAAGCGGATTTGGCCCAATGGATAGGGTGTCTGCCGACCACATGGGAGGTCCGTGGTTCAAACTGAGGGCCTCCTGGCCCGTGTGGTGAGCTGGCCTATGTGCAGTGCTGCTGCGCACAAGGAGTGCCATGCCATGCAGGGGTGTCCTCCCGGTAGGGGAGCCCCATGCACAAGGAGTGCGCCCCGCAGGGCGGGCCGCCCCACGCGGAAAAAGTGTAGCCTGCCCGGGAATGGCGCCGCACACATGGAGAGCTGATGCAGCAAGATGATGCAACAAAAAGAGACACAGATTCCTGGTGCCACTGACAAGAATACAAGTGGACACAGAAGAACACACAGTGAATGGACACAGAGAGCAGACAACTGAGGGGGTGGGGCAGGGAAGGGTAGGAAAAAAAAAACTTATGGAGAGCGGAGCGGATACGGCAGCTCAAGCGATTGGGCTCCTGCCTCCCACATGGGAGGTCCCAGGTTCAGTTCCGATGCTTCCTGAAAAACACAAAAAATAAGCAGAACAAACCAAAAAAAAAAAAAAATTCAGGGAAGCCTATGTGGCTCAGTGGTTGAGCACTGGCTTCCTACATGGGAGGGCCCAGGTTCAATCCCCAGCCCCTGGTATCTCAAAAAACATATGGAGGGAAGTGGATGCTCAACTGATAGAGCATCCACCTACCATGTAGGAGGTCCAGGGCTCAAACCCAGGGCCTCCAGACCCTTGAGGTGAGCTCGCTCATACGCAGTGCAGCTGTGTGCAAGGAATGCCATGCCAAGGCAGGGGTGCCCCCCGTGTAGGGGAGCCCCACACACAAAGAGTGTGCCCCACAAGGATAGCCACCCCGCGCAAAAAACACAGCCTGCCCAGGAGTGGTGTTGCACACACCGATAGCTGATGCAGCAAGATGACACAACAACAACAAAAAAAGACACATCTCAGTGCCACCTGACAAGAATGCAAGCAGACACAGAAGAACACACAGTGAATGGACACAGAGAGCAGACAATTGAGGGGTAGGGTGGGGCAGGGTGGGGCAGAGAAATAAAGAAATCTTAAAAAAAAAAACATATGGAGAAAACTGCAATATTAAAATCAACCAGACCTCATACAGAAATGGGCAAAAACACTAATAGGTAAAATAAAGACACAAACAAACAAAAAGAAACATCTGAGGAAGCCTCTTTCTCCTCCCCAAGGGCCAGCGTGCTTTGTCAACCCAGGCTAAAAGCTGGTCCCTACATTCTGGAACTCAGCCGAGAATCTGAGCAACTTTGCATTCTGTTTCACAGTGACAAAGTAGTTCTTTGCTGCTACCTATTTATAATTTTATTCCCCTGATGGTTCTAAAAACAAGAGAAGAAATATTTTCAAACAAAAATCATTATTTATACAGCTGGAGTTTCTATTTAGTTAGGAAAATTAGTAGAAAAATGGTCAGAATTTGAGATAAGTTTTGGATACTTTATAAAACCTCCTACCACCAACTTCCAAAACATTTACTATATTTAAGTCTTCCACAAAATCAGCAAAGGAAGCCCCTAAATCAGCTAAACTAATGGGCTATAATCTGAGTAAATCCTTTGGCAAGGGTGGGGATCTTGGAATCAGCAGTAAAAAATAGCTCAATTAAAATACCACTGGCATATGCAGTTAGATTTTGTTTGAAAATGGAAACCAGCAACTTGCTTGCAGGAGTGAAGAGAAGACGATTATTCAGGCTGGGGTCTACAGAGCGGAGAGCAAAGGAGGCAGCTGGCAATGATCTGGCTAACTTAACTGAGTAATTCATGCCTAAAAATTCACTCTGGTGCCCAAATTGCCCAGATTGGCTCTTTTTATAGGAGAACTAAATTGTATGATGGCCAAGTCCCCTCTCAGCCTGTGCTGCCAAAGCTGTGCCTGCAGTTTTCATATACTGAGTTAAATGTCAAAAACTTCTAAATATGCCAAGGGGCTGAAAAACTGCACTTAAGGTAATACTTTAAGACACCATGAGACAAAAGAGCGGGTAAAGAGAAATACTGTAATTCCTAGCATGAAGTGCTTCTAATGGGAAAAGTATGTGTTTTTAGCCTCCCCTCATACAGGAGATTAAAAACCTTATGGTTATATAGTCCTTTATAGTTTTACAAAGCCCTTTAAAATTAATCCACACAAATGTGTAAGGTTACTTGGGTGTGTATGATTATTCCCATTTTATAGATTAAGGAAACAGGGCCCTCAGATTTGCTGAAGCAAAGCCACGGTCAAAGCTGAAACCTGAATCCAAGTTTAGTGCCCTTTCCGTCACACCATGCTAAAGGCTAAAGTTAACTTATAGCAGGTAAAAAATATCACATTACCCAGTCAAATCTGTGGCATTCACCATCACAAATAGCCTGAGAGTCAACACATGTCGTTAAATAAATCTTATACCCAAGCGTGACTCCACAGCACAGATCGCACAGAAAGGCCGTGAGTGACCACGAGACTGCTTACCACTCGTCTTGCCCTAAGCAAGGTATTTCTCTTGGACATTGTTTCCTAAACCATAAAGCAAAAGGACTGAGTGAGCAGAGGGTCTAAGTCCCTTCCACAGCAAGCTCATTGCAAAACTAAATCTGCTGAACTGTAATGAGATTTTATGTTCTTAATTTTTTCAAAAATAAAGTTTGAAGTTCATATTATTTTCATGTCTCTCACACAAAACAAAACAAACAAACAAACAAACTGAAAAGCAAAACTAAGTGACTTCCATTTCTTCCTGTTCATACATGCTCAGAATAAAAAGTGTGGGTGATTTTCTTCCGCCTCTGGGAGCCTCTCCACGTTAATGGCTCTCCACTCTCCCTAGCTAAACAACATTAAGGCTCTACGATACATCTTACCAACCTTAGCCAGCCTTAAGAAATAAGTAAAACAATATATAAATACTATGGAACAGACATTTCTTAGAATTATGTCACATTTCCTACAGGTTACTAAACTGCTCGGTTCTATTTCCAAACTTGATTTGCATTAGCTGATTTTTATATTCTTCAAATAATAAACCTTCTATTTAATAAATAAATAGAAGTCAGAATAAGAAAAGCCTGATCCTGGATCAGGAAATGAAAACTACTCCTTTTATATCAATGCCTTTTCTTTCTTTTTTTTTTAAAAAAGATTTATTTATTTATTTATCTCCCCCCCCCCACCCCGCCGGTTGTCTGTTCTTTGCGTCTATTTGCTGCGTCTTCTTTGTCCGCTTCTGTTGTTGTCAGTGGCACGGGAATCTGTGTTTCTTTTTGCTGCGTCATCTTGTGTCAGTTCTCTGTGTGTGGCACCATTCCTGGGCAGGCTGCACTTTCTTTTGCGCTGGGCGGCTCTCCTTATGGGGCGCACTCCTTGCACGTGGGGCTCCCCCATACGGGGGACATCCCTGAGTGGCACGGCACTCCTTACGCGTCCGATGCCTTTTCAAAAGCTGACAAATTCTACTCAAAATTCCCCATCACCGGTAGCTGGCGATGATTGGCGCTTTACTTTCCACATAAGCTAAGTCCAGCCGAGAGATTTCTATTTCTCAGTTGTACATATCACCCTGGGAATAATGATTTCTGATATATTAAAAAGGTATGAAAGCTTTCTCATTCCCTAAATGGGAGTAATTGTCATACTTTCATAGAGGCCCATATTAGAACCTCACAGGACTTGAAGGGCTTAAATCATAAGCCGTGTGCCCCTCTGCCTTTAGGTTTTCCCATTCTTGCCTGGCGATTTTAAGGGAGGAGGGGAAAAGGGCTACTAAAATGAGAAATCATTTAATATCCAGAGAAAGAGGAAGAAAATCTAGAATCTCCTTTCCTCTGTAAACATGCAAAAAGAAATGTCAAAAAATCCTTGCTGATAAATACAATTCTTTGGGGTACAATCTTAGTTTTTAAAAAAAGTTCTCCCTTTCCAAGGAGAGGCTGGGAAGGAAAAGAAAGCAAAGAAAGAGCTGGAATAATAATAATAATGATAATAATAATAACAACTGCTATTATTATACAGCAACAAAAGGAGCCCATTCTCTGTACTTCCTGAATCCCTTTAATTAACGTGTTCTGCAATTCAATGAATTTCATTGTGTCCACTCTTTCCTTTTAAAGTTAACAAGTTGGCTTAGCGAACTTCGATGACTTTTATTATGCCCAACTAGTCCGGTCTCACTGTCAGTTCAAAAGGCCAAGCAATACTCAGCCTCCCACATATTCTGGGTTGACTAATAAAATTTTTGACATGACTTTGGACAAGCTATAACCAATGTAGGTCCCAAGTTCCTCTCTGCGAAAAATGAACATGTCACGGACCTCCTTCAAAGAACAACACGTCACTCCAAAACAGTCTTAAATAACCCAGCAGGCCCTCCTGCATCCTGGGTTGCACCTGTACGTGGCGTGGCGCAGTGCAGGGCGCGGGGTAGTTGTGCCAAGGGCTCTGGTGCCACGTCCCTGTGCCTTGGGCCGGGTCCTCTATCTCCATCCCCTGCCGTGCTCGGATTATATGCATGCGCCGTCACTGATTTTTAAGAGCAGGAGCCCCGGACTCGCGAACACCAAGGATGGCCAAGGGGGCATGCAGGATGGCAGCCTCGATGGGGGTGTGAGGGCAAGACGTGCGGGGCCGACCTGGAATCCTCCTGTCTACTGAACTGTTAAAATGAAGAAGCAGGTTTCTCTATATAGTTCCCCAAGAAAGAGCAAACAGAGCACTTTTGGTAATTCTGAAAAATCCACGGATACATTTAGATGCTTTCAGTGGGTCTAAGATTTCGGCGGCACAGGTGGAAACGGAACTGGGATGTATTACTCGTACATTTTTCCTCTGACACCTTGGTATCACAGCCGAAATTCTACCTCATTAAGCCACAGATCATGGTGTCTTCAGGTTCAGAGATTCTTCAATCTTAGAGAACAATCCAGCTCTTGATCGTATAGATCACCAACTGCTGACTACCTAGCTTGTCCAAGAGTTCTTGGCTACTTTGTGCTAAGTTCACCAGAACCCAAGCCTCCCAACTCCCACAGGAGTGGCTCTTTTCTTTATACCCTAACACAGATTTGCTCATGGCTATTTTCCTTTAATAAAATTCAGGCTGCTTTTAATTAATGAAAGATCATTTGGAAGGCGCTGCTCCTCCCACAAGGCAGGACCAGCTTGTTTTGACCAGCTGGCCTAAGATTTTTCTGCTCAATCATCAAAGTCTGTAACTTCCCCTTACGGTTCTGACAAGGCAAGTGCCTCCTCCAACCCAACTGTGAAGAAACAAGCTCTCACGAGAAGCCCATTGTGAACTTTCGGCCCAGGGCAGGGGGTAGGTAGGGGTCGCTATTGATAGGAATCCCCACTCGTGGAATTGAAGATGAGATGACAGGACTGCGTTTTACATAATTCTACAGGGCTTCTTCAACTTTTTTGTACCATGGACTCTGTGTCCTTCTGGACCTTTCTTGGTACATCCCTAAAATAAAACATAGAGCATTACAAAGGAGGCACTTTGAATGGAAACAGAGCTATTCAAAATGTCAAAAGGAAATGTACGACAGTCATTTCTTGTGTGCTTCTTCATTATGCATTAAATATAAAGACCCAGCAGCAGGTCTAAAAATCACTGCAGCTTTCAAGTAGTGAGGAGCAGCGGAGACAATATCCGTCATCGGTGTAATGTGATATGAAAATAGCTGTGATTTCTGCTGGTGACAAAGTCTCAGGTATTGCCACTACTACTGTGGTTTTTTTTTTTTTTGACTTTCATAATGGAAGGAGATGCTCAATTTCTCTTAGAGGGTAGTAAAAATAAAGAAGTAGTTATCTTTCCAACCAAGTTCACACGCCCCTGGAATTCTATCAGGGGCCCGAGCAATGAATCCCATGCTGTGCGATCGTCAGCTCCGGGTCTTCATGCTGTGACAGCGGAGCTCTGATTAGCACCACGCACGGCGCAAATGGACAGCCGGGAAAGGTTTGAGTTGGTCTCAGTCAACGGATAGATTCTGACTTTCTCCTCAGGTGACCTTCCGCAGCCCAGGCCTCCGTGCCGCCACCCCTGCCGGCCTCCTTCGGGTTTTTCAGTCGATTAGCAGACATTCGTCAGGCACCTTGTAAGGGCCAGGCATCCTTCTAGGCTCTAGGATGTACACAAGGTTTTAATTTTGGATGGTGAGTCACATGGAGAAGAGAAAACGGAAATAGGGTGAAGTAACTGGTGGAGAGGGGCGTTTCAGGCTGGAGGCTAGCATGGGTCTTTCTGAAGCGGCAGTTGCATTGAGTCCTCCCTACGGGCAAGAAGCCAAGGTCGCACAGGGAGAGGCCAGGCAAAGCCGCTCTGGGCTGAGGGTGGGGCTAGTGCAAAGGCCCTGAGGCAGGAATAAGCCTAGCACGGACCCTTCTCACTGCACAACACGTTTCTTTAAAGCATTGGTCTCCCTGGCCCGACCTCCATCCTGCACAACACTGTCTGATACATCTTTTTGAACATTTCCGTATCATGAGCCCCTGGCTCAAATGTGTAAAGAGCTCCCTGTGCCTCAACGCACCTGACCATCCTACACCAAGTTCAACGTTTCCCTCCACTCCTTCCCACAAACTCTCTGGCCTCTGCTCACTTTCCTGTAACCTTCCAGAATCTTCCCTCCATCTCACCCATTTTCACGTCTTACTTTTCCAAGTCACACTGATCCCTCAGGATGGGAGAATTTCAGGGCTGAAGAGGTTCCATAAATCATCTCATTCAACCATACCTACACTAATTTGGCCACTGCTTAATCATCACGGGTGACAAGGACGCAGTCTCAGTGCAGCAGCACATCTCCCCTAAACTTGTGAGTTTATGGTCTGTGCCACACACTCTGTTTCAAGCAAACCTCAGTGGTTCCCTCTGGTGTATTTCTAGTGGCTCTGACTTCTTATTTAGACTCGAAGCTCCTTCAGGCTGCCAGCAGCCTCACCTTCTGTGTCTCCCCCAGAACGTACAGAGCAGATATACACACACAGGGGCACCTTTGATAAATTTAGGGGGGTGTGGAGATGGAGACAAATTTTAAAAACAAACAAACCTGATGTAGCTACTGATAACATTTTTTACAAAAACTTCCAAGTCCACAGACCTACCTCCCACCACCTGGAGCAGATAATTTCTAGGCAAGATGGAAAATTTTGTGGAGCCAGCCAGGGACTTGAGGCCAAATAACTGGCCAGTATTTTGTATCGAGTTTTTCTTCTTCACGGGTGTCTGTGTTTAGGCTGTTTATCTCCAAATGCAGAGGCCAAGACAAGAATTCAGGTGTGGGTAGTTCATGTGGGAAATGATCCCAGAGAGCAGGCATGAGGGAGCAGAGAGATACAGGTGTATTATTTCAGCTCAGAAACGCACTGCCACAGCGCTGCTCAAAGCAGAGGTGGGCCAAGGGGACGGACCGGCAGCCAGGGGGTGTGTGGTCAGCCACCAGAGCCGCCTCGGCTGGTCGTCCCCCGAAGCTGCAGCATGCCCAAGGCGAGGCTGAAGGCAGCGAGATTCTGCAAGGGACCCATTTTGGGGCCGCAAAGATGTACAGAGGCTGGCATCCCGTGGCTGCTGCTTTCCTTCCAAAAAGTAGACAATGGAGAGACGTGATGAAGACTACTGAGTCTTGGGCTTGCTTTCAGCCGACATTTGTAACTGACATATTTTAAATGAGAATTTCAGTTGGACTTCTGTTTTCCCATTTTCCAAAGCCTGTCTAATTTTTTTTCTCAACAACCAACCTATCCCATTTAAGGTAATGGGTCCTTGGCTCTAGAATGAATTTTACTGCTTATGTACAGAAGAGTTTAGGTCTTGTACAACCTTCCAAGTTGAGTTCTAGGTAGCCCCTAGAAGCCAACCCATTAAAAGGATTCTCTCTCCCACCCAGGATTCCCCTGTAGAGTTGAGTTCGTAGGTCTAATATGACACTCCTGAACATCATCTAAGAGATCACTAACTCCAGCTTATTTGAGCAACCCTTTAAGACCAGTAAAGGTGATTGTAGAACAAATTTTCTATATACCTTCAGAAAATTATTTCCCTTTTTTTAAAAAAATCACTTTTGTAAAGTAAAATATCCAAGATAAACTTTTGCAGCTAGATGTCACACATGACTGGTATTTTCTGATATTTTCCAATTACCCTGAATTCTACCTCTAGGGTTGTCAGAAGTAGCAAATGAAAATACAAAGCACTGAGTTAAATTAGAATTCAGATAAGCAATGGATCAATTTTTACTGTAAGCACATCCCAAATATTGCATTTGTTGTCTATCTAAAATCAAGTTGAACTTAGTGTCCTATATATTACCTGGCAACACTACTTAATATTCCAGAATTCAAGAGTAGACTCTATATTTAAAATATAAACAAACTTCCTGTTTAAACCTCAATAAACCACAGCAGAATGCTCAAAACATGACTATTTAGAACAAGGTGCCGTAATAACAGAGGGTTCATGTTACAACTTATGGTTTATTCAACCAAAAAGGCTGGCTAAACATGAAAGAGATAAAAAACAGTAAAATTCCCTTAGAAATCAATGTGTAAGAACAAAAAGCCAAGTATTATTTGTATAAAAAAGAACAATTAAAGTGCAGTAAAAACATTTGCATAGCTTGCCACTGTTTCTCTAGCACTTACAAAACAAAACCTAAAACGTCAACGTGGGTTATGTGATGCTTAAAACAAAATACAGAAGAGAAGGCTTGTTTCTGACTGGATCTCCAACTATTGGAAGAACGAGTCTCCTCGCCCTATGGTTTCAGAACCGGTCTTAGATTTTCACGACTGGGGAATACAACGGGAACGTGGAGAGTGAATGCACCCTGTCTGAGCAGCTGTGGCTCCGAAATCAAGGCAGAAAAGCCGCCCGCAGGAGGCAGAGTCCTCTCGGCAGCACTGGCCCGTTTGCGGCAGATGACTCTCTTGCAGGGTGGCCTCTGGCCCTGCAGGGTGTTTAGCACACCCCTGGCCTCTGACCGTTGATGGCAGAAGCCACCTCCACTCCCAAACGAGGACAACCAATGAGTCCAGACGTTGCCAAATGTCTCCTGCCGGGCAGGCTCGACCCGGCAGAGAACCGCGGGTCTAGGGGAACCTCCGGGATCTGGGCTTTCCCCTGGTAACTGCGCAGTGTTTAAAAATAACACTGCCCGGCAGCTGAGGAAAACCAGAGAGGGGAAAAATGACAGCGAAATCTGCACCTAACCCTGCTGCGCCAGCAGCCCTCGGCACCCGCGCTCCTGAGAGAGCGCCGGAGCTGGTCGCTGGGCCCCTCCGACGCCACTCGGTTTCCTCAACCGCAGCACGGACGTAACGTTTCGCAGACGCGCGCCAGGAGCCGAGAGGCAGTTCAGGGAGCTGCTGAGGACGGGGTGAGAGTCCCAGCTTCCCGCAAGCAGCGTGCCCCGCGATTTCTGAGCGACTTTAAACGGGCCCTCCCTGGAGCCCTGTGCCCACCGCCACGCGGGCAGCCGGCTGCCCCACCTCACTGGCCGGGAACCACGGCCTGCTGGACGGCCACCAGGAAGGCAAATGTAAATAATAAGCGTTCTAATTAACCCTGAGGACTTTCCAAAGAGGAGGCACAGAGCCATCCCTGCTCGCCCAGGGCAGGAAGGGGCGCGGCAGAAGAGGTCCGGTGCCCACTGGGACGTGCCCTCTGTGCAGTTAGCTCCAGTGACGCCCCAACTCCAGGCAGGCGCCTCCCCAGGGCCTCCGAGGGCTCCAGGGCCCCGGCTGCAGGGCGCGGCTGGGGATGGCTCAGGTCTGACAGGGGAGACGCGGGAGCCGAAGAGTGACCGAGTGGGCCGAGCCACCCCAGGCTGCGCGCAGCCCCCATCTCCCTGCGCGCAAGTGATGTCTCCCTGCGCGCAAGTGATGGCCGTGCTGTCTGGCCCGCCTGCAGGCACAAATGGAGTCACATTTGTCGTGGACCTACTTTGCAGTAGTTTCGGCAGCAAATCATTGTTTTGAACTTTAAGAGAAAGAGGAGTCAATGCAAAGTGATTAGGTAGCTCAGTCAACAGAGCATAAATGAAACATTTCATGGGGGGCGTTACAGAGCTTCCTTAGGGGTAACAAGTAGCTGGAGGAGCAAACAGGATTCCCATTATGTGATAAGAAACGCAATTAGGTTGAAGTCGGCTGAGCGTGCTGGGGAAGGCAGGCGGTGGCGGCGGTGAACAGCTCGCCCCTTCCCTGCAGACACGAAAGGCAGCCGGCACGGTGCCTTACAGAGGGCGGCCGGCTGAAGCGCCTTCACGCGCGTGTTGGCACATTTCTTCCCCTAACGTCACAGTCAGGAAGGTAGCGTATGACACAGACTACCGAAGAGAAAAATGTCTCGCCCATCGTTTCACGGAGCCGGAGCCGCGTTTAGATTCTAGGTCTAATTTCAACAGATTATCAGCACAGCAGAGCTACAGTTACAGGGCACAGATCATGTGCCGGGAATGGAAAAAGCCAGGATGCCAGGGCGGTTGTATTGGGGGGATGGGAAGGGAGATGTTAAAGTATATTTTAAAGGGAATGCAGAGAAAACCCCGCGAACAGGGCAGGGCGGAGTTACAGCATTAGCCCTGGGTGTGAGGGACAGCCGTGGCGGAGCAGAGCTGAGCCGCGGGGGCTGGACGGTTCAGCCAGCCCGGCCCAGCAGGCTCGCTGCTGCTCTGATCCCAAGGCGAGGCCCGGCCGTGATCAGATCCCACGAACCCGGAGATTGCGAATGGAGTCGATATTCCAGCCTTAGCTGGAGACGTAAGGAAGGAGGCAGGGGTGGCACGTGCTAAATAAATAATAACATGATTACACATTCACCTTTCTGGAAGGAAACCTTGAAGGCTTGCTTTCACGAAATCGAGAGTGTAGTCATGCAGTAAGGATGAGAATTCTTTGATTAAGTGCCTTACATTTTACAACACAAGATCAGGTAATAGAATATGGGGACTGACTAGACAAATAAGGCAAAACTATAAGGTTTTTCTAAATGCCTGGAAGACTTAATACCCATTCCTCTATCTTTAGACCAATGATTGTTGAAACAAGGGTAGACTAGAGGATTTAGGATAGGAAAACAAACTGCACCCCCCCAAAATTGCCAACTTCATTACATGCACATGAGATATTTACCAAGCATCTCATCATTTCTATTCTGGGCAATATTTCTGCATGGCTTTTCTGTTAGATATTTTAAATTATAATTTCAAATGGAGTCATGGTCACGGGCCCCTGGGTCCATTTAACACACACAAAAATCAATATTCTACTAGTAATAAATAGGATTACTTTCCCAAGCCTCTTGGTGGGAGCTCAGCTGGACTTCTGGTTAGAAGACAGCTTCAAAGTTCTCCAAAGAAACCTACTCACCCTTAAGGAACCAACAAGGGCACCTGGCAGCATCGCAATCAAAGGCAACCACCTGAGGGCAAGGGGAGCCTGGGACTCAGGGAGATTGATCTCGATGCAGACCAACGAAAGCCCCCCCCCCACCCCGTTTGAAAGGCCTCGTGGCGGAAGCATCTCTAGACCCATCAGACCTCCCTCCTCCACCAGAGCTAAGGCTTGTTGCATTTTCCTGAAAAGGCAGGCGCTCCCCCGAGGGGCTGTGCGCATCACCCCACGTTAAGGCCGGACTCTACCTTACCATCTTACATGGAGGGAAGGTTAAAGACGCGAGGATCACAGAAAGCACGTGGTGCGGGACCTGCCTTCCCTGACTGCACCCCGGGATCGCACCGTGACGGCCCCCGAGGTCTGTACCAATGCCCTGGACACCCCAGGATACCCCCCTGAGAAGAGGCCCCGGCGGGTCTCCACTCGCATAGCGCACGCTCCGCTCTGCAGTGCCGCCTTGTGCACGCTCCGCTCTGCAGTGCCGCCGTGCGCCCCGCAGGACTTCAGGGAAGCCCTAGTGACCACTGGAGGAGGCTCCGGAGCCTGCCTGGACAACGCGCTGAGCGCGAGCGGCCCCTCTTCACTCACAGGAGAGGATCTCAGTGCCCGCCCCCAGGATGGCGTATTATTAGATAAAACACGGGAAAAACGCGAGCCACTCGCGGCGCCAGTCACCCAGGAGGTGTCGGGGATTCTTATTTCGTTTACAAGCCTGAATTCACAGTGGATGGGGGAGAGGGAGCCCCAACCTGTAAAAGTGCAAAACCTAATTTTAATGAAAAAATGCAAGCACAAGAGGAGAGAGGCTTCGGTAGAGCTGCTGTGTTGAAAGCAGTGAGCTACTTCCTTAGAAAGAGGCTCAGACCACAACCACCCCAGCTTCAACGTGGCGAAAGCCACGTTTCAAATTCACGGGGAAAAGCTATCCATTTGGGAAAAATCAGTCACACCTTTATGTCCTTATGCACCACACACTCAGCACATACACACACACCCTTCCAAAGAGGTCAAGATCAAAATAAAATCATGAAGCCATGAAAAGAAAAAATAGAAAAACATTGTTAGAATTTGGGGATTAGGCAAGGCTTTCCCAAAGCAAGCCACCAAACTCAAAGTATAAAGGTTGTAAGCTTATATACATGTACACAAAAGAGCAAGGTATCTGTAGAGCTGCAGCATAGAAAAATTAAAAGAAAAATAGGCCGAGAAAAAAATATTTACTACACACACACATACCAGAGTCCAATATCTATATTGCCTAAAAAGTTCCGGTTAATCAAGAAGAAAATGATAAAGAGCTTTGTGAACAAAAATAACAAAGGATCCAAAGAGGCAATTCACAGAAATGCAAATTAGTGGAAAGATGCTTAAATTTACTAATCCATCTTTTTTATCATCTATAAAATTAGAATAATCATACCCACTCAATGACGTTTAAATTAGTAAATTCCATGTATAGTGCTTAAAACAATTCCTGGCACAGAAAAACACTCAATGAATTTTAGCCAGTAGTAGTAATAGTAGTAGCAGTTGGTGGTGGTAATGATTAAAGAAACACAAACAAAAAATGAGATAATATTTCCACCATCCTCTGGGAAGGGAAGCAGGACTAGGAGGGAATGAAGATGGCATTTTAAATTTTACTACATTTATTTATCTAGTCTTTGATTTATATATATTTTTTTAAAGATTTATTTATTTATTTCTCTGCCCGCCCCGGTTGTCTGTTCTCTATGTCTATCCTCTGCGTCGTCTTCTTTATCCGCTTCTGTTCTTGTCAGCGGCACGGGAATCTGTTTTTTTTGTTGCGTCCTCTTGTTGTGTCACCTCTCAGTGTGTGCGGCACCATTCTTGGGCAGGCTGCACTTTCTTTCCCGCTGGGCAGCTCTCCTCATGGGGCACACTCCTTGTGCGTGGGGCTCCCCTACGTGGGGACACCCCTGTGTGGCACGGCACTCCTTGCGTGCATCAGCACTGCGCATGGGCCAGCTCCACACGGGTCAAGGAGGCCCGGGGTTTGAACCGTGGACCTCCCATGTGGTAGACGGATGCCCTAACCACTGGGCCAAGTCCGCTTCCTTTGATTTCTTTAAATAACAAGCATGTACTAAAAACACAAGTAATTTCCTGAAGAAGAAAAAACCACAACCGGGCCATAGAAATAGTCACCTGAGCAAACGACAGCATCCATTCTGTCCCTTCATCAGGCAGCAGCAGTCCCGCCTCTGCAGGTGCATTTGCAGGGAGCTTCCATAGGTGGGCTGTACTGTTAGATATCACTCGGCTCCTTTATCACAACTCTGCAGATGTTCTGACCAGGAAAACGAGGCAAGGCCAATTTTTACAATTTTCTGCTTGGCTGTTTTTCCCTCAGGGTAAATTAGTAAATTTGCATTCTACATGATCAGCTTATCAGAGCTCTGATCAACAGGAAGTAGTCCTCCAGGGACATCAAGTTGAGTTCCTGATCACAGGAAGTTGGGGACCCTACCCATTCCTACTGAGACCTAAGGTGCAAAAATACCAGGGGACCTAAAGCCAGCATCCAGAGCCACCTCGGCCATTTTGACGGCCTTATGCGTACACTACATGGACTGAAAAGCAAAACCAGAGCTCAGCACTTGGCTCGCCATTCCTGTCAAATGTGGCAATACTGCTCTAGCTCCACCCAGACATATTTATGCACCCATCTAATAAATATTTATGACACGTGACCACGTAGCACTACTCTCCTTCAATCTCTTCTGCTCCAAAGACAAAGCCAGAAGGGAGAAGGGCAGCACTGGTTTTGGACAGGATGGCGTGGTGGCAGTCGGCTCAGGAGCTTCTTCTGACATGCTCAATGTGTAAGGGCCACACTTGGTTGCCCTTATTATGAGGAGCAGGAAACTTCACAATTCGAGCAATGTGAAGAGCTGATCCTCGCCGCCTAAAGCAAGGCAGGAAGAACCCACTCGGGGTTGCCTCACTTTCCCAACCTCTAGAATATAATCAACCACAGGTGGCAAATTGAAACTGTCACTGTAACCAGAAGGTGTTTGGGCTAAAAGTGGAGGGAAGGGGAGGGGAAATGTCCAGCAGTGGCCAGAGGGACAAGGTTAGAGGAGGCCGGCCATAGCAGAGCCGAAAGGCCCCCCGCGACATTTGCAAGACCCCTCCCGCCTCAAAAGGAGCCGCCAGTCCCCCTCCCACTCCTTTTAACAGGGGGGCACTGAACCTGTAAACTACAGGATGGCTGTGAAATTGGCACATTCCTTTTTAGCAGACCCAGGTTCAGGGCTAGTGCTGAAGTAGAGAGTTCTTGCCAGTCTAATTTGGGCTAATTTTTTTCCCTTATTCGTCTTCAAGAAAAAAAAAAAAATCAGGTAACTTAAAAAAAAAAAAAAAGGTTAATTATATACATATTTATAAAAGTTTCAACTAATCAAGACTTCTTGTTCCATGACTGTGATCATAATTTACAGGACGGTTATTTATTCCTCTGCAAATGGTGTGGCGACAACAAACACTGCAGAGTGCTTAGCACAGGGCCAGTGCGGAAGCTGGCACTTGCGTGAACACATTTAGTTGTCACCATAACCCCGACTGGGGACCGCCACGCCCTCATTTACAGGCGAGGAAAGAGGGTTTAGAAGGAGGTGATGTGCCCAAACCACCGCTGCAGGGGTGAAGCTGGGATCGACACCTGTGCTGCGGAGCCGATCCCAAGCAGGAGTTCTTTCAATGACCCAGGTGAGTAAATGGTAAATGCAGAACTTCCCTGGCCTTCCCTGAACTGCAGACTTTGACCACCTCAGCACGGACAGGGCGCTGGCCGGCTTGCCACGGCGTGCTTTCTCGGCACCACCCGCCTAGAGTGAGAGCGGTGACTCCAAGTCTGGTGTTCCGCTGGAGAGCTGGGCACCCCAAAGTTAAGCTTCGGTTAGGAGGAGTAATTTGCTTTTTAAATGTATACTGTACAAGAGGCATAAATATGCTTCCCTAACTCTGTTCATTTTCCAAGGTCCAGTTCAGCAGTTCTCAGCTGCGGATGACGCTGCTCTCCCCGCCGGGGGACGCTGCATGGTGGGCTGGAGACGTTCTGGTTGATACGGTGGGGTGAGTTACTGGCATCTCCTGGGTAGAGGCCGAGGAAGCTGCTAAACAGTCCACCATGCACAGGACAAGCCCCACCACAAAGAATTATCTGGCCCAAAATGTCAACAGTGCCAAAACCCACCCTGTTTTAAAACTGCCTGAAGCTTCTGGCTTCTCCCCCAAGTTCGGACACTCCATAAACCTCGCTGATACCTTCTTGGGGCCCTCCTCGCCCCGCTATCCTGTCTTCAGGGTGACTGATGAGCGTGTTTCTCTCCCTGCCTCTGGAGGAGCTCCCTGAGGGCAATGAGGACACCTTGGTCAACTCTGAAACCCCAGAATACCGAACTGCATTCTCTACAAAGCGAACGTTCAACAAATGCTCATTCAGTAGTCTGTTTAAAAATGGAAACCCTGACAAGGGTGAAAATACAGAGAATTCAGATGCAACCAACACTGAAGCGCTTCTACCACGTGGAAGAGGCTAAGTGAGGAACGCAAAGTGCGTTTCCTATAAATGGTACCTCACTTAATTTTTTTTTTTAAGATTTATTTTTATCTTATTTATCTCTCCCCTTTCCGCCCCCTCCCCCCCAGTTATCTGCTCTCTGTGTCCATTCGCTGTGTGTTCTTCTGTGACCGCTTGTATTCTTGTCAGTGGCACTGGGAATCTGTATCTCTTTTTGTTGCATCATCTTACTGCATCAGCTCTCTGTGTGCGCGGCATCCCTCCTGGGCAGGCTGGACTTTCTTTTGTGCGGGGCAGCTTGCCTTGTGGGGTACACTCTTTGTGCATGGGGCTCCCCTACATGGGGGACACCCCTGCGTAGCACAGCACTCCTTGTGTGCATCAGCACTGCACATGGGCCAGCTCCACACAGGTCAGGAGGCCCTGGGTTTGAACCCTGGACCTCCCATGTGGTAGGTGCTTGGTCTATCCATTGAGTCAAGCCTGCTTCCCTCACTTAATTTTTATAACCCTTTGAAGGAGACAGCATTGCCAGGCAGATATAATTTGCAAAGGGTCACCGGCTGGGGAGAGGCACAGCAAGTTTTCTGGTCCTACCATGCGTGTCTGGGGTCTCCAAGGCGGAAAACCTTGCCTCCTAGAGACTATTCCCAGAATTAGGGTGTCCTAAGTGCTAATGAGGAAAACAGCAACATGAAAGGTTGAAAACTTTACCACATGGATGGTGAGATCCTCACAAGTTCAGCTACCCAGAGACAGCAACCCAGTCAGTCAATTCGAGCAGTGCTACAAACAGGCTTAAATACAAGTTACACATTTAAAAATCAATTACAAAGATACTTAGAATTTACATGGCTCATTCCTGCGGGACTACTCAAAGACTCATTCTTAAACTTTAATATGCTAGAGCTTTAAAAGATAAATAAGTTTCTTTTATTATTATTTTTTTAATAATCAGCAAGATCAGAGCTCATGGGAAATAATGGTAAAAAGAAGCATCTCTGAGTTCAGGACATAATTACAGGACCTTTCTTTATGCACAGCGCTCTCGACCTGGCTCTTTGGCTTCGAGAGGTTGCAAACTCTAGGCTTTCTCAAAGGTGCTGGGAGCCCAAGCTCAGACCTGGTAAAGCAAGCAATAAATAACATCTGATGGCTCGTCTGTGGGAGTCCTAACATTATCAATCCCCAAAATCAACCTGATGAATTTGTCTCATTTTCATATAACGGAGGGAGAAGTGAAAATGATCAAAGGTTTTGGTGGCAACCACCTTAATTTTTTTTCTCCCTCACCTAGGGAGACCAGTTCTTGGCCACTGTTCTTTACCAAGACTTCCACTATAACCTCTATGTCAAAGCCACATTTCTAGTCCTCAGCCCCAGCCCCTTCGAAAGCTGGATGTCCCCGGGTGTCACTCACAATCAGCTTGTAACCAAACCAACCCAACCATTCCCTCCACACAGCCTCATCCACTCTTCCGGCCCCAGGAGTGAAAAAGCTTGGCCTTGTACTTCTTTTCTCCCTGAAACTCTCTCTCATTTCTATCCTGTCCTTTTTGTTGTGGTTCCAGACTCATTGGCTCCAAAGGCCCCATACTCTGGGTTGTACTGGTTTTCTTCGCTGGGGAATTTCTGGCTCTCTGTCCACTCCAGCAGGTTCAGACCTGATGGAATGAAAAGCCTTCCCCTACAGAGGAGAACAACCCCTTGAAAGCAGGGTGTCCAAGGCACGGCCTCCCCCTGGCTCCCAACTGGCATACACGCAAAAGTGCCCACACTTTGAACCTTCTGGGCTTAGATTCCCAACCGCTTGGGCACCCCTTCTTGTCTCACCTACTTTGGGTTTTGGGTAATCCATCTTTAAATTGTTTGCCTTGGCAGGGACCTGGGAACCCCAAAGTTGGGAACACAGGCGTGGGCATGAGGTGCCAAAGCTCCAGGGTCAGGGGTCAGCAGGAAGGAGCGACAATGAGCACCTGCCAGGAGGCTCCTGCCTTCACCTGGGCAGGCCAGCTTCAATGACCTTTACCTGTGTTCGGTCCCTGCAGGAGTGTTCCTGAAGCTTTACCAGAGTATAAGAAGCTCTGGCTGCTTCTCCGATTGAGGAGCCTGAAAATCTGCTTCTGGAACAATCGCTACAGACAATTATTGTCAGGTAGACCTGGAAAACACTGGATGATTTCATTGTGACAGGTGCCTTGGGTCCCCACTCTGTACTTAATGCCAGAGACCACAGGGGATGAAAACTGGGAAGGAGTTGATCCTCTGGAGCCAGGCTCTCTGGGTTCAGTTTCGGCTGCCTTACTTATCGGTGGGCCCCCTCGCTCTCCGTAGAACAAGGATGCTGATAGCACCCACATCACAGGCTGTGCGTGGAATGAAGGTGCTAATGTGTGTAAAGCATTTAGTTCAGTGCCCTCAATACACGTGGGCACTCGATAAACATTAGCTCTTATTATCCCAAAGATCAGAGGCCACTGAGTGGCGGCCCTTAAGCCAAATCTGACCTAGAGATGTATTTTGTATGGCCTGCACATTTTGAATAAGCCAACTTTTAAAAACTGGTAGATTTCTGGCATTTTGAGAAGGTTGACGATCTGGCAACAGTCAGGGCCTGCCTTCCCCGAAAAGCAGCTGTTGCCCAGACAGGGTCCGAGGGCCCCTTTTGATAAGACATCTCTTCTTGGTTCAACCTTAGCCCCCATTCCCATACCCACCCCAGCCCAGCCCATTTACTCCCTGCCATGCCCTTGTATGAAAGCAACCCCTGTTCTAGACCAAATTTAGCAACATTCCCAACACTAAGACCTATTATTCCCCGGTATGAACTTGTCTAACTGGCCTCTCGTGCCAACCTACTTTCCACCTCCCAACCTGGGCTTCTGACATTTCCCCCAGCCTCCCCTCTCTATCCAGCACGTGGTTCCAACTGAGGGTGCACATTAAACCATCTGGGACATTCCATGAACTAGAACAAATGTACAGCACTATTGCAAGATAGGAAGAATGGGGAGAAGCATGGGAAGAAGACAATTAATGTAACCTATGGACTATAGCCAGTAATAGGGGGAGGGAGAAGATGTGCCTCAAGCAGTTGAGCGGCCACCTCCCACGAGGGAGGTCACAGATTTGGTTCCTGGTGCCTCCTAAAAACAAAAACAAACGATAAAACCAATTCAGGGAGGCCAATGTGGCTCAGCGGTTATTGAAGGCTTCCCACATACGAGGTCCCGGGTTCAATCTCTGGTCCCCAGACCTCAAAAAATCAATAGGGAGAGATAGAAAAAATATACCAAGTGTACGCTATAGACCATAGTTAGTGGAGATATCTGATGATATTATCTCATAATCTGTAATAAATGGTCCACAGCAATGTGGTGTGCTGGTGGAGGGGTGTTGTATGGGTGTTCCACACAAGGTGCATGATTATTTTGTAAGGTCACAACTTCTCTAATAAAAATATATTTAAGAAACAAAAACCATCGGGGACAGCCTTTAAACCCACCCCCTGGGTTTTAATTAGTCTGCCGTGCAGTCCAGGTATCAGTATTTTTTTAAAGCTCTCCGCAGGATTCAAGCATGTACCCCAAAGTGCTCCCAGACTGACCACATGGGAGCTGCCACTGCTGCCTCCTTCCCCACCTGCCGGAGTCTCCCGCCTGCTCCTCTGGCGCTTCTGCCCGGCCCCGCAGCACCGAGGGCTGGGTGAGCCTTGTTTTCTCCCTGACTCCTGGTTAGTCTTGCTTGCAAATCAACTTGTGCTTAAAGCTTGCTGCCCCAAACAGACTGTAAACACAGGATCACGTCTCGTACTTCTTTAGTATCCCCAGTAGGGCTACTGGGAGCCAGCTCATTGTAGGTATCTAATGAAAACGCCTCTTCTCAAATATTGGAGAGTCTACAGTGTGGACAATGATGAGAAAGCCACACACTGATTTCCCAGAGCTCATAGCTTCGTAGGAGGATTAGGTCAAGAACACGGATGACTAGGACACAGGGCAGAATATGAGGTGCTCCACAAAGAACCAGCCGCTCGAGGGGCGGGGTTCAGTCCCCCTGGGAGTCGCCGAAGGCTCTGTGCAGGTTTCCCGCCATGTGGCCTTGAAGGGCAGGGGAAGGCTGGTGGCAAGAGAAGCCAGGGAGAGCAGGGAAGAGAAAACCCACGAGCAAACCAACTCTGCTGTGCCAGGATCTGAGTTGGAAGGAATGGGAAGCAAAACGGGAAAAGCAAGTTTCACCATACCTCACACACTGGGGAAGAGGGTTGTAATTAATTTGATAAGTCAAAGAAGCAGTCACTGAAGGCTGCAATTTCCAGCATCCTCTAGACGCCAGGCCAAGGGGAGCGATAAGGAGGAGGAATGGGCCTTACATTACAGAAAGGTGAGGGAGGCGGATGTGGCTCAAGTGGTTGAGTGCCTGCTTCCCACGTGGGAAGTCCTGGGTTCAGTTCCCGGTGCCTCCTAAAAAGCAACAACAAGCAAACAAGCGAAAAACCAACTCAGGGGAACTGATGAGGCTCAGTGGCTGAGCACTGGCTTTCAACATACCAGGTCCCAGGTTCAATCTCCAGCCCTGGTACTTTAAAAAAAAAGTGAGTGAGCAATGGGGAAGGGAGAGGGAGGCCCAGAGGCAGGTTTAGCCCCCCACATTGGCCATGGCCTCCAGGTCACCAAGGTCCAGGGAGCTGCAAGGCCCCGACCCTGCCTTTCAGTCTTCAGCCATCGTTCTCAGTAGAGAAGTGAAATTATGTTAATAGTGCGACTTTATTAACACACTTAATCACAGAAATAAAGGTTTTATTCATGGCGTTATTATTACCAAAAGTACTGTTAATAATAAGACAGCCATTCTCCTATTCCTTCCCTCAAGTCAGTGGACAGCTTATAGAGATACAATGACCCTGGTGCAAAGCCTGCCGTGGCTGCCATTTCTAGAGAGGTGCAATTGGGTTTCAACAAACACTAAGGGCTTTTTAAGAAAATAAATCAGGAAAGGACAGCCCAGGAGACCACTGCAGAAGGAGGGCAATTCCATCATGGATCCTAGTCTTCCCATGTGTGAGGCACTCTTCTACTCTTTACTCCTTGAATCTTCCTAGCCCACGAGCTACACCATCCCTCCATTTCACCTGGGAGGAGATTCCGTCATCTGCCCAAAGCCCAAAGCTGGTAAGCAGTGGAGCAGGCAGGAGATCCCAAGCATCTGGCTCTAGGCTCCATCGCTTGACTGGTATCCTAGGCTGCTCTTAGTTTCACATCTGAGGCAGAGTCTAATCTGGGTATAGATTCTTGGGGCCCTGGAGCATCAGAAATGGGGAAGGGCATGGAAGGGATAAAATCTGTAGGTCCTGAGTTCGTTTCCCGAGACCCCTGGAGTCCAGAGAAGCCCTTCTGAGCCAGCTAAGCCAGCTAAGGGCACGCTTGAGGAGCCAAAAGAATCTTCAGGGTAGCCAGGCACGCACCCGCTGGAAGGAGCAAGGGCGTTCAACTCTTCCATTGAAAGACGAAAAATCTTCCAGAGGAAGTCAGGGTCACTGCTAACAACTCTCATCAATTGCTACTCAGTGCTCTCCGGCTCTAAGAGCAAATTTATATGTGGCACCTACGTGGTTTGTGGGTGACAGATCAACCATACATCCCGGCCCCGAACGAGCGGGTGGATTACAGGCACCTTGGATTATGTTTCACTTTTAGGCTTCAGGGCTTGCCGTGATTCTATTTTTAAGCCTTCTCAGTTCCACAAGTAAAAGAAGACATTTTAAGGAAATTAGTTCTAGCTTTTAGGGGATGATGACTTCCTTTGAAAGAGTTAACTGATTAGCCACTTGGCTAAACCAGAAATCTTCTTGGAGTTCACCACACAGGAAGACCACCTAGTTCAATGTCACTGGGCAAGGGCCCGGGGACCTGGAGATCCCCAACAGTGACTCGGGACGCGGACGGCGGAGGGAAAAACCTCCAGGACTAGAGCCACATTAATCCCTTTTCCCAAAGGCAGTTTCCAAAGTCCTTTTAGGTTCCCTTATGCGTGAAGTTCCCTTTTCAGTTCTTGAGCACCAGAACTGTCTTACCCACAGAAAATGACCCGATTTGCAAGTACCAAATAAAGCTTTAAAAATACTCATACATCACGCTTTTATGAGAGCTGGTCATTCCTTCCCAGTTTTTGTTCCCTGAAGAGCTTCCCTTCCACTGAGCAGCTATAGTAGCCTCACTCATTTTCTATCTTTGGGAATGAGTTATCACCCGAGAGCAGGCTATTCAGAGTGTGTGTACATTGAAAAAAATGGAAGCACTCCTGGCGGAAACCTCAGATGTATAAACACACCCCAATTTTCTCCTATAGTCATTATGAGACATTAACTGCCCTTCTTTTGGTAAATGAGTTTTCTTCTAAGAATTCAGGAGGCCTCGGTTTCAGTTCTGCCTTTGCCATTACCAAGCTCGTGACCTTTCCTCACCTGCAAAATGAAGGGGACCGGTCAGATAATGACTCTTCGTGCTTTACAGCTCTTAGATGGGATGATTCAAAGACCATCGTAAATATCAAATATTACCCATGCTAAACCATTGTTCCTAGGGACTATCAAGTTATAAGAATGTTGGCCCACTACAAATGGCCCCAGACAGTTGTACTAAAGTAAAGAAAGCAGACTGAAGTCAATGATTGCTTATTCTTTTCATCCCCTCCCTATTTCATCAGCTGTCAATTCTTACCGCTATCAGCTTCCTGCTGACATAAACCCTGGCCTTAGTTTACAAAGTCAAGTTCATCTCCTCCAGCAAACCAAAGTGCATGGTCTTTGTGATACCAAATCTGGCAGCCAGGGGGTTTAGTACTTGTTGTTCAAAGTTATACTGAGGTGGGCTCAAGACTAACCCCCAGTTAAGGTTGTGGTGAGACTGAGAATGAGTTCTTGCACTTATATATTCTGGAAGCACATTGCTTTGGGGGGAAGAGTGAAGCAAGAGTGAGAACAGAAAATAAACCACGTTCCTCCATGTGGAAGTAAAAAGTCATGTGTGTGGGCCATCTATATTAATTTTGCCCCTTCCCACTAAGGTTCAGTCTCCATCATAGCTGTTACTTTTGTAACTTCTGTTGGATAACTTTTCTTTGTGTTACATAAATTTTCCAAGTCACTTTTTGAAGACAAAGAGAGGATCAGAGTAGGAGGAAGGAGATACCATTAGTGGTTTCCTACATTTTCTGTCTTTCCAGTTATTGTCCCTTCTTAGTTCCATGAAAAATGATTAGCAGAAAATGTTTTTTAGCAATTGGAAATACAGTTCCTGAAACACCATTTTTGAGTTGCTCACAAGCATAAAATACACACTAACCCACATGCTCAGTACCCTCAAAGAACTCAGGGGGACTTCCCCTCTTAAAAAAACAAAATAAAACAGATAATCTGGTAAGAATTGAAATTTATCTTTATTACCTTGCAAAGCTTGGGGGAGGTTTCATGGGAATCTGTGAGAGACTTGATTTTTATGAGAATAGGCAATTGTTGAGTTTCCCTCATCCTACTTTAGAAAGTTAGTAGAAAGGAGATTGGTAAAAAGAAATGGGAGTTGGTTAAGCCTGGGAAAGTAGACGTAAACTGGGCACAAAAAACGGAGTATCTGTAAATCAGGTTAAATGAGAAAATGAGCCAAAAATAAACTATTAATATTGGAAGCTATTAGCCAAGTAAGCCCAAGTCTCTTGCAAAGGGTTGGAGGTGGGGACCACGCATCTTTGGACATGGCAGTACAGAGAGAAGAGACAAAAGAAAACTACCCTTTATACCTCTGAGAAATGAAAATAAGTATAACTTTTCCCCCAGTCTTTCAATCTCCAGGTGCTGTTATTTATTCATGACTAAGCTCAGAGTATTATTTTCTGTTTTCAAGTTAGCTTTACACTGCACAACATGAATCTCAGAATCTCCTCTTCCAAGTATTACACAAGGTGACAATTTATGGAGAAACAAAAATCCTTTCCTGTTTGCAAGCTGGGGTTCTTCAGCTCACAGTCACCTTTAAGGGTGCTTTGTTTCAGGGGATGAGGAGAGTGGCGCCCTGGGTACTGATTATAGTGGTGCTATTTGCACGGCCCGAGGTTGGGCACCACATTATATTAGAATTTCCATTTTGGGGTATGTGGCGACTAAAAATTCTCTTCCAGCTTAAACTTGGCATCAACCATACACCTCAGCAGAAGCAAGATTATTGAGTACAGAACCACAGGAACCTGTCATTTTTCTTCTTTTATACTGTAGAAAAAAAGAGACCCTGCTGAACTAGCACCTATGGTTCTTCCATTCTTATACTGAAACTTCCAGCATTGAGGGTTCTTTCCCAAAGTATAATCAGTAGGTTGCTGTGCCTGGATTAAATTAAATCAGCTGTGATAGGCCATTGTCTCTTGCATTAGTAGATCCCAAATATTCTAGAAGTGGAAGGAAATCCTTTCAGGTTCCTTTTAGAAGATTGAAGATGCAGAAAATGATGGAACCCCTTCTGCTCCACTGAATGACACTCTGACTATGGTTTCTCTAGAATTCTTCCATTTCCCACAGATCACAGTCTAAAATGGAATTGATGTAGCTGACGTTGGGAGTTCAGCTCTAACAAAAGCCACTGAGCATAGGCTGCACGAAAAATATGGCAGGTTCATGGAGTGAATGAAGGAGGGGGCTCAGGCAAAGTGAGAATGAGCTGACCTAAATGTGTCCCCACTCTAGCCTAGCTACAAAGAAATCTATGTCCTTGCTTAACCCACTGCTAGGATTCCAGTGTTTTGCCTATTTGAAAACCCATATTACTTTAGGGCTAAGTAATTAATTTATTTGTACTAGAAAACTTCTAATAATTTTGTTCACATATTGTAAACAAAGGGACAGTGTGCACTGCTATTACACTACTTCTCTAGGTAATAAAAAAAAAGAGATTTCTTAGTACTAATTTTATTAGGCATCTACTATTTGCCAGGTACTATGCTATGCATTTTACATGCATTATCTTACATAATACTTATAGAGAACCTTATAAGGTTATTATTGTTGTTGTTCCTATTTTACAGGAGGAAACTGAGTTTTGAGAGATTAGGTTACTAGCCAAAGGTTGTACTACTTGTGATAGGAGCCATCCTGCCAGCTAGTAATGTAGTAGTCCTGTATTTTTCTTCCATTAATGAAAAGTGAGGAATTTGCTCCTGGTTATGGCATCAGATGTTGTTGAACTAGACCTTGGAACTGTAACCAGGTGGGTCTGCCAGTCTAACCACCCCAGCAAGAGTGTTCTCAACCTCTTCTTGGACACCAAGTGCTTGGAAGTCTTATCTTTGCTCAGTCAATCACTTAGCTATCCTTATCCTGTCCTCCCTGCGTAGGGAAAGAATACCAAGAAAATTCTATGAGACTTAAATAGGAGTCTAATATAATTTTGATAAAACATTAAATGAAGCTTTTGATTCAAGGCTCTGTATTGCCTAGATAAATTTCCTACATATACCCCCCCCCCCCACATTACAAATACTAGCTCTTAAAAGTATAGATTCCCCAATGATTTAGCATAATTAGGATCTTAGGTAAAATGCTTATGAATTTTTATACAAATAACATTTATATTCCTGGAAGAATAATCTCACGGCCAGAAGGATAAAGTTTTGAAGTAACTTGGAAGGTGGTAAGGGTATATTTAAAGGGTATACTTTTTTTATATGTACTTTAAATACTGAAATACAATGAACTACAAATAAATTTGGCTAGACAGTCTTGGAGAGCTGGCCCAACGAACTCTCTAAGATTCCAAAAAAGCAGCAATTATCAAAACTACCTCTCCCCCGGCCATAAATCTGAACGCAACCCAAGAACTGTGTCAATAGCTGGTTGTTGCGGGTTAGCACTGTGATGTAGTAATAGAACTGGGTAGGGGGCAACTGTGCTTAAAACATGGCAAGGCCTGTTTGGGTCAAGTCAGTGAGAGTATTTAGTGCTAATAAAAGCGTGGAATATTCTTGCGGTTGCGACTCTATGGTGAACATGCCCATGTGTGAGCAGGTACTGTACTCCGTTTCCCCCCTGCTGGCAGGCCCTGGTCACTAAAACCATCAGCTTCTCCGGCTGAGACTACATCACACATCCCCTGCGAGCGTCTCCGGGACGGGAGAGCAGTTACGATCCTACCCGGGGGAGAAATGGGGAACACTAAGGAGATAATAATGTCCACGATTCCAAAACCCATCCCATTTACAAAGTGCTGCTCAAACGCAGACTTCTTAAAGACTCCTGTTCCATCTTGATCCACCAAAAAAAAAAAAAAACCAAACCCACTTGGACCTGCGAGAAGGCGAGGTTAAGAACTGGGATCATCAACCCACCATTTACCTAACAGAGTCGGATTCGGTTCCGGCCTCGCCGGGGCCTCGCCACGAGGTGAGGCCAGGAGGCATGGAGGAGGGGAATAAAGGAGAAAGGGGGAGACCTCCGGGCCACACTTCTTTCTAGGATCAACAAAAAGAGAAGCCGCATAGTGACCTAAATCATCTCTCAAAGGCGCTTTCTAAATTGCAGGGACAAAGGGAGGGGGAGGCGGGTGGCCTGGGAATCCTACAGACACCCTCCCCCTGACCCGCCCCCTCCCCCTCCAGCACAAGGGAAGGCCGGCAGCGAACCGCCCGGCCGGGGCGCGGAGCCCCCACGGTTTTCCATCGCCCACCCCTCCGGCCCCTTGGAAGAAAAACGCCCGTGACCGCCACCCCCACCCCCCGGGGCAGGCACTGGCGCCCCGCGGATCCTAGGACCGGAGGCCGGGGCATGTACTTAGTTCGATTTTTCTTGCTTACTCATTTCCCTCCAGCACCCAACCCCCCGTTCCCACTCGGAAACCCCGCTCGGCCGCCTAGCCCCGCGGGCTCAGCCCCGCGGCGGCGCCCAGGCCGTGCCGGTCACTAACCTGCTGCTGTAAGGGCATTTCCGAGCCCGGCCCGGCTCCGGGGCGGCTGGGGGGCCGGCTGGAGAGGGCGCCCGCAGGGCCGAGCGGAGCGGCGGCGCCGGGCGAAGGCGGGCGCCGGGGCGCGGGGCCGGGGCGGCTGGCGGGGGCCGGGGGCCGGGGCTGGGGCGCCGGGACCGTCCCAGGCCAGGGAGCCGGCGAGCAGGAGGAAGTGGGTGCCCCCTCTCCCCTCCAGCGCCCCCTCCCGCCGCCGCCGCCTCCCCAGTCACAGGCGCGTCCTCCGCGCACGTGTGCGAAACGTCACCGGCGGGTCCCGGGGAGAGGGACAGACCCGGGCGGCGGGACGGGCGCCCGGCTGCCCCCGCCCTCCGGCGTCGCGGGCCGGGGCGGGGGCAGGCCGGGGCCGGGGGCGCAGGGGCGGGTCAAGGGCAGGCCCCGGGGCCGGCCAGGGAGGCCCGGCCGCTCGGGCCCCGCCGCCGCCAGGATGCGCCCAGGCCGGGGCGCCCGCCGCCGGCCCTCGCCTCAGGCCGCCCCCGCCGCCTCGCCTCAGGCCGTCCCCGGCCCCTTGGTGGCGGGGGACCGCCGCCCCTCAGGCGCCCAGCGCAGCCCGGCGGGCCCGCGCGCTCCCTTATAGCCCCGGGGCCCCCGGGGCCGCCCGCGGGCCTCCGCGGCCTGCAGCGGGGGAGCACCCCGGCGGGGCGCGGGCTTCCCCCCCCCGGAGCCCCCCACTCCCCAGCGCCTCCCCCCACCCTTCTCCATCCGGGGCGTGACCCCTTCCTCGGCTCCGAGAAAGAGGAAGCTCCGCGGCGAGGAGGCTGCGGGCGGGAGAGGCGCGGGGGAAAAGTTTGGGAGCGTTCGGCGCACTTGGCGCCCGGGCAGGCCCCGCGGCCGGCGCAGCCCCCCGGCCCCCGGGCTGCGGGGGGCGGGGGGGGCCCGGGCCTAACCATGCGGCCGGCCGGGCAGGGGCAGCGGCCGAGGCCCGCCCCCTCCCCGCGCGGCGCGCCCTCCCGCCGGGGCCGCAGGGTGTTACCGGAGGGCCGCTGCCGCCGCCGCCGCGGGCCAGCGCTGGTGGCTGCTGCAGGAGCCCGGCTCTGCTGGACGGTCCGTGCGGCGTGGTGTAGAGGAGGCTGCCGGCCGAGGGCTCCACGCCGGGGGCGCTGGCGAGGCCGGGGCCGCCCGGGAGGGAGGAGGAGCAGGAGGACGTGGAGGTGGTGAGGATCTGGATGTACGCGCCCGGGGCGCCGGCGGGGAGGCCGGGGCTGGCCAGCAGCGCCCTTTTGTCCATGGAGGCGGTCGCCCCCTGCCCACCCCCGGCGGCCACCAGGTACTGCTCCAGGGCGGGCTGGCTCCCCTTTCTCATCTCTCGCTCCTGCTCTTTTTATTGGGATGCTATATTAGTGCACGATTTTCAATTTCTTTATTATTTGGCGGCCGGAGTTTCCAAGTCTCTCCTCCCCGCCCGGGCGCCGCCGAGCCCCTGCTCGTTCTCTCTTTTCTATTTTATTTTTCCGCCACGCACGAGCGCCAGGGGTCAAAAATAATCGGGGCTCTGGAGAGAGGAGGGTCCCGGCCGCACGGATATCGGGCCCCGAGAGGGGATGAAGGCGCCGGGGGCGGCCGATGCAACGGATTGCGAGGCGGCGGCGGCAGCCCGGGTGCTGCGGCCGGCAGCTGAAAAATGGCTCCAGGAAGCTGCTGCTGACAATGAATGAAGGGATACGGTTTACGCGCCAAGGTCCTCCCGCGAAACTCGGATTTCCCGCCGGCTTTTCAAACCATATTTGCATGTCCCCGCCTCCCTGCCCGCCGCGGGCCGTTCCCACAGCCCATTGGGCCGCTGTCTCCTTCCTTCGGCCCCAATAGTGGAGCAGGGTCGCGCCTTGCTAGTTTCCATTGGTTGCCATGCATCATGGTTACCGGGGCGACCGGGGCTCTATTTGCATAGGCCGCCTCGATTGGCTGGCAGTAGAGCTGGGTGTCTTAGTGGGTGGGGCAAGACCGGTCCTCTCCCACGGAAGACCACGCCTGGCCAGGGCCCCGCCCCCGTCCCCGCCCGTGCTCGGGGCTGGCGCTGCTGACCCAGGCAGGGATTCCGCGCTCCGCAGACTCAGTGGCGATCTAGTCGATAGCCCAACTCTCGTTTCTGGAAATTGCCAAGGTGACCAAGGGGGTACTTTCAGGAGCTCTCTTCCCTTTAGCCAGCCAGTGTAACAGATTCTCTCCCCAATATGCGCCGAAGGCGAATTGGACCATGCGGACGACGCCTGGCAGGTGGAAGCGGCCCTTTAAATCGTCGGTTTCTCTTTCCTGAAAATCAACCAATGCGGCGGCGAGAGCTGATCCCACGGCCCAGGCTGACAGACAGAAGCATGTGGGCAGAGAATTGTGGGGGCAGAGGAGGCTCGGCTGACGTTGGTTGCCGGCACCACTTAGTTAACGTTTCAGATCATTCCTGGTAGCTTCACTATTAGCCTGGCTCGGGTGTAAGTAAAAATTAACTCTAAATAATTTGCCACATGAAATCTTGCCACGAGATTTGCTTTGAGTCCAGCAGCTCTCTCTTGGCCCAGAAACGCCCAGGGCTAACCGAAAACCGATCTGCGGATTTCTCGTCCGCCAAACAGCAGTCCCAGGACGCACACGCTTCCCACGGTGACCTCGTGCTCCCACCAGGCTGCAATGGCCCTTGGCAGTGTTCACGCCCTTGGTTTCCTAGGAAATGCTCCAAGAGCGACCATGACAACCCACACCTATTCCACAGAATTTTAAAAGAGGACTTTTTAAAAGATTAAACTAGAAATCATCATCAGCGAAAAAGTGTTACTGAGTTTTTGTGAAACTGCCCTCTGCATGGTGGAATTATTTACAGATTTTAAAACCGAAGATTGCTCCTGTGAGACTGAGCAGGAAAAAGGACCCCTGCGGGAATGTGGGAAAGATTTGTAGGTCATAGTGTAAGGTTCCAGTCGTGGAGAATTGTGCAAATCAGGTGGCCACAGAGTGCTCACCAGGTGGTGAGGACTGAATACATGGAGCCCTTTCACAAGATTATTATTAATTTCCCAACACTCATATACTCGGCTTCTTATGAAAGGCCTTACAAGATATGTCCTTTCAGGCTAGGGCTCCTCAGTACTTTAGTCCTGTTGCCTTGTCTGAAACAAGATGAGCTGGAAGTATTGTTAAGCCTTGCACCAGGCTCAGAAATACTTTATTCTTTCATCCAAGCTAGTTAAGAATCCATGGCCTAGTACCCAAACATTTGTTGACACTCCATGACAGAACTGACACTCTCTTTAGGGAAGATTAGGTAGTACTTAAAAGGTATCAATTCCTGGTTGAACTTGAGGCGTAATATATTAGCGACTTCCTTGATGGTATTCCATCAAGGTTGCTTTCCACTGTGGGTCACTATAGAGGAAAGCAGTACTATAACTAATATATTACCACCTTGGAACACCACTGGCAGGATTTGGTGGTGGTAGTGGGGGGTGTGGGGGGTGCTGTCACCTGCACGTTCATTACAGACCTGCCTCTTAAGATACAGACAAGATTGGAACTATGCACAAAATCCCCACTTAAACTCCCAGCGACGACAAGGATTACAGTAAGATGTTCATGATACACCCCCAAGAAAGCGAGAGCTCATTGCCCAGCTCCACATCTGTGCTTCAAGTTGAGAAGGCTCTGAAAGTTCTGTTTTCACCTTAGCCAAGTTATGTTTTTTTAATATAGGATATTGGATAGAGAAACAGATGTTTTAACCTTTTATGTCTTCTGAACCTCAGGATGAGGAGGTGGAAGGAAAGGTTGAAAGAGAGAAGGAGGAGGTGTTGGAAGAAAAGATGCTAAAATTGAAGGTAGGCTACTAATTTGTGGAGGTAGCATGTTTTAGTAGAAAGATGGTGACTGTGGAAACAGTGATCTAGGTCTGAATTTTGACTGTGCCACTTACCAGTGTATCTTCAGAAAAAGTATTTCATCTTTAAAAGACTCGGTTTGCTCATATGTTATATGGGAACAGTAATTCCCATCTTGCAAGGTTCTGATAAAAAGAGGCATTAATAAATATAAGGTGTTGGGTATACAGCAGGTGCTCAATGACTGGTAGCTATTACGATTCTACTTATTCTTGAGAAAGTGCTTCTCACTATTTTGTAGTCAAATCTGACTCCCCCACCTCCTCTAAGCTTCCTGAGTCCCCTGGGTGTCCACTTGCTAGGGCAGCTTAGCTTTGCCACACACCAGGGGCACAATGTGTCCTGGTTAGTAGGAATCATGAAATCCTCAGAAGTTCAAGTCAATAACAAAGTCATCTTGCTACTCATCCACTCCGACCTGCTCATCTGTTAGTGGCCAACTGTGGCTGGTTCCTGAGACTAAGCCCTCCTCACCCTACCTTGAAGCTGCGTTCTTCGAGTTCTAGAACCAGGCAGCGCTTGCCAGTCACTATCCCACTGTCCCTGACTCTGACAGTGGCCCAAGTGAGCTAGTTGTCCCAGAATGGGCCCGTGCAGTTGGTTGAATCGTGGTTCTCAAAAAGAGGTCCATAGCCTCATCTTTAGGACCTGTGAGTGTGACCTTATTTGGATAAAGGGTCTTTGCAGATGTATTAAGAATATTCCAATGAGATTATCCAGGATCCAGGTGGGTCCTAAATCCAATGACAAGTTTTCTTATCAGAGACACAAAGAGGAGAGACACAGAGAGGAGAAGGCCCCGTGGAGATGGAGGCTGAGGTGGCTTAAGCAGCCCCAAGCCAAGGGCTGCCATCTACCAGTGGCTGGAAGAGGCAAGGAGCAGACTCAGCCCTGCCCACACCTGGGTTTCAGTTTACTGTCCTCCAGAACTGTGAGACACCACGTTTTTTTTTGGTTTAAGCCACTAAGCTTGCGGCAACTTTTTAGGGCAGGATCAGGAACCTGATACAGCCTGTTGGCCTGCCTGCCTGAATCTTCAACCTCTCAACTCCTGCTCACCTGGTTCTGCCTTCTTGCCAGGATCCCATTCCCTGCTGGACCCTGGGGATACTAATTGCCAACCCGCGCTATAGACCCTGTTGAAAGCTTTTCAAAGCGGAGCTAACCTCACCCACACAGATTCACCTGAGGAGCTTATAAACATGCAGGTTCCTGGGTTCTAGCCCAACCTAATGAATCAGGATCCCTTGAGGCAGGACCCAAGAATCTGCATTTAACAAGTTCCTCCAGGTGATTCTAGAGACTGAGGGCCAGAATCAGCTGCTATATGACTTTATATGTCTTCCCATGACTTTAAAGCTAGAATTACCACTCTTATGCCTAAATACCTTGATGAGTGTTTCTAATCTCCTTCCTTCCCTTTCTCAGCCTGCCAGTTATCACAATAAGCTCTGAATTCATATTCATACACACATTCACACGTACATGTGTATACATAACATATATGAATAGTTTGGCATTACCATTGCCTCTAAAAGTTTTCATTTTAATTTAGAAATACAATTTTGCCAACCTCCATAAAATATATAAAAATAATTCTCAACTAACAATACTATGCAACATTTCTGTGGGGCTTCAATATTAAATGTTCAGGTGAAATATAGTTTTAGGGAATTAAGGAAATTGCTTGTGATCTTAGAAAGTCTGGGAATATCTAGAGTTTAAATTGTGCTTCTAGTTTGGTTCAGCCAGGTCTGGATTTAGAATATAGTAATTTAAATTTTAGGAGCTGGAGAAGAATAATTTGGGAATTTAGGGCTTTTGGGTTGCAATTTAGTTAGTCGCTCACATAGAAATAACATTCTCTGTTTTATCTTCCTGGTTAGGAAGAAAGAGGGTGATGTCCTTAAGCCATTAGCACATCAAACAGTAATATGCAAATTTCTAAGTGCTTATCCTAGAAAATTGATTATAGTTATTATAGATAGTAGGCTAGATACCAGTGTAGAGCTTGTCTTCAGTTCTTTGACCAGGAAGGTTCTGCTTGAACAGAGCTTCTGTGTTTAAATAAATCTAGGAGCACGGCTCTCAGTTGCATCTACTAAAACCAAACCTCTGGTTGGAATCCAGGAAACTGCGTTATAAGCAGGATGATTTCAATGGATTTAGGCCACAGAACACACTCTGAGAGACACTGCCACAGAGCAGGCATCTGTGGCCAAGCAATCTCTGCCCTGTAAATTGGCTTCTCAGGCAACCATGGCAACAGGAAAGTTTCTTGTATATAGTATCTTCTAAACAACTAATGTGACTATTGTTAGCATAACTATTTATTTAGGCTGTAGTGTGATTGCTAATTGCTTCTTTTGCTAAAGCTCTTCTTGCTCAGTTAAAAAGTAATGGGACGCTGGGTACATACCCAGAAAAACTGAAAACAGTGACACGAACAGGTATCTGCACACGGATGTTCATAGCAGTGTTATTCACAATTGCCAAAAGTTGGAAACAACCCAGGTGTCCATCAACTGATGAAAGGAGAAACAAATGGTGGAGTATGTACACTGATGGAATATTATGCAGCAGTAAGAAGAAATGAACTTGTGAAACATATGAAAGCATGGATGAACCTGGAGGACATTATGTTGAATGAAGGAAGCCAGACACAAAAGGACAAATACTGTATGATTGCCCTATTATGAACTAAATATATTATGTGAAATATAAATATATTATGTGAAATATGAATATGGGTAGAATTGCATATATAAGACAATTTTTCTTTGAAGTTGAACAACTGTAAGTTAACAGTACAAAATGTTAATATCAGATGAAAAAAAACCCACATTATACTAAGTGAAGGAGACCAGACACAGAGTACTAGGTATTGTATGATTCCATTTATATAAAATGTAAATAAAAATCAATTTATAAAGATGAAAGGAGATCAATGGTTAGGTAGGCCTGAGGAAGGAATGCTAAGGGGTATGGACTCTTTCTTTTTGGAGTAATGAAATTATTCTAAAATTTTTGAGATGATGAATATACAACGTTGTGATTATACTAAAAGCCATTGATTCTACACTTGGGATACAATAGCCAGACACAGCAGCTGTGTACAGTAGAGGAAGCACAGAGAGATTGGAGGTAAGGAATTTTCTTGTTTGTCTGTTTTTTTTATTATTATCATTATTGAAATAATAAAAATGCTCTAATAATGATGGAAGTGATGCATACACAATTATATGATTAATAGCAAATACCCATTGATTGTACACTTTGGATGAATTGTATGTGTATTAATGTGTAGCAATAAAATTGATTTGTTAAAAATATGTATACATATACGCTCAGCTGGGAAGATGATGATCTCTTGGAGAATTAGCACAGTTGTGCTTGATACAGATGCATGAACCACGCTGAAACCGACACAGGTTAATTTTTTCAAAAAATTTGTGCAAATTCACTTGTCTGTTTTTTTTTTATTTTTCCCAGTGAAAAGTATATTTCAGTGGGGGCTTTGCATTTTATAAATGCACAGTTTTCAAGTCACTGAAAATTGAAAATGTGGGTTTTGTAATAATATTTAGTTTAGAAGTACCCAATGCTCTGTTTTGAAAGAAAGGGGAAAAATTATGTATATATATGACAAAGCTGAAGAATGCATTTTTTAATCTTTTTTTCTTCTTTATTTTTTAAAAAATGTTACTTTCAAAAACTGTGAGGTCCCCATATACCCCCCACCCCATCCACCCCCCCCCCCCCACATCAACAACCTCTTCCATCATCACGGCACATCCACTGCACCTGGAGAATACATTCTGGAGCACCGCTGTGCCGCATGGACAATGGTCCACATTGTAGTCCACACTCTCCCCCAGTCCACCCAGTGGGCCACGGCAGGACACACATCGTCCAGCATCCGTCCCTGCAGCACCACTCAGGACAACTCCAAATCCTGAAAATGCCCCCACACCATATCTCTTCTTCCGTCTCCCTACCATCAGCAGCTACTGTGGCCACTTTCTCCACATCAGTGCTACAATTTCTTCCCTTACTGATCACATTATTTCCCCAGCAGAGCACCAGTAAGTCCACTCTAATCCATACTCTATTCCTCCATTCTGTGGACCCTGGGATGGTTATGTCCAGTCCCCCTCTACATCAAGAGGGGGCTTAGATTCCACATGGATGGTGGATGCAATTCTCCTGCTTGCAGCTGTAGGCACTCTTGGCTCCCTGGTGTGGTGGTTGACCCTCTTTACCTCCCTGTCATATTTTTAAAGCTGGTATAGTTTACTATACATTAGAAAATTGGATGAACACTTGATTGTTTATCCAAACTGAGCATTTAAATCTTTTGAGAGATTAAAATAAAATTATAAGGTAAAAAAAAAAGTAATGAGATTGGAGAGTGGATATAGCTCAAGTGATTGAGTTCCTGCTTCCAATGTACAAGGTCCCAGGTTTGATCCCTGGTTCCTCCTAAAAAAAATAAAGGAATTCAGACAAAATATACTGAGTGGAAAAGAAAGTCATTATCTTGAAGGTGTGGGTTTCCTAGATATTGTTTTCCTTTTTAAAAGGCATATTTTTATTGTAACTGAAAATACAGATACAGAAAACTAAACATGTTATTATAAGGCAAACACTTATGAGTTATTATAAGGCAGATTCTTTTTTAAAAAGATATGTTTTATTTATTTAAAAACCTACCCCTCATTGTTTGCAATCGCTCTCTGCTCTCTGTGTCCATTTGCTGTGTGCTCTCTGGGTTTGCTCATCCCCTCTTTCGGAGGCACTGGAACCAAACCCAGAACCTCCCATGTGGAAGAGAGGTGCTCAATCAACTGAGCCATCTCCCTGGTTTGTTGTGTCTCTCATTGTCTCTCCTCTTTGTGTCTCTTTTGTTGCATTATCTTGTTGCGTCAGCACATTGTGCCTCCTTGCTGCACCAGCTCACCTTCTCCAGGAGGCACCGGGAACCGATCCCTGGACCTCCCGTGTGGCAGGCAGAAGCCCAATCACTTGAGCCACATCCACTTTCCAAGGCAGATACTCCTATAGCCACTACTCATATAATCCACTGCCTGAGGAGCCATTTACTATCCCTGTCCTGATCACAATTCCCTTTCCCATTTTTAAAAACTTGATTTATCTTTGAAATCTCTTTGAATCTATGGTTCCTCATCCATCCGCTTCATTTACCTTGAACTATATCTTGAAAAATGTAGTGGGTTGAATGTTGGACCCGCAAAATATATGTTCAATGGCATTTTAGTTTCCTGGCTGCTAAAACAAATACCATACAATGGATTGGCTTAAACAATGAAAATTTATTGTCTCATTGTTTTGAGGGTGGGACAAGCCCAAAATTGAGGTATAAGCAAGATGATCTTTCTCCCGGTAGACTCTGGCATTCTGGGGCTGGCTGCTGTTGATCCTTGGTCCTGGGTTTTTCTGTCCAATGGCAATGCATGTGGTGGAATTTACTCCTTTTTCTTTCAGGTTCTGTTGACTTCCAGCTTCTGGCTACTCCCTGTGGCTTCACATTCTGTGTCCTTCTCTATAGGTCTTCCAGTGACAGGATTAAGACCCATACTGATTCAGCTGAGCCACACCTTAAATGAAGTGACCTCATCAAAAGGTCCTATTTACAAATCATTCCACATCCACAGAACCAAGGGATGTGATCTGAACATGCCTTTAGTGGGAACATGATTCAGTCCCTAACAACTGGGAACCTGTGAACATGACCTTATGTGGAAAAAGAGTCCACAAGGATCTCAAGTCGAAAAAATAAATAAATAAATAAAAAATAAAAGAAAAAAGGAAAAAAAAAAAGGATCTCAAGTCAAGGATCTCAAGATGAGATCATCCTGGATTAGGATGGACTTTAATCCACTAACAAGTGTCCTCATAAGAGAAAAGAGGAGAAACAGAGGAAAAAACCATGTGAAGACACAAAGATAACAGTGATGTGTCTACAAGTCAAGGAACACCAAGAATTGCAGGCAAACGCCTGGAGCTAGGAGAAAGCTTCCTTAGAACTTCTGGAAGGAATCAAACCTTGATTTCAGACTTCTAGCACCCAGAACTGTAAGAGAATGAATTTCTATTGTTTTAGGCCACCCAGTTTGTGGTAATTTGTTATCGGAGCTCTGGGAAACTACGAGAAAGAACTTGGGCCATTTAACTTCTCAGTCTGGATTTGCATATTGCACACTCATGGTGTCATTCACCATGTTCCTCTGCCTCTGCATTTCCTGAAAATTGGCAGCTGGGTCCACAGTCTGGATTAACCTCAGGTGTGATCCCTTTGACAAGACTATTAGACACAATGTCTGGTTGGTCCTTGTGATGGTTAAGTTTGTGTATCAACTTAGCCATGTTAGGGTACCCAGTTGTTTGGTCAAGCAAGTACTGGTTTGATTGTTACAGTGAGGACATTTTGTAGACTTAAATCATCAGTAAATTGATTATATCTATAGCTGATTACATCTACAATCAACTGAGGAGAGTGCCTTCAACAATAGGACATCTCATCCAATCAAAGAAGAGAGAATTTCCATCTCTATTTCAGTTACCCAACTTCTGGAGAATTCATCAAGGACCTTCATCTGAGTTCCTGGCTCGCAGTGTGCTCTATGGGATTTGGACTTCTGCATTCCCACAGTCACATGAGCCAATTCTTATAAAAATCACATAATATTTACAATATTAACTGTCAGTTCTGTTTCCTTAGCGAACCCTGACAAATGCAGCTTTGGTACCAGGAGAGGCTCTTGAGAAATGAAATCTTGATGAGATGTCTAAATTGGTTCTGGGGTTTTGGAATTGGTTTTCTAATCCAAATAGATTCAAAGGTACAAAGTGATTTTATTTCCAGTAATTAAGATGGCACTGACAGTCCATGGCATGAGTTGGCAATAGAGATGCACAAAATATCACTACTGGTTATGGCTACTCAAATGCTTATAAGAGGCAAGGCTCTGGGTGAGAGTGTTTTTGACACCTTAACAGAGTTTTATGGAGTTAAAAGGTATACCATTTTGGCTGGTTGTTCATAAATACCCCAGATATAGTAATAAAAGAAAGTGATGAGCTGAAGCTTCAAATTTACAATTTAAATGCTACATGAATGACCTGAATGACTCTGTGCACTCTGAAAAAAAATCTTACTTGTAGCTGCAGAATTGAGATTTCTGAAAACCAGACCCAGAGTCTCATTGTGAGAGTGGTTGAATTACAAAGTAAACTAAATTTCCAACCTTGCAGGGTGTCTGCTCTTAAAGTGAGGGCACTGATTGGAAAGGAATGGGATCCTGAAAATTGGAATGTGGGCATATGGTTTGATAATGGTGGGGTTGGAGAAATAAAAAAAACCTAGATTCTGCTGAGTCATTGCCAGATAAACTTGTAATGGTCTACCCGGAGGAAACAGCCACCCAACCTCCAGGCAGCCATTACGAATCTACTATCCAGCCTCCATCTGAAGAGATAAGCCTTTTTGTGCCTGATAAATCCCTAACCACCTCCCCTGGGTAAACAGAGATCACTCCTCTGTCTGAAGAGTTTAATCCTATTTCACCAGATGAAACTGAAATGGAATTCCCTGAGGCAATTGGCTTGAAAGACACTTCTAACTCTTGTGGTGACCGACTCCACCACTCCTCTTTTCTTCCAGACCTATTACCAGACTGAAGTCCCAACAGGCAAAAGATGAAGAGGTGCTTTTTACTCCAAAAGAACTGCATGAGTTTTCCAAATTTATATAAATAAGGGGAATATGTGTGGGAATGGCTATTAAGGGTGTGGGATAATAGTGGAAGGAAGGTAAAGATGGATCAGGCTGGATTTATTGATACAGGCTCCCTAAGCAGAGATTCTAGATTCAATCTTGTAACTCAAGGGGTTAGAAAGGGCTCGAACAGTTTGTTTGGGTAGGTGGCTGAAACATGGACTAAAAGGTGGTTGAAATGCCACAGCTGCCCTGGTAATAATGGCAATAAAGGGATCCAAGGGGTTAGAGAGATTGGAATGTTAGAGTAGATTTATCATGTAAGACCTGCTCTTGGATCCTGGGTATGTCCAGAGGACATACCATACAGCAGGAATAAATTTAGGAGACTATATCCAACATCTCTGGAGAGCTCTGTGGTCACTCTTTAGGTCAGATATTACTGGGAACTGCTGTCACTGAACTGGGATCCTTAAACACAAGGGGATGATCAGATCACAGGTTGGCAGAAGCCAAATGCAGCATTTAATTACCATAGACAAAGTGGACCTGGCTACCATAATGGACAGCAGACTCAAAGCAGCAATCAAAATAGTCTAACTTGCAGAGACTTATGGCATTGGCTGATAGATCATGGGGTACCTAGACGTAAAACAGATGGTCAGTCTACTAAATTCTTACCTGATCAGTATAAGCAGAAGAGTTCTAGGTCAAGTGAACAAAAATCTAACTCGAATTACAAAACAGAGTCACGTTCCTGTAATCAGTTCCCAGACTTGAGACAGTTTGTAGACCCAGAGCTCCTTGAATGAGGGGAAGGCTGGGTCCCTTGTGGAAGGACCCTGTTACAGTGCCAAAAATTTATATTGTAATCTTCCCCCAGCCTTCCCAAAAGATACCTATGGGTTTTTACCAGGGTTACTGTGCATTGGGGAAAAGGAAATGATCAGACATTTCAGGGATTATTAGACACTGGGTCAGAAGTGACATTAATTCCAGGAGACCCAAAACATCACTATGGTCAACCAGTCGGAGTAGGGGCTTATGGAGGTTAGGTGGTCAATGGAGTTTTATTTCAGGTCCATCTCACAGTGGGTCCAGCAGTTCCCCAGACCCATTCTGTGGTTATTTCCACAGCATAGGAATGCATAATTGGAATAGACATATTGGCAAAATCCCCACATTGGTTCCCTGACTTGTGGAGTGAGGGCTATTATGGTAGGTAAGGCCAAGTGAAAACCACTAGAACTGCCCCTATCTAGCAAAACAATAAATTAAAAGTAATACCAGATTCCTGGAGAGACTGCAGGGATTGCCACCATCAAGGACTTGAAGGAGGCAGGGGTAGTGATTCCTACCACATCCTCATTCAGCTCTCCTGTTTGGCCTGTGCAGTAAACAGATGGATCTTGGAGGATAACAGTGGATTATCATAAACTTAACTAGATGGTGATTCCAATTTCAGCTAATGTTCCAGATGTGGTATTACTGCTTGAGCAAATCAACACATCCCGTGGTGCCTGGTATGCAGCTATTGATCTGGCTTTTTTCTCCATTGCTGTTAGTAAAATTCACCAGAAACAGTTTGCTTTCAGCTTGCAAGGCCAGCAATACACCTTCACTGTCCTACCTCAGAGGTATATCAGTTCTCCAGCTCTATGTCATAATCTAGTCCATACGGACCTTTATCATCTCTCCTTCCCACAAGATATCACACTGGTCCATTACATTGGGGGTGTCAAGTTGATTGGACCTCATAAGCAAAAAGCAACAACTACTCTAGACTTATTGGTAAGGCATCTCTTTGTCTCAGAGAGCAGGAGATAAATCCAACAAAAAAGCAGAGGCCTTCTATTAATACCTCATTGAAATTTCTAGGGATCCAGTAGTGTGAAGCATGTCAAGATATCCCTTCTAAGGTGAAGGATAAGCCGTTGTATCTGGCCCCTCCTATGACCAAAAGTACACAACACCTGGTTGACCTCTTTGGATTTTGGAGACAACACATTCCTCATTTGGGTGTGCTACTCTGGCCCCTTTACTGAGTGACCTAAAAAGTTGCTCATTTCGAGTGGGGCCTGGAACAAAAGGAGGCTTTGCAACAAGTCCAGGTTGCTATGCAAGCTGCAGTGACACTTGGACCATATGATCCAGCAGATCCAATGGCACTGGAAGTGTCAGTGGCAAATAGAGATGCTGTCTGGAGCTTTTTGCCAGCCTCTGTAGGAAAGTCAGAGCACAGACCCTTAGGATTTTGGAGCAAAGCCTTGCCATCCTCTGCAGATAACTACTCTCCTTTTGAGAACAGCTTTTGGTCTGCTACTGGCCTTAGCAGAGGCTGAATGCTTAACCATGAGCCACCAAGTTACCATGAGACCCGAGTTGCATGTCATGAACTGGGTGTTGTCTCACCCACCAAGCCATAAAGTTGGGTGTGCACAGCAACACTCAATCATAAAATGAAAGTGGTATATATGAGATAGGGCTCAAGCAGGTCCTGAAGGCACAAGTAAGTTACATGAGGAAGTGGCCTAAGTGCCACTAACTGTCTTAGTTTGCCACAGGGCTGCTGAATCAAAGTACCAGAAATGGGTTGGCTTGTATAATGGGGAATTTATTTGGGGAAAAACTTATTCAGAGGCCGTGAAACGTCCAATTCAAAGCACGATCAGAGATGCTTTCTCACCAAAGTCAGCTACTGGCCATCCTGGTGACCTGCCACAGGGTGAAGATGGCCACTGATCTCTGCAAGGTGCCTGCTTCCCCTCCAGAATCTACGGTCTCCTGGAACTCAGATGTGGGCAACCAGGATAAGGCTGATCTCTTACCAGGTCTCCCTTTTCAGTCTCGGCTGCTCCGCTTTCTTCCCGAGTTTAGCTGTGGGTTATTAGGCATATGGTTCATCTCTTCAGCCTTGAGCTGCTCTGTGGGCCCAGCCTTTTGGGGACTTTGTGCTTAAGCTTTGGCTGCTAGCAATCCTTGAGTCCTCTCTCACATGGCCGGGTGAAAAATGGTGGCTTCCTTTCTCTGTGTCTCTCTTTAAATAAAGTTCCAGGTAAGAGGGTGGAGACCCAACCTGAGTCATGCCTCACTGACACAGTCCAGTCAAAAGGGCCCCACACCCACAGGAATGGATTAGTTCAAGAACATAATCTTTTTCTTTTTCGGATTCATAAATTAAGTTCAAACTGTCACAGTCCCCAAAGCTGTCACATTACCTTCTTTCTCTCAGCCCCCAGCTATGGCCTTTTGGGGAGTTCTTTATGATCAATTGACTGAGGAAGAGAAAACTTGGACCTGATTTACAGATGGTTCTGTGCAATATATAGGTACCACCTGAAAGTGGACAGCTGCAGCACTGCAGCCCCTTTCTGGGGCATCCCTGAAGGACAGTGGTGAAGGGAAATTCAGTGGATGGATTATTATGATATGTAACTGGTTGTCCATTCTCCTCGGGAGAAGAAATTGCCAATGGTTTGGCTGGATGGTCAGGGACATGGAAGAAACATGACTGGAAAGTTGGTGACAAACAGGCCTGGGGAAGAGGTACATAGATAGGCTTTCTGAGTGGGCAAAAATCATGAAGATATTTGTGTCCCATATGAATGCTCACCAGAGGGTAACTTCAGCAGAGGAAGACTAATAATCCGGTGGTTAAGATGGCCTATTCTATGGGTACCTGTTGACCTCTTTTGCCAGACATTCCTGTCATTGTCCTGTGAGCTCATGAACAAAATGGCCTTGTTGGTAGGAATGGAGCTTATGCATGGGCTCAACAACATGGATTTCCATTCATCAAGGCCAACCTGGCTATTGCCACTGCTGAGTGCCCAATCTGCCAGCAGCAGAAACTGACAATCAGTTTCCAATATGGCACCATTCCCCATCAGCCTGCTACCTGGTGGCAGGTTGATTACACTGGAGGACTTCCATCATGGAAAGGTGGCAATTGGTTCTAACTAGAATAGATGCACATCCCACATACGGGGTTTCCTTCCCTGCATGCAATACGTTTGCCAGAACTACCCTCCGTACACTTACAGGATGTCTTTTATGTCTTATCCACCACCATGGCATTCCACACAACATTGCTTCTGATCAAGGAACCCACCTCAAAGCAAATGAAGTGAGGGAATGAATGCATCCTAACAGAATTCACTGTTCTTATCATGTTCCCTATCTTCCCGAAGCAGGTGGATTGTAGAACAGTGGAATGGCCTTTTGAAGACTCAACTACAAATTCAATAGGAGGTGAAAGCTTGCAGGGCTGGGCCAGTGTTCTCCAGGAGGCTGAATATGCTCTGAAGCAGCATCCACTCTATGGTGTCGTGGTTCCTGAGTCCAGGAATCAAGAATTTGAAATGGAAGAGGCATCAATCACTATTACTCTTAGTGATCCACTAGGAAAATGTTTGCTTCCTGTCCCTGCAAGCTTAAGCTCTGCTGGTATACAGGTCTTAGTTCCAAAAGGAGTACTTCCACCAGGGAACACAACAGTGATTCCATTGAACAGAAGTCAAGACTGCTACCAGGCCACTTTGGGCTCCTCATGCCTCTGAATCAACAGGCAAAGAAGGAATATTTGTACTAGATGGAGTGAGTGATCCTGACTATCAAGGGGAAATAGCATTGCTATTGCACAATAGACCTAAAGAAGAGTTTGCCTGGAATACAGGAGATCTCTTACGGCATCTTTAGTACTACCATGCCTAAGGCATCTGACTAAGGTCAATGGAAAATGGCAACAACTCAATCCAAGCAGGTCTACCAATGGCCCAGAAACTTTAGGAAAGAAGGTTTGGGCCACCCCACCAGGCAAAGAACCATGGTCAGCTGAATTGCTTGCTGAAGGTAAAGGGAATATGGAATGAGTAGGTAAGAAGGTTGTGATAACTATGAACTATGACCTTGTGATGAGATACAAAAATGAGAACCGTAATGGTTATGAATATTTCTTCCTTGTTTTGTTATGAGTATGTTTGTATATGTACATAAAGCAAATCTCTCTTTTCTTCCTTATCTTAGCCCCTTATCATCTGATGTAAGTTGTATTAGTTTCACATTGTAGTATTTAAGTTATAGGATATCAAGTTTAAGGGTGAATACTACCCAAGGGCTTGCACCCTATTCTGGGGAGAGTTAGGGCATTTCCAGTTGCATGTAGGACAGTTGAGTATTGTTAAGCAAAAATATGATAGTGTATGTATTAAAGATTAAGTGTGGCTTAAAGAGGTGTGTATGGCTGCCAATTTGACAAAGGGTGGAGGACTGTTATGGTTAAGTTCATGTGTCAACTTGGCCAGGTTTTGGTGTCCAGTAGTTTGGTTAAGCAAGCACTGGCCTGATTGTTATGGTGAGGACATTTCATGGACTTAAGTCATCAGTAAGATGATGACATCTGTGTCTGATTATATCTACAAATCAACTGAGGAGCTTGCCTTCAACAATGAGAGATCTTTCACTCAATCAATTGAAGGCTTAAAAGGAGGAGTAATAACTTCAGAAGTCAGAAGAGAGAATTTCCATCTCTTCTTCAATCAGCTAGCTTCTTCTGGAGAATTCCACAAGGACCTGCATCAGAGCTCCTGACTTGCAGTCTTCCCTATGGTATTTGGACTTCCCCATATCCACAGTTGCAGGAGACAATTTTCACAAAAATCTCATCATATTTACAGATATCTCCTGTTGGTTCTTTTTCCCTAGAGAGTCCTGACTAATATACCTCTCTTCTGTGATCTTAGCGGTCAGTGATGTGCTTTATTTTCTTTTTTTCTTATATTAATTGTGTATGATAATTTTTAATTCTTTTCTAGTGCTCATTTTTACTTGAAATTAGTTTTCTTGGACTTAAAAAGAGGAGAGGGGGTTGAGAGAGGTTTATCTGACTTCACAGAGCACTGTCTTCTATTGTTTTCATGAATATGAAGTCTTACTTTGTGACATGTCCTCACTGAGACTTTCCCAACCACCCACTTCATTCTAGTGGAGATCATCCCTTTCCTTCTTCTTTCTTATTTTGTCCTGATAGACTTCGATTCCACTCCCAACCATTTCTTCTCAGTGTGGAACCCTGTCTCAAAAGGGAGCCCAGTTTGGAGAGTGAGAGTACTAGACTGCTTCTAGACCATCCTCCTTACCTGCTACTGGAGTTCAAAAGCTGTTCCCAGTTTCGGCTGCTAGTCTCACCCCAGTGAGATTTTGGGTTCTCCTGTTCTCAGGTTTCACAGACATAACCCCAATCCTTCTTCCTTGTGCACAGATGCTGATACCATGTGGCTTTTATGGCAGTTGATGGTTTGTCCCCACTTGTGTTATGGGATTCGTGGGAACACTGCCTCCTAGTTTTGTTATAAATTTTGCCTATGGTTGGTTTTGCTATCTAGATGTCCTTTTGTTTTCATGTAGGGATAAGGAGAAATTGAAGAACTATGCTTTCTCATTGCTATCCTCTGATTTACATTTCCTTGCCTTCTCAACATTTATTTTGAACCTGTCATAGTGGATTGTCATTGAAACGATGTCATGAAGGCAGACATTTTGGCAAATATTTAAAGAAGGAAAGTTACGAACTGTTTTCTTTCCGTTTGCTCAGAGAGCAGGAAAAAAGCAAGTTGAAGAAGAGAATTGGGGTCAATATAATCAATTCATTTAGGAAATAATTAGAATGTGAGTTGGAACTGGAGAAAGCAGGGAAACACAGAATACCTTTTCATATATGGTAGTCTGATTTTACCCCTTTCTTGTGGGTTTTAAATTGGGAACATAGTTGGGAACATATCTTAAAATGGTCTGTGGGTAGAAGATTACCTTTTCCCCCCACTTTGGTTTCCCTGATAGCACTCTCATTTGTTTCCCATTCTACCACTCTGACTTCCTAGATCTCCTTCATGGTTTCCTGTTTTTCTTTACTCTTTTAAAAGTCTCTCTCAGCCTCTTCTCTCCCTGTTCCATACTTAAAAAAAATATATTTTATTTGTTTCTCCTTCCCCCCCACCCCTTCATTGTTTGCACTTGCTGTGGCTGTTTGTCTTCCTTGTTTCATTAGGAAGTCCTGGGAACCGAACCTGGGACCTCTGATGTGGGAGGGAGGTTCCTAATCGCTTGAGCCACCTCCGCTCTCTGCTTTTGTTGTGTCTCTCATGTTTTTCTTCTTGTGCCTCTTGTTGCATCATCATGGTGTGCCAGCTTCATGTTGTGATTGCATCAGGTGGCTGTCTTGCTCATCTTCTTTAGGAGGCATTGGTACCTTCAGCTCCCTGCTTTTGTTGTGTCTCTTGTTGTGTTATCTTGTTGCATCAGCTTGCCACACCTGCTCATCGTGCCAGCTCACTGTCTTCTTTAGGAGGTGCTGGCAATCAAACCAGGGACCTCCCATGTGGTAGGCGGGAGCTCAGTCACTTTAGCCACATTCTCTTCCCTGTTCTATACATTCTCCCTGGACAATCTTGACCTTACCTACAATTTCAATTACAGATATGTAGCATTGTCCTGTAGAATTTTCTATAATGATGGAAATTTCTGTAATTTTGGACTGTGCAATAAGGTAGCCATTAGATATATGTTGATGAATGAGCACAAGGAATGTATCTAGTGTGACCAATGAACTCAATGTTTAAATTCCATTTAATTTTAATTAATTTAAATCCAAATTTAATAGCTACATTTGGGCTAGGGGCTACTGTATCAGATAGCATATATCTATGGACTATGAAGTTCTCTAATTCTGTATCTCCAACTCATTTTTCTTGAATTTCAAATACATACATCTACTATGTTTCCACTAACATTTCCTTAATTCATGTGGTCTTTATTTATTTTTAAAGATTTATTTATTTATTTAATCCCCCCCCCCCTCCCCTGGTTGTCTGTTTTCTGTGTCTATTTGCTGCATCTTGTTTCTTTGTCCGCTTCTGTTGTCGTCAGCGGCACGGGAAGTGTGGGCGGCCCCATTCCTGGGCAGGCTGCACTTTCTTTCGCGCTGGGCAGCTCTCCTTATGGGGCGCACTCCTTGCGCGTGGGGTTCCCCTACGAGGGGGACACCCCTGCACAGCATTCCTTGCGCACATCAGCACTGCGCATGGGCCAGCTCCACACGGGTCAAGGAGGCCTGGGGTTTGAACTGCAGACCTCCCTTGTGGTAGACGGACGCCCTAACCACTGGGCCAAGTCCGTTTCCTCATGTGGTCTTTATTTCTCACGTGAACTGTTACAGCAGACTCTGAATTTTTCTCCTAATCTGAAGTTGACATCAAACTCCAATCAACCCTACTGCCAAAAAGAGCTAGTCTACTTTATCCCAGACACTTTAAATGGATCTGGACTATCTACGTGAGGAATGAGATCTACGTGAACTTTCCAACATGCAAATCCATCAAGCTTCATCTTTCTGACGTTCCCTAATCCCTGCAGAAGAAAGACCAAATTCCTTAGCCTACAAGCATCAGTTTATCTGTCTAGCTTCACTACACATCATTTTCCAACAAGCAACATGCGCTCCCCCATACCAAACTACCTGGAGATCCTCAAAGGCAGGACACATGCTCCCACTTCCATGCCTGGTATATGCTGTCACTTATGCTGTCTGAAAACATTACCACTCTCCTGACAATCTGATAACCTATTTGACAACTTTGACGACTCAGCTCGGGGGGGGCAACTCCTCTCTGAAGCCTCCTCAAGTGGCCCTCCTCCAGTTTTATTCAATTATCCAATAAATGTTTGTTGAGCATCTAACTGTGCCAGACCCCAAGTTAGGAAACAGGCTTAAGCCTGCCTTCATGAAAGCTGAAGGTGAAGGCTAGCAGAGAATGATAATACTATGCAATTTAAGTGCTGTGATATGGAGCAATGTGCAGCACTATAAAAAGACTGCAGAAGGACATCTACCCCTGTCTTGGGAAAATAGTTTAGGAGAGGCCCTGGGGGAAGTAAAGGGTAGGGAATGAGTAAGAATTACCCAGATAACATGGGGTGGAGCAGGGAACATGAAGTTCACTACTTGTTGGAGGAAATGAAAGTGGTTCAGCCGGGGCTCATGAAGAACTTTATTAACAATAATCAAGACATTTGGATTTTATCCTGAGGGTGAAGAAAAGTCATGGAGAGGTTTTACCCAGATGTGTGACATGATTAGATTTGCTCTCAGAAAGATTCTTCTGGCTGTAGAATGGAGAATGTACTGCAGAGGGCAATACTCTGGCAATAATCTAGGGCAGTGGTGGGCAAACTGTGGTCTGCAGGCCAAATCTGGCCCACCATCTGTTTTTGGGCAGCCTGCAACCTAAGAAAGGTTTTTCTATTTTTCACATTTTTAAATGGTTGAAAAAAAAATCAAAAGATTATTCCAGGACACATGCAAAAAAAATGAAATTCCAATTTTAGTGTCAATATATAAAGTTTTATTGGAACACAGCCACGCACATCTGTTTATTTAACTCTACGGCTACTTTCATGCTACAGCTACAAAGTGGTTGCAGCAGAGAGAATATGACTCACAAGGCCTAAATTATTTACTCTATGGCCCTTTACAGAAAAATGTTTGCCAGTGCCTGATCTGGGGGGGGACGTCATAGCGAACTAGGCCAGGGAAGTCAGGCAGAATTAGATGCACCCAGGCAGAACTGGCCGAGCCCACCTCTCTTTTGGCCTTGCATGCGAATTAAAATGATACTCTACTGCTTTTTGTATGGTTTTCTAATTTTCCCTTCTTCTGCTAAACTGTGAACTTCTTGAGAGTAGAGATTTTGTTTTGCTTTAGTCAACCTTGTATTTTGGGAACTGGTTTGGTTAGCCAAAGGGGTGCTGATGCAAAATACCAGAACTCTGTTGGTGTTTATAAAGGGTATTTATTTGGGGTAGAAGCTTACAGATACAAGGCCCTAAGGAGTCCAACTCAAGGTTACTTCCTCACCCAAAGTCTGTGGCCACGTGTTGAAGCAAGATGGCGGGCGACCTCTGCAAGGGGTCAGCCTTCTTCCTTTTACTGCTCCGAGGGCCCAGCTTCTTCGGATCTCAGCTGTAGGCTGGAGGGTTTCTTTCCTAGTCATCTCATCTGCTCTGGTCTCTTCACAAGGTCAGCTGTAGACTATCAGGTGAATGGCTCATCTTCTGATGCTCCAGCATCAAAACCAACTTCTCTCCTCCACTGTGTCTTTTTCTCTGTATCTACTTCTCTGTGACTCCTTGCCTCAGTGTCCATTTATATAGCCCCCAAAGAGGGCAGGATGGGGTCAAATCAAAGCCCTGATCTTAACATAATTTATTCAATGGCATCTCAGCTGAATCTAATACAGTCAAAGGGTATCATGCCCGGAGAAACAGACCAGTTTACGAACATAATCAAATATCTCTTTTTGGAATTCATAAATAATATCAAAATGCCACAGGTACTTAGCATATCGTATATGCTTAGTAAACATTTGCTGTGTAAACAGATGTGTGTGGATGTAATATTTAATATTAATATTTAATATCCATATATAGATATATAAAACACCTGCCGTTTGGCCTCGTTGGCCTCTATTCTCCAGTGCCAGGAACCATCCTTACCTCATGGGATTTAGTTGTGGCTGAGTCCCTCTAAAACCCTGTCTTTAAGGGTGGGATTGTGATCCAAGCCTGGTCAGGGGGTCTTTTCAATGCCATTGGCTTTCATATTTTGTTCTCTAGGATGGGCGTGTGGACTAAACAAGCCAATGAAACTCAACGCAGTATTTCTTTTCTGTATCTTTTGAAAAAGAGAAACTCTTTCTGCTAAATTCCAAGCTAGGAGGCTGCTAACCTAAATCACCTAGGGGCCACGACTGGGAGAGCCTGCCTGAGAGTGAATTCAACACAGAGGAAAATGAGAGGGAGAGAGGGAAGCGAATCCAAGTCTTAACATTGAAACTAGAGACCTTAGATCCATGTAAGAGACTTACACTTGGAACTGGCCTCTTGCTGAACGTTCCAGTTGTGTGAATCAGTAAGTACCCTCTTTTTGCTTAAGCTAGTATGAACTGGGTTTCTGTTATTTCAAATCAAAAGATTCCTGTCTAAAGGCATATGGAATGCAGGTGATTTATTTGGGACATATCAGAAAGTAGCAATGAGGGAGTGACATAGCACTTGTTATTGAGCTGATTACTAGTAGGGACAATTAGGGCTCCGTTTTGCCGGGATCCCTTTGGGTAAAATATCTCGATCATCACTCCAAAGGAAGGAAAAGTTGAGTATTCATCCAGCAAAAGATCAGGCACATTGAGTGCATTCCTGTGCAGAGAAATGTGGCAGCTTTGAGGATGCAGCAGTGTAAGAAATAGTTTGTGATAGAAGAATTTTTAAAGCTAGACAAACATCATTAAGAGCGAAAGAAATCGGTGAAGATTTTGCCATCCATCCATCCAGCAACTCTGACCCCTTACTGGTTGAAAGTTAACCCTGGGGCACTTATTCTGCTGTAATTTTGGTCTGCTTGTGCAGCCAGCTGAGAAGGATTCCTCAGTTTTGGAGAAAACCCCCAGCAGAACAGTGGAGAGAGGTTGGCATATATGCGGGGTACAATATTATCCGAGTTCATGAAATTATCCACCAGGCGACTCTGTAATCAAAGGTAGGCCAGGGATGGGGATGAGGGTAACACAGGATGCTTATAAATTTGCAATGCTTTTGGGTGGAGAAAAGCTCTCAGAGAAACAACACAGAAAAAGTGAAGGAAGAGCAAATGGGGAAGGTGAGAGGCCAAAGGAAGAGAAAAAGAAAGTGGGCTGTGAACCTAAAGGAGTGATACAGACATTTGCCTCAAATGCTATTTATTGATACATGTGAAATCTAAGATGGATGGTAGGTACTTTGGGAGGGACATGAACATTTTTTTTTTTTCATCCACGAATTCTTTTTTTTTTTTTGTAGGTTTTTTTTAATTGACTTTGTAATAATATTACATTAAAAAATATATATATATGAGGTCCCATTGAACCCTACCACCCCCACCCCACCTCTCCCCCCCCCAGCAACACTCCCTCCCATCATCATGACAGATCCATTGCATTTGGCAAGTACATCTCTGGGCACCCCCGCACCCCATGGTCAATGGTCCACACCATGGCCCACACTCTCCCCCATTCCATCCAGTGGGCCCTGTGAGGATTTACAATGTCCGGTGATTGCCCCTGAAGCACCATCCAGGGCAGCTCCAGGGACATGAACATTTTAAAGATATCAGGTCTCATTTATTAAATGTAATAGGATCTTGTATAATTTACAATTACTTGTAAAATTTGAATTTCACAAGTAATATATGAATATATTCCTAAATTTAAATTTAAATCATTAAAAATTTAAATGAAATGTCTACTATAAACAACTAGGCTACGCCCTGTAATATGTAGATTTTGTTGTTGTTTTCTTTTTTTTTTTTTTTTAGGTACCGGGCCAGAGATTGAACCCAGGACCTTGTATGTTGGAGGCTGGCACTCAACCACTGAGTCACATGAACCCCTGGGTTGGTTTTTTCATTTGTTTGCTTGTTTGCTTTATTTTGTTTGTAGGAGGCACCAGGAACCAAACCTGGGACCTCCCGTGTGAGAAGCAGGCGCTCAACCACTTGAGCCACGTCTGCTCCCTCTAGATGTTTCAACTTCCTGTAAAATGTAGGTTGTTTTTTTAAATGTTCTGTAACACAAGGCGTTTCAGATATTAAATGCCTAGCCCAGAGTAACATACATGCTGGGGGGCAAAGCTGGCTTCATAACTCAGATGTTTACACTCCTGAGTCCATGCTCCTTCCTCAACTTCCCCCACCCTAAATGGGAGCCCATTTGCCTATAGATGACAAGCTCTGAGAACAGAACCCTGGTTTAAACTGAGTACCTAGCTTCTTCAGAGCTCGAAAGGTGGTTTCCAAGTTATCCTCAAATAAAATTGCAGATCCCAGGTAGATGTTTCTGTTAACAACTCCATCATTTAAAAAAAAAAAAAAATCATTCTTTTCGTCAGGGTAATGTCTTGTCTTTTTATATCTAAAGTTGCTCATTACAAAAGTTCTTATAAAAAGCCAGAGATATTATGATTTCTATCTTTGAATTACTCAGTGGTGGCTTAAGAGTTCAAAGAAATATTTTAGAGATATTTGCTCTCTAAAATTATATTCCCCAACATTTTATTATAAGGAATTTAAATTCTGAGGTTATTTCATTGGAAAAGTATAGAGAAATATTTAAGCATTATGGGTATATAAAAATCTTTTCAACTTAAACTATGGCAGAAAATTTATAAAGCATGAATGCTATTGTAGTAGACACTCAAATTTACATTGTCTCCTTCCAGAAGTAATAGAGTCAATGAATTTTTCCTTTTGAACTAGTTTTGTACTGGGGATGACCAATATTTAGTGTATGAGGCAATAGTCCCTCTAGTTCTGATCTCTCACCTGTCTTACCCCATCCTTACCTTTGAGCCACTCCTTTGGATTAGATAACAAAGGTGGGAGTGTTGTTGTTAGAGGTTATAATAATAAACATATGATACCTGAGAGAGGCAGAGGCTAATTGTTCACAGTCTTGGCAGATATGGAATTTTGAAGCTGTATGTAACCCAGTAAAACATGTTCTTAAATTTAATCCACGCCTGTGGGTGTGGACCCATTGCAAGTAGGACCTTTTGATGAGGCTGCTTCAGTTAAGGTGTGGCCCACCTCATTTGGTATAGGGCTTAAGCCTTTTCCTGGAGTTCTGTGTATTTATTTATTTATTGGGGTGGGGGGAATATGTAAGAAATTAAATTTATTACATTGGAGGGTTAAGAATAGAGATGTAGAAGTTTTGTCCCCTTTACCATTTTCTTTTATGCAATATAATAAAATTCATGTGCTAACTATACTTTTCTGTTTTCCAAAGTTAAGACTAATATACAATTTTACAAGAGCCATTTGAATATAATAAACAGGTTCATATTTACATAGAAAAAGAACACAATTCCTTAAGTGATACAACTTTAAAGATTAGAAATGTTTCCATGATTCCCCAAATGTACCCCAACAGTCCCCAGCACTCCAGTGAGAAATGCAACTGATGATCAGCCTCAACTACCATCGCCTCAGCAGCCAAAAGCTGGAAACAGCTCAAATGCCCATCAACAAGAGAATGGATAGACATTTTAAGCAGAATGAACACAGAGAGTGAGAAGAGAAAGCCATGGAAAGCAAGAAGCTGAAATCAGTGAAACCCAGAAGAGAAGGGAGAGACCAGCAGATACCCCCACGTGCCTTGCCAGGTTGTAGAGCAGCCAAGGATCGCCGGCAGCCAGCCTTCAGGGAGAAGGCAACGCCCTGATGATGCCTTGATTTGGACATTTTCCCAGACTCTATTGTAAGCAAATAAATCCCCTTTGCTTAAGCCAACCCATTTCATGGTCTTGCTTTGAACAGCTTAGGGAACTAAAATAGATTAGCGTGGGATAATTTGTCTGGTATGCTAAATTTTACCCACAATATCAAAGAGTCTGGATCCGAGAGGCTAGTATTTGGCAGTGGAGAAAGCACAATAACAAGAGTTTGGAGGGTTGTTGGAGAGACCAGTAGACTCTACTATTTGGAGTGTGGTCCTTTCTGTCTGGGAAAGTCGTCTCCCCCCTCTGACCAGCCAACCCCAGAAATGACGTCCTGGTGCAGGGAGGAGGAAGGAAGGTCCACCGGCCTTTTAGAGCAATGGACTCCACCATAATGATGAGTGGGGGGAGAGGACAGTGGCCAATGTTGAGGATAACCTTAGGAAGGAGAGGGGCACACAGTGGAGCCTTCGGCAGCAGGGCTCTAGGAGCAGAAAGATGGATGTGGATGACCAGGAAAAAGCAGAGCTGCAAGTGGAGCAGGAGGGGCAATGGAGAAGAGGAAGCTTGGAGGGCCAACTTACCCTTTAGTTGGTTTTCCTACAGTTGACCTCATTTTTGGCCTGCCCAAAGCTGGTGAGATAGCCATTGGAACAGTGGAAGGTTTATCCCTCTAGAGGTTAAACCTTCTTGCATGGAACCAAGGTGGAAGGAAAGAGGTAAAACCTAATGTCGAAGCTGCTCGTCATAACGCCGTGATTCTTTTGGTTTTGGACAACAAGAGGAGGGAATTTGCCCGTCACCTCTGAAAGTCCTTGCTTCTGTTCTCAGATCACTGAAGAGAGGCAGCAGGTGTCTGCTACCTTTAGTGATTCTTCCCCTCCCTGGAGACTATATGTTTCTTGAAAACAAGGACACTTTGATATTTTCAGGAATGCCTCAATACTCTGCCCATCAAATCCTATCTACCTAAGTAACGTGCATTCAAACATCCCGCTCAACGTCCTACTTCCTACATGTCACATTGAATTTGAAACAGAAGACCGTGGGAGAGGGGAAGCAGCACATGGTACACAGACGTTCTTGCTTTTCTCAACCAATGGCAGAAATATTCAGGAACTAACATATTCCAGACAAACAAGTGATAAAATAAATAGAAATGACTTTCTGGAGGGGAGAAAGGTGGAAGAAAGGGAGTAGGTAAGAAGGAATGTGTGGAACTGTGGGAAGAACATCTGGTTCAATGAAAGGATAAAACCTACAAGAAGCTGTGGGCCTGGATGTCTGATTTTTGTGGGTGACAGCTCCCAAGAGCTGAGGCTAGGTGCATCCTGTTCACTGAGACCCTAGTGCCATAACAAGCACACAGTAAACTACTGAATGAATGAGTGAATGAATGAATGAAACTCTGGAAATAATTTCCTGCATATGAAGAAACCCACTAGGGAAGCAGATGTGGCTCAAGCAGTTGGGCACAGGCCTACCACATGGGAGGTCCCAGGTTTGGTTCCTGGTGCCTCCCAAAGAAGATGAGCAAGACAGTGAGCTAACATGGTGAGCTGATGCAATAAGATGATGCAACGAGATGACACAATGAAGAGAAACAACGAGGAAACACAATGAGAGACACAACAAGCAGGAGTGGAGGTGGCTCAAGCCATTGGACGCTTCGTAGGGAAGCTTCCTAGGTGGCTCTGCTGCAAAGCCAGGCTTGGAGAGTGCAGCGCTGGGGCAGCTCCACGGAGCACTAGGCAGGCTGCGCCAGGATGGCAGGGAGGTGTCATGTCGTGTCCCTTGGTGCCAGGGTGCAGAGCTCACCTTCAAGCCCTGCACGGTTTCCCTGCATCTAACACTGCAGTCACAGGTTTGTGTCTCCTAAGATTTCCTCAGAGCTTACTTTGGCTTATGCATATTAACTCTTAGAGTTTTAGTAAATGCTTAGTAAATGTCTGCTGATTTAATCTAGCTTTCGCAGAAAATTTGAGGTTACGGTAGAAAGAGATTTCTTTCTTCTCTGAGACGGAAGCTTTCCCCCTTTGAACTGACTCTGTCTGACTCATTTTTCTTCACAGCAGGTGGGGAAAGGCAGGTATTTTCATTCTTATTTCACAGATGGGAACACTGAGGAATCAGAAATATGTATTCATTTTTCCCCTTGTCAAAAAGACAATTTGGAGCAGAGCTGGGACTGGCTGCCGTTTGGGCATTTTTAAAGTGATTGACTCTCCTTAAGCCACAAAAAGGAAGATCTGTTCTCAGGAGAACACAGTAGAACAAGCCCTTACCTAAATGTCTTCTATTTAGAAGAAACTAGATTATAATACGTCTCCCGATTTTGTTGACCAATAAACAGTTTTATGTTTTATTTGAAAGATTCTAAACGTTACAATCGGTTAATATTTTATGCACCTTGGGCCCCTGGCTCTTTCCAAAGCACTACTTGGAATCTTCCTCATCAGCAGTATTTATGGACTGCAAGCTGGTTCTCTTGAGAAGATTCTAATAAACATCCCTCCTAACTGAATTCCTCTCCTCCCCAGCACCACCTGAGCAGGCCTCCTCTGAAAGGTGCAACATTTGATATACTCACTTCTCTGGTTCTCAGACTTTTCTAGGTAAACCTGAGAGGGCACCATCGGTTAGATGGCATTCTCTAACGGAAACGTGTGCACGACCCAAACCAGGGCCGAATCAGCAGACTTCCTCTAGGAGTTATCCCAGACTTGGGTCCTTGGATAAGAAGAACGAGTTCATTTATGGACAGTGATTATGTTCCATTTTGGGTAGAAAAACAGGAAATTCTAATCATCGCCTCACTCTCGGGCATCTCTCCTCAGTTGGAGCATAATTTCTTTCAGTTTTGATCAGGGTGTGTGATGCATACCTAATGGGCTTCCCACTGTTATCTGGCAGGCTGAGTTCACAGCTCACACTATGGCAGAAGCGAGACCACAAGCCGGATTTAAAGTAAAAGTAGGCTACAGGACAGTTGCCCCTGTAAAAACCAATTCCCATGTAGCTCATAATTTCTTTTCAGTGGAACCACCAGTCTGAAAGGCTCCACAGCTTTTCAGACAGTGGCCATGCTGAGGGAGGTAAATCTTAGTTTCCAAACTGTCTTGCTCCCAAAGAAAAGTCTGCATATTTGTAGAGTTTCAAAGCTTTCTTTAGTTTAAATCATTCCTTCATCGTGAATTGTTGAATGCAATTTAACTACATTAGGATGATGGAGGATTTTCCTATTCTTGAGAAGATTCTAATATATATTAACCAATATTCAAAATGGCACTTTTGTTTGATAATCCTGGGACATCGTTGACTTGCTTGAAGCCATCGTTGCTTGTCCTTAGTTCTTCACCTCAAACCAGGTCAGGGACCACCTCTCAGCAATAAGGGAGCAGCTGAGGAAACTGGCAGTCATCCTTGCTTTCAGGACAATTTATGCGCTTTATAATTCTTGCATGAAATTATTTTTCCCTTACGTAGTGCTTTCTTGTCCTTTTCACATCATCTTAGGCCCAGGTTGGGACTTTTTCTCTTCATCATATTCACATATATATTCATGATTCATTTGATTTTAAGTCACAGTAAGCCAACTTGAGGTAACTTAGATTCCAAGGAAGAGCTGAATAACTACTCTATTTCAACGAATCTAAAGTGCACATTCAAAAAATGCCGATATCTCTCGAATAGAACGGGTCTAACGACTGATGGCACATCATAGCTTAATTGCCAGTGTATTTTGCATAAAACAAAAATGATGGGGCATCGTTAAACAGATGGTGTCTAAAGCTTGGGTAGATACAGAAAGTCACAGGAACGGCGTCATGCAGCTGGGCTGCAGGCACTACTTGAAGCAGAAACTCAAACAGAAACTCTCACCTTGGCTTCTCTCAGCTGAGTTGGCTTAGTTTCTCTTTCACTAACAACTGGCTTCCTCTATGCGGCAGGAAATAGGGCAAACAGCAGCTCTTTTTAATTTGGTATATCATAGGTTCCAAATTCACAACTACTGATGAGGTGCTCGTTGTTCCCTCTTGGGTCAGTCACACTGGGCCCCAGAGATGTAGTTGTACCAGAATTACAAAGGGCCTCAGTGGGTGGGGAGGTCCCAGAGGAGCCGTGCGGATGGACTGGCGGTGGTGGCGCACCTCTCGGGGACACGGGGGCCGATGCTGGCTGGACAGCAGTGTCCCCCACTGGTCTATCTATCATAACCGGTGATCCCTTGGTTTGGGAAATGCTGATTCTTTACTCGCTTCCACAGCTCAGGCCACTCACGTGGTTCTCACTCTTGGCCCAGGCCTACCCTAATGATTAGGACAAATTGCAAGAAGGCCAATTCCGGCAAAATAAAAATGTTTATTGATCATATCTTTTTTTTTTTTCCCTACCTTATTTGCAGAGGACAGAATCTTTATTGAATCCTTAGGGAGGAGAAGTGTCCTGTAGCAGCATCTGCTGGTTGTGGAGAACCCACTCCGGACCCTTCTGGATTATACCTAGAGGCCTGGAAGTGGAAAAGGCATTTTTCCGGCTCTTTCGCAAGCAGCTCCCACCAGGAACTTGGAAGATGGAGGGAACGCTATGAGCTGGCGGCCCGTGGGGAGCTGGGGTCCTGGGGTGGAGCCTGCGAGCCTGCAGGGGCCTCAGCGGCCAAGAGCCTCCCCCCAGAACAGGCTCCTGGTGTAACGGGCTGTTCTCTGCGCTGCGTCATCTCTGGACGTGTGGCCACCACACCTGGTTTGGCCCTCTTAGAGATTCTTTAAGCTTATATGGCAACGATGAATCCGCTTCTGTTGAAATTAGCTACAGTGGATTGTGCTCTCTGAATCGCCGATCCCTAACTAATACGCTTACACTGTACACGAGAACATTCGAATTTTGTGTTTACAACAAAAATGTTAATAACTGAGTCTATTGAGGAAGTAGTCACAAGAAGCTTTCTAATTTTCATCCTTTATACATGTTAGTGCTTTTCTTAAAAATTTATTTTTTATTTTTTTATTTAGGAGGTACCAGGGATTGAACCCAGGACCCTGTATATGGGAAGCAGGTGCTCTACCACTTGAGCTATACCTGCTCTCCCGTAAAATAAGTCTATGCAGTTTTCTTTCTTTTTTTTTTTTTTTTCCATGTTAGTCCTTTTGAGCTTATATAGTATGTTATCCATATTATCTTGTGGAAGATAGACGATAATGCACAAGCTCAATAAAACCTATTATTGATGAGGGTGCAGGGAAGTAGATACCCCCCTTAGAGAAGAACATGGTTAAGTATACCTGCTCAAGAGAAAAGTTTAATAAGTCATAACTTGGGTCAAGTTATGTGCCATCTCTATGCTTCAGTTTCTAAATATGTAAAATGGAGATAAAAGTACCCATCTTAATGGGCTGTCTTAAGGAATAAACAAATCAATCCCTGCAGAACATTGGGGAAAGTGCCTTGGGTATAATAAGCTTCCAGCCAACTTTGGCTATCATTATTATTTACTTTTGCTAGGAGGATAAATTGTTACATCCTTTTTGAAGGGCAGTTTGGCAGTATCTATCAAAATGCCTATGTACTTTAACTCAGCAGTTGCACTTTGTATCTAATCTATAGAAATCACTTGCTTAAAGAAATCACTTCCCATTACTAAGGAAATACTTAGATGGTATCACATGATGGAATACTATGCAGCCAACAGAAAAGAATAATCGAAATCTATACATTCTGGCGTAGAAATTTCACCCCAAATTTTTCATTTATTCAACACATATGTATAAAGGACTTACTTTTGTAGATGGTGAAAGGTAAAACTGTCAACATATGGAGTCATCTATATTGTATGATCCAATGAATGTTAAACAATAACCTGTTCCTGCATACAAAGGTATACTGGGCTGTGGGCCCCTCTCTCGGGGCTGTGGAGAGATCTTGAGCTGGTCCCCCCAGTTCTACCCAATGTGGGTGCTGGGGCTTGCCTTACACCCACCACCACCCAATGTACCCTGGCTTTGCTCTCCATCTTGGAGGCCTACAAATGGCCTGGGCCTTAGAAAAAGGCCAAGTCCTGGGCATAAATGGGCAGCGTGTTTGCTGGACTGTTGGTGGCTGTTGAGCTGGCTGCTGTTCAATGGAAGTCCTCGACTGGAGGCAGCTGGAAGGACTGAAGTGTTCCTTGGCTCTGTTTGTTCAAACGGCCGCTGGATCCTCTGTGAACAGTGCCTTGGCCACGCTGGTGGCCTCTGTGCTGAGGACGAGTAGTGCTAAGGAGCAGGAGGGGTGGCCGCCTGTGCTCCTAAGGAGGTGATTACTTCAAATCTTGTCCCTCATTCCGAGCCACAGAGACTCATTGTCGCGTCCTGTCCCCTCCGCCCCTCCATCTTCTGTCTAGACTCTGCCCCAGGTAGCTGGCCTCTTCATCCATTCTCTTTCCAAACTTCTGTTCATGCCGTAAGCTTGAAGCCCCAGTTATTTCACAGATTTGCTTCTGATACGTAACACCAAGATTTGGGAACTGAGAATACTTTTATTTCCCCAAATATATTTCCTCAGCTCTTTGGAACCTAAAGCTTTGGCCACGAGTCATCTTGGTTCCTGACACCCTTGCCACACGGCCCTGCTTTAAGGGAGTGTGTGAATGGGGCAGAAGGAGGCAAGAGAAGGTATGGCTAAAAGTATTAAAAAAATTTTTTTTAATAAAAAAAACAAGAACAAAAACAAATCATATATTGAAGACAAAACCATACTGATTAATACACCAAAATATTCTTCCAACACACACACGTACACAAAATGTAGGAAAAGTGACCACTGGTTACGTGTTTACCTCTGAGTAACAGTGGGGGATTGGAAGTGGGATTTTATTCTGAAAACCTCTTTTGGTTGGTTGGAATTATTTATGGGCATGTTTTTTGTTTTTTTTTTTTTATTTTTTTATTTTTTATTGACTTTGTAATAATATTACATTAAAAATATATATGTGAGGTCCCATTCAACCCCACCCCCCCACCCCCCCTCTCCCCCCCCCAACAACACTCGTTCCCATCATCATGACACATCCATTGGATTTGGTAAGTACATCTTTGGGCACCTCTGCACCTCATATACATTGGTTCACATCATGGCCCATACTCTCCTCTATTCCATCAAGTGGGCCCTGTGAGGATTTACAGTGTCCGGTGATTACCTCTGAAGCACCATCCAGGGCAGCTCCATGTCCCGAAGACGCCTCCACCTCTCATCTCTTCCTGCCTTTCCCCATACCCTTTGTCCATTATGTCCACTTTTCCCAATCCAATGCCACCTCTTCTATGTGGACATTGGATTGGTTGTGTCCATTGCACCTCTATGTCAAGAGGAGGCTCAGATTCCACCTGGATGCTGGATGCAATCCTCCCATTTTCAGTTGTAATCACTCTAGGCTCCATGGTGTGGTGGTTGTCCTTCTTCAACTCCATCTTAGCTGAGTGTGGTAAGTCCAATAAATCAGATTGTAGGTGCTGGAGTCTGTTGAGGCTCAGGATCTGGCTATCACATTGTCAGTCCAGAGATTCAAATCCCCTAAATATATCTTAAACCCCAACATTAACTGCACCTCCAGCACATTAGCATGAAAGTCTTATGAAGGGAGATCCCATCTGAGTCCAGATTCATCACACATAAACACCATTTCCAAAGAGGGGCCATCTGCCCTGGTAGTTAACCCCATCGGCCATGACCATAACTCCCATGGGTCTCTTTAGCCCTCAAAGGAACCAATATCTGGGGGTTGTATCTGCTTTATCTGTCTCTCTGACTCTGCTCAGTTGTGCATGAGGGCAAACCTTCTGCCAGCCTCCAGACTCTTTTTTAGAAACTCGTAGCCATATAAACTCATTTCTCCTTTCCATTTCCCCCTTACTTTAGGTCAAACAGCATTTTAAAGTCATGGTATTTTATGTAGACATGGATATTCTGCTGATCCGCATTGAACCTTCCGTATAAGGTCATTTTCCAGTTGCATCATCAGTTGGTAGTTGATAGTGGTCCCTCGTTGCCAGGGAGGCTCATCCCCGGGTGTCATGTCCCACGCTGGGGGGAAGGCATTGCATTTACATGCTGAGTTTGGCTTCGAGACTGGCCACATTTGAGTAACATGAAGGCTGACAGAAGGAAATTCCCAGGCACAAAGTTGCTCTAGGCCTTGTTCTTATTTTGGGTTTATCAGCTCACAAGCATAGTCATTAGCATCAGGGGCTCACTGTTGAACCCTCACTCCCTCCCGGTCCCCACCACTGTACCTGGGAGACTGTCGCTGCTCCCCTAGGGACCACGACAGAGCACCACTGGCCAGGAACCCAGTACCCCCCCTACTGTGGTTTTTAATTGTTGCCACTATGAGTATATCCAAACATTACCATGCACCCTGGACATATGTTCTGTACAGCTCCCTGTCAGTCATATATCACCTGTCATTGGTATCCCATACCAGTATCCCTCCATTGCCATTGTTGAAACACTCTGTGATCCAGAACTCCCCGAAATTTGAAGCCCAATATAATGTCATGGTCCCTTACTAGGGAATGGCATATAGCGATGAGTTTAAAGGATAGATAAAGAACTTGGATAAAGTTAGATAAAGAACTTAGATAAAGAATGTTGACTTGAAAAAATTCCACATCCTATTTTTTTCTTTCCCCCCCCCCCCTAATTATTCAGCTTTTCTTCACAGGAGTCCTAGACCACAGCCATGTATATATATAATATACAGCACTCCCACACATCCACCAGAAAACCTTTTCCCTTCCACAGTGATACTCTTACGCCCTATTCATATCATATTTACTTAAAGTGATGTACAGAGTCTGAGACATTAGCTTTCTAACAAGGTGACATCTGTGCTTACATTATGGTGCATACTTTAGGATACACAGTTCTTTACATTTTTAGTTATCCTATGTTTTACATTATGGTTTACATTATCAGTCTGTCATCTCCTATATGTTATGGTGTAATATTACATGTTTTATATCCATCCTTGTGTACTCTCAAGAAACTCCTCTCTTACCCCCCATTTACTTTGGTTCCACACATTTAACGTCCATTTTCCCTTCCACCTTGGTGCCCTCAGTGATAGCCAACCTCTGTTTCCTGAGGAGCCACTTCCAGAGATAGATGGAATAGTGTTCAGGGCCTAACTTGCTCAACTGCCCCAATGCCCTGGGAGCCACCCTTTCTCTCGAGGGATACAGTTATGGGCATGTTTTGATGTAATCTTTTGTAATTAAAAATAATGATAAAAAACCAACAGGCTTCTCCAGGCAGGCCGTAGCTTGGGTCTCGGGCCTAGCGATGGGTGTGTGTGTCCTGTACCCTTTGACCCTCTCCTCTGCTCACTGCACTTACCTCAGCTCTAAGCTGTCCCTCTTCATCTGGCGACTCCTTCGGGACACTTCTCAGAGCTCACCTCCTCAGGAAGCTTCTTCCAACTTCCTTCAGTCTCTCCCGCGGGCAGGGCTGGACCACCCAGCCCCTTTCCTGTTGGTTTCCTCACACACCATTGCCTTACCAGGTGGCCTTGCCATGATCTGTCCATATGTTTGTCTTCCCCTCTTTACTGTGAGCTTTTCGAGGCTAGCAATTGTGTCTCGTTCATTACCAGATCCTAGCCTGGGGCCCAGCATGTGGCAGTGCTTAATCAGTGTTTATTGGGTTCTGTTCCTGTGAGGAAGTCAGAGAATTGCTGCCCTGGCATACGATAAACATGTATAGATGCACACAAATACGACCATCAACTTGCTTTCTCTGCTGGGTGCCCACTCTTCCTTCCAGCTCACTCTCAAATCCACTGTTCCAACCCTTCTTCACTTTCCAAAGCTGAACTTCCTTTCTCCTTGATTTACCAGGAAGATTCAGACAATCCCTTCATCCCCGGATGGTGAATCTCCCTGATGAGATGAATCCCTACCTCTGCATTTGGAAGTATCTCCTTCCAGCTCCTCTTGAACCTAAGTTCCATTAGTTCTTTTATTACCCCCTCTTTCTGGTATCTCAGTACACAGTTTCGTGTGACTTGGCAAATTGCAGTAGGATGAGACATTTGTTCATTCAACTATTATGAAGCGCCTACTCTTTGCTAAACGCTATGCTAGATGCGAGGCTACAGCCATAACTAAGAAGCAGCCTCTTCCCTGACATCAGCTAGGATCTCAGCAGAGAATGGGTAATTTGAGGAGAGTGCAAGAAACCGCAAAGGATAGTGTAGTATCCTGAGGCTAGTAACAGTGGGGATCCGTTACCCTCCCTAGGCCTGACAGGGGGCATAACGACTGAATCCTGGGGTGGGAGGGTGGGGGGAAGGTGGAGGACAAAGTACCAATGAGCTGCATGGAGAGGCTGCCTTAGGCAAGGAGCAGTGGGCTGATGGCAACCTTGCCAGGAGGGAGCTGAGGAATAAATACCACGATTCACTCTCCTCACCCTGCCAGCGCCTCTTCCAACCCAATTAGAAGCCATCAGGGGAAGAAGCCAGAGGCTGGAGAGTGAATCTGGATGGACAAGTGGAAGGTATCCAGCAAGACCTCAAGGAGCCCAGGATCTGGTAGAAGAAAAAATAGGCACTAATATGAGGCACAGACTAGGAGCAAATATTTGCAAAAAACACATATCTAATAAAGGATCTCTATCCAAAACATACAAAGAACTCTTAAGAGTCAACAATAAAAAAATCAACTCAATTCCAAAATGGGAAAAAGATCTGAACAGATACTCACCAAAGAAAATATAGATATGGCAACTAGGCGTATGAAAAGAACCTCAACATCATATGCCATGAGGGAATTGCAAATTCAAACAACAGTGAGATACCACTACCTACCTATGAGAATGGCTAAAATCCAAAATACTGACAATGCCAAATGCTGGTGAGGATATGAAGCAACAGGAACTATTGCTTGTGGAAATGCAAAATGATACAGCCACTTTGGAAAATAGTTTGACAGTTTCTTATAAAGCTAAAGTCTTATGATATGATCCAGGAATCGAGCTCCTAGGTACTTACCCAAAGGATCTGAAAACTGATGTCCATGCAAAAACCTACATACAAATGTTTATAGTAGTTTTATTATAATTACCCCAGAGTGGAAGCACTCAAGATGCTCTTCAATCAAAAAATGGATAAAGAAACTGTGATATATCCATTCAATGGAATACTGTTCAGCAATAAAAGAAATGAGCTATGAGGTAGCTTGAGATTATTTATGAATTCCAAAAAGAGGGATTATGTTTGTAAACAGGTCAGTTCCTCCAGACATGATCCCCTTTGCTTGTATTAGATTCAGCTGAGATGTCTTTGATTAAATTATATTAAGATTAGGGCTTTGATTCAACCAGGTCAGTAGGGTGTAACTCAGATTAAGTCTCCCACCCCTTAGTGGGCTATATAAATGGACACTCACTCAAGAAGACATAGAAGAAGATACAGAAGAAGAGAGAAGTTCATCAGTTTTGAACCTGGAGCCCTGGGGAGAGATGAGCCATTTGCTGATAGTTTACAGCTGAGCAGCCCTGAGAGAGGAGCCCTATGGCAGCCTTCAGCTGAGATTGGGAGAAGCTGGGCCCACAGAGCCTAAAGAGAAAGAAGGAAGGAGAGACCAGGTCAACATGCCGCCATCTTGCCTCAACACGTGGCAACTGACTTGGGTGAGAAAACAACCTTGAGCTGAACTCTTTAGGGCCTTGTAACTGTAAGCTAAACCCCAAATAAATAGTCTTTATAAAAGCCAACAAAGTTCTGGTACTTTGCATCAGCACCCCTTTGGCTAACTAATACAAGCTATCAAGACATCAAAAAAAAAATAACACGTGGAGGAAACTTAAGTGCATAATACTAAGGGAAGGGAGCCAGTCTGAAAAGACCACATATGGTGTGATTTCAATTATATGACATTCTGGAAAAGGCAGAACTACTGAGACAGTAAAAAGATCAGTGGTTACCACAGATTCAGGGCGAAGGGGAAAGATGAATATATGGAGCACAGGGAATTTTTAGGACAATGAAACTATTCTGTATGAAACTGCAATGGTGGATATACGCACTCTGCATATGTCATATATATCTATGATATCAAAGCTCACAGAACTCAATAATATAAATTTTATAATATAAAGTATGATAAATATAAAGTCCAAATATAAACTATATTTATAATAACATATCAATATTGGTTTTACCAATTTTAACAAATGTGCCTCACTAATGCCAGATGATAATAATAGGGGAAGGATGGTGTATATGTGAACTCATTGTACTTTCTGCTCATTATTTCTGTAAACCTGAAACTTCTCTAAAAATAGTTCGTTAATTTTTAAAAAATAGGCTCTTATAATACAATATGGCATGTGCTGGAGTAGCTGTTAATGCATAGCTTTCCCTGGAGTGGTTACTATATGCCAGGCATTAATGAAAACATCCTACAAGGTAAGTAATTGCACAGGGTATGGGGCGGGGGACCAGTCTGAGAGGATTCGGACAAGCTTCTTGGAAAGGTAAAGCTCAAGATGAGACCAAAGTACAAATCACGCCTTATTTTGCCAGGGCTACTATGATAAATACCACAAAACTCTTTGGATTAAACAACAGGAATTCATTGTCTCATAGCTTTAGAGGCTAGAAGTCAAAGTCAAGACCTTCACAGCCTGTGCTCTCTCCAGGGGTCTGTAGAAGTCTGATGGAGTCCTGCTAGCAATCCTTGGGGCTGCTTCGCCTGCAGTTTGGCTTCTGTTACAAGACAGTCTACCTCATTCTCTTGCTTTTTCTGGTTTCTGGTTTCTACTTCTGTGTCAAATTTCCCTGGGACTTCAGTCATATTGGATTAAGATCTACCTCCTAGTTTGGCCATATGTTAACTAATAAAATCTTCAAAGGTCCAATTTACAAATGGGTCCACACCCACTGGAAAGCAGATTAAGAACTGAACACGTTTTTTGTGAGGGATGTGATTCAATCCTCAACCAACGAGAAGACCCATCAAAAGGAGGCAAAAGTGGTAATCAAGGAGAGAGATGATGAGGGGATGTGTAGGATCCAGAGAGGACTTTTTTTTTTTAAGATTTATTTTTATTTATTCCTCCCCTCATCTTGTTGTTTGTGCTCACTGTCTGCTCTCTGTGTCTGTTTTTTGTGTGCTTGTCTTCTTTTTAGAAGACACCAGGAACTGAATTCAGGATGGGAGGGAGGTGCCTAATCGATATAGCCCCTCCGCTCCTTGCTTGTTGTGTCTCTGGTTGTGTTTCCTCCTTTTATCTCTTGTTGCATCATCTCGTTGCATCAACTTCCTGTGCCAACCTGTCACGTCAGCTCACTATCTTACTTGTGTCTTTAAGAGGCACCAGAAACCGAACCGGGGACCTCCCTGTGGTAGGCAGGCACCCAACTGCTTGAGCCACATCTGCTTCCCCAGAGAGGACTTTTTAAAGGAGGCAAGAGAGGGAAGCGGATGTGCTTCAAGTGATTGGGCTCCTGCCTACCATATAGGAGGTCCAGGGTTCAATTCCCAGGGCCTCCTGGGGAAGACAATCTGGCCCGCATGGTAAGCTGGCCTGTGTGGAGTGCTGTCCCATGTGGCATGCTGGCCCATGCAGAACTGCTGGCCTGCGTGGAGAGCTGGTACAGCAAGATGACACAACAAAAAGAGACACAGAGGACAGACAATAAGAGACACAGCAGACCAGGGAGCTGAGGTGGCACAAGAGATTCAGCTCCTCTCTCCCACTCTGGAAGGTCCCAGGATCGGTTCCTGGTGCTGCTTAAAGAGAAGACAAGCAGACACAGAAGAATGCACAGCAAATGGACACAGAGAGCAGACAGCGAGTGCAAAAACAATGGGGGCAGGGCGAGATAAATAAATAAAAATAAAGGAGGCAAGAGAGTCAAGAAGCCTAATATTTGGATACTTTTAACTCTCTCCCTCCTCCTTGAAACTCTCCTACCTTGGCTTCTATGAAATTGCTTTTCCCTGGTCCTCTTATACTCTTGTCACTCTTTCTAATTCTTCCACTGGTCAATCTCCTTCTCCTGTCCCTTAAGCACATGCCATCCCAAAGCACTCATAATCTACGATGTTCCTAAATCGTAGTGATTCTTACTGGCTTGTTCTAAATTGAATCTATACATCTAAGATGGTCTCAAGATGGCCCCAAAATTTCCCGAGATATGAAATCACTTCCTATAACAAGGGAGTTTTACTTGTGCCAATATAGCTTTCAGCTACTGCCCGCCATATGAGGTCCTTGGTACGTTCTATCTTCTTACCTTCTCCTTTGTGTGTCAATAGGTAGGTGTGCTCATATAGCGAAAGCAAAAATAAGAATAATTTATGATAATATTTAGAGAGAATAAATCATTGGAGGTAGGGCCACAATCAACTTCTTTCCTTCCTCTTGTTCTCACATTTTCATCAAAATTGTTAGAGAAGAATCAAAGAGCCAATAAGACAAAGAGGGCTAACTAGGGAGGAGGGTACAACATTTAGGTCAAATGCTTTTGCTGCTTTGAATGCTGAAGGCACTTCTTGATTCTCCCACGCTTCTGAGTCAAGGATCCTGGCTTTGTCCCTCTTTCCTATTCTTTATTTTTTTTTAGGTACGAGGGCTGGGGATTGAAACTGAGATCTTGTACGTAGGAAGCCAGCACTCAAACACCATGCCACATTTGGCTCCCCTGAATTGTTCTTTTCATTTGTTTGCCTGTTGTTTTTTCTTTGCTTTGTTTTTAGGAGGCAATGGGGACTGAACCCAGGACCTCCCATGTGGGAAACAGGCACTCAACTGATTGAGCCACATTGGCTCCCCATCTTTTCTAAACTTGATTTGAGGGATTTGGTACAATTTAGGCACTTTCTTGGAATTACCAAAATCGGTTATCATTCAGATATGGGGAAGAAGTATTGAGGAGTAATCAAATCTAGAATACAAGACTTTAAGTCATGAGAGAAAGCTTCTATGGTTTACAGGCAAAGTGCCTTCTGAAAGGAGCATTCGGGCTTCTCTTTGGGCTTGTTGTTAACTGGCAGAATATTACACTCTCCAGTGGATTAGTGATTAAGCAGTAGAACCCCACCTTTCAGAGTTCATTATAATACATGGTCCGTTCTGCCTTCCGTTAATTTAGTATCCAATGCCCAGCACCTCAAGTTAGTACTGCTCGAGTAGAAAATGGATGTCGTTGATGCTGATGCAACTTCTTGCTGAGCATCCTGCTCTCCAGCCATGGAGAGCCATTTGTGAGTCATAATTATATCTGTGTTAACACCCTGCTACAAGCTGTGTGTGCCTGTGTGGGTGTATTATGTATGGGTGTAGTCTACAGCTGGGGAAGCTAAACCTGTTGGTGAAGGCATTTTTGTTTACCTAAGAGAAACATCTAAACACTCAATAGGGATCAGATTGATTTCAAATGGTTGTTAACGTGTAAAACGGGGTCTTCTAGCAAAAGAAAGTGTAACCAGGTGACAGACTCCCTCTCCTGCCAGGCTATTCTCGGCAATAGAAGTAGGGAGGAGAATCAAAGGATTCTTAACTTCCTCCAGGCTGGACAGTTTGTTGTTAGCTCTCCTGTCTACCTGGTAAATCAAATGTGGTCCATGACCTCTGCAGGAAGGTTCAACTTCCTTCTGAGGAAAGGACAGCTAGAGAGTGGAACGGAGAACAGTATGGCCTCTGGCCCAGGCCACCTTACTACTTGGGTGTCTTTGGGCAAGCTTCCTCATCTGCAAAGTGGGGTGCTAAGAGTGTCTGTCTCCTAGGGTTGCTGGATGGAGTAAATGAGATCATAGATGAAAAGTGCTTAGACAGTGCCACACCCACACTGCGGAGCTCAGTTGGTTGTCTTCTGAAGCGTTCAAGGAAAGGTCGTGAGGCTGGAGCTAGTGTGCTCCCTCGACCCACACAAAGGGATAAGGTCTCCAACCTTCCTAGCTGGGCGTCAAGAGGATTTCCCAAGTGGACGTCCTCACGCTGGTGAGTGTTGTCTCTTTAATCCGGTCACCTCTTGAAAAGCCCTGATGGTGGCAAGTCTCTGCCTTGTACTTGAGGAAGGGCAGTTCCTTCTTTTCCTGGAGCTAAACTGGGTGTTTGTCTTTTGTTGGACCGTGTTCCTTCCACCCCCACGCCACCCCCAACCCTGCAGGCACCAGTCGCCTCCCTGCCAGAGCATTCTTCCCTTGCTGCTCAAGTTCAGGCAGCCTCGTCAACCCCGCTGTTTGCTCTGATACCGAGTGGGTGACTTCGTGACTGCCTTCCCACCTTCTCTGAGACCAGTCTGATTTCCCCCAGTGCTAGAATTTGTGGGCGGGGTGTTTCCTGTTTTTCTGCATCCTGCGAGCAAGATAGAGGGTGCTCAGCTGAGGCTGTGTGTTCTCTTTACTAGAAAACCCAAGCTCTGTGCTTATTTTGGAGATTTTGGTCTACGGCAGGGATCTTCGATTCCTTCGTCAGCTGAGTGTAGCCCTGGAGCTTTCTCCTCCTTTTTTTCTTCCTCCTTTTTTATTCCAGTTGACTGTTTCACCTCATTTTCTCCCAGCCGTCATTTTCTTTCACTGCAGTCGAAAGAGGGAAAAGAGAAGGCTCCCCACATAGACTGCCTCTTGGAAGATTTAGAAAGAATTGGTGAGACTGCTTAGGATTTTTAAAAATTGTGGTAACATATGCATAACACAAACTCTGCCATTTTAACCATTCATAAATATACCATTCAGTGACACTAATTACATTCACAGTGTGGTGCGACCATAGCCCTTACTTTCAAAATTTTATTAGCCCCAACAGGAACTCTGCACCCTTTGTGTCTGGCTTATTTAATTTAGCATACTGTTTTCTAGGTTAATCCATGTTGTGACACATATCAGAACATTTCTTTTTATGGCTGAATACTATTTCGTTGTGTGTATGTACCACATTTTGTTTATCCCTTTGTCTGTCAATGGACACACAGATTGTTTTTACCTTTTGCTATCGTGAATAATGCTGCTATGATCATGGGTGTACAAGGATCTATTTGAGCTACTGTTTTCAGTTCTTTGGGATATATAGTTAAGAGTAGATTTGCGGAGTCTTATGGTAGTTCTATGTTTAACTTTTTAAGGAACTGCCAGACTGTTTTCCTGGTTAGGTTTTCATGGATCATAAAGGAAGGAGTTAGCATTAGCCGCCCTGCCAAGATGCTGCCCTGCTTGGCTCCAGAATCGTGTTTCCTTCCTGGGCCACCCTTTTGAGGTTTATAGTATTGGAATGTGGGCTCTTTTCCTCATTTAATTTCTCCCGATGAATTTTTGGAGGACCTGTTTTTACTTTTCCCCTCTATTTCCTTAGGAATTAGCTATGAGGCAGCTTTATTCCTCCAAATTAGTCCAGAACTTGTAATTTTCCTTTTAATATGTCTGAAACCCTCTTCCATAAGAAACAGAAATCCTGACCTTCTAAGGCAATTACTCAGTTGCCTCTTTTCTGGCCTGGCTCTTTCTCCCCCACATAATCCAGCAAGACTTCTTCTTGAGCCAGCTGATCTAGTGGCACCATATTTATATTCCAACTTGCAAATATCTCCCCCAATAAGAAGGATAATGGTGGACTGGGACGGGCCAGGGAATTGGTTCCGTGTGCCACACAAACTGATTTGCTACAGCCAGCCTCCAAGACAAGTTTCCATCAAGAGCAATCGAGGGTGGCGACGAGCAGGGGCTCTGGAGCCACACCAGCTGCTTAGGTTTAATTTCTGTCCCCACTGCTTACTAGCAGTATTAGTCAGGGTTCCCTAGGGAAACAGAACTGACAGGAGATACATATTATATTATGTAAATATTATGAACTTTCTTTTATAGGAATTGGCTCATGCAATGAGGATGGGCAAGCCCAAATTCTGTAGGGCAGGCCGCAAGCTGGGAACACTTAGGAAAATGACAGAGAAATGTAACAGCTCTGCTGACAGGGACGAGAGGGGAGCATGGAGGCGAAGAGATGAGACCAGAGCAGCAATTAAGGAGTTAAATGATGGATATATGGGGGTTCATCATACCAGTCTCTCTATTTTTGTGAACATTCATTTCCCATTATAACAAATGTAGAAGTAAAGAAAGAGATGGACTCAAATGGCGTCAGTACGCTAAGGTAAGTCGGGTGCTCTCACTCTGGGTGGGAGGCCAACTTGCTACTGGCAGCCTGCTAAACGATTGGGCAGGATATATTAAGAACCCTGGGAAGCGGATTTGGCCCAACTGATAGAGCGTCCGCCTACCACATGGGAGGTCCAGGGTTCAAAGCCCGGGCCTCCTTGACCCGTGTGGAGCTGGCCCATGCGCAGTGCTGATGCACGCAAGGAGTGCCCTGCCACGCAGGGGTGTCCCCCGTGTAGGGGAGCCCCACACAGGGCAAGGAATGAGCCCTGTAAAGAGAGCCGCCCTGCGTGAAAAAAATGCAGCCTGCCCAGGAGTGGCGCCGCATACACGGAGAGCTGACACAACAAGATGGTGCAACAAAAAGAAACACAGATTCCTGGTGCTGCTGACAATACAAGCAGACACAGAAGAACACACAGTGCATGGACACAGAGAGCAGACAACTGGGGTGGGGAGGGGAGAGAAATAAATAAAAAATAAATCTTAAAAAAAAAAAAAAAAAGAACCCTAAAAATGTTCGTTCCAAGTACTACTGCTCCATAAAAAAAAATTACCCAGAAGCCTAAGAGCTGGAAACGACCATTCCATTTTGCTCTCCAGGTTCTGCAGATCAAGGATTTGGACAGGGTATGGTGGGGATGGCTTGTCTCTGACCATGAGGACTGGGGCCTCCGCTGGGAAGCCTTGAAGGCTGGGGGTGACCAGGGCTAGAAAGTTCTGAAGGTTTGTTCACTGACAAACCTGGCAGCTGGACTAGGATGACTCAAAGACCAGCACTGCCCCCAGAGTACCTCTTGCTCTCTCCACTGGCTTGGCTCCCTTTCACGCAGCCTCAGGGTAGTCCAGTTTTTTTGTGGTGTCAGGGTGCCAAGTGTTACGTGTGGCAGCCACAGAGGCTCAGAAATCACACAGCACCTCTTCTGCCTCCTCTATTGCTTGAAGCTGTCACAAGCCGGCCCAGATTCAAGGGGAGTGGAGATAGGTCCCAGCTCCCAATGGGAGGAAAGCCAAAGAATTTGGGGATCATCTTTTAAAATTGCTCCAGTGTATCTGCTTTCAACTCAGTGATTCCATGGCCGATCATTTATCCTGACATTTGGTCAAAGCATGGACAAATTTTACGCCCAAATATGTATATTTCAGTGTAATTTATAATAATGAAAATATTAGAAATAAACCTAATGACTAACAATAGGAAAATTAATAAATAAATGCCAGCCTCCAACCTCTAACTAAGATTTTTATTCTGCAATAAACTTTAAAAAAAAAATTTTTTTTAATCAGTTGCATTGATACATATTAATAAAGCAGAAAATCCAGATTATTTCAAAATGGTATTTGATATAATCAATAGTTGTGCATTCATCAATTCAATCACCATTAGAGTATTTTCATTATTCTAATGTTAATAGTAATAATAAACAAAAAGCTCCAGACAAATAACCGTACCCTTTAATAGCCACCTCTCGATCAAAGTTTCCCCTGCAAAACATAGCTGCTGTTTCATTTTGTCTAATTTCTTTTGCACATTCATGTTTTCCTTTTCTTAATGCAATGAACTTTTGTGGTTCAGTAAGTCTTTATGGCTGTTTTCTAGGAAACTTCCCTGCCCAGATCCCAATATCCCTTTCCCTGGGTCTCAGGGGGTGCCATGCTGTGCCCACTGCTTCTCTGAGAGCTACAAACTCTAAGCCCCTAAAGTGGCAACGCCTTTCCTGCCTGACCTCCTGTGCCTGCAGCCCGTTTACCAGCTAGTTGATGGGTGATTCTAACTGAGCACTTGTGTCTGGTCTTGCCAGAGGTCACCCTTGGAACCTGCCTGCCTTAAATCTGTCACTTTCAACAGTACTCAGTAGCTTCCTTCACTTCCACCTAAGACAGATGGTTAAATACTTTGGCTCCAGTGGCTACTCAAGCTGTCCTCGCCTCCCATAATCTACTCCATTGTTCTCTTCCCCAAGACAAAGGTCTCTTGGGACCTATCAATAATTAACAGCTTAAAATATGTCAGACATACCATAGAGTAACTACACAAGTAGTTTTCCCATCATCTATATGTTACTTTAAAAATAAAAAGACCCAACAAATTTTATCAATGAATTCAGTAGGCAGCACTTGAAATAAACATGGATGACAAAGCTACAGATTATTGCTATTATTTTCGCAACAGTTCCCTGGTTGGAATTACTTATGACAGTGTTCTAATGTTAATGTTCAACTCCCCAGGATAACTTTTTTAAACAATTTAAATGATTGAATATTTTGTTTTACATCACATACAATTAATAACCCTGGATTTAAAAAAACACAAAAAAAAACAAAAAAATAACCTTGAGCTTTTTTTTTTTTTTTTAAAGATTTATTTATTTATTTAATTTCCCCCCCTCCCCTGGTTGTCTGTTCTTGGTGTCTATTTGCTGCGTCTTGTTTCTTTGTCCGCTTCTGTTGTCGTCAGCGGCACGGGAAGTGTGGGCGGCGCCATTCCTGGGCAGGCTGCTCTTTCTTTTCACGCTGGGCGGCTCTCCTTACGGGGCGCACTCCTTGCGCGTGGGGCTCCCCCACGCGGGGGACACCCTTGCGTGGCACGGCACTCCTTGCGCGCATCAGCGCTGCACATGGCCAGCTGCACACGGGTCAAGGAGGCCCGGGGTTTGAACCATGGACCTCCCATATGGTAGACGGACGCCCTAACCACTGGGCCAAAGTCCGTTTCCCGACCTTGAGCTTTTTAGCATATCACAACATGTCTTGTGTGAATTATTGGCGCCAGCTATTTCCTTACTTTCTGCTTTGTTTTATATTATATGACCAGAGGATTAGGGAGAGGGACAAAATACAGTCTGAAATAGAAGTGGAAATGGTTTGTGATGCAAACTCTGACTAATACGTTAAAATCATTTGATCTTCTTAAAGGATTTGCAAGTTGGGAATGGTTTTATTCTCCATTCCGACCCAATTTCTACTACTCCATCATGTATAAAATGAAACAAAGTCACTTGGGCTGTTGACACATATTCTAGTTTTTCTGGGTCACAGTAAGTTTGCCTGGCAGGATTGCTGCTTTGCAGTTGGGCATGGCCATGGGACTGGCTTTGGCCAATATTACCGAGGTGATGAGTGGAAGTTAAAACAGCCTGCATTGTCCTGGTGAAGCTTTACCTGCCAGTGCTCCTGTTGGGTTGAGAGGAACCTCTGGTACCCTGCGTTCTGAGTGCCTAGAGGAGCAGTCTCCCTAACTGGAGGGGACACAGGTGTTCAGATGGAGAAATAAACTTAGCAAGCCACTGGGATTTCATGGTTGGTTGTGACAGGAGCAAAACTTGGGCCATAAGCGGTAACGAAGGTAGCTAGCTAGATGATGGAGAGCTGTGTGTGTTGGTACACAGATAGACAGAGAGATATAAACTCAGAAACCCTGAGAGTAACAGTTCATGGGTGGGGCTGGAAATCGTGACTCCAAGCGTCTTCCTTTAATGTTGATTCATTAGTTTACTGGTCATTGGCCTTGATTACAATTCATTTAAGTACTTACCTTCCTGGAATTAAACGTTACATTTCCAGGGAGACCACGTGCACGATGTGCGGACGTTTCCCGTAGGAGGCGGTGTGGGTGATGGCGGGTGGGGCCGGGGTGGGGTTCGTTGGGTCCTGAGAGACAGTCCTGTTGTACATCAAAGGTTGGGATGCTTCACTTTTCTCATAAAGACCTTGTTTCTCTTTAAAAATGGATTTGCAAGAAAAAAAAATATCTAACAGACACCAATATGTGACAGGATCTGGGATATCATACAGAGTAAATTTAAGTGCCAGCAAAAACCATGGATTTTGCAAAATAAAGCAGACCAAAAAAAAATCATCGCTAAATTACATAGCAGTGTAAAAATAATTCCTACTATGGAGGCATTTGATACAATTTCCTTTGTTCATTTTTTATATAAAACTTGATGGAGTTAGGAGGTTGGGAAAGTTTCCTCTGAAAGTTCTAATTTAGGGAAGAAGAGCAGATTAATAGGAACCCAAAGAGGTTATTATGGGCTTATTCTGTCAATATTTACTATACAAAATATTAGACCAAATCTTCCTTCCAATATATTTTGAAACCTATTTTTAAATTGACACAAATAATTTATTACATCCTGTTAACAAGAATTACACATTCATATGAGGAAAGCTTTTCTGAAAGTGTAGATATATAAAAAAGATGAAAGGTTTTGATCTTAAGAAGAAATCTCAGTCAAATTAAATGGGAGTTCTACCTACCATTGTATTGTTTACAGATTAAGCTCAAAATATTTATGAATTTATATGATGTAATACCAATGAAATTATAGACACAAGTCTAATTGTGTCTTAAAGCCAAGAGTAAAAAAAAAATTATGAACCATTAGCCCAAGCAATGCTGTTGAGATTTATAAACAATCAAGTGAGAAATATCTGAAAATGAAATTGATATTCAATTTGGATTTCCATGTTGAGTAAAATGTTTGTAGTTACCTATTTATGCCATCAGTAAAAAACCTTATTTTTTTTAAATCAAAAGCTGGTTGGATTAAAGAGGTGTGGCCTGGTATGCTAACAAGGGAGAAAGAGCCTCTACAAAAACCCCTCATTGATCAGTCTTGCTCCAGAACTAAGCTGTCACTGGAAGCACCCGGAGGTCAGAGGAGACCCTAGTGGAGTAGAGTGGCCATGGCTGAACACTTTAAAGAAGCAAGTACTACAGTTTCTTCCCTTAGTAATCACAATAGTTCCCCAGCAGAACACCAGTAAGTCCACTCTAATCCATACTCTATTCCTCCATCCTATAAACCCTGGGATGGTTATGACCAGTTCCCCTCTACATCAAGAGGGGGCTTAGATTCCACATGGATGATGGATGCAATTCTCCTGCTGGCAGCTATAGGCACCAGTGGCTGTGGTGGCTGCTGATGGTAGGGAGATGGAAGAAGAGATATGATGTGGGGGCATTTGTCCTGGGTGGTGCTGCAGGGACGGATGCTGGATGTTGTATGTCCTGCTGTGGCCCACTGGGTGGACTGGGGGAGACTGTGGACTACAATGTGGACCACTGTCCATGCGGTGCAGCAGTGCTCCAGAATGTATTCGCCAGGTGCAGTGGATGTGCTGCGATGATGGAGGGGATTGTTGATGTGGGAGGAATGGAGGGGGTGGCGTGGGGAGTATATGGGGACCTCATATTTTTTGAATGTAACATTTCAGGCCCAAGCTACAGCTAGGGGAGCTGGTCTCCAAGGTCAAAGAACTGGAGCCCCACCTGAGAGCTATTCTATAGCTGAACTCAAGGATGCTGAAGTTCCAAGTGGATATGACCTGGGGTGCTGACACCGCCAACGAAGTCCTCGTCATTTCTGATGATCTGAGGAGTGTCCAATGCAGGCTATTAAACAGAAGCAGAAAGACTCTGCTGAAAGGTTCAGCTACTCAATTTGTATCCTGGGCTCCTCTTGGTTCACTTCTGGCCACCATTACTGGGAGGTGGACATGGGAACAAACAAAAGATGGGTTCTAATGGATGTGTCATGATGATGGGAACGAGTGTTGTTGGGGGGGGGGGAGAGGGGGGGTGGGGGGGTGGGGTTGAATGGGACCTCACATATATATTTTTAATGTAATATTATTACAAAGTCAATAAAAAATAAAAAAATTAAAAAAAAAAAAAAAAAAAGATGGGTTCTAGACGTTGGCAAAGAATCTGTTCCCTGAAAAAGAAAGATCCCACTATCTACAGAACTTGGATTCTGGACGCTGAGTGTGAGAAAGGGAAGCAACTACTGGGCCCACACTCCTCCTCCCACTGTCCTGTGCGTAAATCCCTGACTACACAATGTGGGCGTTTTCCTGGATATGGATATTGCAAACGTTTCCTTTTGCAACTTTAGCGATGGATCTATATCTTTACATTTACCAAAATTTCAGCTACTGAGCACTGTGCCCTTTCTTTTGTCCTTCAAAAACAAAGTGGTGATAAAGGTTCCCTGAGAATCTGTCCTGTTATTAACCCAAGCAACCCATTCTCCAGCACAACCTAAGATATAGAACAGTAAAGCCAAGATGATGAAAAACTTTTATTGGCAATTACTTTGTGCTCCAAGCTACAGTCTTTCTTAACTACACATACATTGCACAAATAATAGAGAAATATGGACTATTGTATGATTCACAAACACAAAAATTAGATTGTTCAGAATATGAATTTCATTTTAAAACATTATATATTGTCATGGTCAAACACTTTGGGTTTCACATTTCCATAATTCTACCTATAACTATGTCTAAAAGTCCATGATCAATTTCCAAATATTATTCTTTTTCTTTTTTAAGCTCAACTTCACGTTATAGAGTTTACGTATTAATTAAACATAAGGATTTGACTAAAAACAAATTAAAATAAGAAAATTACATTTCTATGCTGTCGTTATTTACATAGAAAATTTTCTTTTTTTTTGTCTTTATTCATTTTTTAAATATTACATTCAAAAAGTATGAGGTCCCCATATATCCCCACCCCCCTCACCCCACTCCTCCCCCCGATAGCAACATTCTCCTCCATCATCATGAGACATTCATTGCATTACATAGAAGGTTTTCACAAGTTACTTTAAGTGAGAAAAGGCACATTACAATATAGTATATACACAAAATGATTCAATTTTTGCCAAGGACAATACATATGATTAGAACAATATCTGGAAGGATATATACAAAAATATGAACTACAGTGGGAATATAGATGACTTTCATTTTCTTTCTGTAAACTTATCTTCATTTTCTATTTTTGCAAAATGTAAAAAGGTGTCATAAACATCTATTACTTTTGTTTTGATCAGTTTCCATTCCTTTGGGTAGCTGCCCTCCTTCCTGTGATTCTGGATGTAATGTTGACCTAAGGGCATTCCTCCCTTCTCCTCTTCCACCTCCCCCTCCCCACGCATAAAAGTGAATACATGCCATCTGAGTCTGGCTGAGCTGGTGCTCTTGTGGGACCTGAATCCTGATACAGATATTTAGGGATGAGGGGTGACTGGAGTCAAGTCATCTGTTGGCAGTGTCAAAAGAGAGCCCCAACATTTTTTTTATATCCCTTTCCCGTGGCTTTTTGCTTGCTGTCTGCTCTCTGGGTCCATTTGCTGTGCCTTCTTCTGTGTCTATATTATTTATTTATTCACCCCCCTCGCAGCTTGCTTGTTGTCTGCTCTCTGTGTCCATTCGCTGCGTGTTCTTCTGTGTTTTTGCTTGGCTCCCTTTTTGTTGCATCACCTTGCTGAGTTGGCTCTCTGTGGCACTGGTGGGCCGGGTAGCATTCCACGGCACCTGGGCCAGCGGCTCTCCGCAGTATGTGGGCAAGCCTGCCTTCACAAGGAGGCCCCGGGACACGAACCCAGGGCCTCCCATATGGTAGACGGGAGCCCAACTGATTGAGCCATAGTCACTTCCCTCCAACATATTTATATACCCTATACATGCCCTGCAGAACTCCCTCCCAACCGTGTGTCCTCCATCAATAACACCCCACACCAGTGTTCCTCCCCTGCCATAATTCAACCTCTCTGTGGCCCAAAACTTCTTCAAAAATGAAGCCTAATATATTGCCAAATTCAATTAGTCGGAAAATGAAATAGTAATGATAGGTTTAAAGATTAGAAATAGAATACATACTAATTTAGAAAAACTAAAATAAAGTGGAAAATAAATTCGGGTATTAAAAAATGAAAAATATCATAAAACTTTGTTTTTGACATTTTGCCTTTTATCATTGTAATAGGTGTCGCCCTGTATATACAGTGGCAAGGCAATTTCTTTCATTCTTTCCTCAGTGTCTAAATCCTTTTTTTCTTTTTAATTTTGTTTTCAAAAAAGTTTTAGATCACAGTAAAATCACCTATACAATATAGGGGACTCCCATATATCCAGCATCAAACCCCTTTCCCCGTTCCCCAGCAACAATCTTTTAACATGCTCATTTTATATTTGCTGCGGCCGATGTACAGATATTGAAACATAGCTACCAAACACGGTTTCATTTTGATTTACATTATGGTTTATATTTTAGACTGTACAATTTTCTAAATTTTTAGTTACATTATGGTTTACATTTTAGCCTATAGACTTTTTAAAAACTTTTAAAAATTGAAATATATCACTCATACATAAACATAAATAAACAATAAATGTAAAATAGTTGTGAACTTAAACAACAAACATATAACATCAAACAAACATACATAACATCTCACCCTACTACAATAACTTGCATTGTTTTTAAACCTTTTTAACTAATGATTAAAGAACATTGTCAAAGTATTACGACTAAACAAAGTATTTTTCCCCTAACCAATCTGATTATTATCTTTATATCATTTATATATGAATATACATAAACAAGTGTATAGTAGAAGTTGTGAACTTACAAAGCAAACATGCATAATGTCATACAGGGGTCCCATACATCAACCCTCCACCAACACCTTGTATTGTCATGAGACGTTTGTTGCAAACTATGAAAGAACACTGTCAAAATCTTACTACTAATCATAATTCTTTTCTTATATTTGGCCTGTTTTTCCCCAACCCACCCTATTATTATTTTTTAAATGTATTTTTTTATGACAGAAGTTGTAAACTTATAAAACAATCATGCACATGTGCAGAATTCCCAAACAACACCCTCCATCAACACACCACAATGTGGTGTGTCATTTGCTACAGATAAAATAATATCATCTGATTATTGCCATGTCCATAGCACACATTTGGCTCACTTTTTCCATACTGTCTCAGTATCAGCACAGTACATCTTTTGCGTAGATGCAAGAATATTATATTATCACTACTAACCACAATCCATAGGTCACTCCAGCTGTACTTTTCCCATGCTTCTCCACATTTCCAACACCCTGCAGTAGTGATATACATTTGTTGTAGCTCACAAAGGGCACTCTTGCATCAGTACCATCAACCACAATTCTCACCCACCTCTAGGTTCACTGTGCTATCCAGTTCCTAGATTATTCTCAAGCATTCTGCCAGTTGGCATTTACATAACTAGACTACCATTTTCAGTCACATCCCCATTTATAAACTAGTTGTTACTCACTGTGTGTTACCATCCACTCTATACATTTCCACAATTTTACAGTAAAGCTAATTAAAACTTCTGCATACAACATCAGTAGTCCACTCAGTCCTCTTATCTCCTTTAAGAATCCACCACCTACCACCAAGTCTTGAAGATATTTTCCAATAATTTCTTCTAGAAGTTTTATGGTTCTTGTTTTTTTCTTTAGTTTTTTGATCCATTTTGAGTTAATTTTTGGATAAGGTGTGAGATAGGGGTCATCTTTCCTTCTTTCAGGTATGGATGTCCAATTCTTTCAGCACCATTTGTTGAATGGATTTTTCTGCCCAAGCTGTGTGAGTTTGACAGGCTGGTCAAAAATCACTTGACCAGGGCAGTGGACTTGGCCCAGTGGTTAGGGCGTCCATCTACCACATGGGAGGTCTGCGGTTCAAACCCCGGGCCTCCTTGACCTGTGTGGAGCTGGCCCATGTGCAGTGCTGGTGCGCACAAGGAGTGCCGTGCCACGCAGGGGTGTCCCCTGCATAGGGGAGCCCCACGCACAAGGAGTGTGCCCCGTAAGGAGAGCCGCACAGCGCGAAAGAAAGTTCAGCCTGCCCAGGAATGGTGCCGCACACACGGAGAGCTGACACAGCAAGATGACGCAACAAAAAGAAACACAGATTCCCGTGCCACTGACAACAACAGAAGTGGACAAAGAAGAAGACACAGCAAATAGACAGAGAGAACAGACAACTGGGGTGGGGTGGGGGGTGGGGAAGGGGCGAGAAATAAATAAATCTTAAAAAAAAAAAAATCACTTGACCATACCTGTGAGGGTCTGTTTCTGAACCACAAATTTGGTTCCATTGGTCTATTGTGTCTGTCTTTAGATCAGTACCATGTTGTTTTTACCACTATATGTAGGTATTATGATTTAAAGTCTGGAGATGAGGGTTCACTTTTCCTTTTTATGATGTTTCCGGCTATTCGGGACTCCTTACCCTTCCAAAAAAAATTTAATGATTGTGTTTTCAACTTTTTCTTTAATGCTGGTGGAATTTTTATTGGGATTGCATTAAATCCATACATCGATTTGAGTAGAACTGACATCTTAATGATATTTAGTCTTCCAATCCATGACTATGAAATGTTTTTCCAGTTATTTAGGGCTTTTTTGATTTGTTTTAACATTAAGTTGCAGTTTTCTGAATACAAGTGCTTTACATCATTGGTTAAGTTTTATTCCTGTTTGAGTTTTATCAGTCACATTTTATTTTCACCACTCTTTTGACACTTTCAGTTATATTTTATTGATAGAATCTTCATTTCTAGACTCTCTTCCAGGCCCCTCTCTCCTGTCTTTTCTTTTTCAGGCTCTAGCACACCCTTTAGTATTTCCTGAAATTCTGGTTTCTTGCTCGGAAATTCTCTGTTTCTGTTTATCTGTGAATATTCTAATTTCACCCTCATTTTTGAAAGACAGTCTTGCTGGATATAAGATTCTTGGCTGGAAGTTTTTCTCTTGTAGTATCTTAAATATACCACTGTCTTCTTACCCCCATGGTTTCTGGTGAGAAATCAGCACTTAATCTTATTGGATATCCCTTATATGTTATGCATTGCTTTTCTCTTGCTGCTCTCAGAATTCTCTTTGTCTTTGGTCTTTGACATTCTAATGAGTATGTGTCTTGGAGTTGGTCTATTTGGATTTTTTCGGATGGGAGGACGTTGTGCTTCTTGGACAGGATTATCTATGTCCTTCAATAGGGTGGGGAAATTTTCTACCATTATTTCTTTAAATATTCCTTCTGCCCCTTTTCCCTTCTCTTCTCCTTCTGGGACACCCTTGACATGTATGTTTGCATGCCTTTTGCTGTCATTTAGTTCCCTGAGACTTTGTTCAATTTTTTCCACCTTTTTCATTTCTTCTTTTGTATGTTCACTTTCAGAGGCCACCTCTTCAAGCTCATCAATCCTTTCTTCTGCCTCCTCAAATCTGCTATTATATGATTCCAATGTTTTTTAAATTTCATTGATTGTAACTTTCATTCCCATAAGATCTGCTATTTTTCTATGTATGCTTTCAAATTCTTCTTTGTGCTCATCCAATGTCTTCTTAATATCCTTAATCTCTTTAGTCATCTCATTGAATTTATTAAGGAGATTTGTTTGAACATCTATAATTAGTTGTCTCAACTCCTTTATGTCATCCTGAGGCTTATCTTTTTCCTTTAACTGGCCATAGCTTCCTGTTTCTTGGTGTGGATTGCAATTTTTTGTTGGTGTTTTCACATCTGGCTTACTAGAGTATTTATTCTGGGTGCAGTTTTTCTTTTTAGTTTAGGGCTTCCTATCCTTTCTCCCTTACTGGTTGCACAGTAGGAGCCAAGCATGTAGTTGGTGCTGTAAGCTGGGGAAGCTCAAGCTGCCCTCATTGCCCCAGGGACCAATGATGCTTCTTCCAACTTTCTCCTTTGCCAGGGGTTGGGACAAAGTCACAGCTGTGTGGAATAATCCATGTGCAGGCCTAGGCTGTAGTTGCCCGGAGAGACAGATGAAGCTTCTTGTCCCTTTCTCCCCTGCCTGGGGCAGGGATGGAGCTGCAGGTATGGGCAGCAATCTATGCAATGTGGGTCCAAAATGACTGCAGTTGCCCTGGTAGACTTTTAATTTTCAGTCAATGCCAGCCAAAGTTCTCTGCAGTTACCTTTATAGGCTGGTGCAGGGCTCCTCAGAATCCTGCCTACCAGGGGTGGGGCTGAAGCCTAGGCGGGCTGCAGGCTGATCTGCATGAAAGAAACTGTCAGCCCGGCTTCCCCTCAGCCTGGGGGTGGAGTCAGAATGGTGGCTACTGGCCTCTTTCTGACTTGGGCTCGTTCTCACCCCAGCCGTTCCCAGGGTTATCTCTTAGCCAGCCAGGTCTCCCAGTCTGTAGCCAAAATCAGCAGCCAACTGTCTCCTCCTCCCCTGTTTCTGGGAAATGGATCTTCTAATTCCCATCACAGAACAGCTCCTCGGGTGGCTCATGCCTCCAGAGCAGGATATTCACCGACCTCCGGGGCTTGGCGGGTAATTTCCCAAGGAGGCTGGCACAGGTCCCTGCAGCTTCCTCCCTGCTGGAGGTGCCACTGGGGCTTAGGCTAGACCTGCAATCTGATCTGGATGGGAAGAAGCCAGTTCCCACCAGCACTGGGATTTTCAGTCCACCTGGCTTCCCCTTGTGCCAGGCACAGAGTTAAGATGTCAGCTCCCAGCCTCTTTCTAACCTGGACAGACTCAAACCTTAGCTGTTCTCAGGATCATACTTTAGTCCGCTGAATTTACTCATCAGTAGCTGAAGTTGGTGCCCAACCGTCTTTTCCTCCCCCATTTTGGGGAAGAGGA